>NC_134523.1:24143192-24767914 GCF_027942865.1 Odontesthes bonariensis
GGGATTTGCATCAGTAACGTGACAGCATTGCCCTCTATTTCAAACAAATATGCTCATCATTCATGCACTGTATAATATGAAAGCAATGAATGCAGAGCAATTACTGAGAGAGCACATAAAACCCAGTTCTGTATGGTGATTCATGTCTCTCTTTTCTCTTATTCATTGTTTCCTTGAGGATGCAGCTGAAAGAACATTTACAAACATTAATTAATGGGATTTTTAATCTCTGTTCTGGATTTGACAAGAAGCCTACAGCGAGAAGCTAAAATTGGAGAAATATGATCTCTCCAGCTTGTTCTTGCCAGCATTTATAATCTACAATATTATGCAGGTGAACAAAGGAAGTTATTCAATTATTCAGTTTAGAGATTATTCTCCTTTTGTCACTGTTCACCCTGAAATCCATATTGATAGAAGAATTGCTGCAGTGCTTCCTGTCCTGGTAAAGTAGCTCAGACACTTAACATTATTCTGTTTTTTTTTTAATCAAAACTATACATTTTTAGTCCCAAAAAGCTTTGTTTTTACCATAACTTAATGCCTGATTAATAAAGTTGTGATTTCTTTAACTTTATTTTGACTTTTTCAGGGAATGTTAATCGAAGGAGCTCCAGGGCCTGAGGGACCTGCTGTAAGTCAAAGATAATCATTTATTTTTCATGAAAGACATTTTATGTTTATATTATTTTTCTCCTGAAGTTTGCTTTAGTCAGTACGTAACACATTTCTTTGCGTTAATCATTTGTTTTACTGTAGTACAATGTGCTTGTTGCCAATATTAGACAGTCCCACATATTTATTTCCAGGTTCGTGGCATGTATTTTTGTATGTTTCGTTGAAAACAATTTTCAGTTCCTTCTGAAGAATATCTCTTTTTTAATTCTCCTTCCTCAGGGTCCTACCGGACCGCCTGGCTCTTCCGGACCTCCTGGCTCTATGGGTGACCCTGGAGAGAGGGTAAGTCTTTCCCTTTATTCTAAGATGTGCAGGTTTGTCCAGAATCAGTGCATCAGCAATTCTGAGGCATGACTCTTCAATTCAGTTGAGCTTTGCAAGAGGCACAGTTCATTTCTTGTCTTCTTCATTGTGCCAGCTTTACCACTCCTTCTCTCCATCCTGCAGGGTGTTCCTGGTAAGGCTGGTCTGCCTGGGGCTGATGGAGTCCCTGGACCTCCTGGAACTTCAGTCATGCTGCCTGTAAGTCTTTCAACTTGATTAGAAATGGATAGTTTACAAAGTGTCACAAATGTGAGTGATGTCTGCTTTAACATGTATTTTATGGATCTCTTTAAGAAGTAACACCAGCCCTTTTTAATATCAGGTTTCATCCTGTACTGTCACTACATATAGCTCTATTAAGGTTAACGCTGGCTTTGATTTGATAGCTACATAATGACTTATTATATTCCAACTAGTTGAAGGTTTCTTCAGTTGTTCCATGTAAAGTCTACAAGCATGTCATTCACATGTTATTCACGTTATTGTTCAGCACAGTATTCCTTGATATTCCTGTCTTTGATTAGTCAAATTACTTTGCTTTATAGTCCTGATGCCCTTTCCTTTTCTTTTTACAGTTCCGTTTTGGTCAGAGTGGAGGAGATAAAGGTCCTGCCGTTTCTGCACAGGAAGCCCAGGCAGCCGCTATCTTGTCCCAGGCTAGGGTCAGTTATTACTTTTTATTTGCATTTTCACTGTGCAATTAGTTTTTCTGAAGCATTTCAGTTTCCCAACTGTTGACATCTGTAAAGCATATTTTATACACTTAATTTACAATAGATCCTTCATATTTACTTGCATGAAAATAGCCATTTCAATTATGCACTTAAGTAATTTAACTACACAACAAATATGATATGTACTATACTGCAGAATAGAATATGTGTACAATCATTAAATTTACATGAAATATTTTTAAATTGACATTAAAGTCAGTGATCATTGTCAGTGTGTTATCAGCTGCATTAAGAAATTTAATAAACAACAATAAAAAATGTAGTGTCAAACATCTCAAAGGAAACACAGGAAAACGATTTGCATATCTGTATATTCATAACTTCATAGCAACATAGATTTTAAACTGATATAGAAAAAACTGAACCTCAGAAAGTTGTCTGTATAAGCAGCCATGTGTCTCCATCGTTGTTGACCTTGAGACTTTGCTGTCTGCAGATGGCTCTGAAAGGACCTCCGGGACCAATGGGATTCACTGGACGCCCTGGACCTCTGGTGTGTAACCTGTGAATTTCAACTTGTTCATATCAAGAGTTGTTTGTGTTGTTTCCATTTACAGATTTTAACCTCATGACAGGACTCCTGGAAATACTGTCTTATTGATTGCACAACAGCTTTTATTCCATTTTCTCTCTCATTTTAAATGATTTAATCATTAATATCCAATAAATGATTAGTAGTTTTTGTGATGAGGATTTTTTTTATTTCTCAGGGAAATCCAGGAAGCTCAGGTTTGAAAGGAGAGGGCGGAGATCCTGGTCCTCAGGTAAAACACTCACTTCCCCGAACTGACCACTGACATGCACAAAGTCATGCACATAATTTGTGTAGGAAATTATGTTATCAGCTGTTTTTTTTTAGTGATTATTTGAAATCATAATGTAATTAACCCTTTATAGTGCAAGTTACCATATTTGATCGCTTCTAAATGGAAACCTTCTCAGCTCAAAACAATGACGTAACATTTCTGACAGGCATTTATCACGGGCATCTAATTGTTTTTGTCAGGGTCCCAGAGGACCACAGGGTTTGATGGGACCTCCAGGCAAATCAGGAAGAAGAGTGAGTAGAAACAACCAGCAATTTTCATTAACTTGTTTGTTCTCCTCAGATTTCACACATCTGAGGAAGAACTCATAACTCAGAGACGATTATTGTTATCTTGTGGAGTTTCATCTGATGACAGGGGGCTGTCATTCATAAGTTTTGTACCTCATAAAGGATCCTTTTGGTACTGTGTAAATGAGTATTTTCCCAAACATGCCCTGGAACAACCAGCACTGAGTATTTTTAAAGTGGTAAATGTGTCATGTTTACAGTATCACTTAAAAACGTGTTCTCCATCTGCTGCTAACAGGGTCGCGCTGGTGCTGATGGTGCCAGGGGAATGCCTGGAGAGACTGGAAATAAGGTACAGTAGTTTCTCGCTCGTCTCTTTTTTTTAACAGACAGATCAAGTATATTTATCCCCCTTAAACTCTTTAAATGTATCTCTATATTATGTAGTTGAACCACAGCTGTATCCAAATCAAAAAATCTCTAATGAGAACTAACGTATCAACCCCACTCGTGAAGTGTCTCCACCTTCTGTAGTGCAGTACTATTAGCTCACATGTCGGTGAATCTTTCTCAGGGTGACCGTGGTTTTGATGGTCTTCCGGGTTTGCCTGGTGACAAAGGACACAGGGTGAGTCAAACGATAAGAATGGGTTGTTCATAAATATTCATGTAATATTACCCTCAGTGCTTTGATATGTGTTGGTGGGTGGCAAGCAGCACAAAAATATTCTCATCCTTCCTCTCTTCCTTCTTGTCAGGGTGACTCAGGACCACTGGGACCACCAGGATCTCAAGGAGAGGACGGAGAGAGGGTACATGCATAAAAAAAAGATTCTGGAATTACTCAGAAATATCTTTTATATTGTGGAATTTCCTATCTGTTAATTAACATATTTTTATCCTCTTGTGCCGTCTCTGCATGTTTGTAGGGAGACGATGGAGACATTGGACCCAGGGGTCTCCCAGGTGAACCCGTGAGTGTTTCCATGACAACCAAGCAAATCCAGTCCGCTTAAGTGACATGTTTTTACTGACAGATCTTATCTTGGATGTGTGTGTCTCTCTAATTTGTCCCTTTGTCTGTGTGTCTGTCTTTAGGGACCTCGTGGTTTGCTTGGGCCCAAAGGTCCTCCTGGAATCTCTGGACCTCCTGTGAGTAAAAACGATGTCAAACCACAACATACATTTATGGCAACATACAACTTATCCCTCTCTAACCACACAACACCATCAGCATTTCCTGAAACAACACACTGTAGCTTGATATAACGTTAGGTTAACCAGTAATCTAAAAATGAGCATGCGAAGTTCCCACAGTCTTCCAGAAATAACACCAAGATGAGCAGTATCAGTCAGAGTTCAGATACTGGTCTCAATCAGACACCCATACCTTATATTCATATAAACTAGCGTTGCTTTACTGGAGTGGTAAGGCTTTGCTGTTCTATAAGTGCTCCACAGATTTAACGCTGCACTACGTTTTGTTTGTGTTTTTGTTTAGTTTTGTTTGTAAGGTTAAAAAAATGCTGCATTAGTTAACCTTACAAACATAGCACCTGTAAACAGGGTTCAGATACCCACTGATTCTCACTGTATGTGCAGCTGAGTCTGAAATCTTTTGATTGGTCTCTATTCTGTGAAGCTTTAAGCTTATCCTCTCTTCTTAGGGTGTACGAGGAAATGATGGACCCCACGGCCCCAAAGGAAACTTGGTTGGTAACAGTTACTATGTTATAATGTAACTTATGTATGTAATCATCAGTCATTCTATAAAGATTATCTTTCCCTTCTTTCCCTTTTTTTCCGTGACATAAGTTAATGTTTATCCTTATTCTGTTTTTATCTGTCAGGGTCCCCAAGGAGAGCCCGGTCCTCCAGGTCAGCAGGGAACCTCAGGAACTCAGGTGAGACACTTTCACCCACACAGTTACATCATCACTGATATATATACCTGAAGATAGATCAGTCTGAATTCCCTTATTGGGTCATTACAGAACATCATGAGTGTAATGACTAATGGACTAGCTTTAATTGCTGAGACCTTTACCTGGGTGTTAGTTTGACTCAGGAATGCAGGCACACTGCTTTCTGTAAAGGGAAGTTTATAAAGGGAGTTTAAACCATTGCTTTAAGGCCTTCAACAGCTGGTAAAGCCCAATGTTCCTCATGACTGAATAAGTTCATTGATCATTGGCTATGCTGCTACAGATTTTATGATTGTCTACTCTCTCTCTGAGTTTTAGAGCAAAGTTAGCTTGATTGGCTTTGATTGGTTTTGTTTGAGGCTGCAACCATTAAGTTCGGGTGAGCATGACTAACCTGGTTCATCGCAGGCTATTGGTTTTAATAACCAAATAATTCATTTTTGCTGGGCAGATTTTTCACTTTCATCTTATCTAATTATTACATTCCAGTAAGTTTGTAAAATCATAATTATTTCCTGGTATCTTCTTCAAAAACATTGTTATTTTATCACTTACTGTTGAGCTCTGTGTTACTCCACCATATTATCCATCTCTAACATTAGCATAAGGTCGATGTATTTCTATTTCTATGTTACATCAGTAAAATACAATGTAGTGTCATAACTGTATGACTTCATTGTTCTGCTAAAGCCACAAAATCAAAAATGAACAATATATTGCAATCTTGACAGTTATGTTCTCTCAGTGTCTCAGAGTTGTTCATAGACACATGCAAACATGAGTAAAAGTGAACAGTGTTATTGAGAATCTATTCAATATACTGAGCAAAAGACACATGTTTTTTTGTTTATTTTTGCAGGGAATGCCAGGACCTCAGGGAGCCATTGGACCCCCAGGAGAGAAAGTAAGAGACCATTCAGATGTTATAATAGAAATGATAAAATATTAGATGTTGTAGAGCACTCAGTTTGCTCACCCTAACTCACAGTTTTAGTTGTTGATCCAGATCTGCACCGTATTTAAAGGGTTCTTTCTTTACCATTGCTCAATCTCTCCACCAAGTTTCACAAAATAGTTTTTTTTTCAGGATTTTGCTTACAAATAGACAAACTAAAAAAACTCCAATGAAGATAACCTGCAGTCAAAAATTGGAAAAATAACATCTTCCATATGATGTAAAAAATTAGCTTCTTGCGTGAAATCTGTTCAGTCGTGTATCAGAATGACCAAAGAGCTTATTTATTTTAGTCATTAAACACTCTTGATTCATAATGAAGTGACGTATATTAACCAACATTTGAAAGGAATTGAGTATTTGTCAGTTATATTCCACAAAGGTGGAATGTGTGCTTATATCTTTATTGAGCAGGTCATGACATTAACAGTTACATTTTATAGATTTTATAAGTTTTTTGCTTGATAATTGTTCCATATTTGTGTCTATCTTCAACACCTTCATTACAGGCCCATACCACTCTCATATATATCTGTTAATAGACAGATAAGGAAGTAGTTAATGTAATAGCAGGGAAGTCAAAGGAGTAGTGATAATGGCTACATTACATCTGAGGGAATGTCCTGCTATTTTGCCCGCTGGTTCATTAAGGCTTACTGGACTCTAAAAGAAGTTAGCCATCACTTAACTGATTACACTTTTGATTATTATGCTGTCGCAGGGGAAAATGTCAGCTTCAAAAGAGGTCTCATCAGTTACAGCCATCATCTCACACTGGGTGAAAACCTCAGTGTCCATCACATGCGATCTGATCCCATGCATCCAGACACTGATGTCATTAGCTAAGCTTTTTGTAAACACTGCAGCTAAAACAAAATGAGCACCTGTGAAGTTCACTGATCTTTTTCAAGCTTTGTCTCTGGAATAATGGAGGTCAAAGTACTTCAGTTGAATTCCGGCTCCTCCTTTCTGTAACAATAAACAACTTTAAGACAGTGCCACAAATTTCACCTTCTGAGAACACATGAAACACATAATTGGACCACGTATGTGATGCCTGATCGGGGACCTTTTGCCTCGCTCATAGTTCACTTGCGAAAGTCTTCCAGAAAGGTTCTGGATAACTCGGTGCACCTTATTTACTTCTGAACTCAGAGTTAAGAATGTCGACCCGTAACCTGATAACTAGTGATGTTTACTCACCGATGAGGTTTTTTTTGTTTTTAGCAATAGCAGTTATTAACGATGCATTGAGCTGCACACAAACACCATGGCAGTATGTCCACAAAGATTGAACAGCACTATGTGAGACTTTCATGGGACACAGAGGGGTTTATAGGCCGTAAATCACTGCAGCTTTCGTTATGTTTTATACATGAAGTTGCTTTGTTGGAGTTTTCTTTCTTTCTGAAATCCAACTTTGGAAAGACATTCCAGTTTAAAATTCATACTAGGAACTTAAAATGTAACATACATATCTTAATGCCACCACTGTCTTTATGTGAGTAGAACCTACACAAGCCAGGGTATGTCAGGATGTGCAAGAAGAATGCAGATCAGATTTGTGATTTGTTCAATGGATGAAACCTAAATAAATATTTTTGCATCTTAAATACACAGATTTATTGAGCACATACTTACCGTAACTTGTTCTCCAGGGTCCTACCGGAAAACCAGGTTTGCCAGGAATGCCCGGAGCTGATGGCCCTCCTGTACGTTTGTCTTTTTAGAATTATTATACATCATTACAACTGAATTAACTTAAATCCACCAGTACTGCATTACCTTCCTAAGACTGGAGCTCTCTATCTTCCTTTCGCAGGGACACCCAGGAAAGGAGGGGCCTCATGGCACCAAAGGAAACCAGGTGGGTGTCAATCCTAACTTCATCCAGCAACTTCAATTCTCTTTGTGACATCTAAAAGAGTTAAAAACTTTACAGTTGTTGGTATTACCCAGATTATCTCTCTGTGGATTTAGTAGTCCAACCTAAGATGTCACCAAATATATTTACTTTGAAGCGTGTGTTGCACTGAAAGCTCATCTTTCCTCCTGTAACCTCCCCCAGGGTCCCAACGGTCCTCAGGGAGCTATCGGCTATCCTGGCCCTCGTGGCATCAAGGTCAGTGTACTTAATTACTGCATTTTCTAACAATATATCATTGTGATTGCAGAAATTAGCAAAATGTTGTTTGATTGTGAAATTATTTGGCAGATATTTTATATTACATGTCTACATAGACTAAACTAACACAAAACATTATATTTCCTGTGTGCTGCTATCAGTGCATTGATGATGACGTTCTTTGATTGCAGGGAGGTCAAGGAATCCGTGGACTGAAAGGCCACAAAGGAGAGAAGGTAAGTGAATTTTAAGATATTAATGCCCCCTAACATACATCATGGTTGCATAATAATGGCATGTGCAAACATGCACTCTGTTTTTTCTAACAGGGAGAAGATGGTTTCCCAGGAGTTAAAGGAGATTTTGGTTCCAAGGGAGAGAGGGTAAGATGGAATAATGTAACAGCTGGTTGATTGCCAGATCATTGATAAAATGATGGCTAGATGAATATGTGATGGTTGGATTAATTAAAATTAATCTTTTTAATAATTAAAAATGTTGGCTCATTCTTAAAACTTTGAAAATATGTTGAATATTTTTTTTCTGATGGCTTTGTTTTGCATCTCACTGGCAGGGTGAGGTCGGCGTCCCAGGCCCAAGAGGAGAAGATGGTCCAGAGGGGCCAAAGGGTCGTGTTGGACCCCTTGGTGAGATTGGACCAATTGGAGTTGTTGGAGAGAAGGTATGACTCATTCATCACGACAAGATGTTTCTAAAGTGTATCATTTCCTTCTTAGTTATTAGATTAAAGGTCAGTTATACTGAAACTGGCTTCTAAATGTTTGAGCTACAAATATGATATTTCCCCAAAATTTTATATCTTATTTCTAAAAAATTGTCATAAATTTGGCATGGAAATGGCATTGTACTGCCCTCTTGTGGGTGTATATTCACTCTAGTAAAACAGGTGCAACACCTTTACATTTTTTCAAATTGTATTTAAATTGAGTATTCAAATATACCTATTTAAATTTTCCTATACTACTGTTTTTCTTAGATTCTTGTGTGTTAGCTGTTGCTTAATGCTACACACGTTATTTTACTCCTTATTTTTATTGCAAGATATAATTATGCAGCTACAGCACACCTGCTTGTCAGTATTCCCAGTTTAAACAACCATAACCAAGAACTAAGTAATACATTTTATCGTGTAACAGGTCATCAAACACAAGTACAGCAATTATGATTAGTGACGTCATCACTGTGTTCCAGGGTAAACTTGGTGTGCCTGGACTTCCTGGATATCCTGGAAGACAAGGACCCAAGGTAAGGGACACATGTACAGCATCTATTATTTACACTTATAAATCCATAATTAGTTGGGTTTTTGGTATTTTTATGTGCATTAGTGGTCATGAGGCTTCTCCAGGGTGAGAAGAAGAGCTGATTTTCAGATTTTCTTTTTTCTTATTAGGGCTCTCTTGGATTCCCCGGATTCCCCGGTTCCAATGGCGAGAAGGGGACAAGGGTAAGATATTAGTTAGTTATTATTGTTAGACTTTCAAGGTCAGTATTAGGAATTAAATCAGGGATCACATTGAGATTCTCCAGAGAAGTGTGATGAAAACTGTTCATCTCTGTCTGAATGTGTTGGTAACTTTCTTCTTTTTCAAATTCAGGGTCTTTCTGGAAAATCAGGACCAAGAGGACAAAGAGGACCAACGGTACCTTTTCTAATTTACTAGATTTTTTAAAAGTTACCCCACTCTGTCTGTCTGTCTGCTCAGGTATTAGAAAGTAACTGAACAACAGGCATAAGAGCAGACACCAGCCTGTTTGACCTCTGACCTCATGCAGCATCACTGATGGATGAGACTGCAGAGTTAGACGTTAAACCAGAGGAGATTAGCATAGAAAAGATTTTCAGAAGATGTTTAATTCTTTTGAATCAGTGTAGTCACAGCTGCTATCAGATCTGCAACGTTTTCAAGAACGTTTTCCATTTCTAACACTTATTATTTGTGCACGCCAGGGCCCCAGAGGGCAGAGAGGGCCGAGGGGATCAACTGGTAAACCAGGAGCAAAGGTTTGTTTGCACGTTACAATATATGCTCATCATATAAGATAAGATCATTTTGTTGTAATTGTTGTGAATGTCATCACTAACTTTACTGCTGTTACCATTGTCAGTCACATTATTATTCCCTATGTTTCTACAAATATCTGAATAAGAGTCTCAAATTGCTACATTTTGTGATCTAAACTATTTTTTTCCTGTGATATGTTGGTTATTAATAGGGAACTTCTGGAAGTGATGGGCCTCCTGGACCTTCTGGAGAGAGGGTGAGTCATTTTTCATGACAGGAAAGCATGTCCTGCTGGTTAGATCTTTATTTAAACATTCAAATATAAGCCGTAGAGATTTTAAAGATAGGTCTTCATAATTCTTCTCTGTTCTCATTACATCATATCTTCTTGTCTCAACCAGGGATTGCCCGGGCCTCAGGGAGCCAATGGTTTCCCAGGACCAAAGGGACCTCCTGTAAGAAAAAGTTTTGATACCAGCTTCTTATAGACTCATTGTAGATTTGGTCACTTGGCTTTTAAAAAGATCATTTTACTCCCCTCAATTATTGTCTCATATTTAAAGAAACCTCTTTGTTGATTGTTTGTAAGACCTTTTGTCTGATCAAAGGTTTAATTTATATTTAATTAATGTTTCCTTATAGGGACCCCCAGGAAAGGACGGGCTGCCTGGACATCCTGGACAGAGAGGAGAAGTTGTAAGTGTGTCAAAAAAATTAAAATTCTCTATAATACCAGCAGGAGACAATAGGTGGGAATATTCTCATATTTATTCACAGATTCTGTTATTTGGACATTGTGGCAATGATTTTATACAATGGAAAACTTAATCAAAGATACATTACACAATTTTCTGTTTTTGAATCACAAAAATGTCTGAAGACACCGACTGGAGCGTAACATCAGTTGTGTCTGGTTCATTTTCAATAAACTCCAGTTATAGTGTGTATCTAAGGAAGCTTTTTGTTAGAGATCTAAGCCAGTCGTCTATGCATCTGCTCAGTTACAGTTAGCCTTGAAACTTTCTATCTGATGCTGATCAGGTGACAAGTAAATGCACCTGAGCCACAGCACACATTTTTATTAAATTAGGTGAAATCAAACAGGTGTTTCATGACTGTTACATTTCCACTTTGGTCAGTTTCAGAGTGAGATTGTGATGAGTTGTTTCTCAGAGATGGACTTCACATCTGTGCTTTTCTCCTACAGGGTTTCCAAGGTAAAATGGGTCCACCTGGGCCTCCTGGAGTCGTTGGACCTCAGGTGAGTTCATTCATCATCATGTAGATTTTCTCATCGCTGATGCAGAAAAAAATCAACTTTCAACACAACTTGTTCTTTTTAATCTTTTTTTTTCTTCTCTATGATTCTTCTCTGCCCTCTCCACCGCAATCCTCCCAGGGTCCATCAGGAGAGACAGGCCCATTGGGTGAGCGTGGCCATCCCGGACCCCCAGGTCCACCCGGAGAGCAGGGACTTTCTGGTCCCTCAGGGAAGGAGGGCACCAAGGGAGACCCTGGACCACCAGGAGGCCTTGGGAAAGATGGGCCCCCTGGACTGAGAGGCTTTCCTGGGGAGAGAGGACTACCTGGAACCCCTGTGAGTATCGTCTTGACAAAGTTTAACCTTAAGTTGAGTGATCTGGTGTGTTTTTTTATGCTCTGGGTCCATTGTGGATCTCAAAAAGACTAAATTCAGACAGTGTATCATACTTTATAAACAGAAGGAGACATTCCTATCAAGATGCAGCCTGTGGACAATGAAACATCAAACTATAGCAGTTTAATAACATAGTCAAGGCAAAGAATCATATTAACTATTATGTTTGAAAGTAATACTTAAAGTACATTACGATTCAGACTCAACATCCTTTTAAGGAACTGTTCACAATTCACTCTTACCTCTCCTTAATTCTGGTTCAAACATATTGTGTGTGACTGAGTCATTTTGCTAATATACCAACTTCCTGTTATGTAGGAATGAGTAGCGGTTTGTAATGTTTGACTTGATTTATTTTTATGGAAAAAGTTAAAAATGTAATTTAGATTCACAGAGATCTGTTTTTAGGAGTTAAAATAACCCCATGAAAGACGTTTTTAACATTTAATAACAGAAAATGTTTATTTTGGAAGAAATTAAGTAGTTAAAGAGAGATTAAAAATGGATTAATTCCTTCTGATGTGCATTTCCAGGGTGGTGGAGGACTGAAGGGAAGTGAAGGACCGCCTGGACCTCCTGGAACTGCTGTACGTTTCAAGCCAACTTAGAAATTCATATTCATAATATTTAAAATGGTAATATGTAACTAGCTCACTCAGTTAGTGTTGTATATGTCAGCAAAGGATGCAGACTACTTTGAGTCAGGTCATTTCCATCATTTCTGTTTATTTATCTGTTAATTTTCAGCTAAAAATAATTTCCTGGGTTTTCATTTTCCAAAATGTGAAATAATATAATGTTTTATGGATTTTTTCCAATCAGTATTCATAGTACACTGGACACCTTCCATCCTAATGAAGACTGAAGTATTCACTTATTGAACACCTACTGCAATATGAACTGTCTTGATGTACTTTTATAGGGTTCTCCTGGTGAGAGGGGACCAGCTGGAACTGCTGGACCTGTTGGACCTCCCGGCCGACCAGGACCTCAGGGGCCACCTGGACCAGCTGGAGAGAAGGGAGTCCCAGTGAGTGTTTTGTTGTGTGCATTTAACATGATATTAAATAAAATTCCAAAGATAATAGAAATAACACCAACAAATTCCGCTTTTCTGCCTTCTTCCTCTTAAGGGTGAAAAAGGTCCCATTGGTCCCGCAGGCCGAGATGGCGTGCAGGGTCCAGTGGGTCTGCCTGGCCCTGCTGGAACACCTGGAATACCTGGAGAGGATGGAGATAAGGCTAGTAGCTCCAAATCACTGTCCTGAATCTGTTCAGACTCTCATTAAGCTGCAGGAGGATTGTTTCATCTTCAAAGCTGATGCATAAATGATAGTCTATTCAATTCAGTTTTATTCAAATACTGCCAATTCAAAGTTCCTAGATTAATAAACGTTTCATTCAGTAGAATAACTACACTCTACACATGACTTTAACATGAAATATTTTTACCGTTCAGGGCGAGGTTGGAGAGCACGGTCAGAAGGGCGCCAAGGGAGGAAAAGGAGAGCATGTGAGTAACATGAAATCCGTGCCAAATCGTTGTTTTTGATGGTGACAATCAGAATTTTTTTGTTTGTTTGTCATATCACTGCTGCAGTGCTGCTCATAGTTTCGATGTTTGTTTGCTGTTAGGGTCCTCCTGGTCCACCTGGGCCGATGGGTCCTGTTGGTCAACCTGGTCCTGCTGTAAGTAGAAACATCAGACTTGGTTTTACTCGTTCTCGACTGTACGAACTTGGAGTTTGAGTCGTCTGCTGTTGAGTTCACTGACGGCACGTGCATTATCTTTATTGTACCTCCTCTGTGGTGCAGGGGGCTGATGGAGAGCTTGGACCGAGGGGGCAACAGGGGCCTTTTGGAGCTAAAGGTGATGAAGGAACCCGAGGATTCCCTGGGGCCCCTGGACCAATCGGTCTTCAGGTAAAAACTGCAAAATTTTAATTTTTTTATTTGGACCTGAAGTAATTTGAGCTACACTCTTGTGCTGAGTTCCTCGGCTGCTGGCTTTGTAAAACTCCCCCGTCTGTTCTGCAGGGCCTGCCTGGACCACCTGGTGAGAAGGGAGAAACTGGAGATGTTGGACCTCTGGTGAGTTTCAGAAATACATGATTAGTGTAATTATTGCTGATGTGACTTCTTTTATCACAGTAAAATCATAAATAATGATCAAACTAAAAGCTTCTTTACATTTCCAGGGTCCCCCAGGTCCTCCAGGACCCCGTGGCCCCGCTGGACCCAGTGGAGCTGACGTGAGTGTTTATGACTCTTTTGGCTGTATTGCAAACTTCGACAATGTGAAATTAGATTGGTTGAAACTGTTTAAAGAACATTTTGAAATAAAATTAGAAAAGTATTAATCATAATGAAAGTTAATAAAAGTATTCCATCAAGTTACTTATAATAAATTTTGATGTAACCTGTTATTGATCAAGTTGGCAAGTCAAAACAGAATAAGCTCTTAGTTTTTGCTGCTAATGATTGTGTTCATATTATCATATTAAGTTATTACTATCACATTGTTTTTGCCTGATTCGTGTTGTTTTTTTTGTTTTTTTTTAGGGTCCTCAAGGTCCTCCTGGCGGTTTGGGTAATCCTGGACCTATTGGAGAGAAGGTGCAACATTGAAAGAGTATTTCTGAACGAGTGTGACGGTTTTCTAAAGACAGAAGAACTGAATTAAAC
The DNA here is from genome assembly GCF_027942865.1 of Odontesthes bonariensis. Taxonomy (NCBI): domain Eukaryota; kingdom Metazoa; phylum Chordata; class Actinopteri; order Atheriniformes; family Atherinopsidae; genus Odontesthes; species Odontesthes bonariensis. The sequence goes on from NC_134523.1 coordinate 24,157,360, forward strand.
GATTTCTTGTTTGCTCCACAGGGAGAGCCCGGTGAGGGCGGACCACCTGGAATTGTTGGAGAGCCTGGAAAGAAGGTGAGTACCTGAGAGCCCGACCCAAACACGCGGTGAGGTGAGATGTCAAGTGACCGATTCTTCACTGATAGCGTCCACGAGTCAGCTAAGAGTTGTGTTCCCCGTTGACAGGGTCCCCGTGGAGAGCGAGGAGAGAAGGGAGAGTCTGGACAACCTGGAACTGGTGGACCCCCTGGAGGACGAGGACGACCTGGAGACGACGGACCCAAAGGAAACCCTGTATGACAAACACTAAAAACACTTACACAGTTACTCTGATGAATGACTTGAGACATGTTAATCTCTGCCATGTTGAACTCTGAGAGTTGTTGCTTTTCTTCAGGGTCCCGTTGGTTTCCCCGGTGATCCCGGCCCATCCGGTGAAGTTGGACCCAGAGTAAGTATATTTTTAAAAAAGCACATTATTTTACTATTTATGTTAGATTTCAAAGCTCTGCTGTGTCTGGCCTCACAGCTGTTAACACTTCAGTTCTGTGTATTTGCTACATATTTTGTCCTGAACTGGATCAGAAGAAAAACCACTGACGCTGGTCCACTTTGCTTTCAGGGTCAAGATGGCGCCAAAGGAGAGAGAGGAGAGGATGGTGAATCAGGAGAGTCTGTAAGTCAAAACATGCTACAATACATACTTTGGAATTAGGTATTTTCTCATGTTTCTGTCTCCTCAATCTCATGACTCTGCATTGTATTGCAGGGCTCCCCGGGACCTCCTGGTGAGAATGGACCACCTGGTCCCCTTGGAAAGAGGGTAAGCTCCTCCTCAACAAACATTCGATGCCCTCCTGAGGAACACTTCCATTAAAACAGATGCATTTATTCTGCTTCTTTCTTTTAGTGCCAGTTAAATGATGCAGTTTACTCACAATCTTTCAAAATTTGAAACTACTTCATGTTTTAAACTTGTTATATCTTCCATGTTTTACTTTCCAGGGCCCTGCTGGAACAAGAGGACCAGAGGGACGTCAAGGAGAGAAGGGAACCAAAGTGAGTCCGTTTTTAAGTGCATTTTAAAGTCCCCTGTGCAATTTAATCGATGTAAGTCATGTACTCATGATGGATCATATGGAAGGCTTCATACCAGAGTTGACTTCTGATCTTTGTTTAGCATCCTAAAGGTGATCATTTCCAACTACTCCTTAGGTTGTAGATTTGTTTTTAAACTTCCACCTGAAAAAAATAAGCCATTAATGAATCGTTATGTAGCAGCTCCACAACTGTAAGACCAACGTGACCCTTATTGATCTAATAAATCCCATCACAAATTTACATTTTTACTTCCATAAAAACTGTGAATTAGAGGGTAAATATCAGCCTCTGAACAACAAGTCAATGAAAATAATGATAAATGTTCTTAAAACTGTTCTAAAAACTGCAGATTTACCCAATTTGCTGCAACAGATCTAAAACACATGAAATATTACAACCATTTCAGTCATAGTTCACGAAGCCTCTTCAACTTAAATGTGCTCAGAAACCTCAAAGAATAGGATTATTTTGCTAGAAATATAGCCAGACCCATTACAAGGAGCTCCAAGAAAGAAAAAGTCAGTATTTCCAGGATAAAACACTTTACTGCTTTTATTCAAGAATTATTATTAAAGTTCATCTTATTTGTATTTCTTGTAAATCTGAGAATATGTGTCAGTTTCTCTCTTATATGTCAGTCTGTGTCTTATTGTAGACAACCGTGATATCTAACTTGTATTGTCATGTAAAAGTAAGTGAAAACTTTTTAAAGTTTAATGATGATCATCACCGTTCACAGGGAGATTCAGGTGCAGTTGGTCCCCCGGGAAAGACCGGCCCTGTCGGCCCTCAGGGTGTACCAGGCAAACCAGGAACAGAGGGTCTCAGGGGACTCCCAGGATCAGTGGTAAGTTCAGCTCTTCAATTCTTTCTTTGCTTGTTATTAAAGAAATTACACGGGAACAAATGTGTTGTGTTGGTGTGTTGGAGGCCACCTGCTGAAGGTGTTCGACTGTGTTTCAGGGTGAGCAAGGATCTCCAGGACCTGCTGGCCAGAAAGGACCACCTGGACCTATGGTAAGATAATGATGCCCTTTTCATTACTTTTATTTTCTTACTCTGAATCTTGACGTACAGAACATTAGTGAATAAATTGTATCGTCTTCTCCCTCAATAATCATTCAGTTATCCACCTTTCTTCTCACTTCATCTTCATACATTTTCCATGTGTCCCACCTCTTCACTGTGATCCTCCTCTGATCTTCTGCCGCTTCTTCTCATCCTGCAGGGACCTCCTGGTTTGCTCGGCCTGCGTGGAGATCCTGGTTCAAAGGGAGAGAAGGGACACCCAGGTCTTATTGGTCTGATTGGACCCCCAGGAGAGCAGGGAGAGAAGGGAGACCGAGGCCTGACTGGGCCCCAGGGATCCACTGGACCCAAAGGAGAGAATGTAAGTTTGACCCGAGGAACAGGGTTAGGGTTGTCATCATTCGTGCCATTTTGCAATAACCCATGAACTCTCTCTCTCTCATGTTTTATTGTAGGGAATGCCTGGAGGCACCGGACCTTTAGGTCCCTCTGGTCCTCCTGGTCTGCCTGTGAGTACCTGTTCTGTTTTGTCCCAGGAAAATTCCATCTTTTTTTTTTTCTCATCTCAGATCCATTCGCGTTACCAGCACAGAATTAAAATCTGATGTCTTTTACAGGGTCCTCAAGGTGTCAAAGGAGCTAAGGGTGCAACGGTGTGTAAACTGTACTTTCAACTTGCACAATTTGAGTGCCTTTTTTTTTTCTTTCTTTTTTGTAAATGCATCAACTTTGATTCTCAAAATCTTTCCTCCTCTTGCTTTAGGGAGGAGCTGGTCCAAAGGGAGAAAAGGGTGTACAAGGGCCTGCTGGGCTTCCTGTAAGTACTTCAGCCTTCTTTGTAAAACTTAAGGAAGAGTGTGATATATACTTTAAATTCATCAACATCACTGTTGGTCATCGGTCAGAGGATTAAAATGTAAACTTGCATCCCAGGGCCCACCAGGCGAGGTCATTCAGCCGCTGCCCATCCAGAGGAGTCCTAAGTCCAAACGCTCCATTGATGCCAGCCAGATGCTGCCTGAGTTTGACCCTGACATGCCTGCATCTGACACCGCTGGCACAGAGTTCCTAGTGGGCAGTGAGGGCATGGAGGAGATCTTTGGCTCTCTCAACTCACTTCGACAGGAGATCGAGACCATGCGTTTCCCTCTGGGCACCCAGGACAGCCCCGCCCGCACCTGCCAAGACCTTCATCTCAGCCAGCCTGACCTCAAAGACGGTACAGAACATATCTCACACACTTACCTGCCGCCTGACCAACCAACAGGTTATGGTTATGTTCTTATTGTGGACGCACCGTTTTCACACATTCACACACTTACGAAAGAAAATTTAAAACAAAAATCCAAAAAATGTATTGGCCACAAGAAAGTAAGTGCAAGGACCAAGTCACGGTCCTGTAAAAGAGTCTCAAACAGAGACTTTGTATCAGACTTTTACAGGTTTTTCCCACCTTTCTTTGCCCTTTACAGGAGAGTACTGGATCGATCCCAACCAGGGTTGCTCCAGAGACTCCTTCAAGGTCTTCTGTAATTTCAGTAACAGCGAGACGTGCCTGTACCCCAGCAAGGGCATCGACACGGTTGGTCCCCCTAATCAGCAACACTGTAAAATCCTGTAAAAACAAGTGTTTGAATTGCAGTATGTTCCGTTTTTTTATGCTTTAAGGTGGAGAGGACCCAATTTCCCATTTTCTAGAAACAATTTCCCTATTCTCCTCACGATTGTTTCCCAACATTAAAAGTAAAACAATGAAAGAAACTGGTTTAGTTATGTTTGAGAAAAATGTGGCTCAGGTTTTGTAGAATCGTTGCTTTCTCTCACAAAATCACATTCATGCAAAGGAAAACCAAACTTAACAGACTTATAATATTTGATTGTGGATTGTTCTGGTGGCAGGTGAAGATGAGCTCCTGGGACAAAGAGACTCCCGGGTCGTGGTACAGTCAGTTTGCCACTGGTAACAAGGTTAGTAATCTTCTGTAACATGAAGATTAGCTGAAAAAGTAACAGTTTTATAGTTTAGTACTGAACCTGTTCCCCTTGTACCCTTGATGGGATTAATTTTATTTTTTCTGTTCATCGTCTTGGTTCTTTGCCAAACCTCCTGTTCAATCTCCTCCTCCTCCCAGTTCTCCTACGTGGACTTAAATGGCGAGCCCGTCGGGGTGGTCCAGCTGGGCTTCCTGCGTCTCCTGAGCGTTCAGGCCCGCCAGAACGTCACCTACCACTGCCATCGCTCTGTGGCCTGGGCTGACCGAAGCGCCAAGAACAACCACAAGAGGGCGCTGCACCTTCGGGGCGCCAACGACGAGGAGCTGAGCTACGAGACCAACCCTTACATCAAAGCCTTGGTCGATGGCTGCTCTGTGAGTTCACACACGTGAAACAGTGCTACAACCCCAATTCCAAAAGAGTTGGGACGCTGCGAAACATTTAGATGAAATCAGAATGCAATGATTTTCAGATTTCATAAACCACCATTGTATTCCTAATGCAAACGTATAAAACGTATCAAATGTTAAAACTGAGACACTTTTCTATTCCATGAAAACAATTTGCTCATCTTTAATTTAATGGCAGTCTCAAAAAAAGCTGGGACAGGTCCATGTTTCCCACTGTGTAGCATCCCATCTTCTTTTAACAACAGTCTGTAAACATCTGGGACCTGAAACCAGCTGTTGGACCTTTGGGAGAGGAATGTTGTCCCATTCTCCAGCTGCTCAGCAGTCCAGAGCTTTCCTTGTTGTATTTTAAATGTTTTCAGTTGGAGAAAGGTCTGAACTGCAGGCAGGTCAGTCCAGCTCCTGGACTCTTGTACTATGATGCCATGCTGTTGGAATAGATGCAGCTTGTGTTTTAACTTAGTCTTACTGAAATATATAAGGCCTTTCCTGAAAAAACGGTCCCTCTCCTCTTAAGTATGATGGACTAAAGAGGAAATTTAAAATGGTGATTTATCTGACCACAGAAGAGTTTTCCACTTTGCCTCAGTCCATTTTAAAAGAGCTTTGGACCAGAGAGGACGGCAGTGTTTCTGGATCATGTTCACATGTGGCTTCATCTCTGCATCTGTGGATGTTACGGTGAACTGAGTTCACAGACAATGATTTCTGGAAGTGTTCCTGAGCCCATGCAGTGATTTCCATGACAGAATATTGTTTCAGTCATGTCCCTTTGCACACAGAGATGTCTCCAGATTCTCTGAATCCTTTGATTATATGAAGCACTGTAGATGATGGAATATTCAAAGACTTCACAACTTTATCTTGAAGAATATTATTCTGAAATTGAAACACACTGTTCTGCAGATTGCTGAACCTCTGCCCATCTCTGTGCTCTTTTTATACCGTCATGTACTCACCTGTTGCTAATTAACTTGATTAGTTGTAACATGTTCCTCCAGCTGTTTCTTTTAGTATCACTTTCTTTTTCAGCCTTTTGTTGCTTATGTCCCAACTTGCTGCCATCACCTTCAAAATTAACAATTATTTTTCTTGAAATGGTAAAATGTCTCACTTTCAACATAATTTTAAAATCATTGCAGTTTGTTTTATGTACATTTTTACACAGGATCCTTTTTCTGAATTTGGGTTGTAAACGTTTGAGAGCTCCACGTGTGACAGGAAAAGCGTAACTGACGTGTCTGTCTCCGTGTCTCTCTGCAGTATCGTAAAGGCTTTGATAGGACAGTGCTGGAGATCAACACACCACAGGTGGAGCATCTCCCTCTGCTGGATATCAAGGTGTCAGACTTTGGGGAAAGCAACCAGCAGTTTGGCTTTGAAGTGGGACCTGTCTGTTTCCAAGGCTAAAAACACACACACATATACACGCCATGCAGAGAACAAAACATGCAAATACTCACATGCACACACATGCACTTAGAGACACACCTATATATGATTAAAAAAGATACATGCCCAGTAATTTGTAAATTAACTTGTAAATGATATAAAACACACACATACCCTCACCGAAACACACACACTTACATATGCAGATGATGTTGTGAGACAAACACACTCGTACGCGCCTGGGGAACGCAACGCCCTCCCAGCAACTAACGGACGTCAGAAGAAGTAAAGAGGAGAGAGATACAAAAACTTGCGAAGAGGAGAACACGAGTGGGAACACGACTGAGAAGAAGGGGAGAAAATCCAGGAGAGAGTTCCTCGGAATGAAACAGGGATTTCTTCACCGGCAGTGAAAGGCGTCGGCCTGAGTAAAAAGCGAGCTGGCAGCATGAGGCCTGAAGCCCCCGTCTCCGATCCCCCTCTCACTCCTCTCTCCTCCCCGCTGACTTTTTTTTCCACTCATCTTTCCTGCTCTACCTCTCCCTCCTCTTTCCAAAAAAAAAAAAAGGGTCACACTCGGACATCTTCCCACTTCTTTAATCCCACGTTCACACTGCAAGCAACATGATCGACTGTCACTCTTTGATGAACTGTTAAATCGTCTGTTCTGGTTCGCAGCTTTGCCTTTTGGTGGGTGTTCGTCCCTATGGACATTCACATATAAAGTTTAATCAACTTTTCTATCTATCTTCCACTTTGGAGCCAAAGTTTCTTGTCATGAACCAAAATCAAATCTAAACAGCAGACACCAAACTCAGACCGGAGCTCGTGGTCTCATGTGTTCGTCTGCTGAAGGTGTGCAAGCTAACTTACCTGGTTGTCCAGTTGTGTAAAATATGAACATCCATTGACTTGTCAGTCATGTTGTTTACAGAGTAACGCTCATCTCAATTCCTGTCGCATCAAAAATAGCCAAAGAAATAATGCCACCAGTTTCCATCCAAAAAACAAACAGGGAACTGACAACATTATACCAACAGGGTGTTGTTTCATTTCTGTTTTCATCCCACAAAGTGCATTTTCTACTCTGCAACGTTCTCTTAACAACTACCCTAAAGTTTTGTTTTACTGTCTAAATGTGATTCTCAGCTCAAACTGATTGAAATATCTTTTTAAACTTGACAATCCCTCCTGAACTTAGCTTTGGACAAACTTACATGAAGTGAAACAAGAGAGAACTGATGCATAGATCAGTGAAACTGAAGCCATTATTTTTGTAAGCTGTGCAAACCTTGATGCTGATGTAGTTGCATGTGACCGGTGCCTTTTAAATGTTCTTTAGATAATTGATCAGGACACCTGAGTGGCCACCACACACCACTGCAGTATTTAATGAGTCACTTTCCAGGCACTTCGAAGCTCCCTTCAATTTTTTTCCTGCAGCAGTGAATAAGATTATGCTTTACTGACTGAAACTGTGTGGCAAGGTGCTAATTATACAAACGTCCTCCATTTTCTTTAATCTCTTTACAATTCCACAAAGCTTTTTACTGGGAAAATGTGCATTACATTCCATTTGTACAGAAATAGTGATATTCTATTGTATTTATTTAAAACAAACAGGGTGCTTTGAGATTAAAATAAGATCCAACCAATATTTCAGTCAAATGTGGTGTATTTCAGTTGTATTTATTTGCTGCAGTTCAACTGAAGCGATTGACTTGCATGTTATGAACTCACAGCCAGCTTGAGTCGTGATGCTTGTGTTGACGCCCTGTCCAAAAACTCCTTTTGTAAAACCAAAGAATCTGTGGCCGTGTCTTATTGTAATATCCCTTTTATAGTGTTTTCATCAACTGTACTGTGCTGTTAAATTTTGCTTCCACTGTAACGATTAAATGGTGACTCTTCAGTTCTGTCACATTTCCTTGTCCTTGCTGCTGTTTTACTCGGCGTGTGTTGGTTCCAGGCTCACGGTGTAGCTACAAACAATCCTATTTTCTTTTATTTCTATATCTGAGACCACAGCGGGGTGAGAGACAGGATGTGAGAGGGACGGGGAAAATACTCTCAGAGCCCAGACGGTGTGATAATCATAAAGTCAAGGGGTAATTTCATACTAGGGTTCTGGTTTGATTTGTTTGTTTTATAATTGTTTTTCTTTTTTGTTTATATAGCAGGAAAATGGGGAGGGATGGCCAAAATCTTAAACCAAAAAATATCTGTCCTCCAGAGAGAATGACCTCAAATATTTCTTTTATTGTGTTGAAGACATTTCAACATAAAAAAAAATATGGTGCTGAAAAGAGAAAAAAGTATTATTTTATAATGTCTGTAAGTAATTTTTAAAAATACTTGTTTCTGTAATATATAATCTTTTTAAAAAGAGCTGCTTGACTCTTGTTTTTCTTCTCTCACCGGTAGCTGTCTTCACCGCAAATGACCACAAGGTGTCGCTGTTTTCTCAGTTCGTCGTGTAAATCAACAGCCATAAAGACAAACTGCTTGCTTATTTCATCTTTTGTGTCACATATTTGTGTTTGTGTCACGTCTGCTTCACTTTAAGAGTTTAGTCTTTAATATAAAAGTGAAATATAGTTTGTTTTCTTCGTATGTAAATAAAAACTGCAGCTCATACAAAGCTTTGAATAAGTTGAGATCCACGTGAGTTTAAATAATTGTAAAATAATTGTGTTATTGTGATATCATAGTTATTGGTAGCATAATTTGCACTGGTGACACGGTTAATTAATGCCTTGGTAACATTAAGAAATATAGCTTCAGCATGCACTGCATGTACTGTTATCTATTTTTTCTCTCTTTTGCTTTTTATTGTGGACTTCGATGTTTCCACTGGTCGTCTTTACAAAATGGTGAAACAGTGCCATCTAGTGGGGAGTCAGAAGTCCTGCTCGTCTGGATTTCTCATCAGTTTGTTGAGATGCTGAATGAAAACAGAGGCGGTATCTTTCTAAGAATCATTAAGATGCACATGAAACATTTTTAAAAGTTAAATCTTTAAAGTTACTTTGTAAAATCCTTACAGTAATCAGACATTTTGAATCTGAGTGCAGAAAGAAAAAAGTGCCTCTTTAAAGACTACAAGGTTTGCTCTTTTTAATGACCACAACAAGAAAATTTATAACTTTTCAAACATTCTTAGCAGTTAATTGGAAAAGAAGCACCAAAACAACTAAACTTTAAACTATTTCAGAACCTTTGAGATTATGAGTGAGTCTTATTTCCAAAGCCTGACTTAAATGTTTGTTGTGAGATTCAGCGTTGGCTGACACCCTGCTGTGGTCACCGCAGAGCCTTTGAGTAAATTAATTAATGACTGAAAGGCTTTTTGAACGTGTGAGAGAGTAGATTAATTTAATCGCTCACCTGGAACATCTGAAACTGAAGAAATCTCTGCTTCAAATCCCAACCAGTCCTTTGACAGCCAGCCTCTAGACGACAGCATGAAGGCTCGTAGAGAACAAACAAAATGTAAAAATGTGGCTGCATTGCATTTTCTGCCGTCAGCCTCTGAGAAAAACTATGTAGATGTGGAGGGAAAAACTTAGCTCATCAACAACTATAGAATAAATAAAATCTTTAATGATGAAATGCTTTATAAATTCAATATTCTGCAGAGAAAACATGACATGCGAGTGTTTATTGGTACAAATAGTGGCCTCACAGTGTATATGTTCACACCCAGATCTACACGATATATTCAACACAATCATGATCAATCAGCCACTGCAGGTACATACATTTCACAGTTAATTATAAACAAACTGGCCTCCTGTTGATGCTCATCAGTGTCACCGACGGCTGGTTTAGCCCATGAAAAGTCCACCTGACAAAGACAAAAAGACATTAAAATTAGGGCTGGGCAACGATTAAAATTTTTAATCTAATTAATCACATGATTTCCCTGATTAATCACGATTAATCGCATTTGTACGCAAAATCCAAAAATTTATTCAAAAGTAGTGTATAGCTTTTAGCATTTAGTTTTATTTTAAATGTGCTGCCATATGAATGAAAGTGCCATAACATTTGTTGTGCAAACACACTTTTAACATCAGCATCTTTCTGTAGTTTTTATGTAGAAGCCTCGCTCCACTGTCTGTTTCCTTGAATGACTTGCTGCTATCAGTTGTGTGTTTTTGCCTTTAAGTGATATTTTAGACTGGAACTACTACGGTGAGAAGACAATTCAACTTGGCAGTGTTTACAGATGACTTTGGTTCTGTCGACTCCGCCGTCTGGAAGAACTTTAAAATGAAAATGGCCGAGTAAAAGTTCCGTACCCTTCTCCATGTTTGGTGGTTAACGCGACAATAACGAGTTAACTCGCCCAGCCCTAGTTAGAATACTGTCAGTCTGAGCTGTGGGTTTGTACGTATTAATATAAGTTAGTGAGGTTTAAAAGTTTTCACACATTGATACTTTACCTGTCACTTCGATACTGGTTCCTGTGATGTATCGAGAGTCGTCTGAAGCTAGAAAGGCACAAACATCAGCCACCTCTGAGGATAACAGACAGAAACAAATCAGCTCATGTCACTGCACACAAAAACTAAGAAAGCAACATCTAAAAGCGTTAAGTGTTGCATGTGTGGCAGAAAACTGATATCCTGCCCAAAGACATGGAGATAAACTATATCAGTGATGTGAAACATCTGCACTGACCCGCGGGCTCGCCCATTCTTCCCAAAGGCACCAGGGACTTCATCTGAAACACACAAAACACCAAGAAAAATAGATTTTAGGAGGATATCACTACTACAGAGGACTCTGTTAGGACCGTGTGATTTTATTAGAGGCTCACATCAGTCAGATCCAAGGTTTGGTTTTCTTTGCTGGGATCTGAACATCTGTCAAGTTTTTATTATTCTCACTTTTTAATAGTTTGATGAGCCGGCTTTTAAATCTTCACTGCTGTGAAAATAAATAATGAAAGAAAATAAATTACATTTAAAAAAAGAGTGAAGGCTGCTGAATTTTAATAAAAATGTTCAAATATAATTTCCGAGAATCATGAAAAATATTCATTAAAATTTGGTCATTTCCATTGATGCCTTTCTGGGTCAAATTAATATTTGGGGTCAAATTCAGGATAGTAGTGAAAGTAGTACTGTGTCGTCTTCAAATGTCTTCATGTTTGTGTGTGTGTGTGTGTGTGTGTGTGTGTGTGTGTGTGTGTGTGTGTGTGTGTGTGTGTGTGTGTGTGTGTGTGTGTGTGCTGTACCTTGCTAATAACCTTTTCTGGTACTTTATCTGTCATTGGAGTCGATATGAAACCTGGCAACACGCAGTTACATCGAATCCCAAACCTGGAAAAATAGATCACATTCCATCAGCTCGGTGCGCTCTGTGCGTTCCTGCTTCCTCAGACTCTTCTCACCTGCTGAGCTCTTTGGCTGCCGTCCTGGTCAGACCTTCAACTCCAGCTTTAGAGGCAGCGTAATTAGCCTGTCCGATGTTTCCCACCTACGACCATCATCCATACACAGACACACACATAACATCAGCTGTGGTGTCACTGTTTAAACCACATATGATATGTGAGAACTATCTGTGAGAACACCTTTAATTTGATCTAAAACTTGAGTCATTTATTTTGACATGATGTTCCTCTTCGGCCTCCTCCCCCACTCAAACGAATAGATTTTAATTGGACTTTTCTTATTTGATTCCTTCAAACTCAAACTCCAACACCTCAGATCTGCTTTTTTTGTAAAAAAGCTTCAGTTTCAAACTGATAATATGGAATTAGTGCTGTGCATGAGTCGCATTTATATTATCTGTGAATTTTTAACTGAACGAGACTGAATGAGCACACGGCACTGAACAACGTTCTTGTCGACAGTCAACAGACTTTTCTATGATTTCTGCATCAGACAAAGGTGTAAAGACCAAAAATACCACGTCTGTAGAACAGCACACCATCTCTCCTGCAGCAGACAGCAAGACAGACACTGAAATTGGGAGAACTAAAGGAAAAGCAGGGTTCAGAAAGAGCTGTAAAGAAGCTAGTGAAGCCTCCCAGCTGAATCTGAAGGAGGTGAGTCAGAGAGCACCTTTAATGTAAGCTGAACTTTTAAAGCTGGCTTTTATGCTTTAACTTAGTTGCGAGCACGTCAACTTGAAGGAAGGCAGGCTGCAGACTAAATAGTCAGCTTAATGACGACGGTATTATGAATGTGACACACAGTTTGGGGCTAAAATGCACTCTGATAACCTTAGTTCTTTGTTTTAAGTGGTGACTTATGAACTTGAACTAAATCAGTTTTAATGAGTGACCTAAACAATCTCACCTTTCCCACGATGCTGCCCACAGTCACGATGGATCCTTTGGGAGCGCCACAGGCCACCAGAGCCTGAGCCACAGCCTGAGTAACCAAGAATGAACCCTGAGAGGAAAGATGTTGAAACAGATTCCTTCATCCTGATCAGTCTTTCAATATTCTGATTTAACTTTCAACAGAAATGCAGGTTTAGGCACAATGTAGCAGGGACATTTTATGTCTTAACTTGTTATTCTTAATTTGTTAAAGATCTGAAATGGAGACATAAACCTGGTTTACTGTGTGTGGATATGGAAAACTGACAGCTTTCACAGTTTTTGTGTTATCGTCCTTCATTTGTTTTGAGCAGGAAAGTGTGTCTCAAGCCTCTCTGAGGCTCTGTAAATGGGGGAGCTGACAGGGCTGCTACCTTCAGGTTAACCTGGATAACTCTGTCGAACTGCTCCTCCTCCATGTTGAGCAGGAAGTCATCCTCAGTGATGCCTGCTGCGTGAACACACACTGAAGGAGGCTGGAAGTACTGAGCCTGCAGAGAAACAGATGGATGGTAAAATAAAACAAAGAAGGAGACGTTCAAAGCATTTCAGCAGGATTCCAGCTGCTTTTCACACCTGTATACTCGTCACCAGCTTCTTCACGCTCTCCTTTGAGGACACGTCCACCGCAGCTGCAATGTGAACCTGCCCTCTGAGGTCCTTCTGCAGACTCTCCAGCGTCTCGTTAGCTGACTCCCTGCTGATGTCAGCGACCACCACGGAGGCGCCCTCAGAGGCTAAACGCTGGCACACTGCCCGTCCAATCCCACTGCCTCCTCCTGGGAAGAGAAGAGCGTAAAGTCAGGGAGGAAAGTGGAGAGGGGGGACAGATGGCAACCAAAATAATGCTGCATGGGGCATAAATTGAGAAAGGATTGATGAACTCAGAGTGAAAGAGTGACAGTAAGACGGTGGATAATGGAGAATAGGAGACTCACTTTAACAAAAGGCATCCGTATATGAACAAATAATATCTATACTAAAAGATAATGAACAGACTAACTGCAAACTGGACTTCAAACAAACAAAACATGATTGTGTCTCATCCTTTATATGAGAGTAAGCTGTATTCTGATCATCAAATTATCTTTTTATTCATGTCAACAAGTTTTGATCGACTGGCTATGGTGATGAAGATTTACTATGCCTCTGTAACTTCAAACATAAGTGTGTTTGTGTGGTAAACAACATCACTAGAAATAATAATAGGCTGGTTAATCTATTATTAACGTAACTGAGAGCTGTAAATCTGCTGAAATAAGTTTTTACGTTAAAATAACTGAATTAAATCAGCCGCGATAGTAAAGTCACTTTGCTCGATAACCAGAAACCAATCACCTGCTTAAGCAACACCACAATGTCTGTCATTAATTGTCCAGAAAGCAGAAACTTTCTAACTTTACCAAACTTTTACGAGATGAGTCCAAAGTTCACGTTTCACCAGTTTCACTGGTCTGAAGTTACGCTGGTTTAAATGGCGCACTGACGGTCAGTCCGACGTTAAAAATAAGATCTTATAAACAGAAGCAGCCTGACTATGCACAGCCATCAAAAATGAAGGATTAATGGTTAAATGTGAACTAACCAGTGACCAGCGTCAACCTTGATATGAGCCTTATGGCGGCCGCCATGATGTTTTTTGTGTTGTTGTAGTTTCTACTTCCTTCGCTAGAGGGCGACAAGGCTGTTGATTCTATTATACTATATTTATTTTCTTATTTTATTTAATTTATAAATGTGTTGATGTAAGCTTCAAGTAATTCAGTCCTGATAAATTCATGAATTTATCGAAAGCAACCGGATTCCCTCTTTTAAAACTGCATGGATCCCAGCTTAACCTCAAGGAAGAAGAAGAATCCAGTACGACATATTCAGGGAGAACCAAAGAAAATTCAAAGATCTAAAGATAAACTCCAGTTTCCTTCTATCTAAACTCTTTTTCTACAACTTTGTCTATTATAGCGAAGGCGATGCATTGAAATCTAGCATGCTCGTATATAGTTCCAGTTCGTTGCGTCCTTTGGTCTCGTAACAGGGGCTATAACTGATATGGGGGTTAGTTAGCTAGTGTAGAAGGAATGAGAGGAAATACAACTCAAAACACTCACCGGAAGTACTCTTATTCTGAAATTACATACAGGAAGTGTGATTGCATGTGTTTAAATCTAGCGTGACAGCAGAGCTGCAATTCCCCTTTGTGACCACAAGAAGGCAGAAAAACGCCTACTTACAAATACAAAGCTATTTTCTCGCGGCGAAATTCTCTAATTTTTTATTTAATAAAAGGCTGGTTTTACTCACGGGGTGCAAAACCAGCCTCACCCAGGGACGGTACACTTGGCGCCACAACCAAGTTTTGAAGAGCCTTGCTTCCACACTGGAGGGAAAACGATCCAGCATCAATTCCCTACCGCTGCCAACATCTAAAACCTCATGGGGAATTGCCTTTGTCCGTGAAGGGGCCACAGCTGCCAGAAGTAACTCTAAACCATCAGAGAGGAGCCAGCTGTGACTGGAAGATGCTGGCAGATGTTGGCAAACAGCTGGTTTTCCCATCAGAGATCGCCACTACCACCTTGAGGCCTGATCTGGTGCTCTGGTCACCCTCCCTAAAGAAGGTATACATGGTCGAGCTCACTGTACCCTGGGAGGACTCCATAGAGGAGGCATACGAGCAGAAACACCTGCGGTATTCCGAGTTGGCCGCAGAAGCTCGACATCAAGGCTGGAATACTGAAATCCGCCCAGTGGAGGTTGGGTGCAGAGGCTTTATGGGAAAATCTGCCACAAAACTTCTGAGGGACATGGGACTTAGGGGCCAGAGCCTGCGCACAGCCGTCAAAGACGCATCAGAGCAGCCGAAAGGAGCAGCCAGTGGCTTTGGCTGAAGAGGGACGACCCCAGTTGGGCCCCCAAGTAGTGCAGCAGGAGGTATGCGGTCAGCCAGCCTAGGCCTGACTCAGGGAACTGTACGCCCCTGCCATGCATAGTCCCCTGAGATGTCTGCCAACAGGCTAATTGGGCTTGGGACGAAAGCTCAGGACTGATCACCCTGCAGCTGGTTATTATCTTGTGTTGGTGCAGTAGAATGTGTAGTCTGTATGTATTTTGTATTGTCATAATACAAGTTCATAGAGAAGTAATAACAGATAAAGAGGGACGGGATAACAAACTGGAGGAGAAACTAACATGAGCATTCCAGAGGCTCCAGTTTCCATGTAAAAAGGCCAGAAAATATAAATTTCCAGAAAATGTAAAAAAGTTTTTTAATGATAAACTGGTGTGAATTCAATGCTTTCATCTCAAACTGGTTAATCTTAAATTAACTTCTATGAGAGTAGCTGTCTGTTTCCAACCAGTGTTCATCTAATCTCATGTAATCCACGCTGCATGAGATCAGATTATTTCCTGAAATGAAATCATCTGTAAATGAAACATCCCCACAGCCAGTGAAAAGATGAACATGTCTCACTTTATTTATGTACAGACGTTCAGATGAAACGAGTGCAGAGGCATTTAGATTTCTGCCAAACTTCAGGAGACAGACCAACATCTGGAGTTCTGAATCATAAAACAGAAAGCTTAAAAAGAAATCTAAACTAGTGGAAAAAAAAAAACACTCAGACTGCAAAATATGTACACTTCTACAATCCTGGTGGTTAATCTGTGCACGTCAGATTTTGACTAAAAACTTTCTGATATCATGAAACAAGCCTCTCTTAAAATCCTCCTAAATAAATAACTTAATGATTTTAATAACAAAAACCCACCTAAAAATCATAGTAGTACCACCCAAACAAACAGTGCATCATTACTACATATAACCATCTATTCTCCACCGAATGTCAAAATCCAATAAACTTCTTCCAGGTTTGCACATGGAACAGCAGAAAAGTCTCAACTCGCTGTTTCTGCCGGGGTTTATGACACAAATACGTAAACATACTCTGAGAATAATATCAAGCTTTCAGCTGCCGAAGATCTTAAAGGCCTCAAATTATTTACTGACAAACCCAAACTGCTTCCCGTCTGAATCAAAACTCGAATCTAAAGACCAGAAGAACTTCTCTTGTTCCAACTTGTGTTCAGATGTTTTATGACAGAAGAAATCAAAACAACCGAGAGGTCATTTGGGCACAGGTGAGTGGACAGGACGCGTCCTCACAATTTAATTTGCAGATTGGTCACATTTAATAAAAACAAACGAAAAAAAAAAAAAAAAAAAAGTTTACAGAAAACTTGGATGAAAAAAAAAAAAATAAAAAAAAAAAAAAAAACAGAAACACAGAAATATCTACGTAGAAGTTGTAACTAGGACACATTTCTGTACAGCGAGGACACGACGAGCCGCTGTATTGCATGCATTTTGTTTTCTACTGAACCAAGGTGCTTCTGCGTGCAGAGATCATCAGCGCCCGCGTCAAAACTATGAGGAACTTCACAAGGATGTCACACGCACACATGCACACACAAAACATGACGCATTCATACACACACACTTCCTCTTTTTCACTCCAGAAAAAAACAAAAAAAAAAAAAACTAAACAACTCTGCCCATGCCAGTTCGATCTTCCCCAGAATGAGGGAATAAATTAGCTCCATAAAATGCTTCTTTATAAAAGAAAATAGATATTTATATAACTGTACATCTCATCTATACAGCATAAAGACAGGGAGCATGTTAAGAAGGGAAAAATCTCCAGAAAGTAGACAGATTCTGGCAGTAGCACCCATATCCCTCCAACATATGCATCAATCTTTATTTGCAGGAGATGGAGCTTCCCCGGCTCCACCCGAGGACGGCAGGACGATACAATCAGCGTCCACCTCTCATCCGTCCTCTGCTTCGTCCAGGACCGGATGAACGAGCCGAGCTCGGGGACAGCTCCATCTCTTTTTCCGGCTTTGACGAGACGAGTCGGACCAGTTGTGCTGGTCTCATCTGATCCGTCCTGCAGCTCCATTGTCAGTAGCTCCGCAACTGTTCAGTCCACCCGGGGGAGGGAAAACCCTGGGTCACATGACCCTTTCATATGGAAACAGTCCGCTTCTCAGCCAGAGTCCGATTCGCTTGTGTCCGAGGACGAAGACGAAGAAGACGATGAGGACGAGTCTGAAGAGGAGCTGCTGGCGCTGAGCCGGGACGGCTGGGTGTGGGTCTCCGATGCCGTTTTCTCAGCTGGAGAAAACAAAGAAGTAAATTCATATTAAATTCACCAACACGTGAATATTTTCCATCCCAAAGATTTCCTGGAGAAAGCAGAACGGAGGACTTACGTTTGGTCTTTGGGGGCTTCTTCCCAGAGTTGAGCTGCCCGCTGACATCCATCAGTCTCCTCTCCAGCTCCAACTGCTTCTCCAGAGCGAGCTCCTCCCGCGACTTGCCAGCACTGTTTTTACTCGCTGAAATTCAGACAGACGAGCAGCAGAAACAATAAGATGAGGAACCAAACATCACATCAGACATGAAGCCTGAGAGTCATTGAAACTCACCATAAGGCTTGCGGGGCTTCTTCCTCAGACACGTCATGACGTATCTCTCCAGCTCCCTCAGTGTCGACGGCTTCAGCGTTTCGAAGTCGATCTCGATCTCCTCGGGGTTGGTGTCTCGCAGCGACGGCTCTCGGGACTGGATGATGTAAACGACGCGGCCCAGCTTCTCGCCCGGCAGCTTGTTGATGTCCAGGCTGAGCTGACGCTTCTCATCGTACGACATGGGTGCCGTGTCCTCCTCTTCATCCGAGTCGAAATGACTCACGATGGGGTCGTGCATCGTCTGCGGCATGTTGAACATCATGCTTGCCTTTTTGGATCTGAAAGGGGACGGAAGGAAAAGATTGTGAGAATAATGAAACATGCACGACACTTTCAGTTCCTACGCCGTCCACTAGGTGGCAGCACTCACTTGCTCTTGTTGTTTTTCTTGCTCGGCGCCTTCTTAATCGGCATGACGGGACAGGCCACTGCTTTGTTGCTCTTGGGTTTTGGAGTCTTGGTGATTTTGGGGGTCTTAGGCGGTTTGACTGGGGGCAGCTCTTCCTCGATCCTCCGATGTTTCTCTTTTTCCACCTTTTTCTTCTTCTTCTTGTCTTTTTTCTCTTTCTTCTTCTTAGGTTTGACTATGGGGCCCTGAGAGAGAGCAGTGAGCTGCTCGTGAACTGCTTTCAGCTGAAAGAGAGAAAAGCAAAAAGAACTCAGTTTCAGGTGGACGGCGCCCTGCGTTTATGTGCACGTTGTGGGGGGGCGCAGAGTCCCAACCTGTTCCTGCAGCTCTGCCAGGCGGTTCGCCCTCTCCTCCTCAGAGTCTGAGCTTGGGCTGCTCTCACTATCCTCACTTTCGCTGCTGAGCTCACTCTCAGATGAGGATGAAGAGGAGGACGACGACGATGAGGAACTTGGTGGTGCTGGAGGCTCATCTGGCATCTTAGCAAAGCAGAACTCAAACACATCCTAGAAGAAGGAGCAACGTGTGAGTCAACTCGTTTAAAAACAGGAATTGTTGTTTAATGCAACAATAATCAGAAATCCCATGAAATAAGCACCTGGAGTTTTCTGGCCATGGCCACCACATCATGATCAGGGGGGTTGTACTTGTAGCAGTTGGAGAACATCAGTCTGACATCAGCAGAGAACTGCTGCGAGTCGCGGTACTCTCTGCTGTCCATCTTCCGCTGGAGAAAACAACAGAAAATAGACGATTATTATTTGTGAGTTTTTCCACATGCAGATGGCTGTGTGGTTTCCTGAAGCAGGTACCTTGATGGTGCTGAGGTCCATGGGCTGCTTAATGATGTCATGGTAGTCATGAAGGCCCAGCGTTGTGGCGTCGACGGGCTTGTAAAACGGCCAGGCGTACGCGGCGTGCTTCTTGGACAGCAGCTCCTTCAGCACGCCGCTGCAGTAGCGCAGCTGAGGGCTCAGCTTGCTGCGGCGCACCGGCGTCGGCAGAATGGAGTCCGGTAAGTCTTTCTTAGGAGGTTTGATGGGTCGTCCACTGACCCCCCTCCTGCTGGCCGCTGTTGCTTTGGTACTCATCATCATTGCCCCGCTGCCCATCCCCATGCCCAAGCCCAGCCCCATGCCCTGGTTCAGGCCAAGCGCTTGGCTCATTCCCAGACTGCTGCTGTGGTCCATCCCCAGAGAGGTGAGCGTGAGCGGGGAGTTGTGTCCCCCTCCCATCCCCAGGCCTATTCCACTGACACCCATGGTGCTCATAATGGGCATGGCTACTGTGGTCGGGGTGGTTGTGTCTGCTTTCCGCTTCACACCTTTTTTCTGTGATCGATTGGACAGAAGATGAGCGTCAGAGTGCTTCAGCTGAGCTCTTCATGCACTTCAAACACACTTAATGCAGTAAATTGTTGTACTGGTTTGTTTCAAGTAGTTTTATCTTATTTTTTATCTGCAGCCACGTGAAGCACTTTGTAAGATTTGTTGAGAAAAGTGCTGCATAAATTCAGATTGTCATTATTATTTCTTAAACTAAAGATTACCTTAGCTGTGGGCTGTGTGGGGAGCAGGCCTGTGATGGTGGGGAGGCTCTGTTCAGTTGGAAGAGTGGGGGTAATGCTCTTGCTCAGAATTGTCTGTGGGGGTGTAGAGAGAATGGAGTCGGGTGTTTCCGGGGTGGGAGGCGAGTATGCCGACTGGGAGACAGCCGGAACTTGATGAGCGGTCGTCACGCCTCCTGAAACTGGGAGACAGAAAGAAACATTACATACATTTTTTTATTAACCTTTATTTATACAGGGAACATCTCATTTACAAGAGAGACCATGTATTTTAAATAAATGTACCCTGCAGGGTGACAGCAGCCCTAACACGTCAGCTCACCTGCATTATTTCGGCCTTTTTTGCCCGGTTTTACTGGTTTGCTCCGTGGCAGGGGAGGTGCCAGTTCCACCTCCTCCTGGGGCATCTGAGCCACTTTCTGCAGGAATGCCTTCTCCAGAGACTGAGCCATCAGGACTATGTCATCCGTTGGCTGCAAACCAGGAAAAATGAACAATACAGTTAGAAAAGTAACAACACAATCCAGAAATCCCAGATTCACAATCTATTAGATTTGACGAGGCCAGAAGCAGCCGACATGAAACATTGTGTTTTTGTGCTAATCAAACATTCTTAAATTGCTTACCTTGTTATAAATGTAGCAGTTGGTGAACATGGTGTTGAAGTCCTGCATGCACTCGCTGGCGCTGCGGTAGAAGTTATTCTCTAACCTCTTCTTAATGCTACCCATGTCCATGGGAGTTTTAATAATCTTGTGATAGTCCTGCGGATGCACACAGAAATTATTTCGATTTTAAATTAGTTGAATTATTTTATAAATAATTATGATTACAATGAATTGAATTCCAATTGGCTTGAATTTGACTTTATTATTTAAGTGCCTTGAGATAAAAAAAATTGTTGCATTTGGCACTATATAAATAAAAATTTGAATTTCAGACAAACTAAAATC
This sequence comes from Odontesthes bonariensis, assembly GCF_027942865.1. Classification (NCBI taxonomy): domain Eukaryota; kingdom Metazoa; phylum Chordata; class Actinopteri; order Atheriniformes; family Atherinopsidae; genus Odontesthes; species Odontesthes bonariensis. The sequence goes on from NC_134523.1 coordinate 24,178,091, forward strand.
TGGTGCAAAGCTTTTATCCGAGTCTTTGTTAAAACGGATTCAGGAACAACTGCTTTCATGGAATCAGAGACTAAATAACGCTCAGATTCTTTACAATTATACTCACAGGCAGGTTGAGCTTGACTGAGTCGACTGGTTCATGGAAAGGCCAGGCAAAGTGATGCCTCCACAAAGACTTGAGCACGATTTTCTGTAGGAACTGGAGCTGGTTGGTCATCCTCCCCTGTCGGCTGGGGTCTTTCACCAGGGGCTGTGGGGGTCCCGAGTGGATTATCTGATTGAGAGGGGGCATCCCATGACTCTCAAAGTCCTCATAGAGCAGTGAGGGTTTTCTGATGCGCTTTCCAGCTGTGCCAGTGTGGTCCATCGTGACTCCCATAAGGCTGACCTCAACCCCAGAAAGAGAGCTGTTGAGTACACAGTTGAGAACCAATTAACTATTTGGTTTAAGTCTTCACAGGAAGACCAACATCTAGCAAGTTTTAATCGTACGGTTTCTCAGCTTTAAAAAAAAATTTAAAAAAATCCAAATACCGTACTTACTAGTTAAACTATTATTTCTGTTTAAATTACTATACAGAGACTCAACAGTCACTAAAAATCAATTTTCCAGTTTAGTTTGAGGAAAAATAAGTACTCATGTAAAACACTGAATTCCTCTCCCCCATAAATATCAATACAAAAGGTCAAAATCTATTATTAGTTTAAAAAGTTCGCTTGTTGGCACAGCCCACATTGTTTTATCAGAATTAATCATGCTCATCCTAATGAGACATTCAGACATACAGTTCAAATTAAATCCCTTTCACGCGACATATTCTTTCATCTCCCTGCAGACATGCATTGGACCAATTTGGAATGTACTTGTGTCAACTCAGCACTCCCATCCCAGGAAGAGCAGGCATGACTACCACTTCCTCCTCTCTACCTTTATCTTGCTGCACCGACTTAAACTCCACCCCCGCTTCTGTGTGGAAAAATCTCTCCCAAGCATTCCGGGAGGAGTTTCGGCTGCCGTTAATGTAACGACTGGTCTCTATAGACCCATTTTCCAACAAACAACATGCCCTTAAACACAAGCACACAGAATTTCCTCCACTTTTTAAGATGGGGCACACCGACTTGTGACATCAGTGGCAATGGGGTTTAGTTAACCACTGTAGTAACGCATAGCAGCTTTCTCCAGGGCTCACAGTTGCATACAGAATCCTGAAGTTCAGTTACACATTCATTGACCTCAAAGGAAAATAAATCCTGAACCTTAAATGAGTCTAATCAAGACAAACACATGATTCTCGTGTCTAATGTTTAAAGGCAGCCCGTGTAAAACAATGCCGGCCTCACTTACCATTGTACCACCAAATGTATAAACTAAAAGGTGCACTCTGCCAAATGTGGTCGTCGCAGGTAAACAAAAAAAATGCAGACCGAATACTGATCAAGTCACTTAGGTTTTATCGACTCCCATTAGCTTACTGTGCCATTCTTTTGTTGCTGAACAGTGCCGACTTGAGGGAATAAAAGGGACATAAACTAAGCTGGGCGTCATGCTTTGTAATGTAACGCCACAAGTTTAGAGAAGTTCTAAATTCACTCAACTCAGGTGTTTTTGGAGAATCATTAATCTACCTACATTACATCAAGTTAATTTATACAATTCTGAGGAAATTGACTTATAATATGTGGTTAGGTAATACAAGCGTCCCACGATCGACAGTCCAAACTCACCATATCCCATCCAATGACATGGGTCATCTGCAGGAAAACAACTACTTCGTGACAGATGTCGTCCGTTACTTTACTTACTGTTTAAATATATATGCATTAACTGGTTTGTTTGCATATCTAGCTTACATGAGTAGTAACCGTGCTTGCATCACAGGATCCCAACTGGCAACTACATTAACAGTTAAACATGTTGTCACAAAATACATTTACTCAAAATCTGGTCATCTTGAATGATACAACTTTTGGAAACTCATTTGACAGTTAGTGTACTTTATTATTAAAAAAGAAAAATAATCATTTACATAAAAAAAGGAAGCAACACTGAACAAAAAATGTTAGCTTTGAAATAACAAGGACAGATTGGGAGGTTAATAAAGGTGCCAATGTTTCATAACAGTAAGAAGATATATATAAAACTAACAATAAGAAACTGAAAAAAGTACAGTCGTAAAAGCCTAAACATAACAAAAGTAACTGCAGCGCGGAGGCGCTACCACGTCAGACTTGAGCGACATCGAAACTGTAACCAGGCAACGACCGAAACACACCACGCTGACCTAACCTCTCACAAGAGTCTGTTTATTTTGACCAAGTTTATTACCAGTATGTGGTATTCTTGAGCTAGCTATGAATAACTTATTAATGGCACAACTGGTTACGGCAGCTGGATCGGCAGTTGTGAAACTGCAGCATGTTGATGCACCGGTGATCACAACAACCCCTGACCGCCACATGGCTACCACAACAAACCGGCTAAATACGTCGGATGTTGTCCCCTGCATCCGCAGCACCGCTCACCTAGCCTAGCTCAGGTAACGTTTCACCGTGGACACATACGAACACACTCAATGTTCACGTTATCAACTCTACGTGTTTTATACGACCACTGTTTTCTCGTATATTATTGGGCACATTGATTTTCATTCAAATGTGTTCGATTGACGGGCCCATCTGTCTTTAAATGTTGTTCTGCGGCTAATGCTAGCAAAAGCCAACACCGACTACCGAGCTGCAGCAGAGCGGCCAACGGCAGAGGCGCCCCGAAGATGGCGCCTGCACAGCGCAATAAAGAGTCGCAGCTTTTATAAATTCAATATTTTTTCATTTCCTCCACATAAAAAAACACTTGTAATAGCTTTAATGACCCGAACTTATTCCCGTGGTACATCCAGTGTCCAGCTCTCACTTCCAATCGTATTACAGCATACGCAAGCTGCAAGCACCGATATAAAGAAAATAAATCACGAGAATTTAAAAATATTCCCTCTGATGGAAAGTTGAGAGTCAATTTTACCGGTAGATACCTGTTAAGGAGCGGGTTAACAGCCATATCCATCAGGATGGATCCGGATTCTGTTTTAGAAAGATTCAAAACCAGGATCCGTCTCCGGTCGTCAGTTTTCTCCGCTCCCCGCCACAGCGAAGTCCTTGCTTCTTTACTTCGGTGAAATGGCGACTGTGCGGCTACACCCGGTACTTTATAGGCCGACCATTCACATGATTGGGCAGACTACCTCGTTTGTCTCCGCCCACTGAAAATGTATTCGCTGTTTGCGATGTCTATCATATTGGCCACGCCCACTTAATGGTGACGCTCCGCAAACAACCTTTGAGGACAACCTATTCGCATGTTTTTTTCTGCCAGTCAAGGATGTTGCACAATATTATTGGTCCAGCCAATTCAGTGTTATAGGTGTGCTGCCTGTAACTGGCTCCCGGATATAATCCTTCAGAAAAAGCGAGGACAACAAAACCACCCAATTCTCCATCATATTATATTACGTCAACGTGTGCAAGGCGGCGACGGGGATTGGTCAGAACAGCTGTAACGCGGGCTTCCAGTCTAAATCCCAAGAAGCCTATTGGTTCTTCCGCTCGGTCACGCGCACCCCCTGAAGAGAGCCTCTCCCTCACGAGCTTCACTTACAGAACATCCGCATTTCTTTCTTCTAGAAAACGCGCGCAGGCGCCATCTTTGACCACAGGAATACATGTGGACTGTAATCGATTTTTATACGACGAAAATACCAAGAACAACAAGGAATACATACACAAGAAGCCATTTTTAGTGTACCAACACAGCTAAGTTCAGGGCCCATTATCTGTAGCGGAGTAGGCTTTGAGGACGGCCAGGAAAACAAGGCCTCGTGGCCCTGATGAGTGCAAAAAAAACACGGTTAAAGCCTATGGTTAAACTAAAAATGTCTGACTATGAGGCCACAGACTACAGCTAAAATTGACTAACATTAAAACATAGCAACAAACGACAAAAAGACCACATTGGCCTGGTCACACTAGCTGACTGTCCACTGAATGACACAGCAGTTTCCTTCTTTGACCTCGCCCTACTTTCAAAGTTAGCCAACAAACCAAAAATATTTAAACTATTTTAATGTAACATTCCAAATAAGCATTAAAAGCAGATACTATTTCTAAATCTTAAAAATACTGATACTATACCTGTTTTTGAACTCTCAAAGTTCAAAAATCTGCATTAACGATTTAAAAATATAAGAAATCACTTATATCAATAATTAACAGAAAATATATACCTGAAAACGACTAAATTAATCTAATCCAACAACAACAACATGGTTACCTAACCACGTTCGCCCATCCCCCACACCAAGGTTACAAATTCCCCACAATGTCACTCAAATAAACGGTGGAAACCAACCACTCAGACTATGCAGTATTAAACATCAAGACAGTTTTGATCATTTTAGCGCTGATTAAAAACAAATTAAACTAATAAAAAGAAAGTTAAATCATCCGAAACAAAGTAAAAATGAACATGATATAATTGCATTTAAAATGTTTTAAAAAGTCTCCACTTGTAAATTCCAAAATAATGCGAAACCTTTCTTCCAATAATCTTCTCGTCTTCCACCTCGACACTTTTTAACCAACACATTTCCCTCAAACATGTCCGCCTTCTTCCCCGGTTCCCTGCGCTGGGTGGGGGAGGGGAGTCATGTGATAAAATAAGCCTGAACGTACTGTTCAAAACCTGAACACGTGGCATTTCACAAAGACCGCGATGAAACGTATCCACAGCTCATAATTTCCCCACCTCCACATCCGTATTCATAGATTTATGAAAGCACTGGGTCCATATTTGAGGATAAAGTTGGCAAAATATCCGAACAAAGAACATACTTTCCCGTTGGACTTGGCTTTCTCCCATTGGTCAAGTCTAACCACGTGATAAAAAATACCCTAGTATTATTGATTGCGCTATTTCCCAAACGTCTTCGCTAATTATCCACATGTGATCGCAATATTTCCTCTCAGTTCACGTATCTTAGTTTGTCTCAAACTGGGTAAAAATGTTGCTTTTCTCCAGATGGCGATTGCTGTCGAATTGTGTCTGTCTTGCAATGTGAGACAATGCGCATGCGCACATCAAATGAAGACGGATGGCCAACAATCCACTAAGAGGAGAAGAGGCTGATCTAAGAGCAGTTTTGTCATATACGAAATGTTCGTGCATTCCAATGTTCTATAGAAAGAAGGTGGGATTCAATTGGGGGGGAACTCATTAGGGTTAGTTTCAGATTAAAACAGGAAGAAGGGATTAGCAGAAACTATCTATGTATCCGTCCATCTTTGAATCTCTTTTTCATAGCGTGCTTTTAGGGCATTATGTAAAAGCGCTTTGAGTTGCACCTGTTTATGAAACACGATTCACAAGTTCACTTCCTTTGCCAAAATACATTATTCTCAGAGTTTTGCATTGTTACGTTATAATAGATGGTGAACCCAAACACAATCAAATAAAATAGCAAGATGAAAGTACAAAAAGTCAGCACTAATGAAAAATAAAAAGTTATATAAAGTATATATAAGTTAGGTAAAATGAGGTGTGACGGTGAATCCAATTCTATAACAACACTCTGTAACAAAATAATTATTTTAAAGATAATTCTTGGTTACTTTATGTCTCTGTCTAATTAAAGATATGCATGAAATCTCAGGAAAAGAACCGGATATCACTTTGTCAGGGCCTTGATTAGGTCAGTTATCTTACCTATTTACATCTTACTCATACTGTTTATCTAAGAAAAATGTTTAGCCCAAAGTCCACTTTATATTTATCTTTTTATTCTCTCGAAGATCCCTGAATAAACTGCTCTGCAAAAGCCATTGCTGATGGTCACTGAGTCGTATTGCGTTATGTTGAACTTTTATGATAAATGGGTTTTAACAAAGCATGGCCTACAAAATAAAAGCTGGATTTATCTATTTTACTGCCCAAATTCAACCACACGGGTGGTTTTTTTCATATTTACTCAGTCTGTTCACAAACACAGAGAAGTGTGTTTGCATAGTATTATTATGAGTGTTAACTTTTTTCATCACACAATAAGGCTCACATTAGACAATATAGCAATTTAGATTAAAATGGTACCCTAACTCCCTGTCTGTACATATATCCAATACATTTGGAGATATATTTAACTACTTTGCTACAGTACTAGTCATAATTAAAAATGTGTATATCAAGATTTACATCTTGTGGTAATATCAGTTGTGTATATTCAAAGTGACATTTTTACTAATCGCTGTGTATTTTGGTTAAATTTCATCACATTCAACTCAAAAGCTTTTTCATACTATATATGTGAAAGTAGAATTACAACCAGCCGAGTATCTGAGCCTCACATTATTTAAATTTATTCTGAATATGAAACAGAAGACCTGAAAGTAAAAGTCACGTTTAAAAGCAAAAGTGATGTTGTTTGTTCTAGAAATAGAAATAACTCCATAGATATCTGAGATGACACTTAAGGATAAGAATCATTTACACTTTTTTAATTGAATCTTTATTCAACCAAGAAATATAGATTCTTGAGGTTTAAGATCGCTTTTCCAAGAGCATCCTGCAGAAGTTAAGCTGCAGCACAAGTCAGCAAACACACATAAATAATGTATATGAAATACGATAGAAATTAACTCTCAGACCTAATACATGAAGAATGTGGGTAAGTTTAGAGAAAAACTTGATTAGCTTTATGAATGAGAATATGTCCATATTGGAGTCTCCAAGAGGACAAAACACACTATCCAACCAGATTATAGACAATGCAGTGGTGTGTACGGGCCATGACAGGGTTCGGATAAATCTTAATGTATCCAGAGCATGTAAGCATTGCAGAGATACATGCAAATAAATAACATCACTATTATCCAGTGGACATTAAAGCTTTCTTAGCTTTCTTAGCTTCAAATATGAAACAATAGAAATCTAAAAATCTTATTATAACAAGAACGTGCTGACTGTAATGTAACACATCCAATAAACTATTAACCGTTAAAATATTTCTTCAGATATTGTTATTGTGGGTCATTTTTGTATCACCATACTGACCAGTGAAGCCATAATTCTGACAATGAGGGATATCTGGAATGAAATTTCAATTAAGAGTGTTTGGTTCTTGTGAAAAGACCATGTTCCTGGATTTTATGGAGAACCAGGCTGTAGCTGAAGATCCAGAGGCAGCCATGCAGGCGGTGGAACTGTAGAAAGGGAGAGGTTGGAGGATTACATCAGAATCATCCTCCTCTGACTCATCAGCAGTGCTCTCTATCTCACTCTCATACACAAACACACACTCCCCTCTCTGTTTCCCTCTTTCTGTTTTTACCAGCGTCTGGCTGCATCACCGAGTCACATGACGGCACTCAGTCCTGAAACAGTTGCCAGGGAAGCTGTGTCCTTCACAACGCCTCAGTCCTGAGTCACAGGTTTACAGATCTACAGTAAACTGCTTGAGTGTTGACTCCAGGATCACAGACTGCATCACACTGTTTGCACAGCCCTGTTGCCAGAATTTGACTGTGCTAAAGTAAATGTTTTGTGAGTGATATGTATTTTTTTTGTTCTCCGTCAGGGCTGCTTGAGAAACTGTTCAGTTTCTTTCATTAAGGCCGTGACTAGCTTTCCATAGCAACAACAGTTTCTTTGACAGCTGCTGTAAGGAGCAGTGTGTGGATACAGACGCACACTGTGCATCCTTTTCAGTAATGCTGCTGTGTTTTTGTCTCTTTACCGTCACTTGGAGGCATATTTCCGTTTCATCTGACCACATAAAGTCCATACCGCCACTCACATGATCTCCTCATTAAATTATTTATCTCTGGAATTACAGTGTTTGAAACAACAGTGCTGATCTTTTCATTCCCAGCTATTTTCCCATCGTATTACTGCTTGCTTTACAAAGCTTGTGTTCACTTGTAATATTCTCAGTGTTGTGTCAACGCTTACATTTTTTTCTACTCAAAATAATGATGAATTTCCCAGAAAAGACACATTTTATCAGTCGCTGCATGTATTTCTGTAGCCTCAGCTGCCCTGCTTGATACCAGACAAGCAGAAGTATGTTTTATTATGACATGCAGCATATCAAGATGTCAATATACAACAGTCATATTACATCAACCTGTTATATTGTAAATAAACCTTTCAAACAAAAGAACAGGCACTTCTTTCATCGTGTTTGTGTTTTAACAGTAATTTTGGCAACAAATCCCCTGAATCTTTTAACACTATAAGAAACTATAATCTGAGAAGAGTCAGCTTTACTGTGAATACAGTAGCATCACATGTAATAAATTGTAATTATATTACATTACGGTCATTTTGCAGACGCTTTTATCCAAATTGACTTACAATAAGTGTGTTCAACATCGGTAGGCAAAAGAACTTTAGGTCACAAGAAATCATAAGTGCATTTCCTTCCAAAACCAAACAGCTAAGAGCATAACTAGTGCTAGAGTAAGTGCGGTAAGTTAGGTACCTAGACAAATGGGGGGGAAAAAAGACAATTTAGATTAAAATTAGCGGTTCCTTTCTGCATTTTAAAGATAAAGACCAGTCTTGGACACCACAGCTCCAAGTAGGTAACTACTACAAAAAACGATGGCTGTTTAATTATGCAGCTATTGAAAGTGAGACTGTAAATGTGTGAGCCAAAGTGGAGACATTTCATTAAACTGGAGCAGGAAGTACGAGAGTCATTTCCATGTCAATGAGGGGGACTTTCTCTTTGAGGAGTTTACCCTGGAAGAGTTACAAAAAAGAGCAAAACTACACAATGATGGTGCTGTCAGTCCAGTGACCAGAGTGTTATAAGCGAAATCCTTTTTTTTTTTTACAGTATTTCCAGTGTGATTTGCATTTTCTGACGGCAATGAGCAGCTGCAGGACAGGAAATACTGAGTGCTGGCACAGATAGAATCAAGAAAGATGATCACTGACAAGAAATGAGATTAAGATTAAGATGCTTTCTAATCCTGTTTGAGTAATCTCTTGTAATTTATGTCTTTTAGTTAGCCTTTTGTCAGAAGGCCTCCTAAAATGTTGTTGTTTCAGGTGAAAGTGCATAAAATAATAAGACAGAAATACCCAAAAAATATGCCAAAAAAGGGACTATAGAGACTAGACTGCACACAACTGTGCGATCAGACAAACAACTGAGTTAATCTCCTTACTGCCAGTTCATCATCTGATGTGCAAAATAATACAGTCAAGAACCTTTAGGTCTATCATTGATATTACATCATTATATTATTATTATCATTGTATTACATCACATTTCTAATTCGTTTTCAAAACTCATAATTACACCAAAGAAGAAGGACTCTTTTTTGCACTTGTTTAGATTTAGGCTTGCTTTCATTTTTCACTTAATTTGCTCCTATCATTTTCTTTTTTAACCATTAGTGAAACGTGGTTCTTCAGGCTCAGTCGGACAGCTGTAACTATTGCTGTTCTAAGCTACTGCCTGTCTTGGCATTTCAAATCTAAAGAGTTTTATCTCCTGGTTTAAATCAAATATAAGAAATAGATTAAAACATTCTGTGTAATCTGAGGAAATTTTACTTTAGCATTATAAGCACATGATCATCACCTTTTATTCTGTTCAGGTATGAAAAGCTACAAATCCATTAAAAAGATATACCAGTATGTTAGCCTATTTTTGCCAAAATACTTAATGTTCTGTTAAATTCTGTCGTACAAAATATGCAAAAACTTGTTTTTTATTGTAGATTTGAGACTTTTACATTTTAAGGTGATCTAAAGTTGTTGTTTTGCGCTGCCAAAAAAAGCAAACAAAGAAAAAAACAGAGGACATTAGACATGAAATGTGATGCTGTTGTCTTTCAGGGTGAACATCTTTAAGCCAGTATATAAACCAGGTGCCCCAACTAAGCTGTCATAGCTTCTGATTGGATCAGGATTTAGAAGACACTGTTAAATAGTGATTCCCAGAAGTAAGATTATGTGAAACCTTGTCCTAGAATTAAGATTGCTTTTGAGGATTAGTCCGAACTTGTTTTGGTGTGAGGAAAAACAACTGCCCGGATGTGATAGAAAATAAAGTTGCATTCATTGAACATCTCATTCTGTCATGTGAGAATATAAAGAAAAAGGAAAAATTTTCATTTTCTGTGTGCGATCCAGAACTAGCCTGGCTGACGCGTCCACATCTCGATGAGATGGTGGTCTGGGACTAGGTGTGCATTTTCTCGTATTTGAGGCGTGGTTTACGAATGCCCAGAGCCGTTTATTGGGCGCTACAAATGTCTATCAAATGGCGTCTGGTTCTTCCCATGCTGCTTTGCGCGTGATTCATAGCCAACTGTATCACTTATACCAGATGACGTATGTAGAGCGACAGAAATTTGACGAGGAAGAAGAAGAAAAAAAAGTCAAATAAAAGTAAACTTGCGTTCTAAGCTACTTAAAACACTTTCTAAGGCTGCATCGAACGGTAACGTTGTGTCCGCTGTCATGTTGGATTAACACTCTACAAGCTTCGGTGTCGCGCATAGACGTCATCATCGTCTTGCTGCTCTCCCCCCCCCCGTTCTGTGATTGGTTCCCTAACTCAGGCAAAAATAAGGGCGGTGGTTTCCAGGCTGCCTTTGCAGTGTGAATGAAATCGCGGGCAAAGCAGCATGGGAATTCCCAGGCTAATCCAGAACAGTCAGTTGTAAAGTAACAGGCTCCACAAACGTTTTAAAGTGCCATCTATTGACCACTCTGGGTCACTACTTTCAGTGTTAAAATTTAGTTTTATATCGCCATCTAGTGGCCGATGAGTTAAACTGCGAAGGAAACAAGCAACAAGCAATTGTTATACTTTTACTTCACATCATGTTGAAACTTTTTTAGTTAGTTAGCATCATTTAGTGCCTTTGCTCTGTTAGAAATATTGATTGCCTTGGATTATATTCCAAGGCAAGTGAAGGAATAATAGCTTATAGTTAAATGTTGACTTCTAACGTTTTAACTATTTTTAATGGTATTTGCAGAGCCATTTTTCACATTTAAATGTCTCAGTTCATGATAAATTAGTTTAACTCACCTCATCAATTTTCACATTTAGAATATGTCTTATTATTATTGGTTGAATTTAAGCCTTTAAAAACAAAACATTTTCTATAGATGTAAACATATATAAATTCATGAATATAAATTTCTGTTTGAACCTGAGATTGAATGATTATAATACTAGACTTAATATAATTATAGGCCAATAGCCCTGGCCAGTGTAATGTCTAAAGTACTGGAAACTGTGCTATTGTGTAGATTACAAAGGTATGTTTCTATTACAGACAACCAATTTGGTTTTAAACAAAAGCTTGGTACTGATTTGTGCATCTATGCCTTAAAGGAAATTTTACATAGATATAATACACAAAATACGACAATATTCACGTGTTTCATAGATGCCTCTAAGGCTTTTGATCGCATCAGTCATGAGAAATTATTTTTAAAACTGTCCAACAGTGGGGTCCCTGGTTTTTTAATTAGAATACTGGTTTATTGGTACTCACATCAGACAATGAGGGTGAAATGGGGTAATGTGACCTCTGCTCCCTTCCTTGTCACCAATGGTGTTCGACAGGGCGGAATTTTATCTCCTTTTCTTTTTAATGTGTATATGAATGATTTGTCATTGTCCCTAAATATGTGTGGAACTGGCTGTAGGGTTGGTGACATAATAGTCAATCACATAATGTATGCAGATGACTTGGTCATCCTTAGTCCATGTACTGCTGGTTTGCAACAGTTACTAAGAATATGCTCACAGTATGGAGAGGAGTGTGACATAAAATATAATGCGGGTAAGAGTAAGATCATGATCATAAGAAGCAGAGAAGATAAACGATCACCGTTCCCTGCCTTCTATCTGGCTGGCACTGCACTCACTGAGTGCAGTGATATCAAATATCTTGGCCACATTATTGCTAATGACCTGTCAGATGATAGAGATATCTATAGGCAACGGCAGAAATTGTATGTGCAAGCAAACATAAATTGTGCCGTAAATTTAGTATGTGCTCTGTGACAGTCAAGATCTCACTCTTCAAAGCATACTGCACACCAATGTACACTGCACACTTGTGGTGCCACTACAAACAAGGCAGCCTTAGGAAACTTATGGTGGCGTACAATGACAGCATGAGGATGCTGCTGAGAATCCCAAGAAGGTCCAGCGTAAGTCACATGTTTGTCAGTACTGGGGTACCTACTTGCGCAGCTGTGCTGCGTAAATTGATGTATGGATTTATGTGCAGGGTATCTGAGTCACATAACGATGTGATTGCTGTGTTGGCTAGCCCTGGACGTAGCTCTGTAAGACTGCAGTCAAGTTTTTGGAGTCACTGGCGAACATGCCTGTATGTGAGATAGTGAGCTATGCAATATCTCTGTGTTTTATTTTCTTTCTTTTTTATTGTTCTTCTGTTTTTAACTATTTTTGATGTTTTGTGATGTTTGATGTGATGTTTTTATGTGTGATATGGATCCCCCTGGGTCTGAAATAAAGAATTGAATTGAATAACCTCCAACCTTCTTGTTTAGGTCAGTGTAGATTACGTTCATGGCTCGAAGCACAGAGTTATACAGCATGCTTGAAGCCCTTCGGGTGCTTCACTCGGGTTTAAAAAAATTGACGCGCCAACAACCTTTACCATTGGCCGATGAAGAGAGTCCAAGGCGATCGAATACATTTCAATCATTCGTGTATCTATTCCTCTACAGCAATTGTAATCCAATGCTCTTCTAACCATAGACATATAAAGATACTTTATCATGTCTATTGTAGTATCTTGACTACATTAACTGACATGCACAACATGGGTCCATGTAGATAGTTTATCTTCAGAGAAGTCCAGAACACATTTTCACAGCACATTGCGGGTAATACATCTCTGGTTAGGTCATGAATGTTACAGCCTACCAAGCCCATAGCAATCCTACAGCACCCCCTAGGGGACTTATGGTAAACCCACAGGATTACTACACTCCCCCACTGTATAAAAACACATGTAAGGGTAATGCAAAAACACTTAACATACCCATCTTACTTGGCCTAACTTACTGTAACAAATCATAGATTTTAACGAAGCCAAGATTGAGACGTAACAAAGATCATGAATTAAACTAAACTCATGAAAACACTATCTAGACAGTACATAAACATCATGGATCAGTACAACAACCTTTTTTTTTTTTTTTTATCTAGGAAGTACAGGGTAGACTGCCTGTCTTCCGTGAGATCATAAGGCGCATTCTTGCCTTTTCTCCAACATGATCTCACTGCTAACTAACAAAGTCTTTCAGGTATTTAGGTGACACCCGATCTCTGGTGGATCGGCGCAGCTCAGCTGGAGGGACTGCAGGTAAGTCTGGTCGTCTGGGAACGGGACCCTGCAGATAAACCTGGTCAGTAGGTGGTGGCTCGGTCTCTGGCTGGCATGTAGATGTCTCAGGCGCCGTTTACACATACCCGGGTATTTTGAAAAACGCATATTTTCTAACCTTCGTTTGCAAAAAAAACTAGGTGCACACAGCCCCGTTTTAAAAAAAAAACACGTTTACATTGATCCGGAGAAATACGCTATCAGGAGCTGTTAAATTACGCCAAGCCTGACATTGGCAGTGTTAGAACAATGAGAATTCCACACAAGCCAATCAGAAGCCTAATAGAGAACCGCTGACAGGAAGAACTTCCGGATCCTTTTCAAGAAGAAAATATTGCGCCAGGCTCATGTGTGTGGACTGATAGCGAGACTGAGCTACTTTTACACGTTGCGCTGGACTATAAAACTGCTAAAGCCGTGAAAAATGTCTTTGTTGTTCAATACATTGTATGACTGTGATTTTCAAAATCACACAAGCGAGTATAGCTCTCAACAACAGAAATGCTGCTAGTACCTCCATGCTTGCTAGATAAACAATGGACGGAGAGAATGTTGGTCTCACGCTAGCATTCTGCCAACATGACGGATAGGGGCGGGTCTCTGTACTATGACGACAACTCCGCATTCCAATCTGAAAACTCCGTTTTCTTCTCTTTCAACCAGTTTACACACAAACGCTAAACGGAGTTTTTAAAAAATCTCCACTTTTGCCAGAGTTTTTTTTTAGTTTTCGGAGGAAAAAACTCCGTTTGTGTATAAACGAAAGGCACAAACGAAGGAAAAGGTCTTCGTTTTTCAAAATACCCGGGTACGTGTAAACGGCACCTCAGGCTCATCGTCCGGTGAGTGAGCCTCTGGAAGTTCTGGTGCCCTTTCCACGGACAGAGACGACTCAGGATGACGAGCCCTCACCTGGTCAACATGTCTCCTCATGCGTTGGCCATTACCCAGGATGACCGTGTAGGACACAGGGCCTGTTGGTGACTCTACAGTAGCAGGTATCCATTTCGGTCCCAGGCCGTAATTCCTGGCGTACACGGCATCCCCAGGCCTGAATTTTCTCAGCCGAGTAGTTTTGTCATGGTTCTCCTTCTGTTTCATCTGTTTGTGCTCAATCTTGGACTTAATGTCTGGTTTTAACAGGTCAAAGATAGACCTCAGCCTTCTGTTCATTAGCATTTCGGCTGGTGATAGCCCAGTCGTTGTCTGTGGTGTAATGCGATAGCTAAATAAGAATCTGGAAACTCGCGCCTCAATGCTGCCCCCTTTCATTTTCTTCACTCCCTCCTTGAAAGTCTGCACCGCCCGTTGTGCCAGGCCGTTGGAGGAGGGATGTAATGGGGCAGATGTTATATGCTGAATTCCATTTTGAGCCATGAAATGGCGGAATTCTGAGCTTGTAAAGCAGCTACCTTTGTCTGAGACCAATATCTGTGGAAGACCTTGTGCTGCACTGGCGTAACTTCTCAATAGTTGTTTGGGTTGTACTGCCATTTTTGGGGTAAACCTCCAAACACTTGGAGTGAGCGTCTATGATTATCAGGAACATTGTCCCTAAGAATGGCCCTGCATAGTCAACATGGATGCGCAACCATGGCCTCTCCGGCCACTCCCACGGGTGCAGTGGTGCATTTGGTGGTGCTTTTCTATTCTCTTGGCATTCTTGGCATACACTCACTTCTCTCTCTATGTCCTGGTCCATCTGGGGCCACCACATGTAAGACCTGGCCAGCGGCTTCATGCGCGACATGCCTGGATGTGACTGGTGGAGCGCTTGCAAGAGTGCTGTACGCCCTGGTGGATTAATCACAGTTCACGCTCCCCAGAAGATACACCCATCTTGCGCATTCAGCTCCTGTCGCCTGCTGTAGAATGGCATGAGCTCTGGATCTTTTATCAGTGGCCATCCACTGAGAATATGGCTATACACTTGAGACAGTGCTCGGGTTCTTGACATGAAACCCAGTGGCCTCTCAGTCCCATCAGGCATCCTGTGTGATAAGACAGCACCCACCCCATAAGGGGATGCATCACACGCCAAAATTAGTTCCCTATCTGCAGAGTAATGAACTAAGACATCGGCTGACTGAAGAGTTCCTTGGACTTTTGGAACGCTTCGTCTTGCTTGTTTGTCCACACCCATTTCTCATCTTTTCTGAGCAGCTGGTGCATTGGGGCAAGCAGTGTGGACAGGTTTGGGAGAAAGTGATTGTAATAATTTAGCAGGCCAAGATAAGCTTTGAGCTCTGTGACATTTGATGGTGTCGGGGCCTCGCTGATGGCTTTGACTTTGGACTTCATTGGGTGCAAACCATGTGCATTCACCTTGGCCACACATCTAATTAAACTCACTGCATTTGACGATGACATTGGACATTGAAGATGGCGCCAGTGTGTGAGGCGTTCCGTCAGCCGCTCCGAATGCTGTGTGTGTTTTTACTGTTTATAACTCTTGTTGCACATAAAGTCAACACTCTGCTGGTGTATGATCACCAAACGTTGCTAGATCTGAGAATCCCTCCTATAGATCTGGTCAACCTGGATCATTATGAACAGCAAACGCTGCCTCCTTTCCTGTCGGACATCCCGGCACACCTCTGCTGCACGTCAGTGCCACTCCCTCGGCGAAAACGCCACCGCCGCCGGGGTAATCGCGGCGGCTGGCTGGTGAGGATGAGGGCTAGGCTGGTGCGTCCCGACCGCGGTGGACATGGCGCAGTGCCTCACCTTTGTGTCCATCGACGTTGGCTGGACCCTGTCGCTGCCTGCTGGCTCAGATCTGTTCCTCCCCCGCGGTCCCTACCCTCCTTGTCTGCGTTGGCGCGGAATGGATCCAGGAAACCTGCGGCCTCTCCGCCGGGTCCCACTGTCAGCTACTCGCCCAGATCCGCCTGCTACGTCCTGGTTTGGCCTGGTTAACGCAAGATCGCTTGCGAATAAAACATTCATCCTGAAGGACTTCTTCACATCTCGTGAACTGGATTTCCTCTTTGTCACAGAGACTTGGCTGAGTGTTGGTGAGTCCAGTGCCTTCACAGAACTTTTACCAGCTTTGAATTCAGTTTGTTTGAGCTGGGAAGTTCTCACACAGTGCTGTGTGCTGTGGTTTATCGGCCTCCCAAATACAACCGAGACTTTTTAAATGACTTTTCTGTATTCTTGGCTGATATCATACCGAAATATGACCGGGTCTTGATTGTCGGTGATTGTAGTGTCCATGTGTGTTGTCCAAAAAAAACCCTGGCGAGGGAGTTTTTGAATATCATTGACTCTTTTAATCTTGTACAGTCTGTATTGGGCCCAACACATGTACAGGGACACACACTTGATCTTGTGTTATCATATGGTGTGACTCTTTTTAACTTAGAGGTCTGTGAAGCGTTTTTCTCCGATCATATGCCTGTATTGTTCGAAGCTGCTGTGTGCTATAACTCAGTTAAACCTCGCGCTGCTGCTCGCAGATGCCGGGTTATTAACCCTTTCACTGCTGCCCGCTTCTCAGCTGCCTTCAGTCAGAACTGCGTCACTCCCGATTCTGTGTGCGATGATACAGAGGCTCTTAGCTCTCAGTTTCTTGACACTTGTCAAATTGCCATTGACTGTGCTGCCCCATTAAAGATGAGGCAGCGTAAAGTTAAATCAGAGCCTTGGTTGAATGAAACAACCCGCAGCACCAGACAGGAGTGTCGTAGAGCTGAGCGCAGATGGAAAAAGGATAAACTGGAAGTGTCTTTTCGAATGTTGAGGGATTGTTGGCGCCGTTACCAGTCCTCTGTGAAAGAAGCTAAACGAAATTATTTCTCTGATCTTATTGCTTCAAATTCCCACAAACCTCGTTTGTTGTTTAAAGTGATAAACTCCGCTCTGAATGCACCACAGACTGTGGGAATTGAGCCCTCCCCTTCTGTGTGTGAAAACTTTCTGCAATTCTTCAATGCTAAGGTCACTTCCACCAGAGCACTTATTTCACCTCCTGCTTATGACCCGTCAGTGTTTGTTCCCTGTACTGCTGTGTTTGACTCCTTTGAGCCTGTATCCCTGGTTCTTGTGCAGGAGACTGTGGAGCACTTAAAACCATCAGGCTCTCCCAATGATCCTGTCCCCCCTCGACTTTTTAGGGAGGTTTTCCCCACTGTTGGGCCTTATCTACACAGCATCATCAATAGGTGGGTTTCA
This sequence comes from Odontesthes bonariensis, assembly GCF_027942865.1. Taxonomy (NCBI): domain Eukaryota; kingdom Metazoa; phylum Chordata; class Actinopteri; order Atheriniformes; family Atherinopsidae; genus Odontesthes; species Odontesthes bonariensis. The sequence continues at coordinate 24,195,713 of NC_134523.1, forward strand.
CTTGACGTCACTTCCGTATTTTTCTAAGCGCGCGAACCCAGGTGGTGGGCAACCTGAGCTGGAGCCCATTGAAAACACTGTGTTTTGTCTGCCACTTTTTGCCCAAAATACCTCAGTTTTGTGCCATTTTTGGATGTAGCAATCGGTCTAACCGAGAGAAGGGAAAGGGTTACTATCGAGGACCGAAGGTAATCGCCCATAAAGGTGAGAAATGGAAAAAAAAACTCACAGAACAACGCCGCAAAAAGTGGATAGTTAACCTACGTTTACAGACTGGAGGAGCTGAATCTGCAAATGCTCGTGTCTGCGGTGACCACTTTGTCAAAGGTATGTGCGAAATCGAACTGTTTAGTAGTAGTGCAGTAAAGTATTATGTTGTTAAATGCCAATCAACAGTAATGTAATACGGGCTCCGTTTGGGCTTTGTTTTGAAGGCTGCCTCAGCGCGTTGTTAGCTACTGAGTCAGTGGACTGGGCTCCGACGGTCAAGCTGGGTTACCAAAACACAAAGCTAAAGTCACCGTCATCGGTGTTTCATGCAATCTCTGAGAGTGGTTGATCTAAACAAAACAAATTTGTCACAATCTTCACGTTTCAGTAGTATCCACGAAATGCTTAAGTGCTAACAGGGCACATTAGCTCCCAAGTTCTTGACAACAGAATCGCTCGCTCTCTCTCTGCCTTGTGCATTAGGCTAACAAAGACACAATGCATTTGGATCTCGGCATTTTATCAAAACATGAATGCCAACATTCACAGCTCGGCATTCAACATGTTAAGTTCTGCTTTACTGCCCAGCCCTGCACTACACACTGCATTTTCCCCTGGGATAATGCACCATAAACAAACTTACCCTGGCGAACACCAAAACACAATCATTCTGTAGACGTTTTACTCCGAGTTTGCTGATCCATCTGCTGTGGTAATAGTTGTATGCTTCCAAACTTTTGTGGGCCTTCATCTGTTGATTGGTGTAGTAAGACGTCTGGAGAACCAGGTGGCTCGTTATGCCCACAGCCTCTATTTTCGGCAAATCGTTCCGGTTTTGCGAAAATTCGGACATTTTCATTAAGTATGTGTCACGCCCAATGTATTTCTCAACTAACGCCAAATACCTTTCCCTATGTGCCGACTCCAAACCACTACAATATTTACTCATCTCCATATTCTCCATGCTGTTGCTATGCTGTAGTCCAGCTTCCTGCCCACCAACTGAAATTCGCGCGCTCCCGTGATGACGTAACTGAAACCCTCCTATAGCAGCCTGTCCTCTGGAGTGGTTCCTGTACTTTTTAAACACGCAGTGGTACAGCCACTGATTTAAAAAACCTGGTCTGGATCCTGCTGTCATGGCCAATTTTAGGCCCATTTCCAAATTGTCCTTCCTTTCTAAAGTTTTGGAAAAGATTGTTTACTTTCAGCTCATGGACTTTCTAAATGAACACAATGTGCTTGAAATTTTCCAATCTGGTTTTAAAACATTGCACAGCACTGAATCAGCACTTTTAAGAGTTTTTAACGATATCTTTTTAGCCACTGACTCTGGTCACTGTGTTATTCTTGTACTGTTGGATTTAACTGCAGCATTTGACACAGTAGATCATGACATTCTGATCTCTCGCCTAGAAAATTGGGTGGGCATCAGGGGCTGGCATGGCTCAGGTCTTATCTGTCTCATCGGACGTTCTGTGTCAGCCTTGGTGACTCTGTGTCCTCTACTGCTCCTCTCTCTTACGGGGTCCCTCAGGGTTCAGTGCTCGGCCCTCTTTTGTTCTCATTATATCTTCTCCCGCTGGGTTCCATTCTCAGGAAACATGGTATTTCATTCCACTGTTACGCTGATGACACTCAGATTTATGTCCCCCTTAAAAAAGCTGACTCCTTCTCCCTTAAGCCACTGGTTAATTGTTTAGATGAAGTCAAGGCTTGGATGGCTCTAAACTTTTTAAATTTTAATGAAAAGAAGACCGAAGTGATGGTCTTTGGTGGCACCTCTGAGGCCCCCTCAATCAATCTTGGTTCCTTGGCGCAGTACGCCAAACCTGTTATTAGTGATCTGGGGGTAAAAGTGGACGCGTACCTTAAGTTTGACAGCCAGATTAAAGCTGTGGTTAAAACGAGCTTCTTCCAGCTGAGACAGTTGGCAAAAATAAAACCCTTTCTTCCAAGACAGCACCTATAAACAGTAATCCACGCCTTTGTAACGACTAGGCTTGATTACTGTAATGCACTTTTTATGGGGGTTAGTGGGTCCTCCATCGCACGCCTTCAACTGGTACAAAATGCAGCTTCCAGTCCATTTTAGAATTCATTTTAAAATTCTTTTATTTGCTTTTAAAGCCATGAATGGCCTTGCACCTGTGTAGCTCTCTGAGCTTCTGCAGCCCTACGCACCCAGTCGATCCCTCAGGTCAGCTGATCAGCTGCTCCTGAGGGTTCCTAAAACAAGGCGGAAGCTCAGGGGGGACCGAGCATTTTCTGTTGCTGCCCCTAGGCTCTGGAATGAGCTGCCGCTGCACATTAGGCAGGCCCCTTCCTTGTCCTGTTTTAAAAGTCGTCTTAAAACTCACCTCTTTTCTTTGGCTTTTACCACCGTCTAGGTTGTTTATTTTATGTGAACAGTTTTGTTTTATGATGTTTTTATTGTGTTTATTTTAATGTACAGCACTTTGGTAACCTTTGCGTTTATTTAAAATGTGCTTTATAAATAAAATTGATTGACTGATTGATTGATTGATTGTGGCCTAGGTAACACACCTCGTCCTTCAGGAGCTCACATTTTGACCTCTTCAGACGCAACCCGGCCTCCTCCAAGCATCCCAACACTGCATTCAAGTTCTTGAGGTGGTCTTGGGCATTTAGGCCCGTGACAAGAATGTCATCCAGATACACAGACACCATTGGTATATCCTGCAGCAAACCCTCCAAACCCTTCGTTCTTTGGAAAATGGCCGGGGCGGAGGAAACGCCGAAAGGGAGGCGGTTGTATGCGAAAAGACCCTTGTGCGTGTTCACTGTGAGGTATTTCTTAGAATCCTCATCCATCAGAATCTGGGCGTATGCATGGCTCATATCCAATTTTGAAAACTGTTGGCCTCCCGCCAGGGCTGTGAATAGGTCTTCAATTTTCGGAATTGGGTACTGTTCTAGAAGCGACACTCGATTCAATTCAATTCAAATTCAATTCAAATTCAAAAATACTTTATTTATCCCAGAGGGAAATTAAATGTTGATGTAGCTCAATTAAATCAAAGAGTTATTATAGATGCTGATGGCTGTGGGCAGGAAAGATTTCCTGTAGCGGTCCGTTTTGCATCCAAACTGAAGAAGCCTTTGACTGAAGAGACTCTGTTTTCTGATAACAGTCTCATGGAGAGGATGTTCAGGGTTGTCCATAATTCTCTTGATTTTATGCAAAATCCTTCTTTGCATTATTGTCTCCAGAGGTTCCACAGCCGTCCCCAGAACAGAACCAGCCTTCTTTATCAGGTTGTTGAGTCTTTTTAGGTCCCTGGTTCTGATGCTGCTGCCCCAACAGATGACGCAAGAGATTTACGGTGAGTTTGTAATCACCACACAGCCTAATTGACTCATCGGCCTTCAGTATGGGTACGACGGGACATGCCCAGTCTGAGTGTTTGACAGGTGTGATTACTTCTTCCTTTATCAGGTGGTTTATTTCTGCTTCCACTTTGGGGCGCATGGCGAAAGGGATCTGCCTGGGCCTGAAGTATCTGGGTACAGCGCCTGGCACAATGTTAATGGTTGCTTTGACTCCCTTTAACGTCCCCAACTCGTCCTTGAATACGTCTTCATGATGTGCCAGCACCTGCTCCACGGTCAGCATTTCTCCCCCTGCTACACTCACTTTGTGAATTTCTGCCCAGTTCAACTTTAACAGTTCTAGCCAGCTTCGGCCCAGCAGACTTGGTCCAGTCCCACTCACTATATAGAGAGGCAAGTTCTTCCGTTGGTTTTGATAATTCACTTTGACATCGGCTACTCCCAGCACCTTTATGTCTTCCCCTGTGTATGTTTTTAGTTTCAGACTAGTTTGCCCCACTTTGGGCTTTTTCTCATTTTCCCACTTTGCATGGAATTCTGCTTCGTTCATTAGTGTAATACTACATCCAGTGTCAACTTCAAATTTCACATTTTCTCCATGAACCTCCATCTCCACGGTAATTGGTTTTACTTTTGAATGTCTGTCCTGTAGACTGTACATTGAGAAAGCTTGCTCTGTCTCATCTGTTGTTTCATCTTCATCATCTACACTGACATGGTGGGAGTGATTACTCCCACTGGGCGCCCAATTACTGCTGCTGCGGCCCCTTTCCCTTTTATTTGCCTTCTGATCACTTTGTTTTCTTGAATTTTGACATGCTCGTCCAATGTGGCCTATTTTTCCACATGAATGGCATTTTTCTTGCTTGAAACGGCAGGTTGAGGGATCGTGACTGCCATTGCATCTGTAACACGTTTTCCCTTCCCCTCCTGTTTTCCTTTCAGCTGGCCTGAATGCAACGCTGGGATTTCCCCCTTCTCTTATGCTATTGCACGCTGTCTTTCCTTGTAGATCCTGCGTATGTTTGTGTCAGAGCATTCCCAGAAATTCCCGCTCCCCGCTCAGGAGGATGTTCGCTCATTCGCTCCCCGCTCAAAGTTGCGCCAGGACGCTCCGCTCAAAACTCGCTCCGCGCTCACCTTAATTTTCCTGCTGCTCAGGCGAAATCACTCCACGCTCGCTCAAATTTTCAGGAAAAGGAATTTTCTGACATTTTTACTTCATGTAATTATGACAGGGCCCTGGGACACACGGCGTTTAATTTAATGATGTGACCGGTGTATTGTCTTATTTAACTGGCTGTTAAATTATCGCCACTCTGACGTACAAAAAATAATGTTTAGAAAATGTTGGGCGCCAGGTAGAAAACTACCACGTCAGGACGAAGCCCACCAGATTACTCAGCTTAAATATGCATCACACGACACAGCAAAGAGAGAGCCCAGGCTGGGCTAGGCAGGAGGAGGGAGAGGCGTGCGTGTGTGTGCGTGTGTGTGTGTGTGTGTGTGTGTGTGTGTGTGGCCGTGAGAGCATCAGCAGAAACGGAAGCAAAGCAGAGGAAACGTAGCCTAGAAATCTAGACGCCCCTAGCGGCCGCAAATGGAATTTGCTCCGGGGCTAGTCTAGTCACTTGTGGTCGTTTTGCAACGTTCCAAATCAAAACTTGATCGAGCCAATCAAATCGTGAGGAGCGGGGTCGGAGGCCGGGCTACCTAGTGACGACAGAGGTGCGACGTTTCAGTGTGTAGTTCCAGAGAGAGGTAAAAAAAAAAAAAAAAAGTTCCATTAGCTAGCTCTCTTTAGCTTTATAGGGAAACGAAGTAAACTTACATCTGAGAGCAATCCCCAGTCAATTGCGAGCATGATGAACCGAAGACAGCGGGCCGATCTTCGTCTCAGAGCTGACAAAACTCTCCGGTAAGGAATTTGAACGGTCAAATTCCGTTAACGGGACGAGAGTAGTCAAAACGACAAAACCGGAAGTGCGTTGCTCACTGCGGCTAGCTTTACTAGCGCCAAATTCGTGGGAACAAAATTGTAAATAGCCAGTATTTTGTTTTTGATTTTCAACACCTTGGGGATCTAAACGAGTACTTTCTCGCCTGAAAATGTTTCAAATGTTGCTAAAGTTTACAGAATTTAGAGCTTAAGAGAAATCAGCTTTTCAGGCCATAGACTACAAACCACAATGTAAATTCTGTCGCGTTGACTACGTAAAACTTCTTCATCGCTCTGATTGGTTGTTGCGCCATCCTATTGAGTGGCGTTGAACTTGACAGACAGCCGTTTATCCCGCCCACACTGCTATCCAGCGTCACTAGACCCATGTACAGCTTTTTGCTGTACGGGTCTGGCTTGCTAGGCTAGGGGAAACGAGGGTCACGGTTAGAACTAGCACCTGAGCAGTCAGCTTAATTCAGACAATCAGAAAGGGGAATATGTCTTCACGGTACCTGACCTGTTCCGAGCGTTCCCGTGTCCCAAAACTCCAGACGAAATACACAATCCACGCTCGATAGCGTTTGTAGGCCCTACAGTTCGGGCGTTTCCCTGTTTATTATCCGCACTCTCTCTGCAACTAATGCTAGCTCCGCCACACATAGAACACACCGTTGCGCCCTCGACTTGAATTGCTCACTTCCTCATTTACTACGGGTGACAAGGCCCGCGTGGCTGCTTGTCCCCAGCTGTGAACGTAACATCTCGCTCCATTCATGTTGCCCCGCGTTTCCTATTTAATTATTAATTTATTACACTAGACTACATTAAATCAAAAATGTTATTTTACAAATTTTATAATCCAACATTTTTAATTGACGTTGTGAGCGCCTCGGAGCGAACTGGAGCGGAGCGAAATCCTCGCTCCGGCTTTTGAATTGAAAACCGCTCTCCGCTCTCACCATATTTCACCGCTCCACTCCGTTCACATGCTCTGGTTTGTGTGCAGACTCCATAGCTTGGGCGGTTTTTAATGCACTTTCAAACGTGAGGGCGGATTCGGCAAGTAAACGTCTCTGTATGGGCTCATCGTTTATCCCACACACTAGTCGGTCCCGCTGCATTTGTGACAGTGACACCCCATAATTACAGTCCTGTGCTAGCTTCCTAAGTTGAGCAACAAACTCGGACACAGACTCGTCTGGCTGCCTCACACAGGAGTTGAATCTGAAACGCTGCACAATCTCGCTGGGTCGTGGGTTATAATGATCTTTCAGCACCGTCACTAGCTCATCAAATGAGCGGTCTCTTGGTTTATCTGGGCTTACTAAATTTCGCATCAGGCTGTATGTTTCAGCGCCCACTGCACTAATGAGAACGGGCTTCTGTTTGTTTGCATCATTAATGCCGTTTGCCGCAAAGAAATCCTATATGATTTCTATTTATTCCTCCCAACTTTGCGTGTTGTGGTCGAATGCCACCAGTGTTCCAATGGTCGCTGCCATAGCTATTCGCTCAGCTTGCTAGTTAGCTCTTCCCTCCCTCGTAATTTCAGGGAATGAAAATTACAATGATCTCTCACCAAGGTGTCCAGAATTGTCTTTCTGCGTGGAGTCCTCGTCGCCAATATGTAGTATCTTGACTACATTAACTGACACGCACTACCCAGGCTCCGCCCTCGCAGTGACGCAACAGCTTCGGCTCTGCTACACTTACTCAGGCAAACTGCTCATTCAGGTGGATTCGAGTTCCCGAAAAAATGGGAACTCCACCCACTTTGTCGGGAAGCAATCAACTTTGAGCAGCGCCAACGGCCCAGGGTAGAGGCGTGTTCAAGGTAGTGACGTGGTTGAACTGCCACTCAACCCATGGATTGTACACGGAAGCGCTTCATTCAATATCAACATGGAGCAGCGTCAAGCTTTTGACACTGCTGTAGATGCTGTAATGAAAGTGTTCGACGGGAGATTCTCATTAAAAATCGAGCAAAAAACAGCCCTTGAATCATTTCTTGACAGGAAAGACGTTTTCGCCTTGCTCCCTACTGGCTTTGGTAAGAGTTTAATCTACCAGTTAGCCCCGCTGGTAGCTAAATCATATGTCAGAGGAAAGAGTGGTGTGATTGGCTTAAGCTTAGGCACAGCCTTTTCTGGCCACAACCAGTAGCAACCCGAGGGAGGCGGGTTGACAAGGCCATTTCGAATCGTATTCGTTATGGTCTTGGTCAGACCAGAATCTCGAAGAGATTTGAAAGTCTATGTTAATCAGGCTAGACACGCACAACATGGGTCCATTTAGATAGTTTATCTTCAGAGAAGTCCAGAACACATTTTCACAGCACATCGCGGGCAATACATCTCTGGTTAGGTCATGAATGTTACAGCCTACCAAGCCCATAGTAATCCTACAGCGCCCCCTAGGGGACTTATGGTAAACCCACAGGATTACTACACTATGCTTCTAACTACAGTTCATCATGCCGACTTTTCAGCGGTCAAAACTGTTTTATCTTCCGGGCGAAACAACTGCCCTGACAAAGATTGGTTCCTATTTGTGGTGCAGCCCTAATTTGGCTCCTCCTACACAGTTTGATTACATCAATGCATAATTTAAATTAGACTTTGAATAATGTAACTTCCCTTTGTTCCAACAATCAGGTGTCAATTTTCAAACATTCTTCTTGTCCCTGCTGAAGTTCCCATGAGCAAAATACTCAGCTCACACCTGCTCTTCATTGTCTCACTCCCTTCAACCTTCTCCTACAATGTGGACTCACCAGGAAACACCCCAAAAAACAATAATGTAATGTTCCGGTGAACCATGAATTCGACTCAAAGATTAAGTTTTCTTCATGAATGTTTAGAGCAGCTAAAAAAAATTTAACTTTTTGCTTTTTTTCTCGGGAAAAGAAAGTCTTGTGAAGGATGTGTTCTGATTCTTTCACTGAACTTAACTTCACTTACCAGACTGGGCTTTTCTGTGGAATCAGTACAAACCACCGTGTACCTCCTCTATCCTGCTGCTGAACACCAGACTTCAGTAAGTCTGATAATACTGACCTTTTATTCATTGTTTTCTGATATTAAATCTATTCGTGCAACACGTTAAAAGAGGCCAGAACACTCATTCTTCTTCAGTATAAAAAAAGACAACAAAAACTGAGGCCCAATCCTATTTCCTCCTCTTGGACCTACCTCCACATTTTGCAGAAATACAATGCCTCTTTTCTTCTGGGGATAAAGGAGTAGAAGCCAACTGTCCTTTACACTGCAGCACTGGAAGTCATTTAGATGGAAAGTTGGCTGCTTCTATGTGATATCCAAAAGGGATAGGGAGGAACTGAGAATACAATTCATTCAGTGCATCTGATTCAGTTATATTCTGATTCCACTTGGGGGCACACGAGATCTATCATTTATATAATTTGTGGCCAAGACTGATAGAGCCTGTACACAGTTGCTGAGTAGTTACAGGAAATCACGTGGTTGTCCGGTTTTATAGAGAAAATACCAAAGATAAGCACTTGGTGTGCTGTTGGTCTTCATCACAACTCTGTTTTAGTTGTTTAGATAGGTGATGTCACAGGCTGCACAACTCAACCCCAAACATCCTGAGAATACGATTTGTGGTTAAAAAATAACTCACAATAATGTGTGTTTAAGCAGAGGAATTGAAATCTGTGTTGACATGCCAGCCTCAGTTTCAGTAGGTTTTGGTATGCACTCATGTGGCCTTGAGGCTTCAGATGTTGGCATCATACCTGAGTACTTACATGATTATGGTTTCCTGTGGATCTGCATCCCACAGCACACAAAACCTATCATCCTCTAAACCACTTCTTGTTGTGGTTCATGTTGCAATATCTCTGTGTTGTTGCTCTCACTAGATGTCAGTCAAGAGCAATGATTCCACAATGTGCAGAGGCTTTTGAGAATCCCCTAACTTTTACCAATCTACCAGGCTCAGCGTTTCCAGGAAATCACATGACTTTTGATAAAAGTGCCAAATACAACCAGCTGTGGCGCTGTGACTCTGTCTTAAAGGCAAAGCAGTGGCATGATATTTGAGCTGATAGGGGCCCAGTTTCTGGTCTCCAGCCCTTTGTGTATTAAACTTTGTGCCTTACCTCAGCTGATCATGCCTTATGTGTTTGATTGGAGGTTTTTTCATTACTATCAAGTTATCAAAGCGCATATAAACTGTGATTGTGCTGTGGTAGATGTTGTAAATCTCCTTCTCCCCTGGGGAAGTTAGGGGATTTACAAAAAGATTGTGGGAGTTTACCTGCCTATAAAACCATACAAATACTTCACAGTGGAGATATGTAGTTAATATTACACCAGGAACACAGTATATCTAGATTATCAGCTTGTGACGTACCAATTCAACTGCTTTATTTTGAGCTTGTAGGAGTGTGTTCACCATGTCTATTCTATTCTATTAAAACTCATGTTTCAAGCATCTGTCAAACAAAACAAGCTGAGGTGTCGAAATTACGCTACATCGGTGTCATTTCTGTTGGGCTTCGTGCTGCTTCAGTTCCTCGAATACTTTTGATTTAAAAAGGAGCAAAGTAGCAGGTATTATGTTGCAGTGAAGCTAATTTGTCAAGTGACTGTCAACCTAAGCTCTTCTGAGGATGACCCAGCAAAGTTCAACAACCTGCACTGATGGTTGTTCCATAAGAAAACATGTACAGAAAATACAAAATAATCAATGTTCTTGAAGTGACAAACAGTTTGCTTGTGTTGCACATCTCTCCCAATATAGAAGTCTGTTTTCATGAGTCATTACCGGAAGCAGTCGAAAGAGAGAAAATGCAGATTTTGGTAATGATACAATCCAGTTTAGTGTGTCTTAAATCTCAACTAAGCTGATAACTGCTGCTCTTGATTAAACTGTCTGTCAAATATATGGAATATTAATATAAAAATGTAGGTTTTACTGAATGCTGTGCATCAGACATTGAGTCTTTAAGTAATTTAAATGCAACACCATGAACACTGTAAAGGATTTTGCAGCATACTCTCAGATTAAATGGAGTGCAGCTGAAGTGACTGGGCTCAAGTAATCCTTTAAAGACCTGTACGAGCAGGTCAAAAGGCTGTTTCCTTGTAGTCAGTGTTTGAGAAAGAAAGCACCAGAAAGTAGTCTTACAAGGACAGAGGAATTAATGTTTTACAGCTAAAACTAACTGTACACAGATGGGCTGTTTACAGGTAACAGGGGTAGGGGATCTGTGTGCTGTGCTCCATGTTTCTCCCCAGGATGAGCTGCTTATTGTAATTATAAAATTTTGCTTCCAATACACAGCACCTACAGTGGTTCTTTGGTGACTAGAAATGCAAATTTTCCATAACAAACATCAAAATACCCCAAAAAGGTAAAAGAAAGTCACACACTTAATCATGATGGTTTCAGTCACAAGACCTCGGGCGTGTCGGTGGTTTGGCTGAGTTAGGCAGCCACTCATTACACAACATGGTGAAGACAGAAAGTGAAAGAAAGAAGAGACGGGACTTTCCAGCGAGGCAGTTTGGTGCAGAACTGGTTGGGAAGAAGCCTCACAGCACATTCAAAGACCCATGGTCCTATAAACTATATATGTATATACTTGGTTCACATCGTGTCTCATCATTACATTAACATAGAATGAGGGCCATGAAGCCTTTAGGTAATCTTTTATTTCCCATACCTCTAGATTTTCTACCGTTTCTTTGCAAAGCGTCGACCATTTTGTGTTTGTGTTTTGAAAGTGGGAGCCTAAGATGGCAGCTACCGCTTAATTTAGCGCCATCCTGCCTTTATGACCCACAGGCGGCACAAGATTGCTGATGGGAATCAGCCAAGTTGAAAGTCGAGTAATCGTGCCCGTCAGAAACCGGTATCTCCAGGCTGTATTTTTTTTTAACCCTGAAAAATGCTTTGTTTGCTGCTGGAATGCAACACACATGATAACTTCATCCAAGGATTTTTTTAGGAAAGCAAATAGAAGATGACATTTTAATATCACAGGGCAAAAGGATCCTTTAATTAATGTTTAAATATTAATATACGCTAACCCAAAGTTAGGAAAGTTATAGAGACAGAGCGTATGGTATCCTACAGTTGACATATTTTAGACATCCTGCCATAAAAAGAACTCTCAGATACTTGTGCTGTGCATGCACTCTCAGAACAACAGCTCTTTAGACTTTATACAAGCAGTTCTTATAGAGTCCTTCTTTTGAATTAAGAAGAAAAAATCATGTTAATTAAACCCACTCAGTACTAAGTTTCAGATATCATGCAGTTCTTAAAATCTGAGGAACAGATGCCTAATCTTTCCACGTGACTTCAGTCTCCATTTTGTGGAGTGTGGTGCACAACTGGGCAGAAGCTTGACAACACATACGCACATTCAAAGGCACACAGTCATGCACACTATATATATGCACTAGGTTCACCTCGTGTCACTTCTTTATTACATTTTCATAAAGTGAGGTTCACAAGACCATTAGGTAATCTTTTATTTACCATTAGGTAATCTTTTATTTACCATTTACCTATCTTTTCTTTGCACAGTGTCAGCCATTTTGTGTTTGTTGGCGGCTTCTGCATAACAGTGCCACCCTGCCTTTACGACCTGCAGGTGGCATGGGATCGCTGATATGAATCAGCCAAATTTAAAGGTGAGTCATTGTGCAACTCAGAATGTCCAGGCTGAATCATTTTTAACCCTATAAAAGCTTTGTTTTCAGCTGAATCACAACACACATGATAACGTCATCCAAGGATTTTAAATAAAAAAACAAATAGAAGATGACATTTCAAGCTCATAGGACAACACAATCCTTTAAAAACTCTTGAGACAAAGTGTATGGTATCCTCTGCTTGACGTGTTTAACATCCTGCCGTACAAATCCCTCTCAGATACTTGTGCTGTGCATACACTCTGTGGATGCTCTTTGGAATTTACATCACCAGTTCCAGTAGAATCTCCTTTTGAATTTAAAAAATATGTAAATAAAGCCAACTCAGGACTAAGTCTCAGAAATCATGCAGTTATTAAAATCTGCGATGAACAGATGCCTAGCCTTTCCATAAGAAGTGACTTCAGCCTCCATTTTGTGGATGCACGCCCGTTGTGATAAAATGGCGTCAAGCCTTGCCAGAACAGAGCTTGATCTTTGTCGATAGAGGGAGTTGGTGTTTGTGACACACAGCAATCGGCAACTTTCCAAAAAGCCTCTGCCAGAAAAAACAATGTTGATAGTCAGGGACTTTCCAGGTCAGCTACAACAATAAAACCCAACCCCTGCTCAACTGCATTCTCTTATACGCCTAAAAAATGTCTTTCGCTTTCCTCTGCAGCATTAAAATGTAGTCTGATGGCTTAAAACCACAAACCAAATCAACTCAGCATCTCCTCTTATGTGATAACGAAAGCTATAAGGTCAAAACTGTGCTCACCAAAACTGATGAGCAGATTTGTTACTACTTTTCTCAGTGGTTCTTGAATATTCTTTACTTCTTCTAAATTTAAGGGAGATGTTTTTCTTGTTATCCCACAACATGGTGGCCATTAAACTTTGAGTTGGTGTTATTTTCACTGCAGTTATGTAGTGGAAGGGAATTTATCTTATTTACTTTGTGAAAAAAATCTGATAACGTTTGCTGACGTTGTTCTCCATAAATATTCATCAGATCAATGTCAGTAGAACAACCAGTGACTATATTTAGTAAAAAGACTTTATTAGCACAAAAAGAACCTTTCAAACAAGCACATTCAAATATACAGCGGGTGCTGTTGATCAGTTTTTTATTTGTGATGTGTCAAACTATAAAGCAACCTTTGACTTCTCCGATAGCAAAAGATTTATTGTGGCAGTAAACTGTTTTGTCAAATATTTATTCATCTTTATCAAATATCAGGGCATGAAATAAAAAAATCATATCATGGAGATGTGTGTCTCTCAGACAAAAGTCAGAAATTTAGTCAACAGTATTTAAAATAAATTAAAGTAATACGATTCAGAAACTTTACTTTTCACTATTTGCACAAAACCTTCTGAATATGATATATACATTAACTCCATTACAGCACTTTCTTAGAGAACAACTCTCATGTTACATTAAGCAACAGCTTCGGTACAGACAAGCATCAGTAGTTCATCACTGTGGTGAGTTCCCCTCAGCGAAGAGCTTCTCTCTCAGTTTGTAGTAGCTCCCCTTCAGCTCCATCAGCTCCTGGTGATTCCCCTGCTCCTCAACTTTGCCACCGCTAATCACAATAATCTGATCTGCATTCTCAATTGTTTTCAGCCTGTGAGCAATCACCAGAAGTGTCTGGTTAGGGCAGCTCGCCAGGGCCTGCAGAACCTGTAGAGAGTCGTAGTTTCATTATTAGACTTTCACCAGTGACATTCTCTCTTTTTCAGCGAGAGCAGAATTAAAGGATGTCTGAGGAAACCTTTGAATATTTATTGTTCATTAAGATGAAATAAAAACAAGAAGCTTTATAAGTTCACCGGATGTGGAGCTAAGCAGTTGCCACAAAGGGTATATAACAGCTTAAATTGTGTCCTCGATCTGATGGCAGAGATCATATTTACACAAAACTGGTGATAAAAAATGCAGTTTGTTGTCCATGACCTATGTTATACAGCAGTGAAAAACAGTTGTTGTGCCGGACAGTCTGGTTCAATTTATCCATTCATTCAATATTTATTTAAATTTAGAAATACACTGTGCAAGAATGATGAATTTACCAAATGCTGCACAACAAAAGTAGCTGCTATCACACATGTAAGATTTTATTTCACAATTACACACATTCATAAATGGTTTTTATGCTTATTTAACGGAGACCCTGCAGATAAATCTGTACATATAAGGTAAAAGTGTACATATTTTGTGGAAGTTTGAGCTCTGTACACTCACAATATATCAGGACTTGATTTCTGTTCATCAGATCTTGATTGACGTGATAGTTACTCTGTTCTTTAACTTCCTCGATGTTTCTACTACAGTCTGTGTTAGTTATACATTTGTTTTTTTGTATTAAAAGATGTTTAAACTCACTGACCCTTCTGATAATGAGAACAGACCCCAGGTATTTAATCTCATGTTTCTCACTATTTAAGAGGATTTATGGTACCAGTTACCACATACCTTGTTTTCATTCTCAGTGTCCAGTGAGCTGGTGATTTCATCCAGAATGAGGACCCTCGGCTGTCTGACCAGAGCTCGAGCAATGCCAATCCGCTGCCTCTCACTCTTGGATAACTGGCTGCCGCTCTCACCCACCTCTGAGAAATGGACACCACAAAATGGATGTTTATAACCTTTCAAAATATATGTGCACATACATTATTTTTAGAAGAGTACGTTTGTACAAGCTTTTTCACCTGTGTTGTAGCCTTTCTCCAGCTGCTCAATGAAGTCATGGGCGTTGGCTTTTCGTGCCGCTTCCTTAATCTTTTCCATTGAGCAGTCAGTGAACCCATAGGCAATGTTGTCTCTGATGGAGCCAGAGAAGAGAACAGGCTCCTGGCTGACTACTGCAATCTGTTAAACACACTCTAATCAGTCAGTATGAACAACAAATATAATTACACATTTACTCAGTTTTGTAATAGCACCCGCTGAACGTTAGCATTTCCTCTTACTTGATTTCTGATTAGTCCAAAAAAATAAACGCAGAGTTTGGAAAGCATTCACATTTTCAGGGACTATTTGGAAAGTGAATTCTGTCTTTTCACAACAGATTTCTTCCTGTAATATTGTTATATGACTTCAAACAGGCTAGACATATCAGCTCTCAACAAACAACATGGTCAGCGAAGCTTCTACAGATTAAATACCTTCTCGTGGAAGAAGTGGTGGTCATAGGATTTCAGAGGCTCCCCGTCCAGAAGAATTTCTCCATTTTGAGGCTCGTAGAATCGCTCCAGCAGACTCACACAGGTGCTTTTTCCTTCTCCTGACGGACCCACAAGAGCTGTCATCTGACCTGGTTTCAGCTCTAAGGAAAAGTTCTGACACAAAAGATCGAACTTTTCAACTGCAATACATGGCATTGGTCCAGTCGGTACAGAGTGAATTCAAATGTTAATCTATCAGTTATGTTCATTTTGTTTCTTATTCTGATAACTTCCCAAATTAAAACCAAAGAGTATTTGCATTCTTTTCACCTGCAGCACAGTTTTACTGGGGTTTGCAGGGTAGGCGAAGTTGAGATGGCAGTAGCTGACATGTCCTTTCAGCTGATCCGGTTTTAGTTTTCCGTCTGTGCTGACCAGAGGTTTTCGGTCCAGGTATTCAAACACTTTCCCAGCCGCCACCACTGAGTTCAGCATGTCTCCAAAGACGTACGTGAGCGTCTGGATGATGACAAGCAAACACAACGTATGTTTATAGAAGACAGATATAGTTCATCTTGTTAGATATGCTTATACAAAACTGAACTATCCAGTCATCTTTCAGGTAATCATGTCCTATCTGTGCTGAGTGTCTTTCAGGTTTTATGTTCTCACATTAAGTTATTTATTAGCCTTTCTGAGGTAATGAAAGCTCAAACTGTTTTGTTATCATGGGTATAGTGCATGTACTTATCAAGTGTTTGTTACATTCTTTATTGAAACAAGCATGTTTTTTTTAAATACCTACAAAAGCCCTCTTTATATTAAATATAGTATCAATAGTTTTAGGCTAATTCAAGTGCTTAACTGATGACAAAGTAAAAACCTGCCACAGACTACTGCAACAACAATGTAATCTGACAGCATTAGGGACACCCACCCTGATGTTGTCTCCTAGATCTGACTGGTAGAGGATAAAGGAAACCAGGCTGCCGGTGGTCATCTGCCCCTTCTGAATGAAAAGTCTGCCATAGTATAATATGAAGATCTGCATACCCAAACCTGTCAACTGCAGACACCCACATAAAATAAATCTGTTAAATAAGGGAACCTGCAATTACAGGCATTCTGATATCCTAAAACACACACAGATATAAAACAAACTTCTTACCCTCCGTGCAAGCAGGTAAACAGCCCTGACCGTGTCCCGGCGAGTCTTGAGGTTGTGAGTTTCCATTAAGCGTTTGTCATAGCGATTGGCCTCATGGTTCTCTGTGTTGAAACTCCTTACAACACGAATACCAAACACTACCTCGTTTGCGGCTTCGTTTGAATGAGCCATTGAGTCCTGCATTGCCTGATACAACCTCTGATGAAGGAAAAACAAAGAATGAAACAATTATTTTCAATAAAACGAATACATTAATTTTCCACAGTAAGTCATACTGGTCAAACTGGTTTATTTTCTCTGTAAAGAACACTGAGATGGTTTTTGTTGGGAATTTGTGTTATACAGCACTACAATCACTAAATAGCTAACATGTTTGCTAACTAAATATGTATCAGTATTGGGCCCTAAAATCCAGAATCAGGTCCTAATTTGACGGCAAGAATGAACTTATACAGTACATTTGAGTTTGTGGATTAAATTGTAATTTAACATCTCCTCAAACATGCTTGTACCTGGTAGTGTGTGTCATAGATGTTCTGTATGAGCCCAGTGATGGGTGTCTCCATCAGTACAAGGAATGTGAGCTTCCATGACAGATTCATCATCAGAGTGATCATGCCCATTGTCTTGATGAATGTCCTCAGCAGCACGTTGACATTCAGACACACTGTTCTTCCCATCAGGGTGGTATCTTTAGACAATCTGGATGTGATCTCACCTGCACAGAAAATAGAGATTCTCTTCTCTCATTCTGTCATTGTGTCCTATTTATGTTGTTCTATTGCATGGCAGCCATACCTGATTTTATGGTCTCAAAGAATCCAATTTCCTGTTTGGTTAATGCCTGAAACAGCTTTGCTTTGATTCTGCGTGTGAATGAGCTGATGGCACAAAGTAAAATCCCCCCTCTGCAGCCAGCACTCACAGAGCTAGATGATCAATCAAAGTGAAATTGGGTTAAGTTTTACTAAGATACATGCAGGGGGATAAATGTGGAAAAGAAAACATTGCCTCGTACCCTCCTACAGTAAACAGGCCCATGAAGAGGAGGGCAGTGAGGAATTCATTGTGATTGTAATTACTGCCGAGGATGTCAATGACTCTCCCAGTGTAGAACGGGATGAACATCTCAACTGAGAAGAGACAAACACAGTTGGACAATATCACATTAATTAAAGGGAATTTGCATTAAATGAATATCATCACCACCACCAGTAGCTGCAGTTATATATCACAAAAACACAAAGATAACTCTTTTGATGGCGTTTCTTATTGTGGGTCACAAATCAAACTAAATGCAATAATACTAATATTTAAAATCAGAACGTACATGTAGTATTTTCCTAAATGTTCATAGCTAAAAATCTTGACCCTGCACAACTTATTTGGCCTTAATAACAGTATCGTCCCCTGCTGTTTACTTACAGATGACTGCCAGTGACAGGAACACAAAGCCTCCGAGCATCAGGGGATAGTCGGGTCTACACAGGCGGAGGACTCTCATGAACAGAACTCTGGATTTCTGTTTCTGCTCTTTACTCGCAGCCTCTTCGTCGGTGTCCGGGATGATGATCTCCCAGAAGAGTGCAGCAGCCAGCGACGCTGCGGCACACATAAGCCAGCAGCGCACATCTGTCGCTCGACCACATTGGCTTTCCTCACGGTAAAACGCACTGGTCCCGGTTTCAAACACCGCTGGAAGCAGGCTGTACGCCGTTATAACACGAATCAGTAGCGGTTTGAGGTCCCCAAGTGTCAGCAAAGTTATAACAGAAACTGCTGACCAGCGCAGAGCTGCAGAGAGCCACAGACGCGCAAGATGCCCAAACACGTTGTGAATTACAACAAATCCTGATGCGTAAAAGAGAGAAAAGTCGACGCAAACCGCCAACATCAGAGCGACGACTTTGTGAATTATCGTTACAGCCATTTTTCAGCAGCAGTCGTCCTCGTATGACCTGCTTCGATGCTCGACTTGTGTTTTCATTAACTTTCGGTTTCATTTTCTGGGTCTATCAGGGGTTTCCCATAAACGATGGTTGTCATCACAACAGACCACTGTCTAAAACCCCATGATCCCAATAATTTGACTGATATAAGTGTGACCCATCTCTGCCAAGCTGGAGTAATAACTGGAATGTTAATCACCATGATTCCAACATGTGGGAAATTTCCACCATATAGATTAAGCTTTCACAAGAAAAAAAGAACATCGGAGTGAGTGAATTGAAAGGAAAAAAGTTCATTCAAATGAGTACATCCAAGTGCCAAATGCAGGGAAAGGTTGATGATGTAATTCTGTGGTGGTATAACTCAGACTTCTATTTGTCAGTATGTTTGTAGTAATCACACAGCAAGCAGCAGCTGATAATTCTGAATCAGGAAAACATTGTTTCTGTGAGTTTTTCTAACATTAAAACTAAAATATGGGTTTTGCTAAGGTAGGTATATTAAAAGAATAATTAAAAAGGATTGTACAATGAGTCTGGCGAGTTCTGGATTTAAATGAACAAATAGCAATAAACATCCATTATATAATTAGAGTTACTAATATGTTCACCAATATTCTTATTCAATTAACCACTAGGTCATTTAGCACACAGCTCTAATTACTTATTTTCTAAATTAAACTGATTTCACTATGAAAAACATGCACATCAGGTTAATTTGTGACTCTAAAATTGTCCCGTCCCCACGACTCTGAATTGTATTAAGCAGGTATAGAAGGTGGATGGATAGATTGTTTCATTATGAAACACAAACCTGATCAACAATAATCACACAATAAACATTTAACAGCTTTGGGAATCAGAAATGCAAGGATGTTTCTCTTTATTGAAATTAATGTCACGATTGTACTTATCTAACATTTATAGTTCAGAAGCTGAGTTAGTTGACAGATGTGCCCAAAAAAAACCCCAACTCATAGCTACTGTGAGGAAAACAAATGTATCACTGGTCAAAGAAAGTGGGCAGGTCATTTCCTAGGATGACTTTCTCCTCTGTGCTGTCTTCATCGATGGTCACCACGTAGGCCACGCCGCCACTGGAGCCATCACGGTTCATTGCCAAAGCGAGAGCTACACAAAAGAGAAGAAGAGAAAAGGTGAAGTGAGACAGATGAGGACATGAAGAGCATTATTTACTTATTTGCAAGACAGTTAAATTACCGTGACATGACAAAGAAAATATCAGTTTCTTTCTGTTTAACAAAAGCAATGTGAAAAGAAAAACTTACTGTTGACCACAAACTGTTGGCACTCCTCCTTCCTCATTCCTTTGCGATACTCCGCATCAACAAACCCGTAAACGTATGAACTGCCGGAGCCACCGACAGCAAAAGGCTGCCTGGTCAGGAGACCATTCAGGGTCGCAAACACCTGGAGGTCAGAGTTCAGAACGGAGGGGAGCGAGGCTGATCACAATGATATTCTCTATGGACAACATCAAGTCGCTTTACTAAGCAAAGAATCATCGTGCCCGATTATTATTTTTTATTTATTGTAGCTCGATTTCTTCCCCCCTTGAGTTCACTGACCTGCCCCCCGCCTCTTCTGTCCCAACCGGCCACAATAAGATGTGCGGACAATTCCTCCTTGTACTTGTATGAGATGTTTCTCACCAGAGTGGCAGCTGAGCGGACCTGCGGGTCCTCACCGATCTCAATGCTGACAGAAGACAAAACGTTGATCATTGCTCTTAATGTCCAACACACATATTCAGGAAAAAAAATTAAATCATGAAATATCAAAAATGCTAATGACTCATATTTAATGGATACGCTAATCCTGATAGGTTCACATATAGTAGTTCATAATTTAGAGGGTAAGTAACCTATGGCAATGCACTAGAGCGCTTGAATTGATGCCCCTGAGGGGGAACACATTCACTATAGCTGTCACTGCTAGTTGTGGGTTTGGAAGTATGAATTCATATAATCTTAAATTAAAGGCTGACAGTCTCAATTGGGACATTTGTAAACTACCAAAGAACCACGTGTGAATCACAGACATTAACATTGTCTGTTCTGTTAGCAAAATTAAGGTTGTGAAGACCACAGGCGATGTTCTGGTTGTACATGGACAGATTTGTAGTAATATCTCACACTTTACTCAAACTTCTGAAAGAAAAAGGGTTAAAATGTGCTGCCCAATGTGCTGCCCCTGTTATAAATGAGCACAGTGTGGCATCAGGTGTAACCTGAGTACAGTCACAAGTCTGAGGACATCATTTGCATCATCCTCTATGAGCAGCACTTTTGGGTCCAGGAGTTTATCTTTGGTCTGACACTGAAACAGAGACACTATCTGTAGGTGTTGTATTGATGAATCTACCAGAGATTGATGGTTAAAAACTCCACAAAGATGTAAACTGGAGTAGGTTTCTGTATAGTAATATTAAGTTTACTTTATTGTCATGTTAGTCACGGGCCTCACACAAAATTTCTCTCCATATTTGACCCTTCCAGTTTTTAACTGGATAAAGGTGTATAACCTCTGAGACCTTGGTTTAAAATGAACAGCCATGGGATCTGTGTATGAGACACACTTGGAAGACTTTCAAAATAAGTCTCTTTACCGTCCATCAACAGAATGAGATTTCAAAAACCTTTACTTTAGTCCTTACTTTAATCGCTTAATAAAAAAAGTTTTTTAAAAATGTGAGCGAGCTTTAGAATTCTGGCAATTTCTCAGTTGTAAGACGCATCTCAACATGGCCGTAAAACAATTCTGCATCTATGCAGACAGAATATAATCAAAATGAATAGGCCTGCACATAAAATTATAGTCCATGTCCCTTCATCTGTGATTTATTGGAACAATAAAGCTGTAGTTATAACAGTATGTTGTGTTCAACTACCATGTAGCACAAAGAGGAAAGAGACAAAGTTGGTGTATAACACCAAAACAGAATAAGAAGTTCATGCAAACATTCCTGTGATGACTGATTTAATGATGGAATGCAAAGCAATGAGTGATTAAAAAAGCAACTATGAACTGGATCCTATGAACGTGAAAGAATGAACAACATAAGATGCACATGTTGTGTAAGATCTGCCTCCAAACATGGAAAAACTTTTAAAAACAGCTACGTCATAAGAAACCACTTCAGCTGTTTTTACTCTCATCAAATGGCAGTAACCACAGCTAGTTTAATAAATGATATAATTAGCCAAGAATTAAATAGACCCTGTCAGCTTTGTGCTCCAACTCTGAGAGGGATGAGGATCAGAGGAGTTATTCAGTTATGGAGACTCCAGTATTTCCCCACCTGTTGAATATCTCAGAGCTACAGTACAAGTTCTCATCACAAACTTTATCTACATAAATAGCATCATCTGTATCCTACAGCCAAAGTAAAGCCAGGTAAAGAACTATGAGGAAAGCCAGTATAGTAGTCATTACATATGATTTGTGTATTTTAGTGGACATTAGTACTGAAAAGATGCAGCTTGTTTGTTTTTGAAAGTAGCAAAAAAAGTAAGAAATTGACTCTAGACTTATCAGACCTATTGCATCTATTACTGAAAAGTGGTTATTTTCAGTTGTAAAGTAAACTGAAAATGTAAGATGCTGAGATGCATTAAACTGTAAACTGATTCATCATATCGAGGCCAGTGAAGATACACAGCTCTGGAGGACATTGATGCCACTAAAACTGCTTTGAAATTTTTCACCTATAACTCTACAAAATTTGATGAAAAAGAAATGAAGAAAAACATATGCTACATCTTATTAAACGTAGTTGTGACAGATGGTTTCTTTAATTAATTTACCACTCTCAGACATCCCAAGTCTCCCGGAAGTTCCGGGAGTCTCCCTGATATTGATAGTTAATCACGGATGTCCGCGAGTTGGATAAAATATCCCGGATTTTAGACTATGCGAGGGAGTGGGGTTTTTTTTCAATGCGAGTGAGAGCGTGCAGGCAATACAATAACTCGTGCACCATGCGGGTTTCAAATGCGCAGGCACGAGAGAGAGAGGGGTGTGGGGAGAGGTTGCTTGTGAAACCTGTGCATATCTGTCACGCCCAGAGACTCTCATTTTTAGTTTCATGTTTTAGGTTATGTTTTTGTGTTCAGTCCATGTTTAGTTTAGTCATGTCTTAGTTTCCCTGCACTCAGTTTATTAGTTCACTCACTTCACCTGTGTTTTTCCCTCAGCTGCACTCACTCTCCAATCACTCTCACTCCCTATTTAGTTTCCAGCCTCCCCTCTTAGTTTGCCGGATCTTTGTTGTATGTCATGTTTGCTATTCCATGCACGATTCCTGCTCACTCATGTTCCTAGATTGCACTAAGCTAAGTATTTATTTATTCCATGTCATGTCCTTTTGTTTGTTTTGTTTATAGATACATTTTTCTCCGGCTCGGCCGCGTTTTATGTTGATACTTTGTTTTTTGTTTAATAAATCTACCTTGTTTTTGGAAAGTCCGCATCCGTGTCCTCCCTCCTCACAAAAACCTGACAGTATCTGTCCAAAGCGATGCTCTGTTCAACGAGCGTTCAAGGCGACTGCTTGTCAGAGGGCGCGCTGATTGGTTTAGTCAGCAAAATAAGCCAATAACGTTCAGTGTGGGAGGGCTTCGATTTACTCTCTGGCAGTCACCTAAGTTACCACTCAAAACTTTGCATCCTGCCAAATGGCAGAGGGTGAATCCTCGAGTAAAAAACGAAAATATAAGACTCATTTTACAGCAGAATATACTAAAGTATATCCATGTCTAGTGAAGGTGAAGAATGATGACACCGTGGCGAGGTGCACTGTATGCAATAGTGACCTCAGTATTGCCCACGGCGGACTTAATGACTGTAAAAGACATGTGGAGGTAGGCTAAATTGAACGCGCCATCATCTGCATTTTATTTCTGTAGGTTAAAGACTTATTTAAAGTATCAATACACATTTAGTTACTAAATTGTCTAGACCTATATCTAACTAGCCAGCTACAGTATCTAACTATCTATATCCAGCCTTTTAAAAAAAGGCTGGGGGGGAGGGGGGTTGATAAGCATCTCCCTGAAATGAGTTTTTGGAACTTTGGATGTCTGCACTCTGCAACCTCTGACAAAAGATGACTGTTTGTGGTTTAACAGCATGTGCAGCCACATCCCAGTAATCCCCGACCCCAGACATCTGTTATAGGTGGGAAGTGTCAAAGAAATCAAGACATGAACATTTAAAAATGTGTAAATGAAGGCTTGATAAGTGTCAGATTAAGTTTTTAATCAAAGAGCAACAACACCTAACAGTCTGCCCTCACTGTTTTTACCTGTGGACGTCCAGCTGGTAGTTGACCATCTCAGCTATGGTCTGAGCATCTGCTGCAGACCCTGACAGAGCGCAGTAGATCTTATCATGAAGGGGAGACAGTTTGTTCATCACTCTGTTTACCACCGATGCCCTGAATGAAGGCACAAGAGGGGAGAGTGAGTGTGCAGATACTGAAATGGAATGAAAAGAAGGGATAATACCAGATTCAGATTCACAAGAACCTTGTGTCACATTAAAGATGGCATTATACAAATCAAACAGGGCAGGTGCATGTAAGAACATTCACGCGTGCTCCAACTCACCCTGCAGACACTCTGGAGTCAGACCCCAGAACGACCCCACCGTTGTACTCTATGGCAAGGATGGTCGTCTACAAGCAGAAGCAATATTTAGACGTTCACGTGCCTCCTTGCAGCTTTAATATGTAACTAAACGTGTAAGAAACGTTGGGAACATTAGCAACTTTCTTGAAGCTGTTCAAAATCGTTTACTTACCCCTGTTTTCACCTCCTCGGACAACCATTGTGGCTCTGTTTCCCCCAACATGGCGATGCACTGAGTCCACAGTTTACGCGTATCTGACTGGAGCGACACTAAACCGAGACGAACTGCCGCGCGGATCCGGTTAGGGTTACCGAGTCACCTAATTTATAGCCTGAAATTAGATTTTGACGCTTTTAGCTCGTCAAAATTTGTTTTACTGTCAAACATCAGACGGACTCCATGTTTTTCTGAATTATATCGAAAGTGAAACTTTGGTTCCTCCCCTGCAGCGAGCTGCGAACCGGTCACAGCTTTTAATTAAAATAAACTGTTTAACAGCTAAACACGTTTTACTGGGCATTTTGGGGTGCTAAATCACACAGAAACATATTCTAAAGGCACAATAGGTTATCAGAAATTATGTGATAAAAGAGAGCAGTTATTCATTTATAGAATTCAAAATTCATTCTCATATCACATGATATTTTAAACTGTACAAAAAGAAAAAAAAAACAAGAGGAGAAACAACAAGGCTTTGAAAAAAAATGTTTTATTCGTTTAAACTTCCCACAGTATATGAAATAAAAAAAAATCTAAATTTGTAATTTGAACACAAAGGGGTAGAGCATTATTTTTATGAAAAATAAGGATAATGTCCACAGGTTCAAAAGTTTTAACAGCAGCTCACACACACGTGTTTTTCATGAGCAAAAAATCTAGACCAATTGATTTTCATGCATCTGAATTCATTTGAGTGTGAAATGTGTTGCATCAACAAGTGATAAGTAGGCTAATGACAATAAAAATAAAAAATGTGGAATTCTGACTAATTATTCCATAATTATTCCTATTGAAGTCAAGAGATGAGGCCGATCATTCATCATGGAACTTTGGCAGCTTGTCACCAGGTACAACCACGTGCTCCACCCCTTTTGCCGTGATCACCACCAGGTGAGCCACACCCCCGCTGACGTTGTCCCTGCCCATAGCCAGAGCCAGAGCTGAGACAGTGGGAGGAAGGGCAGGCAGGGAGACAAACAGGAAGAAAAAAGGAGAGACATTATAGGTCAAGTTGAAGAGGCAGAAAAGAGTTTGTAACATGTGTGGAGTTCCTAATTGCAACTACTGCATCATCAATAAACATTTATAGATTTAGTTTTAATAGATTTACTTTTTGGTCTTTCCTTTAAAAAGTGAAGCCTTTTGAAAGGTTCACCACATATCTCAGGTTCATATGATGTCACCTGAGTTATCTTCCTGACATCTGAGGCAGCTTTCAGCCAAAAGACAGTCATTTTTATAAGCTCAGGGAAACAAGTTGAGGTATTTATATGAAACACATTAAATCTTTAGCCAATACAAACCCAGTAAATATTCACTGAATATGGATTCTCATTTTCAGTACACACAGGTTCTTAATTAATCTTTGTAGAATTGCAGTTTTACAATAAACTATTTTCAAGTCTTGACAAAAATATTCTGACAATGTAGCCTACAAATGAATTTGCATTTAGATACATAAGTCTAATCTAACAGTACCATTGGTGGCAAACTGGAGGCATTCCTCTTTGGTCATGTTGGATTTGTATTTAGCATCAACGTAGCCGTAGATGTAGGTGCTTCCTGAGCCGCCGATAGTAACAGGCTGACTGATTAACATCCCACCCAGAGATACGACATACACCTGGAGAAGGATGGAGAACATCAGCAGTGCAGGTAAAGTATATACAGCTCGGGGAACTTACTGCCACCTGCTACCTACCTGTGGTCCTTTCTTCTCGTCCCAGCCTGCTGTGATGAAGCCGGCCTGCAGCTCATCTTTGTTTTTATAACACAGCTCCTTCAGCACTGACGCCGCAGCGATCACCAGAGGAGGGCTCTCCATCTGCACGCTGCAGGAGATCAAAAAGGGCAGAAAGAGACAAACTTTCTTAATTTATTCTGTAAAAGCCATATATCAATATAACATGTATCTGGAAATTTGGCTGAAGCATAACTAAGAAAAGCAGGATTCATAAATTATTACACCAAGCTGAAGTGTGATGAGAAATGTTGTGATGTCTGCATGCATTTACACATGTCCAGTGTGGATACCTGTGGAAGGACAAGTGGAACTTTGCAGCCTTGATGACGGCCTGAGCATCTGCGAGAACCCCAGCCATGCAGCAGAAGATCCGATCGTGAACCTGAATCACCTTGTTGATCGTCTTAGAGGATACATATTCTCTGAGCAAAGCCAAGATGCAGAAAGAACTCGTTAAATTATTAGTGGGAAGAGGATATTTAATGTCTATTTTGAAGGGCTATCCTAACTAGAATTTACTTCTATAGATGTCATTGTGGTAGAAGATAAAGTATTAAAATATGTTGCTATAAATAACTATGTGATAATAGACTGATTTAGTTTTGGAGACATTTTCTGGGATATGAGTTCTAAACTTCAGTTTGCCCCTGCAGCCCATATACGCATGTCAGTGGTTGTTGAAAGATTTCTCCTGAATAACAAGAGTAGAAGATGCTAAAAAGTCAAAGACAACTAAATGTTTTTAATAAAGTACAGAAAGTGTGAATACTGTACTCTACTCAACATTTATAAGGAAAATATTGTACTTTATCTAATATTGTACTTTATCTAATTTATCTGACAACTACATAATTTACTACAACAACACAATAATTTTGCAATGAATCAACTTGAAAGCTGATTTGTATAAATGCTTCTGCTAAATTAAGAAAAATGTTGACGTAATCAGAGCAGAAAAATGGCCCTTGTGGAGGTTACAATATAAGAATCCCACTTGGTTTGCAACAATGTTTTGTGTTTGAGTAATATCCATGATTTACAGATGATCAGCGTTAGCTCTGAGTGGTTTAAATGTTGTGGCTGACCATGATACCATTACAGCATAAATAAAATTAAACACTGGAGGATTATTAAAAAAAAAAAAACTTAAGGCTGAGTTATACCTCTTTTAACTGCGCTTGCGTCTTGCGTCTTGCGCCTTGCGCTTGTGTTAATGGCTCGAGACGTTTATGCTTCATTTAGCTTTGCCGGCGCTTGCGTGTGCTGCTTGGCGATTCACCGCCAGGACAGTAGGTGGAGCAGCGGGTTTTTTCAATGACAAGCCTACTACGATGAAAGGAAATTCACCGCCAGGACCTCTTCGGCAAGTCTCTCTTCGAGTGGATTCATCATAGACATAATATATTATATATATTATGTCTATTGGATTCATGCTTCTTCTTCTTCGCTTTCTACCTTGGCGTTTGAAAACAGCGGTCTTTTATTAGGGGATGAAACCGGAAGATGAACACGCCGCCGGATGTGATGTAGATAGTGGCTTGTGCTCGCGTCCAGAGTGGCTACTCTATAGCTCTGCTCACGTCTTGCGTCTTGCGTGAAGTTTAGAAAATTGAGGTGACACACGCAAGCACGCAAGGGGGGGCTTGCAACCGCGCAAGGGCTTGCATTGCGTCTTGCGTTGCGTCTTGCGTCACCGACCATAAACCAGGCTTTAAGTTCAATAGATTTCGCTACAGAACTAAAAGTACAACACGATGAAAATTTGAGGTAAAAAGGAAGTTGGTTTTTACTGGATTTGGATAAAAAGACAAAAGTATACGTAACTTTTTTATTTATCTTTTTAGATTCTTAATCGTGCATTATCCTACTAGTGAATCATATCTTTAGTATGCATGTTATGAGGCAGTCCCTGCTGCATGAGTGTGTAACAGTGAACACAGCTTCACTCCAACATCCTCACCCTCCAATTGAAGCTCTGGAATCTGACCCAATGACGACTCCTCCATCAAAGATGGCCGCCAGGATGGTGGTCTGAGGATGAGAGAGGAAGAGAGAAGGATTTATGTTCTGTTTTGATAATGGTTCACACAGCATCACACACTTCTCACACATGGTTTCCTGTTCATTCATACTGGCTCAACGCAATGAATTGTGGGATTTAGAGTTTTAAGAGGTTTTTTTTTTATGCGGGCTTTTGAATGAAAAGGAAAGTGTATCTGGAAGTTTTCTTTGTAGAAATATAAGGAATAAACTCTTAGTGACTTACTTGTTAAGCTTTTACTGATAATTGCAGACTAGAGGAAGCAGCCTCACTTCAATAATAACATCACCTGTTCACGCTTCACTTGACGAACATTTTACGCATTGGAAGCTTTTACCGAAGTGGTACGTTGTAATACCTTGTAATATTAAAAGACCTATTCGCATTTACTCACCCCTGTGCTGACTGCTTTGGTTTGTGAGTCCGTGTAGTGTTTCTCCATTTTCTCTCTAAAATCGAAAGGGAGGAAGGAGTTCAGACGCTCAGAACAGCGACCTCAGGCGCACCGCGACGCGCAGAGACGCAGCCACTACATACAGTATGGCGCTATCAAATGTCAACGAAACTCCGGCAGCTGGGTTTAATTTTGACAACGCAGCAAGGTATGAGCTTTTTTTAAATGT
This sequence comes from Odontesthes bonariensis, assembly GCF_027942865.1. Taxonomy (NCBI): domain Eukaryota; kingdom Metazoa; phylum Chordata; class Actinopteri; order Atheriniformes; family Atherinopsidae; genus Odontesthes; species Odontesthes bonariensis. The sequence continues at coordinate 24,224,457 of NC_134523.1, forward strand.
CCTACAAATCAAACGATTATATCATTAAAGGCAGAAATGAATGAAACTCTCGGATGAGCTGACATTTCAGTTGAATCAAAAGCGAAAGTAACTTTTTCCTGCTCGTTTACCAGTTTAATTGTTTCAACAATAGGTTTTAAAAACAACCTTATCGTTGTAATAATGATACGTGGTCTTTAATTGTTATCAATAACCCCATTCCCACCTACTACCCCTCTTCTGTGTCCCCCCTCCTCTCCAGAAATGCTGCGCTACAGGGTCTTTTTGACGCAGGGCAGGCACCAAAACCTCTGAAAACAGGCACAACGATAGCCGGGATCGTGTTTAAGGTGAGTACAACTGTGATTTAAACTACACAGATGAACAAATGAAGGGACTAAACAACGGATATTCTTTCACTACAAAACAAAGTTAGCATTTTTTTCCATCCTGAACGTACCACCACATCACTGATGCTTTTACTGTTTACAGTAGTGTAGAATGCCCACAGTATAGTTAAAGGGCTAAAAAAAATGCTGAGATATTTGTATTGTTTGTCCTTTATCCTTTGGAAGGACTTTAGCCAACTCAACATACCACCCATTCATATAGTTGTGCATATTTTCACATGAAAACAGCACATCATTCTGGGTACCTGTAGCTCCAGTAAACGAGTGTGATTTTAGTGTCTGCACAGGGGAACCCAATGGGTTGCTCTTTGAGGATGAAGCTTTCCCATCATGGAGCTGTTGTTGTAATGCTTTCCATGCACAGAAATGTAAAAAAAAGATGCTGGGAATACCCTGACTTGTCTGTGTTGCTGTAGGATGGGGTGGTGCTGGGAGCCGATACAAGAGCCACCTCCAGTGAAGTGGTGGCCGACAAGATGTGCGCCAAGATCCATTACATTTCTCCAAATATATAGTAAGTTTATTATGTGTTACATGGAAACCAAATGGGAAAAAATGCTTTTACACACTCTCCCAATAAATGTGATTCCAGCTATTTCTCAGTAGTGTTTTAATTTGTTTTTTGTTTTCTTAACAGAACGTTTTGCTCTTATTTGCCCCATCTACTTAAAATGAAGTGATTTCAAATAAAGCCCAAAATACCCCAAAGTTACACCATATTAAATGCTGAGGTGTGCAACACAAGAACAGCTACACATGAAAGGATAAGAGTGAGATGTTGGTTAATTATAGAATTTGCAAAGAGTGCAATGCATTATGGGCGAACTCTGTGGAAGAAATGATATGATCCATGTAGATTTTGGTCACTGTTAAAGCTAAATAATGACTCTAGAAAGACATTGTTGCTCTATTTTTCCTCTTCCTTTTCACTCAACTTTTTCTTCTCTGACTCTGAAAGTTTTCTTTCCTTTTTGTTTCTATCACCTGTTCTCTCTCAATCAATCATTTGTATCTCTGTTTCCTCAGTTGTTGTGGAGCAGGAACAGCAGCAGACACAGAGAAAACCACGGATATTCTGTCGTCCAACCTCACCATCTTTTCTCTGAACAGCGGGAGAAACCCTCGTGTCGTCATGGCTGTCAACATACTTCAAGACATGCTGTACAGGTTGGTGTTGTGCACACATGTCAAGAGGAGTGTTGATGAGTCAAACATTAGTTGCAATAGTAAATTAATGGTTATCTTTTTAGTCACATACCCGTGGAGTTAATCAGACGGATGCTTGGTCTTTTGTTCTCAGGTATCATGGACAAATTGGTGCCAGTCTCATACTGGGAGGAGTAGACTGTACTGGGAACCACCTGTACACAGTGGGGCCATACGGGAGTGTTAATAAGGTGCCTTACCTTGCAATGGGTACGTGACATAACTCCATTTAACAACAGTATTAATGCGTCTTCTCTTTTCATTGGCTCCTCTGTTGAGCATATTGAAACATGCTTCTTTGAATAACATATATTTTAATGTGCTACATGTATGCATTTAATTTACCGTCCAGGCTGTGTTTCAGATGGTTCCTCTTTGTGTTCATGCAGGATCTGGTGATCTGGCTGCTCTTGGGATTTTAGAGGATGGATTCAGAGCCGACTTAGAGGTATGAGACTTGATTAATCTTCATCACACATTTAAACTCTTTCTGAAAAAGATTTTACTTTCACAGTTCCCGTAAACAATTAGAAACATAGAAAGAGAGTTTGGATTTTACTGATTAATGCTTTTATGTTATTGTTCATGTTCTGTTAGTATGTCTGATATCTGATTTCTCTGTCCCAGCTGGAGAAGGCCAAGGAGCTGGTGCGAGCTTCCATCCATGCAGGCATCATGAGCGACCTCGGCTCAGGCAACAACATTGACATCTGTGTCATCACCAGACAAGGAGTGGACTACATCAGACCCTACCAGGTGTCACAGTACAAGGACAACAGGTATGTTCGTAGCTACGAGTCTGACCAGTATACTCGCTGGACAGATTCTTAATGAAGAGATTTGTGGTAATTTTTTATGTTAACCCATGTTTGCAAATCAGATTTACTTCCCAGTGAACTGTTATGTCTCTTGACCTTTTCTTGTCATCAGAAGTATGCTTTAGATTTTATTTAGATGTTATTTTTGTGGGTTTTATTTATTTATTTAATTCTTGAATGATTTCATACCTACACAACTAAAGTTTTGTGTCATATTGTTTGACAGTCACTGTTTGGTAATCTGTGCAACATGTTAGCAGCAGTGTTAGCTGAGGACAAAAAGTGGTGTAAATGGGCAACTTTTAGGTAAAACTGATCAAGCATATAGATTAGTGAATAAACTCTTATAATAGATGGCTAAACTAACTATGGCTAACTCAAAAAGGCATCTTCTGCATCAGGAAAGAGTTACTTTAAAATAAGGTCTTTCAGTATCACAAAAGCAAAAGAAAGGACCAAGATTAATGTTTATTAAAGTAGATTTTTTTTTAGGTTTTCTTTTCATTGATGGCATCAAATTAACATAACATTAAGTTCTGTTCATTTAATCGTCTGAACACCAGTCAAGACTTAATAATATCAAGTAACTTCTCATGAGGCTCCTGTCATGTCATTTGTTTTGCTTAAAAAAAAATGGTGGCATACAATCTAATAACAGTGGACTCATCACAAGTTTGAATAAAGTTGTTATTTTGGGCCTCGAGTTTTGTGCATGCAACAATTTTACAGTATATCAAGATTTAGAAGCTATTTGAAATAATTTGTTTCTGTTAGCTTAAAATTGATATGAGATCTATTGTTAACTTATCTATGTATCTATTTGTCTTTTAGGAAAATTAGATACAAGTATCCTGCAGGCACAACACCGGTTCTCACAGAGAAAGTTGTCCCCTTAAAGCTGGAGGTTGTACAGGAGACTGTGCAGCAGATGGATACAGTCTGAGTAGCACAATCACGCATAAAAAAACACAACACTTAACAGTTAGAAGAGATCTTTTTATTTTGATTAATATCACAGATTTCTGAAATACTAAAGAAACATCACATACATTTTTTCAACATTCTGGTTTCTCTGGCTGTGCTTCAGTTTGATGTGGAGTAGTTCAGACACTGTACAGCAGGGGTTATAATGTGTGCTGATAATAAACAATAATTAAAATCCTGTTTATGGACCTGTGTTTCTTATGACTTGTGTTTCCTTTTTTTCATTCTGTCATTTACTGTCATTAGATTAATATGTTAATTCAAGGCAACACCTATACAGGCTCTCTTTTTTATATATTAGAAACTACACAAACAGGTCTGTGTTGCATGATCTATAATATTCCATTAACATAACTCCATAGTGTTAGCCATCCTCTGAGTTCCTGAAACCTGATTTCTGCTTTACTGCTTAGAGACTGATGATGAAAGAAATACAGCGCTCCTCTATTGGCTAAGGAGGCTTTGACACGTATTTCTTTATTTTAGCTTCATATTGAAGATGAAATTGTTTATTTTAACGCATACATTTTAATAAATAGCTAATTTGGGCATATATTTATAGTGATTTTCTATCAGTTAGTTTTGTTGCTGACTTTTTGGGAGAGAAATAAACTACAATAAAGTCTTGAATAAAACCCTTTCACTTTCGGATTCCTTGTCACGTATGAGGAAATTATTCTCGGCGCAAACAACAGTCTTCGTCGCTTTTGAAATCTTTACAACAACAAAATACTAAGAATTGCTAGAATATAGTTTTCCTGCAATAAACCATAATGGCACTTGTCGATGTAAGTGGTTTTAAACGTTATTCTGAACTCAATGGACGGAATTTCATACTTAGACAGACACATCTCGTGGACCGACCCAACCACTACAGTTTTGGGACCAAAATTCAAGAATTTGCTGTTCCTCTGGGTGTGGAAGTAAGTATCATTTTTATCACATTTTGACTAGAAAATGATATACTATATCTACTGTAAAGCTGCCACAGCACGCGTCGGACTCTGCGTGGTTTTAGGTTTCAAGTTATTTCCGCGTCTCTTGGTTTGTGGAGCGTTTCTGCTTCTTCTGAAAACATTTATTTTAACGATCAAAAGTTTATGTGAAAGACTATTATATGACCATTCTCACATTTCCCTCACACATAGAGTATTATTACGCATCCGACCAAGTTTCTTTTTGCTTCCATTAAAGCCTTCTGGGTTCATTAACTCCTGTAACCGAGAGGGAGGTGTGTGCATTGACCTGAACCACGGGACCACAACCCTGGCCTTCAAGTTCAGACATGGAGTCATCGTGGCTGTGGACTCCAGAGCTTCAGCTGGCCGTTACCTAGGTAACCATGTGGGTCTGGGGACACCGAGAAAAGTTTTCTATTCAAAATCTGGGAAAGAGTAGAACAGATTAAACTATTAGATTAAATAGACGTATGTAAAGTATGATAGCCTATTAGATAATTATATTAGCATTCACTCTCAACATGCACTCCACATGCTCATCAAATTTTAAAGCTGTCAAGGAAGTGTGAAGCTTTGAAATGTGAAATTAAGGGGACTATGAAATCAACTGTAAGTGGAGCTCTGTTTCAGGTGGCTACTCTTCCTGATGATATTGACATGCTTCACTCTTGATCATGACATGTCGTTTTCCAAATGTGTCTCCTTTCTGCAGCATCTAATGATGTCAACAAGGTGATAGAGATCAACCCGTACCTGCTGGGCACCATGTCGGGCAGCGCTGCAGACTGTCTGTACTGGGAGAGACTCCTCGCCAAAGAATGCAGGTCTGTCCTAAAGTAGTTTTATTTATAATATTCATACCGCACATTTTCTGTCAGGTTTAATTCAGTATCTGTGCTCACATGTACAGTCACATCTTTATTTAATTAGGTTTTCATCTTAGATCCATCAACTTTTATGAAATACATCAAATTATTTAAAATCACAGAAAAGAAACTGGAGAAAGCTCAATGACTTTTGCTTGTTTGTCCCACCAGAGCGGACCAAACAGCTTTAGTGGTCAGACCTGTGACTTTGGAGTGATTTATTCAGTTTTTTATTCAATGTGACTTTTATGTTGAGTCCAGGTATCATATGTCTTAAATAAAAAACATATTTGTAGCACTTTATTACATAAAATAATTACATGAAAATATATAGAATAAACAAATTCCTTCCAAGCTCAGGAGAACCATCCGTAGTGCTTTATTTTTTTTAAGACTTAAAGTTCAGGCTAATCTGGACCACCTACAGGTCTAATTAATTCACCATCTATTCTGCATTTAAAAACACTTTGGTGTCTTTTTTTCATTCTGATTTCCTCCAGGCTGTACAAATTGAGGAATAACCAACGGATTTCTGTGGCAGCTGCCTCTAAGCTGCTATCTAACATGATGCTGGGTTACAGAGGCATGGGTCTTTCGATTGGAAGCATGATCTGTGGATGGGACAAACAGGTAAACTGTGTGACTGTGGTGTGATTGTGAGAACACAAACTGTGGGAAAAATCCAGTACAAACTGTAGGCACATTTTCCTGAACATCTCCCATTTTTATGTGTGAAAAAGACTTTATGTTTATATTACAGTTCACTCACTGTAATTCATTTTAACAACTTTATTCAATTACAGTATATGACAGTAGAATTACAGCAGGTTTTAGGTATGTTTACAGTGTCCACCAGGATGTTACTGTTTTTTTTGAAGAGTAATATAACTAACGTCTTTAAAATGTTATAAAACCAAAAAATATAAATGAAACCTCTTGGATTAAAGTGTCAGCTATACAATCCTACAAACGAGAAGATATGGGTGTATACTTTAGATATCATATTCGAGTTTGAAAAAAACTCATGAAAATATAAGGATTTATCATTACATCTTTGTTTGGAAGTAGTGATATAATCCCAAGTTCTGTGTAAGCAGGAAAGAGCTTTAGTTTGCAGATTTATAAGAAACTGATGGTTTTATCTAAAATAGTATGATTTCTACTGACATGTAAATGACTGTGTGCTCTGCAGGGTCCTGGTCTGTACTATGTGGATGATAATGGGACCCGACTGTCTGGCCGTATGTTCTCTACTGGCTGTGGAAACAGCTACGCCTACGGAGTGGTGGACAGCGGTTACAGGGAAGATATGACCGTAGAGGAGGCGTATGAACTCGGCCGTCGGGGCATCGCTCACGCTACACACAGGGATGCTTACTCTGGTGGAGTGGTAAACAGTGAGTATTATCTGAGAACTTTCCCTTTCTTCTATTTTACATGCTGTATATCTGGGGGCTCAGTCAACTAATGGGTGACCTGTTATACAGATATATGTATATATATATATATATATATATATATATATACATATATATGTATATATTTAGTATATAGAATATGTATCTAATAAACACCATTAGGCTATAGTTAGAATTCATCGTAGAGTAGCTGAGCCAAAAACATTTGTCACTGACTTATGTAGCCTTTAAATTATAAAAAGAAGGGATTTAAACTTTAATAAATTGTTATACTTATCTTTAATCTTAATTACTGAAATACAACTGGACTGCTTTTCTTGAACCTCTACATATATATGCAGTCTCTCAGTATTCACCTGTGCTTTTTTGCTGTGTGTCTTTTCTAGTGTACCACATGAAGGAAGATGGATGGATAAAGGTGTGTAAGGAGGATGTATCAGAGTTGATCCACACTTACAGGAAGGGAATGTTTTGACTTTGTCACCTGAACCCAGATCAGTCTTAACATTGATGTGTAATTAAAAATAGTAATTGTGACTGCTCTTAACGGTAATGGTAGCCGTAGGCATCCTTGTTCAAACTCTAGTTTCTATAAGGTTACATGGGTCAGTGTGAATTTTCTGCTTGCAACAAAAAATGCTGAAAGAACCATAACAATGCAACGCACATCACCTAATAAAGACTGTTTTTCAACTGACTGCCTTGTCCTGTGATGATTAAGCACAACTCGTTCATTATGTTGTCATGTGTTATAAAATGGCCGATATTTACTTCACTACAGTGAGAAACCATGCCTCTAATAACAGAGAGGATACTAAATTCAATTTAATTCATTGATACTTTATCAATCCACAAAGAAAAATTTTATATATGTTTATATATACAGTATTTATTATTATCCGATATATGCTGTTGGTATAGATAGATATATAACAAAATAAAATTTAAATCAGCTGACAAACGTGGAAAGATTAAATGTAGCGGAGAGGAAGGTGTGCTAGAAATCTTCAGAGGTCGCCATCAATGGGTTGGGGTGTTGTTTTTGTAGTTTGCCAACAACTTAGCTGATGATGTCACACAGCGTCGGCAGGTAACACAGGTAAAACTCTCCCAGTAGACAACATGGACAGAAACTCACAGCCAACAGAAATGCAACCGACAAATTAAATTCACTAGAGAAAAACATGAAATGTCTGGGTTCGTACTGTCTGGAATTAAATGAAGTCAAAGTAAATATCACTGCATTTTATTTTATCTGAATTTTCTGTACCACCATAACACACATAAGATACATATATGATCAAATAAATAGGAGCTGTACAGCCTCTATTTCAGATTAGTGGTTATGCTGGTGCCCTGCCTCTCACCCAATGACAGGTGGGATAGGCTCCACCCCCCTATGACCCTGAGTTGGATTGTGAGGTTAATTACAAGGCATGCTTGCAATACACACAGTTAGTATGATACATAGATTGGTAAAACATAAACAGAAATATAAATGCAGCTGTCTCTAGGGCTACTTTGTTCTCTACAGTAACACAATCATGATCACATGACACGGCAGCTAAAGGTTTTCCACACTGTTTTTATTTTTTTTATTTTAGTTGTCATGCAGAACTCAACTAAAAAAGTTTTACTTGTTGAAGCATTTATCACTGCATTTAAAAAAAGAAAACAATACAACTTTCAAACATCTTTAAAAGTAGCCTATGTATGTTTTCATGCACAAAATATGTGAAGCTCAAAAACTAGAATCTTTCTTATTAAAATTCAAGAATAGACAAATTGCTACTTTAATAAAGCTTTATTGTACGTTAATGATTTTCTGTGTGTGAAGTACTTTAAACCATATTCTGAATAAAAGTAATATGAGAACAGGTTGTATCTGGTAATGAGAAGAGATTCTTTTTATTTTTTTTTTTTTTTTTTTTTATTTGTAAAAACAGACAATTACAGAAACAAAGACAGATACAATAACTATACGCCAGGGGTTAGATAATGCAGACACAAACAAAGCAGACACACAGCTATAAAACAATATTAAATTTTGTACATAAATTCACAGTTTTGATTGCTTTTTTGTTCTTTGAGGCATAAATGTTTTTGAGATAAATGTTCACGTCCCTACGAAAATAAACAAAAGAAGGCCTCAGTTTAAGTACTTTACACTTATGTATATGGAATTTTGCCAGAAGAATAATTAAATTACAAAGAAAATATTCCTCATCCAGCTCCTTACTAAAATTGGTAAAACCAAATAAAACATCTTGCAAACGTAACTCAAAAGTTTCACAAATATGGTCAATTATAAAATGACACAAGTCTCTTGAAAAATCACAAAACCAAAAAAGATGAATAAGTGATTCTGGATGTGTATTACAAAGAGTACAATTAGTATCAATATCATTACTGAATTTAGCTAAAAAGGATTTAACTGGGTAAAAACGGTGAATGATTTTAAAGGACACTTCTTTTACTTTATTGACCAGTAAGAATCTGTTGGGTAGTGTCCAAGCACTGGTCCAGCATATATCGTTGGCATATCCACTCCAAGCTGAGATTGCTCAAGGTACAGAAATAATGTCCTTTAGAAATAGATTGCGCACAGTCCGGTTATTATTACGGGTAGTGGACATCAAGCATATTCTACCAACATGTGTCAGAAGAGGATCAAGCTGAGGAGTATCATAAGAACAACCTTTCAGGAGCATGATCACTCCCAGTGGAATTGAATCAAAAACAATGGCAAATTGCTTAGGAGTAACAGGTATTTTTACACGCTGAAGAAATTCTTGGTAACTGAAAAGGTTACCCTGTTCATTAAGAAGTTGATTTACTGAAACAATACCATTCCTAAACCAGTTATCAAAAAATATAGATTTCTTTTTATAACATATATCCCTATTATTCCAGATAAAGTAAGTATTTGGAGAAAAATTGTGCTTGTAAAGAAGAGACCAAGACAAAAGAGCTTGCTTATGAAAGTTTGAAAGAGAAACAGGAAGCCTGTCAATATTATAATTACAAAGCAGAATAAACTTTAAACCACCCAACTGAGAAAACACGACTGGAGATAAAATTCCATATTGAAGCAGGTTCTTTTAAATGGTTTTTAATCCAGTTAACTTTAAAAGTGTTATTTAGCGTACTGAAGTCAATAAAGTTGAGCCCACCCTTGTTGTAGTCATTCATCATAACAGATTTTTTAACATAATGTGTTCTGTTTTTCCAAATAAAATTCAATAGTAACTGGTCAATGCTTTTACTCATTTTTGTATCCACACCCAATGCTATTGCAGCACATGTCAATCTGGATATGCCTTCAGCTTTTGAAAGTAGAGTCCTACCCTTCACTGACAAATCTCTTTGGAGCCACATATTAAACTTTTTTTTTTGTTTTTTTGTTTTATTTTTTACAGAGTTAAAGTTGACGCTATACCTGAGATTCTGATCCTTAGTTATAACTATACCCAAGTAAGTAACTTGCTCTTTTACTTTTTGGTATATTGGAAATAGAAGCAATATTACAACCTTTGACTGCCATCAGTTCACATTTGTTCACATTCAAATGTAGACCTGATGCTAAAGAAAAAAACTGAATAATGTCTAATGCAACAGAGACCTGTGCTGAGTCATTTAAAAACAGTGTAGTGTCATCAGCCAGTTGACTTATAATGATCTCTCTATCTAGCACAGACATTCCCTTTAGACCACTGTTCTTTATATGATTAGCCAATAATTGGGTACATAGCAAAAATAAGTAAGGGGAAATAGGGCACCCTTGCCGAATGCCACATTTTTGTTCAAACCTGGGGGATGAGCCAAATGAGAAGAGATTTCCAACACTGGAGGAGCCATACAGCTTGTCATCAGTTGCCAGGGAGAATTCAGTTAATCAGGTTTGTCTTTTTTTTCACTCTGAACAAACAAAAGCACCATACGGAAACTGTATGTTTACAGGAAGAGGAGCTTTTATAAGTCATGAAAATATTTATGAATGAAAAATAAATTTTAATGACAGCTTTTAAAATTATAATTTCCTGCTTTTATGTATGTTTTTTATGCATATTCCTGCTTTTATATATGATAGTCCTTTGTTCCCACAGCCATAAGGCTTTTTAACAGTGACTGCTGGGTTCTTCTCAAATTGATTGATTGATTTTTTTATTATTATTTATTTGTTATTTTTTTTATTTAGTCATTTATTATTATTATTATTAGTTAGTAGTAGTATTTTTATTAGAATTGTTTATTATTCTATTATTATTGTTGTTGTTAATATACAATCATTGTAAATATTAATAATTTTTTTGAGCTACTTGACTAAAATATCAAATATCTTTAAAGAAGACTCACTGTACTTGTACGGAAGCCCAGAGCGGACGTGGTACTTGTAAACTTTTGTTTGATGGTTTTCTCGAGATAACGAGATAATTATGTTGTTATCTTGAGAAAACAATGATCGTTTTCTCGAGATAACAAGTTAATTTACCGATGGTTTTCGAGGCCACTTTTTCTCCCCAGTACGCCCCTGTTTATATGTAGTTCTGGCAAAGGTGTACCCATTTTTACACCCCTTTCATTGAAAACTGGATAAAGTAGCCTCTGAATCGAACATGGAATATGGAGCGTTTGTGAAAATGCACAAAGCAAATCCCGCTGGTGTGACAAGCATTTCGTTTTCTCGAGATAACGAGTTATTTATCTCGTTATCTCGAGAAAACGTTAACGGCACCTCTTGTGCTTCATTCGGTAACCATGGAGACGGCCTGGACCCCTCAAATGAAGTTGACTATATCAGCAGGATCACTTAGGTGTAAACGCCTATTGAGCTGCAGTCGAGCCAGCCGTCTCCTTAAATGACGCGGGCTGATATGAAAGTTATCTCTACAAGACAAACAAGTTGTGAACACATAAAACACATATAAACAGGGGCGGACTGGGGAGAAAAAGTGGCCTCGAAAACCATCGGTAAATTAACTCTTTATCTCTAGATAACCATCAAAAAAAGGTTTATACGTACCACGTCCCCTCTGGGCTTCCGTATACATATGATTTGAAAAAATATGAAAAATAACAATAAATACACTATAAGATAAATAAAAACAAGTGGAAATTGTGCTACAGCCAGTATGTATAGCTAATTGGAGAGCCATCACATTGTATTAAACAATAGCCGCATTCGCACTGTAGGAACCTTTGGCAGTCCTATAACCTTTTAAGGAACGGGGCAATTTTTTCTCGCATTCGCACATACAGGAACTCGGTACCATCGCTCTCAGTTCCTATAACCATTTTAGCTCTTTCTCCGAGGCTGGGTCTGTTCTGGGTTCTGTAGGAACACATCTGACGGAGGTGTTTGGTGGTTGGTAGCTCCGTCCCTTGTCATGTTGTCACGGCTGAAATGTTTCCTCATACGACACGGACACAACCGGCGCGTGTTTAATAAGTTAAACTGACACGTGGTCTCCTTTGTCTGCGTCGCTCTGCTTTCCTTCCTTCATGAAACCAAGAAGTATGGCCTGCGCTCGATCCTTCGTCTCCTGACTCCTGTGAGCTCTTCCAGCCTCCATGTTAGACCCCCGATGTGATTGTCCATGATTAATATCACCATCATGCAGACCATGAACACGGTGGCCTCCCCGCTCTCCATGTTAGCTTCTTGGTGGTGTTTTTTCTTCTCTCCTTACTTTTCGCGGGTTTTGTTTTGTTTTGTTGTTGAATGTGGCGCTAAAGTAACACGTCGCTGTCACAGACGGCTGCGTCGCATCAGTCCCGACTCGTGCTAATGCAGACTGAAACAGTTCCGCTGCTGAAGGACAGTTATCAAAACGAAATTCGAGAAGGAATTTCAGCGTTCTTAGAACTACTCTGTCTGAATGCGGCTATTGTGTTAAACAGTGTGATGGCAGAGGGCACAAAAGAGCACAATCACTACATTTTACTCCTGGGTAGGATGAGTATATTTGACTGAATTTGCTGCCCAGCTGCCACAACTCATCATGGAGAGGGTGAGAGGGGTTTTCCAGGATGACCTGGATCTCGTTCTTCATCCTTCTCTGCCATGTGTCTCCAGACTGTCCAGATGCAGACCAACCACTGAGCCAGCCTTTCTCACAAGTTTATTTAGTTTGTTGACATCTCCAGTCTTGCAGAAAGAAGAGGGCACTGGCTACCACAGACTGGTGGTGCTTTCACTGAATGATCTGAGTCTCCTCAGGGAAAACAGCCTGCTCTGACCTTTCTTGTAGAGGGCATCAGTGTTGTGTGACCAGTCCAGTCTGTTGTTAATATGTACCCCGAGGTACTTGTATGAAACCACCTTCTCACTTTCTGGATACAAACAGGGACAGGTAAGCTTCTGTTCCTCTGGAAGTCAACCACCAGCTCTTTGGTCCTGTTGATGTTAAGCTTCAGATGGTTGTTTGTGCACCATACAATGAAGCTCTCAATCAGTCCTCTACACTCCTCCACTTCCTCATTGATGCATCCAACGATGCAGGAGTCGTCAGTGAACTTCTGCAGAGGGCAACAACCAGAGTCATAACAGAAGTCAGAGGGTGAAGAGGAACAGTGCCAGAACTGTTTCCTGGGATACGCCAATGCTGCTGAACACAGTTGAGATACAGGCATCCACTCTGACATGCTGTGGCCAACATGATGAGGTAGTTTGTAATCCAGGGTGTAGCGTCAAGGTGTAGGTTCATCTCAAGTAGCTTCTCTCCCAGCAAGAGAGCTGGATGGTATTAAAAGCACTGGAGAAATTTTAAAAAACTTTCACAGTGACTTTCCTGCTTGTCCAGATGGGAGAGCGCTATGTGCATCATTTAGATAATGGCATCATACACCCCAATGTATGGCCCAAACTGTAACAGGGCCAAAAAATGCTGTTAGCAGGGTTTTCATGTGCTGCAGAACCAGTCTATCAAAGGTCTTCATTTAATGTGAAGACAGGGCCACAGGTTGGTAGTCATTGAGTCATTGAGACTGTCAGAACCAGAGTTCGCGTTAACCGACAATTGTCCGTCATTGACGGATTTTTTTCAGCTATGACGGAAAAATTTGAAGGCCGTCCGTCATTTTGAGGGATTTGACCATTACCATTACCAATAATAAAAAAATAACAATAAAACACACAATTGGAATCATAGGCAAGTTATGACATTTTTCTTACTCTACATAAGTTTCATTGCCGTCACCAACTTTCAATCTGAGCCGCAGCTTTGGTGTTCAGTGGGCCGATACATAGCCAGCTGCGCGAGGGTGTTCTGATAGCCGCCCGTCTGTAACTTTGACAGATGATGAATCATAAAAGTAGCCTACCGGTAACCTCACACCCGACCTGGTGGTGGCGAGCTCGTGCATATTAATTAGCAATTTATTAGCGATTGATTAGCTGTCATCACGTTCAGAGGCTCTTGCCGGCTTCTTATCGTTTCATTGGGAGACATGTTTCCCGACTTCAGAGCTTTGGCTGAAGTGGCGCTGGTCATTCCAGTCTCCAGCGTCGCAGCTGAGCGTGGGTTCAGCCTTCAGAATAAAATTAAAACCTCAATGAGAAGTCGTCTGTCGGAGGCAAGGACGCAAAATTTCAGCAGGGGTTGTAGCTGAAACCGTGGTCTGTCCTGGGACCATGGTCTCTGGCACGGACCAGTGGTCACTACCACTAGGGGCGCTAAAGACACTGGTCCTGACCAGCTCCTCGGTGGTCTGTCCCATGGTCCTTGTGGTGTGAATGGTCTGTGAAGCGGTTTTTGTCATTTTAATACATATTCTCCCTTTTCAGGTCGTGGTGGCAGCACTGTTTGATGAATAAATCATAATCTTTTGTCCATAAAATACAAACTTCTATCGTTTGTATTATTTATGCGGGTCCATGTAGCCATGACCAGCTCCTCAGTGGTAGCGACCAGCTGGTCTCTGGCACGGACCAGTGGTCACTACCACTAGAGGCGCTAAAGATACTGGTCCTGACCAGCTCCTCAGTGGTCTGTCCCGTGGTCCTTGTGGTGTAAATCAGTTAGCGGGTGGTCTGTGAAGCGGCTTTTGTCATTTTAATACATCTTCTCCTTTTTCTGATCATGGTGGCAGCACTGTTTGATGAATAAATGTCATCGATCACAATCTTTTGTCTATAAAAGACAATCTTCTATTATTTATGCAGGTCCATGTGGTCACGACCAGCTGGTCTCTTGCACGGACCAGTGGTCAATACCACTAGGGGCGCTAAAGACACTGGTCCAGCACTGTTTGATGACTATAAAGATCTATGAAATGCAATCTTCTATTATTTATGCAGGTCCATGTGGTCACGACCAGCTCCTCAGTGGTCACAACCAGCTGGTCTCTGGCACGGACCAGTGTTCACTACCACTAGGGGCGCTAAAGACACTGGTCCTGACCAGCTCCTCGGTGGTCTGTCCCGTGGTCCTTGTGGTGTGAATCAGTAAGTGGTCTGTGAAGTGGTTTTTGTCATTTTAATTGTCATTTTAAACTTCTATCGTTTGTATTATTTATACGGGTCCATGTTGCCATGACCAGCTCCTAGTGGTCACAACCAGCTGGTCTCTGGCACGGACCAGTGGTCACTACCACTAGGGGCGCTAAAGACACTGGTCCTAATGCTGATCAGCTCCTCACTGGTTTGTCTTGTGGTCCTTGTCTTCTGCCTGTTGTCTTAACCAGAGTGGTCTTTGGAGTAGTTATTAATATATTTATATATATGTTTTTTTTAATATAATTAATTAAATTATTAATATATTAGATGAATGACCTCATTGACCTGGTAAAGCAAACGCTGTCCTTGGAATACAGCTTCCTGGCAAACACTGACTTCATTATTGACGTCATGGTGCCAGAGGTATGTTCCAATTTTAGTTGTTGAACAGACATAAAGGTATCCATTAATGTCACAGTTCTAACATTCTAACATAATTATATTTATGGGTAATCAAGTAACAGTAAGCTCAATTCTATCTGTTAATTTAACATTAATAAAACTGGTAATGTGTCCTTCCTCAATTTATTTATTTTTTGCCTTTGTTGTCCTGAACTAAAATCTCTTTTATGCAGGCCACAATTGACATCCTCATGAGGTTTGAGAATTTCTCAAGATTTTATGCCGAGAGAGTCCTTGGAAGGATCATCGAGTGATCAGGTGCTGGATAAAAAAGATTTGAGATTATTAAACTTTTACATTTTTGGATCTCCATTTGATGTCTACATTTCTTCCACTAAATTTATTTGACCGTTTCTAGATCAAGATTTGATACAAGGGTAATGCAACAAGCTCTTAAAATGCAACACATTAGTTTAAACTAGTCAGGAAGACAAGGACCTGCATAATCGATGCACTAGTCATACAACTACAACTAATGATAATTTAATCATTATGATTTCTATTAATATTAATGATCAATATTTGACAGACAAAAGATCATTTTACATGTATTCAGCACAGTGTTGCCAACAGAATGAGAAAAGGGAGATGTATTGAATATAGGCTACTAATATCCATCCATCCATCCATTATCTTCCGCTGGTCCGGGGATCGGGTCGCGGGGGCAGCAGCTTGAGCAAAGAGACCCAGACGTCCCTGTCCCCGGCCACTTCCTCCAGCTCTTCTGGGGGGACCCCGAGGCATTCCCAGGCCAGCCGAGAGACATAGTCTCTCCAACGTGTCCTGGGTCTTCCCCGGGGTCTCCTCCCAGTGGGACGGGCCCGGAACACCTCACCGGGGAGGCGTCCAGGAGGCATTCTCACCAGATGCCCGAGCCACCTCATCTGACTCCTCTCGATGCGGAGGAGCAGCGGTTCTACTCCGAGCCCCTCCCGGATGACCGAGCTTCTCACCCTATCTCTAAGGGAGAGCCCAGACACCCTGCGGAGGAAACTCATTTCGGCCGCTTGTATTCGCGATCTCGTTCTTTCGGTCACTACCCACAGCTCGTGACCATAGGTGAGGGTAGGAACATAGATTGACCGGTAAATCGAGAGCTTCGCCTTCTGGCTCAGCTCCTTCTTCACCACGACGGGCCGGTGCAGAGCCCGCATCACTGCAGACGCCGCACCAATCCGTCTGTCAATCTCCTGTTCCATTCGTCCCTCACTCGTGAACAAGACCCCGAGATACTTGAACTCCTCCACTTGGGGAAGGATCTCATTCCCGACCCGGAGAGAGCATTCCACCCTTTTCCGGCCGAAGACCATGGTCTCAGATTTGGAGGTGCTGATGGTCATCCCAGCCGCTTCACACTCGGCTGCGAACCGCTCCAGTGAGAGCTGAAGGTCACGGCCTGACGACGCCAACAGAACCAAATCGTCCGCAAAAAGCAGAGACCCGATTCTGAGGTCGCCAAACAGGACCCCCTCGACGCCCTGGCTGCGCCTAGAAATTCTGTCCATAAAAATTATGAACAGAATCGGTGACAAAGGGCAGCCCTGACGGAGTCCAACCCTCACAGGAAACATGTCCGACTTACTGCCGGCAATGCGGACCAGACTCTGACACCGGTCATACAGGGACCGAACAGCCCATATCAAGGAGTCCGGCACTCCATACTCCCGGAGCACCCCCCACAAGAGTCCCCGAGGGACACGGTCGAACGCCTTCTCCAAGTCCACAAAACACATGTAGACAGGTTGGGCGAACTCCCATGCTCCCTCCAGGATCCTGCGGAGGGTGAAGAGCTGGTCCACTGTTCCACGGCCAGGACGAAAACCACACTGCACCTCCTGAATCCGAGATTCGACTATCCGGCGGATCCTCCTCTCCAGTACCCCCGAAAAGACCTTACCAGGGAGGCTGAGGAGTGTGATCCCCCTATAGTTGGAACACACCCTCCGGTCCCCCTTTTTAAAGAGGGGGACCACCACCCCGATCTGCCAGTCCAGAGGCACTGCCCCCGATGTCCACGCGATGCTGCAGAGGCGTGTCAACCAAGACAGCCCCACAACATCCAGAGCCTTGAGGAACTCAGGACGGACCTCATCCACCCCCGGGGCCTTGCCACCGAGGAGTTTTTTGACCACCTCGGCAACCTCAGCCCCAGAAATGGGAGGTCCCACGTCCGAGCTCCCCAACTCTGCTTCCTCATCGGAAGGCGTGTCGGTAGGATTGAGGAGGCCCTCGAAGTACTCCCCCCACCGACTCACAACGTCCCTAGTTGAAGTCAGCAGAGCCCCGCCCTCACCATACACGGTGTTGACGGTGCACCGCTTCCCCCCCCTGAGCCGCCGGATGGTGGACCAGAATCTCCTCGAGGCCGTCCGGAAATCGTTCTCCATGGCCTCCCCGAACTCCTCCCAAGCCCGAGTTTTTGCCTCAGCAACCGCCGAGGCTGCGTTCCGCTTGGCCTGTCGGTACCCATCAGCTGCTTCCAGAGTCCCACTGGCCAAAAAGGCCCGATAGGACTCCTTCTTCAGCTTGACGGCCTCCCTCACCACTGGGGTCCACCAGCGGGTTCGGGGATTGCCGCCACGACAGGCACCGACCACCTTGCGGCCACAGCTCCGGTCGGCCGCCTCAACAATAGAGGCACGGAACATGGCCCATTCGGGCTCAATGTCCCCCACCTCCCCCGGGACATGGTTGAAGCTCTGCCGGAGGTGGGAGTTGAAACTCCTCCTTACAGGGGATTCCGCCAGCCGTTCCCAGCAGACCCTCACAATACGTTTGGGCCTGCCAGGTCTGACCGGCTTCCTCCCCCACCAGCGGAGCCAACTCACCATCAGGTGGTGATCAGTTGACAGCTCCGCCCCTCTCTTCACCCGAGTGTCCAGGACATACGGCCGCAAGTCCGATGATACAACTACAAAGTCGATCATCGAGCTGCGGCCTAGGGTGTCCTGGTGCCAAGTGCACATATGGACACCCTTATGCCTGAACATGGTGTTCGTTATGGACAATCCGTGACGAGCACAGAAGTCCAACAACAAAACACCACTCTGATTCAGATCGGGGGGGCCGTTCCTCCCAATCACGCCCCTCCAGGTCTCACTGTCATTGCCCACGTGAGCATTGAAGTCTCCCAGCAGGACGAGGGAGTCTCCCGGAGGAGCACTCTCTAGTGCCTCCTCCAGGGACTCCAAAAAGGGTGGGTACTCTGAACTGCCGTTCGGTGCATAAGCACAAACAACAGTCAGGACCCGTCCCCCCACCCTAAGGCGGAGGGAGGCTACCCTCTCGTCTACCGGGGTGAACCCCAATGTACAGGCGCACAGCCGGGGGGCAATAAGTATGCCTACACCTGCTTTACGCCTCTCACCGCGGGCAACTCCAGAGTGGAAGAGAGTCCAACCCCTCTCGAGGAGGCTGGTTCCGGAGCCCAAGCCATGCGTCGAGGTGAGTCCGACTATATCTAGCCGGAACCGCTCAGCCTCGCGCACCAGCTCAGGCTCCTTCCCCAGCAGAGAGGTGACGTTCCACGTCCCAAGAGCCAGCTTCAGTAGCCGAGGATCAGACCGCCAAGGTCCCTGCCTTCGGCTGCCGCCCAGCTCACATTGCACCCGACCCCCATGGCCCCTCCCACGGGTGGTGAGCCCGTAGGAAGGGGCTACTAATATATTAATTTAATTAATTATATAAAAAAAACACAATATAAATATATTAAATACTCCAAAGACAACTCTGGTTATGACAACAAGCTGAAGACAAGGACCACAAGACAAACCAGTGAGGAGCTGATCAGCATTAGGACCAGTGTCTTTAGCGCCCCTAGTGGTAGTGACCACTGGTCCGTGCCAGAGACCAGTTGGTCGTGACCACTAGGAACTGGTCGTGACCACATGGACCTGCATAAATAATAGAAGATTGTATTTCATAGATTTTTATAGTCATCAAACAGTGCTGCCACCATGACCAGAAAAGGGAGAAGATGTATTAAGATTACAAAAGCCGCTTCACAGACCACTCACTGATTTACACCACAAGGACCACGGGACAGTAGCCTGATTAACATAGACTTTCAAATCTCTTCGAGATTCTGGTCTGACCAAGACCATAACGAATACGATTCGAAATGGCCTGGTCAACCCGCCTCCCTCGGGTTGCTACTGTTTGAGGCCAGAAAAGGCTGTGCCTAAGCTTAAAGGGATAGTTCGTCTCTTTTGACATGAAACTGTATGACATCCCATATAGCAATATCATTTATGAACATTGACTTACCCCCCGCTGCGTCCTGTGAGACGAATCCCAGCTGAGCTTTGCGTTCCACGAAGGTAGTCCGGCTAGTTGGCTGGGGTCAAAAAAATAAAGCGTTTTGCTTCTCAAAAAAATATCCGTTCAAAAGAGTAATACATTTGCATCACAAAATGTTGTCCAGGAAAAAGTCAGACCTCGCTTCGCTTGGCGCTATTTTTGCCTCCCTTGATATCAATGCGTCCAATGTAAAACTGTGCAGACCGAAGAGCAGACCCAGCAGTCCCCTGCTTCCGAGCAGTAAACACCGTAACAGGTGCGGCTATCGCTAGGTGGCTAGGGAGTGCTCGGTTTGCTCTTCGGTCTGCACTTTTTTACATTGGACGCATTGATATCAAGGGAGGCAAAAATAGCGCCAAGCGAAGCGAGGTCTGACTTTTTCCTGGACAACATTTTGTGATGCAAATGTATTACTCTTTTGAACGGATATTTTTTTGAGAAGCAAAACGCTTTATTTTTTTGACCCCAGCCAACTAGCCGGACTACCTTCGTGGCACGCAAAACTCAGCTGGGATTCGGCTCACAGGACGCAGCGGGGGGTAAGAAAATGTTCATAAATGATATTGCTATATGGGATGTCATACAGCTTCATGTCAAAAGAGGCGAACTATCCCTTTAAGCCAATCACACCACTCTTTCCTCTGACGTATGATTTAGCTACCAGCGGGGCTAACTGGTAGATTAAACTCTTACCAAAGCCAGTAGGGAGCAAGCCAGGCGAAAACGTCTTTCCTGTCAAGAAACGATTCAAGGGCTGTTCTTTGCTCGATTTTTAACGAGAATCTCCCGTCGAACACTTTCATTACAGCATCTACAGCAGTGTCAAAAGCTTGATGCTGCTCCATGTTGATATTGAATGAAGCGCTTCCGTGTACAATCCATGGGTTGAGTGGCAGTTCAACCACGTCACTACCTTGAACCCGCCTTGGTTGGCGCTGCTCAAAGTTGATTGCTTCCCGACAAAGTGGGTAGAGTTCCCATTTTTTCGGGAACTCGAATCCACCTGAATGAGCAGTTGGCCTGAGTAAGTGTAGCAGAGCCGAAGGTGTTGCGTCACTGCGAGGGCGGAGCCTGGGTAACGGGACAGACCACTGAGGAGCTGGTCAGGACCAGTGTCTTTAGCGCCCCTAGTGGTAGTGACCACTGGTCTGTGCCAGAGACCAGCTGGTCGCTACCACTGAGGAGCTGGTCATGGCTAGGGCTAGCCTGACTACGTCATACTCACGATTCTAGTCAGAATGTGAGTCTGATACCGCTCAATAGAGATTTGAGTATGGGGCGTGTTTCAACCGAACCAGGAGAAAAAATGCCTCTTCGCTCAATTGGATAGACCTACAACCAATCAGAGCAACGTAGTATGTGACGTAGATTAAGCAACACACACTTGTTGTAGGAAGGACGGCAAAAACATCTTTTCTATCGATAAAAGCCTTTATCGCGTTCCTCTGTTCGTCTTTCAAAATGACTGCAATGTGGAGATCCTGTAGAACAGACTCGATGGCAGAATCTACACGCCCTAGCTCTCCAGCGGCAGCCATGTTCAGCTCTTTAGTGACGTAGTCGATAATGTCCCTGTTGATCATCTGTCCATCATCGTATAAAGCCCGCCCTGGCAATCTGATTGGGTCGACCGATTCTTGGTCGGGCATAATGATTTCCCAACTGAGCAGAGCCAGACCGAACTTCCCGACCAAAACTTTTATGGGCAGGGCTAAGTTCGGCTGGCACCCAGGCTAGATCATGGCTACATGGACCCGTATAAATAATACAAACGATAGAAGTTTGCATTTTATGGACAAAAGATTATGATTTATTCAAACAGTGCTGCCACCATGATCAGAAAAGGGAGAATATGTATTAAAATGACAAAAGCCGCTTCACAGACCATTCACACCACAAGGACCAGGGACAGACCACTGAGGAGCTGGTCAGGACCAGTGTCTTTAGTGCTCCTAGTGGTAGTGACCACTGGTCCGTGCCAGAGACCAGCTGGTCGCTACCACTGAGGAGCTGGTCATGGCTACATGGACCCGTATAAATAATACAAACGATAGAAGTTTGTATTTTATGGACAAAAGGTTATGATTTATTCATCAAACAGTGCTGCCACCATGATCAGAAAAGGGAGAATATGTATTAAAATGACAAAAGCCGCTTCACAGACCATTCACACCACAAGGACCACAGGACAGACCACTGAGGAGCTGGTCAGGACCAGTGTCTTTAGTGCTCCTAGTGGTAGTGACCACTGGTCCGTGCAAGAGACCAGCTGGTCCTGACCACACGGATCTGCATAAATAATAAAAGATTGTGATTTCTGAAATTTATCCATGCACCTAACAATGTGGGCAAACCGACTGGAGTAGGGAGAAAATACTAAAGCCGCTTCACAGACCACTGAGGAGCTGGTCAGGACCAGTGTCTTTAGCGCCCCTAGTGGTAGTGACCACTGGTCCGTGCAAGAGACCAGCTGGTCCTGACCACATGGACCTGCATAAATAATAGAAGATTGTATTTTATAGACAAAAGATTGTGATCGCTGACATTTATTAATCAAACAGTGCTCAGTGATCAGAAAAGGGAGAAGATGTATTAAAATGAGAAAAGCCGCTTCACAGACCACCCGCTAACTGATTTACACCACAAGGACCACGGGACAGACCACTGAGGAGCTGGTCAGGACCAGTATCTTTAGCGCCCCTAGTGGTAGTGACCACTGGTCCGTGCCAGAGACCAGCTGGTCGCGACCACTGAGGAGCTGGTCGCTACCAGTCTCTCTAGCGCCCCTAGTGGCAGTAACCACTGGTCCGTGCCAGAGACCATGGTCCCAGGACAGACCACGGTTTCGGCTACAACCCCCTCTCCAAAATTTAATGACAATCGCCTCGGCAGCAGTCTCAATTGATGCGTTCGATTACACACAAGCGAGCTCCCTATTCAAATCAATGCGGGCCAGAAGGAAGGTTTGAGCTACAACAGGTCAATTGCAGATTACCACTGCAACCATTCTAAGTGGACTGTTCATATTTCACTTCAATTGTTCTAAGTGGACTGTTCGTATTTTCACTACAATTTTCTTCGTTCGACTACGTTATAAAATAACATGTTCATATGCCCAACAGCCGCAATGTTTTTAGCAGCGAAAAAAACGAGTTCACAAGTGATCGAACGTCAATCTCTGAAGAAATGCATAAATAAAAAAAATATTAGATAATACACACTTGTTCTGTGAATTATTTTTTAAATGAAAATAAGTCAATAAAACACGAGTTATTATAAGCATTAGGATATAGCCTGTATATGTATATTAGCCTACCATTTAAAAGCCTGTATATTACCATTTAAAATAAAATGACGGATAATAATGGACAATGACGGAATTTTTACGACCCCGTCCATCAAAATGACGGACAGTGAAAAAGTCTAGCGCAACCACTGGTCAGAACAACTGATGTTCGGCACCGGAACAATGTGGGAGAACTCCAGTTGAACCTGGCTGGTGGTGAGGATAAGAGTGGGTGGAGGTGGTGGTGGGAGGGAACTGGACATACTCGCCACTGGTGGCTGTATTTTAGAAGGGGAACCAGGGAGTAATGAGTGGTCTCCACTGAAGTTTGAGGTGTGCAGAGGAGGGGGGGGGGGGGGGGGGGGGGTAGTAACAGAGGTGTCAAAGGATGTGAGTGGGAGTAGAACTAGAAATGAACCTTTTGAAAAATAGGCTTAGCTCTGTTCAGAAGTCCTGGACCCTCAGCCCACCAGGCACTGTTGTCCTGTAGCCTGTTATTAACCATATTCCATTCCACATCTCTTTGGTGTTATTTTACCACAATTTTTCCTCTATCCTCACCTTGTATCTGTATTTTGCTTCCCTCAGATTCCTGAGTTCCTCTTCCTGTACAGAAGACGTTTAATGACTTTACTGATCCATGGTTTATTGTCATGGAAGTGTTGGACCCATCTGGATGGTATAACTGTGTCCAAGCAGAAATTAAAGTAGTCTGTGATACATTGAGATAGGTCCTCAAAAGTCCCCGAGAAACAGTTCCCAGTTGAAGTGTTAAAAAAAATCTTGAAGAAGCCCTCCAGCCTCTTTCGACCAATCCTTCACACTCTAACCTGTCTCCCCAGAGGCTTATAAGTGGCTACAAGGTGGATGAGGTTATGGTCAGATTCACTGAGGAGGGACAAAGAAGTGCGGCTGTAGGGTCTCTGTGACATTGACGTAAAAGAGGTTCAGGATTTTGTTCTGTTGTCGCACACTTCCCATATTGTTTGAAGCTACTTAGGACAGGAGAGATACACACATGGTTAAAGTCACCATTGATCACTGTGATGGTGCTGGGATGTTGTTTCTGCAGTCTTGCAATGATTGAATGGATGACGTCACAGGTGACATTACACAATTTAGAGTTTACAAAGACAGCCATACCCGCTCTTCTTGCCGCTTTGTTTCCCTTGTCTGCCTACACAAGCTAGAAGACTGTGGCCGCTCTATATGTTTTGTGGCACATTTGGTAGAACAATTACGGTAACGACTTGGGTAACCCCCAAATGATCGAGGAACTAACACTGTTGTCATGTTTACAAAAAATATCCTTTATAATTGACCTAAAATGTAATTTGTATTCTCGTTTAGATGTAGACTATCCCCACCACAAATTGGAAGTCATTTTACAGTTTTTGAGAAAATTAAAGGAAAAGTCACCAATAAATGACAGAGTAACTAACAATGTTATCATATTAAAATAAAGAAATATCCTTTATACCCCTACCAGAATTTGTCACTGCATTCTTGTTTAGGCTGATGTTAACAATTGACTACGACTATTCTCGCATTTTAAAGTGTGTTGCCACACCACTCCACAAAGCTGTTCACCAAGCCTCATCAGCCCCACTGACACGGCCCATAACTGCAGAGTCATCAAAGAACTTCTGCAAGTGACAGGAGTCAAGACTCTTACTCAGTGGGTTTTTATGTTTTTATGTGACTGAAAGTCAGTGGTGCACAGGGTTAAAAGAAGGGGTGAGAGCTTGGTTCCCTGTGGAGCTCCTATATTACTGACCACCTGCTCAGAGACAAACTGTGGTCTGTTTGATAAGTAGTCAGTCATCCAGGAGGATGTGGAGGCCTCCACCTGCACCTTTAGCAGTTTCTTTTTCTGCAGAGCATAATGGTTTTTCTTAAATTAACTGGAGAAACACCTCAACAACAAAACACTTGAGTAACTTGTACAAGTACTAACTGATGTTTTCTTGAAAAGTACAAGGCCTTGAAATTCCCTTTCATTCTGGACACATGGCAACATTGTTAGTTACTCAGTCATTTCTTGGTGATTTTCCCTTTATTTTTTTCAGAAACTGTACAGTAAAATGACTTGATGATTAATTCGGGCAATACTCAACATCAGTTTAAAGAGAAAACATTGTATTCTTGTGAAAGTCATGTTCCCATGTCTCTGTGAAGCAGAGTGAACTCCATTCCTTCTAAATCTGCTGATTGTTAACCAATCTCATCTTTTGTTAACCAGTCCCGTTAACTCGTCTATTTTGTTGAGCAACGACCTCACGTATCTCATAATGACTGAAGGTAGAAAAGGTTTGACTCTCCAAAAGAATTTATACTCCCTGTAAAACAATCCAGTCCAATTTTTGTCTTAATGTGATTTTCATAAAAGACCCATTGTAGGATGACCTGCTGTGAAGTAAGAGAAATAGCTCTTTATCCAAATCCCCTTATTGGGAAATCAAAAGGGAAAGGAAAAAAAATAATGTCCCTCCATAGTGTACTGATAATGAAAAGAGCTGTTTAACTTACAAAGGGACATGAAGTCTGTAATCAGTTCAGCAGGTTTTTCTTTTCTTTACTCTCTACAAACCAAAGTACCTCACTAATAAACCTGATAGATGCAGTAAGAGCTTTTGTCTTATTAACACTGATAAACTGAAAAAAAAAGACAAAAATGACTGCTGAGCTTCCGATATAATTTCCTTATTCTATACATTTACAAGATACTAAAACTGAAAACACACTAACTTTACATCTTACATGACCTAAAACGTATTTTTGTTCAAAGTTTTCAGTTAAGAATCATTTCTACAGATAAAGGCCATGTTCATTTAATCTGTGACACCAGTAAATACTCATCAGGCAGCATTTATGAAACTGCAGCGTCACTCTGTTGGACATGTTGATGCTATAAAGAATTATAAAAAGACACTGAAATTTGGCTTATTGGAGACTTTATTTAAAAGCAAGAAAACTTCCAAAATTAAAAGAAGAGTAATAAAACTTATCTGACATTTCTCCATTAAAACCAACACCGGAAGTTATTTGAGCCCAACGGCTGAAGTTTTAAATGTTTACAAATCAAAATAAATCCCTTTTCCCAAAATATCTTCAATGCACGATGAAAAGCAGAAAATAATTCAAATCTCAGCTAAATATATTAAATCAAAGAAAAAAGAAAACCTCTACTTTGGAGTAAATTTAAATAAAACTTAAAATCATCATTTACTTCAACTTAATAAAATCAAAACAGTTTTATCACAAAAAAAACATAAAAGCAGAATATTTACACATTTGTAATATAATTTGGGCCAATGTTCATATCTGTTATCTGTGCATATAGATGAGCAGTATCTGTAATGTTCTTTTCCATTCTTATAGATTCTCTGGAAATAAAACTAATAATTTGGAGCTGCAGTATTAACCAGACAGTAATTCTGTTTAATTACTGAGAATCAAGATATTCATGAGATTAATGTAAAGCTATAAAGTTTCCTGATGACTGGAGTCGATTCCAGCTCATCAAACAGGAACAATTTACCATCAGGAGTAACTGAGATAAACCAGTTACACTGACTGATGTCTAAAATCTGCACTTTAAACGTCATGTTTTTAGCTGTTTATGGTTGATATCATCATGTTTTCAGACCCTAATAATATAGATTTATTGACAAGATGGATGCATGCATGTGGTTGTCCGTCTCTTTAGCTGTTTTTATGTAAGTGTGTATGCTTATGTATCATTAATATTAATAACTGACTGATTGAAATACAATAAAACCCCAAAACCAGAAATAAAAGTCTGTAAGTCTGTTGGATTTGTTGTACAACTACACAAACACAATTAAATGCTGATTATTTTTGCTTATTTGAAGAATATTGTGACACATTTTCTGTCTTTTCTCGTAAGAATATAAAGAAACTCTTTGATTTACCAGAATTTAAACAGTTCAACAATGGAAACGACCTCATTCATCATGATACCAAATCAAAATATTTGCCAAATTTTTCAATTTATCTTCCTTTGAATTTCAATGACTAAGAATTTATATTAACTTCTCTCATCAAATGTTAAAAACAAATTAATTCATGGTTTATAGAGAAGAGGGTGGTGATGTCGTTCCTTATTTCAGTGCAAACTTCATAAACCTGGAGAGACACAAAGATAAAAGATTAAATAAAGAGTTCTAATCAGGAAACAGTTTTTATTGTGTTAAAATGCCCTGAAATATAATTTTACATCAAAAAGTTTTTAGCTAGAATGCTTTAAAATCAGATTAATTCATGGTACTTAGGTTAAACCATAGATGTACATTTCTTTTACCATCTTTCTGAAGGTTAATATTGGAGTTAAAGTAAACTGCAGATGTGAAAAACTTCAGAAAAAAAAGTATTTGTACATTTCTTCTAATGATCTCAGTCAACGTTACATAAATTAGTTTATGAAAATATAACTTAAAGTCAGACTACAGTGTCTCAGAGGTGCATTACTGCGATTAAAGAATCACTCTCATATGGTTCTTACTTTTTCTAATTCAAGCAGCTTTGTTTAACATATGAATCAACTCACTGTGTTCCCGGCTGTTTGTTGTTCAGGGATTCGGGATCATTTGCTCCTGGACCTCAGCGTTTTCTACAGCTGTGAGGTCAGAACACACAGTTAGACCACATCCTGAATCAGGAATAAACAGCTGACAGAAACAGTCCGTAAGAAGTTCTCCAGCAGAAAATATAGAAGTCTGCTGTTACTACACAATTAATGTGAGATTTATACAAAATAAATGTATCACTTACGAGATGGAGGGCGCTTGGCTGAAATGAAAAGAAGAAAAAGCTCATTATTAAAGTTGTTACAGATTTAACATTCTCATACAGATCATGTCTTACAGCATCTTGTAATGTTCACTTTCTCATGAAAATGGCTCAAAGTCGTTCACAGCTTATTTTTTATTTAACCTCATTTTGTAATTGGAAATTTAGTTTTTTTTTCTTATTTGAACTTTACATAAAGTCAGAAAACTGAGAAAGTAGAAAATGTGTTTCTCTCCCACCGTTCTTCTTTTTGTAGAGAACGACTCCGATCACAGCGATGATGCCGAGAACAGCAACTGCAACAATGATGGGGACGATCATGATGGTGGCATTCGCTGTTGAGGAAACAAATAACACATCACAACTTTTTTTATTAATAAAATTCATAAACAATGATACTGAAGCCTGTATGTGGTCAGTGTTTGAATCTATTCACTATTTATCTGAGTATAGTTACTGTGACTCTTTGCTCAGTTCTGTCTGTGCTGGCTTCTGTCCACAAGACTGTTGTTACACTGAATATGTTTCTGTCAATATACTTAGAAAAGGAACAAAGTTTTTACTTTATTTCATAATAAGTAACTTATTTTTTGTCTAAATTGACATCCCATTAGGACATATGAACAGTAATAATGTGTTTCTGATCTATTACTTCAAACTATTCACAAAATATTGGAAGAAAAGACCAAACAACAACATCATAGAATAACATTTAGCATCAAACTTCATCAGATATGACTTTAGTCTTACAGCCTGCGTTGGTCTTGATTTTTGTTTTCTCCAGTTTGGTGGCGATGTCTTCCGCTCCAAGGAGCTGAAACACACATTCGTACTTCATCCAGTCTTCAGTTGGAACAGAGGAAAGTTTCAGGTCAGCGCTCATCTGGAAGGTTCCATCACTGTTGGGGAGGACCTCTCCTTTGACCACACCCTCATGAATCTCATCTCTATCTTTCCTCCAGAACAGTTCAGCTCTGTTAGGATAGAAACCTGTAGCATGGCAGCTGACTGGAGAGGAGGCAGACTTCTGGAGGAGAGACACTGAGGGGAGCTCTGAGGAGGAAAGAGACAGACTAACAAGTTTAATATAATATAAGATAATATAATATAAGATATAGAGGAGGCTGATGATCACAGTATCCATTTCACTAAAACAGGTGATGTGATTTTACCTGTTCGCTGGAGAGAGCTCTTCCCATAGGCCACATACTTCTTCAGCCACTCAGGACAGATCTGGGAGAGGTAACTGATCCATTGGGCATTATAAGCCTTGTCTTTGTCCCACTTGTGTTTGGTGATGACACCTTGTTGTTTTGGAGCGACCCATGAGGTTGTTTTGAGGTCAAATACTACTAAGTCGTCACCATCATAACCAAACTGAGTAAATCCTTTAACCTCTCCAGTCTCATCGTCCCACTCACATCCATACATTTCTTGGTATAAGTGGATACCTGAAAGACAGAGAGAGAGATAGTAGAGAAAATCTATGTAAGATCCAGCACGGTCACTCATAATTTTATTTGCTCTTTCTTGAACCAAGAAGGTCTGACTGAGCTTCACTTACTGAGGAGGTGCCCTGACAATCAGATGCAAGTTAAACCCGATCCTGAACATAACATCCCATCCTCTGAAACTCTACAGAGAACTGATCATTTAACAAATATCCTCTTCCTGTGAAACATCCCCGACTACAGACTGTTCTGAGTTTTATCCAGGAGCCGTCACTGATGGAGAGTTTCAATCCAATGTTTGATCACAAGGCTTCGCTGGTTAACAATAAATCTTTTTAATTCTAATTATTTACTAAATGATTAACTGTTTTAAAAATGTCAGAAAAAAAGTTAAAAGAAACAAATTACTCACCATTTAAAAAATTTAAAAACCAGGACCCAGGAAATGTTTAACTTTTACACAACAAAGTGATGATTTCACAAACAAAACTGATTTTCTGCAGGATATCAGTGAACAGAGTTACTGCTTAAACACTACATCTGTTTCTTAGAGCAAAGTTGATCAGATCTTATCCAGTTTTGTTACATTATGGACGTGCTGTGCCTCAATACAGAAGAGTCACGTGGAGTGAACCTCTGATGAATACGATATAGTGTAGCTCACCTTTAAAACTTATGAAAAAGGCAAACTCCTACGATGCGGCCGCTTAGTCTGTAAAACTTGTTTGTTTTTCAGGGTTTATATGTGTTGATAATAGGAATATTAAGGATTATTGACATAGTTTCAGTTACAATCTATATTTGTGCAGGTGGAAACCCACAATGTTCTTTTAGTTGTTATTAAAAATGTTTTAGATGGACAGAGATTTGTGTCAGGAAATATTTAAGTCAACACCTTTAGAATCAGTTTGTAAAAATCCTGCTGGCATTTATAGAATATGCAACTATGAATATTGAGTTTTTAATGATGAAGTCCCGCTGAATTCAAATGGTGTCTGAAATGATTCAGCGGCTGTCTGTCCACTAATGAGTACTTTATATAACCAACACTATAAAGGGATGAGAGTAAAAAGTGAACAATCCAAACACAGTCAGAGATGTTCAGAGAGGAGACGCCCCGATGAAGAGTCACTTCCTGTGTCTGTGTCACATGGTTTACCCCGACTGACACGCCCCTTTAGGAGACCAGCAGCAGGTCCTGAAGGGCCGTGTATACTCTCGCAGCAGTGTGTTGCAGTGAGCTTGTCGCAGGTATGACACAGTTATTTTTGATTTATGCCCAATTTTGAAGCGCGGTGTTAACATAATAGCTATGTTAATTCCACGCCACAACGCAAGAGGGACAATCACGAACAAGCTGGGATTGTGGGTGTGGTGGGTGGCGTGTTTCTTTTCCGGTTACGGAGGTCATTCAACAACAATGGCGACTGGACGAATGCGCACTTTGATTGAGATGCAGCTGATCGATCTAGAAATAGAAGAAATATTGCTCCTACTGGAGCTGGCAGAGAGGCGAAAGAATTGTCACGGTTAGCGTCACCATTAGCCGGTTAGCAAACCGGAAATACGCATAGTGTAGAGTGGATGTAGAGGTGACCAATCAGAGGCCTCCTTTCTCTCCTCCCTGCGGCGATATCTGCGGCACTGTCTGCGGTGAGTTACAATTTTGCGGAGGTGCACCAGAGTGTCTGCGTGTGGGGGGGGGCCCATGTCTGCGTTAACTGCGACACACACGCAGATGACCTGGTTTCCGACCATAAACCGCCCTAGAGTCTGTTCATTCTAATGGAGACGTGAGCATGAACACAGATTCTGATCATTTCTTTCACCCGCAGTTTCTGAAAGAAACGTTGGACCCATTTTAAACAAGACAAACATCTTCTGAAGATTCTGACACTAAACTGATATTTTCCAGACCAACGAATCAGGAGAAAATTTACTTTGTTTGAGGCTGAAATCTGACAACACAAAATCCTCTGAGTAAAAGTTTTAATATATGACCCAAATATAACCTACACACAACTGTATTATGATATGTACTCCTTATGCAACTCATCTTTTATTGATAAAATCATACAATACTCATCCAAATGTACTTTTATCCATCCAGGCTGCGTCTGAAACACTTATGCCACGCCCACTTTGGAGAGCAGAACTCTTATTATTATTTTGTAATCTTAGTGCAGCTTGAAATACGCCATCTTGTTGGTATAAAGGCTCCTTGAGTTTTATGGGATTGTGCTGTCAGCAGAAGTGAAGAAAACAAGGCATTGTGGGTATTACAGACATCAGAAGTGTTGTAGTAACAGAAGGTGGAACAGGGAAGTTTTATCAAGTTAAAACTATGGAGAATAACCACTTCCTCTGAGTTAAACTGATGAAATACCTCCAACACCTGTGAGGCTCTCATTAGTTATTATTTCACATTTCTTATCATACGTCTGATACGTGGCTACCTACAGTTAGCTTATCAGCTGAAGACACTGAGTTAAATCTGCACTCTGGTCTGTTAACCGTCATGATTTTTACTCTTGATCTTCCATCTGTGAGTTTCTCCTCCTTTAGTTCCTCTCTGATGTTTCTGTGGGCTCACAGTTACTGTAAAGACTTCCCGCAGCTGCACAAAGACGCCTGTTCGCTAACCTGCCGACTGCTACCCAGAATGCAGTGCGCTCATGGCGTAGTTGCCCGTTCTCTGTAAAGCAGCTGAATCTAAAACGCTGCTGAACATGATGTGTTTTCATGCTGTTGGTAAAGACTTTCAGCCACACTGAGTCGCCTCATTAGAGGAAAACACGATGAAATATTTTCTTCTTCCTCTTCAGCTCAGACAATAAAAACTGTTGCTGAAGGTTGGACAGACGGTCTGAGCTGCTTAAAGCCGCCATCAGTCCTCTCCATCATCAGCCATAACATCAGTGCATTCTAATGAACACACAGTTCAGCTGCTCTCACTGAATTATTTTCCTGTTTCTGCTGTCAGACGACTGAATGAGCAGAAATCTGACCGAGGCTCATAAATGTGAACGTTCCCCGCTAACCAGACAAACTGTGACTCCTGCACTGTGGTGCTGAGACGCTCCTTAAATCACTGTTTTACGATCATGAAGGACAAAGTGGACATAAAAGCAGCTTGATAACAGCAGCTGTGCTGTGTGCTGACAGAGAGGCTTAAAGAGGAGCTGCAGCACAGAAACTGAACCCTGTCTGAGCACACTGAACACACTGTTACTGTGTTTTCCACATTTATTTCATCCAGTCTGGAAAATGGGAAGGAAAAACTCTAAAACTGCTGCTTTAGTGTGGATTTACTGTTTGTTTTAACTGCTGAGCTTCACTGTTAACACACACTTGATGTAGTTTTACTTTCTTGTAGCTACTGGATGACGTGTTTCTCATTTTTTACTGTTTTCAGGAACTAAGAGGAGGATCGTGTCTCCATCTCTTCATCCTCCCACAGCAGCAGCAGTCCAACTCTAACCTGTCAACATGAACTAAAACGTGTCCCACTGAAAACTTTAAATCATGTCCTCGTCTCATTCTGAGAGTCAGAGAACAGACTGAGAAGAAAAGCTGTGTTTTTAATGAACGTACAGAATAACAGGACAGGAGTTCGATTTTCCTGCTTCGCTGAACATTTATGATCCGCGATCAGATCAGCGTTTGTGTTCATTCACTCGTCTGACAGCAGAGACAGAAAAATAACTGAATGAGAGCAGTTACACAGTGAGTGTGAACGTGAACACACAGTGTAGGCGATGATGGAGAGCAGCAGAGGACTGAACTGAGCTTTAACCAGATCAGACTGTCTGTCAAGCTGCTCCACACATGTCGGCTGTCATCTACAGTTTTTATATTTCTCAACTAAAAAGGAACAAGAACACATTTGGACATTTGTTACTCTGATTGGGTGTTTCAGTTTGGTTGGAGATCTTTACCAAATCAGCCTGAAAACACAGAGTGTTAAACAGTGTTTTCAGATTCAGCTGGTTGAGCCTGCAGGAAGTGAGCTAACAAGCTAGTTAGCGTTAGCTCACAGTAAAAGTCAGAAACTTAGAGAACAGTCACATATTTTCCTTAAAGGTTTTCTAATGTCAGCAGTGAGGTTTCATATATCAGAGATGGAAACAGAAGTGGAAACACCTTAACTCTCATCTTTCGGTGAGAGCTGCTGGCTGAATGCTAACAGCATCAGAGGTCTGTGGTCACTTCCCAGAGCTGCCTGCAGGAAGTGACTGACAGCTCATCTGACCAATAGGAGAGCAGCAGAGAGAAGCCCCGCCCCTGAAACATCCCTCTGATTTAAGAACAAACTCGCAAACAGGACGTAGGAGCTGTGATCTGAGATTAGGATTTCTTTTCATTTTAACCTGTAAATCATCATGATTAAACTTAAATAAATTTGAGCTGCAGTTGATGTTGAACGGTTCGTGGCACCACATTTCTTTACTTCTTATTCACAGACTAAATTAACTTTATACCACTTTTGTTTCACGTTTAGGGAACAAACTGATTTTTTCTCTCCTCGTTGTTGCTCGTCCAGTTACAATATTTTCATTAATCTACTTTGATGATGATCGTCAAAGTCACTGATCTTTAATGTTCTGTGAAGCAACGAGGAAATAACTGACAAACCTTTTCTGAATCATTGTGTGTTTTTAACAATGAACAGGCTGATCTGTTAACTGTGAGATAAAGATTGATCCCGTATGAGACATCTTCCACTGTATCCAGTCAGGCAGGTTAATTAAAACACTCGTGTTATATGAGGACCCGTCAGACGCAGCCTGGGTCTCCTTTATGGCCCTGATCTCCAGTTTAACTAACAAGGCTCTAATATTCCTCTATCAGCTGTGTGCTGTTAAACTGATATAATATCTACGACTACAAGGTTTCTACTGTGAAGTTATTCTGAGGCAGCTCACTGTCGGCAGCTCCGCAGAGTTATTCTGATTTAATACAGTGGAGTTAATAATGTTTCTGATTCACATTTATTTTTTCACTTCTTTTAAAAATATTCCTTCAGATTTGTTTCTGTAGTGAATGGAAACCCAGCTGCTGTGCATCAGGACAGAGTTTATTTAATCTAATCTGTGTTCTCCTACACATTATGGATTATTTCATTTATTTCATAAATACGGTTTATACAGTATTTTACTGTAAAACTTCAAGAAACTAAAGAAAATTAAATAAATTAAAGCCTGAAGATGAATTTTTAAACTGATTCTTTCTTCTTTTCAACCAACAAGTTGTTCATTTAACTTTAATCACATTAAACAGAGAAAACAGTGAAATGTTCATATCTGGGAAACAGAAACCAGGAAATGTTTCATGTTCCGTGTGATGGAAGAGTTTAATGAGTATCTGATTGGGAATATTTATGGTTTTATGATCAGTTAACGGCTGACTAATAATTTCAGCTCTGTGTGTGTTTATTACTCCACCGACACGCCGCCGTTAAACAAAGTCAAACTGATCCAAACTGTCGTCCAACTCTGTGTTTATCATCGATGAACAAAGTGTGATCAGAACAGTAGAGTTAATGTAATGCAGCCTGTAGTTGGTGGAGTTTAATTTGTGTTCATAAAGACTGTAAAGGACCTGAAACATGTGAAATATGTCAGTGAGCTACGGGGTGAAACATAAAGAAATGTTACTTTTCTAACAGATCCCAGCTGGTATGGTCTGTCTTTAGGTGTGTGTTTGCTGAATCTGTCAGGAGTTGAGTCAGACTTGTTGGATAGTTTCCTGCTGGGCGTTACTTCTGCTCACATTTAAAAGATGGTCCGTGTCGGTGCTGTTACAGGCTTCTCTCTCACTCTTACTGTCTTGTAGTTGGTATTTTGGTATCAGCCTCAGCTGATCAGCAGCAGGAAAGCTTCTCCAGCCACGTGCACACAATGACGTGCAGCAACGTGGACGTTATTTTGGTTAAAAAGGAGCGACAGAGTGAATAACTGATTAAAGAGTGAGGCGGTGTGAAATCATTTTATATAACTGCTCTAACTGCTATGAAACCTTTGAGCTTTGAGTTGTTTAAGTTGGATAAAATTCTCTGTTCTGGCGGCCGTGTTCTGAGTAGCTGTTAGCTTAGCTCCACGTCAGAATTCCTCCCTGATTCTCCAAAACGAGTCCTCGATATAACCAACACTGTGAAATGGATGAGACAGAAAAGTGAACAATCCAAACACAGTCAGAGATGTTCAGAGAGGAGACGCCCCGATGAAGAGTCACTTCCTGTGTCTGTGTCACATGGTTTACCCCGACTGACACGCCCCTTTAGGAGACCAGCAGCAGGTCCTGAGTCTGTTCATTCTAATGGAGACGTGAACATGAACACAGATTCTGATCATTTCTTTCACCCCACAGTCTCTGAGAGAAACGTTGGACCCATTTTAAACAAGACAAACATCTTCTGAAGATGCTGACACCAACGATTCAGGAGAAAATTTACTTTGTTTGAGGCTGAAATCTGACAACACAAAAACCTCTTAGTAAAAGCTTTAATATATGACCCAAATATAACTGAGATACATGAGGATTTTAATATTCATTCCTTATTTTCTACCCTGATTAGGGGTTTCAGTTTGGTTGGAGATCTTTACCAAATCAGCCTGAAAACACAGAGTGTTAAACAGTGTTTTCAGATTCAGCTGGTTGAGCCTGCAGGAAGTGACTGACAGCTCATCTGACCAATAGGAGCGCAGCAGATAGAAGCCCCGCCCCTGAAACGTCCCTCTGTATACTGTAACATTGAACTCCTGGTTCAAAAAAGAGGAAATAAAAATCTGTGACTGAAAAACTAAACATGAGAGAAACAAACCGAACTAAAGGAAATACATGCTGTGATTAAATATTAAAAGAACATTTCTTTAGTTTCAGATTTGAGCCTTTTTGACATGTTAAATGATACCAAATGTAACTTGTAGCTGTTTATGGATATAAGATGTTTTGTGATCTCTCATTTCTTTGTTCTTCTATTAATAAATAAGCAGAAGGTGGTTTTATCTTGATCTAATTAGTATAAGTAGTAATATGTCAGTAAATAAGGAGAAAAGTTCTAAATAATTTATTTCAACTGGAACTGAACACGGTCAAATTTTCAGATGAAACATAAAAATCTAAAAATATTCGTAAATTACAAACACGAGCCTATAAATATTTGGGATTTCTTCCAAATGAAATACTTAAAGGATAACTCCGGTATTTTCAACATTAAGCCTCTTTTATGAGTCGTTTGCAATGTTTTAGAACCCCCCTCACCGCTTTTTTGAATTTTACTCATTTTGATTCTTCTCAACCTGCTTCAGAACGGCAAGTCTTGTGCATGTCCTAAAAGGTCCGTAAAAGCACCATAAACGTCCGTTTTCAAAATAATCAACTCACCGGAGTGGTTACTGGTGTGCACTGGTAATCCATATCAAATTTCGTTGCGAAAAGTTGCTTCTGTCATGTTTTATTTGACATTTTGTAAATCCCATTGAGTTCTATGGAAGACTGGATGTACGTTGATATTACTCCGTCATCAAGTGGTGTGGAGTATAGCAAGTCAGATTCAACTGCTGAGCGGAAGTTTATCCACGGCTGTGAGGTGGCTAAGAAAATAGTGCGAGCATGAACGAGCTGCCAAATAAAACACGACAGAAGCAACTTTTCGCAACGAAATTTGATATGGATTACCAGTGTACACCAGTAACCACTCCGGTGAGTTGATTTTGAAAACGGACGTTTATGGTGCTTTTACGGACCTTCCTAGACATGCGCATGACTTGCCATTCTGAAGCAGGTTGAGAAGAATCAAAATTAGGCAAATACCGGAGACAGCAGTAAAATTCAAAGCGGTGAGTGGGGTTCTAAAACATTGCAGACGACTCAGAAAAGAGGCTTAATGTTGAAAATACCGCAGTTCCCCTTTAATTAATCATTAAATCATCAAAATAGCTGATCAATAATATTTGGTTAATTTTCTAATCAAATAATCAACAGTTTCAATATTGTATAACTTCATCTTTACAAAAGCACATAAATTAAAGTTGTTCTTGTCATCTTGTCCGTAGTTCAAATGTAAATTTATTTTAGGACGGGTAAAATATGAGTGTTTGACCATTTAGATCTGATCTGAAAATACATTTTACATTAAATTAAGTTTATAAAATACTTTTTGTGTCTTTATACGGGGACACAAGAAAAACTCCAAAGTTTAAGGAACCAGGATGTAGAGTTTCTGCCTTGTTGTGAAACTGTTTCCAGTCCAGATGAAACAATGTGGTGAAACTCTGCTCGTTGCTCCAAAATGCACAGAAACACTGCATCAGTGCAGTTTAACAGGTGAGATGTGTGTGTTCAGTCTGACCGTGTGAAAAGGCTTCTTACAAGAGAAGAAACACTAAAACCATCAGAACACACGATGTGCGTGCATGTGTGTGTGTTTCATACGTTGCAACAAACAACAACACAAAACACACAAACAACAGACGGCGGAACAGAAACAAACCTCCAGTTTGGTTGAAACGCCGCTTCAAAATGTCAATGCCGGCTTTGAAGGTCTGCTGGGAACCCATAAAGTATCCAGTGTTCCTCTCCCAGTACTGTGGATCTACTACCTCGTTCATCCAGTCCTGTTTGGGCACTGTGCTCCTGGTGTTGCTGTCGTAGTGAACTATCTGAACTTCATCAAACAGTCCAACAACAACAAACTCAGGGAAGTTTAGGACTTGTGAGGACGCAGTGTAGAAATACTTCAGCGAATGAGTCACTGTAAAAAAAAAAAAAAAAAACTGATTTCAAAATTTCAACCATTTATATATATACTGTATATAAATACTTCCCCCCCGTGGGGGAAATTTAAAATGGAAATGATAATTTTAGAAAATTTTAATTAAAAATAAACAAAAATTCAATCCAAATTAAGAGGAGAATAAACTATTTTTCTTTTTTGTATTTATATGTATTTATATATCAGTGTTTCCCATACATACTTTTGGCCGCCATAGTTTCCGAATCCCAATCGTTTGAAACACAGCGATTTTTTTTTTTTTTTTAAACAGCGATTTCCTCGAAACCAACCAATATGACTATACAACAGGTTAATTAGTAATTAAACATGTCCTAAAGTGTGCAATGTCAGAGTTTTGAAGTTTAGTGGCAAAAAAGGTTTATGTGTTATTAGTCGCTGTCGGGGCGATTGACACACACGTTATCGATCAGTGGGTGCGCGTGCATAAAGTTCAGCTGTAATCATCGTGATTTCGTTGACAAACATATTTTTTTGACCTATTTATATTATGAGAAATAATGTGAAATTTGAGCAATGACGAGTACACTAGTATGTTGTCCGGTATGTTGCTTAAAAAAATAGTAAGCTCAATAGTTTCTGTTTAAAATAAAGTGTTTCATCCGTCCCGACTAGGCGGAGCAGGGTGAAGTTGGTTTTATATTCGACATTCGCCTATTTTCTGGCTTTGTAATTGTAATAGCGTCACGAAAACCGCACCAATTAGCGTCAGGATGGTATTAATATTTACAGAAAACTAAGACTAACATACCACAGGCTTTATCAACTCACCAAAGCAAGCAAGTGTGGCGAAAGATCAGAGTAACCGCGCCAAATATACTTCTAAGTGAACTACGGCAGCCGGAGCGCTTAGGGACCGTCGCAAAAGTGCAACGCCTTTTTTTGTTGCTGTGAAGCTGTGAAGCCTTTAGTTGGTTTCACAGCTTATCAGGTTCAAAATTTCACCATAAAACTATTTTTTGTCAGTTTGTGTTTCTAATGGTTAATCTGTGTTTCTCTGTACTTCTCCCACGTGAGTTAAAAAGTGGTATAACTTACACATTTTATTGTGATTAGAATATTTCATACAACACAATGATAAAATTATTGGATATTTCTCTTTTTTTGCTTCTTTTCATGTGAACACAGCATTAAATGACACAGTTAATCACTTTGTTATTAGTTAATGATTTCTGACAGATAAACTGACAGAATTACAGTTTCTAGTTAACTTCAAACATATTTGGACTTTTCTGAAGAATAATTTCTTGTTACGTATATACTGATACCAAACTGAACCCAACCTTGATATTAGTCACCAAATTATTGATCTAGATATAAAACAATGTTCATATTTTTAATTGATAGCTTTCAGGGTTGTATAATTAGACCAAAAGAGTAAATCAAACTCTACATTTATCTAATGCTAACAATGTGCAACTATGGTCAAATAAGAAAGCATTTACATTCATTAGAGAACGATGTTACAGCCCATCTTTACCAAGAAGGAAGCTGATTTCCTCTGAGAGGTCACAGTGTCTTTGAAAACAACTCTATAGATGTGAAAAGTGTTTAACATGAACAAAAATATAAATGTGGCAGCCTCCTGTGGACAGGTTTCCATAATGTGGAAATGTCTATAATTATTAGTGACGTAATCAATTAGCTTCTAAACTGAACAGAAAATGAGGATTTTCAGTTTCAAATCATATTTACAATTATCAACCGATGAGATTTGATGAGAAAAGAGTAATTTTATTCTCGCATTCATCCCTTTTTCTCCCTTTTATCTTTATTTACAGCCATGTACAGTGAGGTGGACCCAGAGCGCCATTTCGATGCCATCTTGAACCATTTCCGAGTCGGACACCAGCTAATGATCATCAAATGAATATTGAGTAAATTTATATTTGAGCAAACAGGCACCTCTATCAATATCCATAGAAATAATCAGATACATACCATTTCCTTGCTTTTCTAATTTCAACAATAAAGTTTGATAAATTAGGACTTATAGTTATGAGCAAAATAGATTTTACTGCCTAAACTTTTAGGATAATTGATTGTTTTAATCAGCTGTTTAATATGCAAAGATTTTCAAAAACTAGTCGGTTTGACACAATGAACGGAAACGTCTGTAGGATCTTTCTCTATTTATATATGTAGCAAATATAATAATAATATAAATAATAAAATAAAATAAAACTTCTAAACTCACCAGCGGCCGCGCTGTGTATTCCAAGGAGGATGAAGAAGATAAAACTCTTCATGTTGTCCGTCAATATCAGAACTTTTATCTGCTTGTGCGCTTCGTATCCAGCACCAGTCTCTCTGTGTTTTCAGCAGCAGAGTCAGAGCTAAAGTCTGATAGAAGGAGGGATAAAACAGAGAGAAGTAAACACCTACACTCTGTCTGAGCCAATAGGAATTTACAATGAGCCTCAACGTCACTTAAATCTGGGTCAAACTGACCAACATAGGTTTTATTGACGAAAGTGAAACTAAAATCCGTTTTTTTTCTGCTTTTTTGTAACCAGGTGGAGAAACTTATGGGTTTCACCTGTAAAGCCCACCTTTCTTCTTATAACAGGAGTGTTTAATCTTTGCTTCTTTCACCTTCTGTGTCAGATTTATTTCAGGTTAATGGGATCTAAAGTGCAGAAATGTTGTTTTCTCAGGGGTCACCAGTCCCTCTAAGCTGAACATTAACCTGTGCAGCTGATGATATCTTTGTGTTTGATAATGGCTGATGTGAGGACACTGAAAACAGTTCAAATCATCAACAGATAAAGTTGTGTTTTGCTTCATGTCACAGTGACTCTCTGAGGTGAGGAGCTCCCTCCTGTGGTTCAAACTTTCAGTTCACTTTCTGTGTTTGGAGTCTAAAAATGTTGTTTCAGTTGTTTCTGCTAAAGATAGAGATCATACAGCAGCCTCACTTCAGTTTTACTACTGATATTACAAAAAGATCACATTTCTACCATGAAAGAGAATGAAACAGCTTGTTAAACACAAACAGTTCTGTCAAACAGGCTAAATGCAGCTGAGGAGCCATGTGCACTGAAACCTGCCTGAAGGGAAATTTAACACCAGAGTGGATGTTTCAACACTTGATGCTGTTTTAAGTTTTCCTTCTGATTGGAACTGTTAATATTTCTGAATTATTAACTCCTTAATGGACTTTATATGTATGATAAAATTCAGGTTTAAATGTTTTTAAAACATTATAAAAATCATATTTTTTATACAAACAAAAGTAGAACTGTATGTGCTGCATCTGATTTTAATTCAAATCTCATTTTCTGATGTTTATTTTCTTGACACTGAAGCTCGAACCAGAAAAAGACACTTCCTGGTTATTGCTGATAAGCACCATGGTCTAAATCAGCTGAATAAATAAAATGAGTATCAACTATTAAACTGCTTGGAAGGGCGTCATTGTAAGGACATGCTGTATTCTGAAATCATCATACCTTTAAAATATCCAATATATTTATGAAAAATTTTTCCTTTATGAAGCAATAAGACTAAAATAAACAATAAATAAATGTAAAAATAGTCGCTTTATTTTATAAAACCACCAAAGACACAAAGTGTTTATTTTCCTTCACTTTTCATTTTCCTTCAAGTCTCTTAAATGTTTTGGATACCATTGCTCCGTCAAGGTTAGAACGGTTAAAAGTAGGCAAAGGGCGCCATGGAGGAAAGAAGAGTCGGTCAGGGCACAGAAAAGGGAGTGCCGGAGAGCCGAGTCAAAGCTCCGGGTTCATTATGAGACTTACAAAGAAAAGCTATGTGTGTTCAACCAGACTTTGCGTGGAACAAGGGAGAGTTATTTTTCTGAAATCATCAAAAACTGCAGTAACAACTCTCATGTCCTGTTTGCTACAGTAAACAGATTAACAAACCCTCCAGTTTCACTGCCTTTAGAACTCATTTCTACATCCAAGTGTAATGAGTTTGCAATATTCTTTAATGACAAAGTTCAAGGCAATAAAAATGCAATAATTTCCACAACACAAATAACTACTCTGCAGCCAGCGAGACACCTAGAGCTGACACATTTCACACCTGTTACTGACAAAACAGTCGAAGAGACCATCTGCAGTCTGAGTTCATCAACGTGCTGCCTTGATGAGTTGCCCACTAGATTCCTAAAGTCTGTGCTGAGCAGTTTGTTACCACAACTCGCTCATCTAGTCAACATCTCACTCCAGACTGGAACATTTCCAAAGGCCTTAAAAACTGCTGTCATTAAGCCTCTTCTAAAGAAGAGCAATCTTGATGCCACAGTACTGAACAACTACTGGCCCATATCAAACCTGCCATTCTTAGGCAAAGTCCTAGAAAAAGTTGTATACCAACAGCTTAGTGACTTTCTCCTGTCTAACAATGCTTTTGATACTTTCCAATCAGGCTTTAGGCCCCACCACAGCACTGAGACAGCTCTGATCAAGGTGACAAACGACATCCGCCTGAACACAGATGCAAGTAGAGTCACAGTCTTAGTTCTGCTGGACCTGAGTGCTGCCTTTGACACAGCTGACCATGCAACCTTATTACAGAGGTTAGAAGACTGGGTGGGAATCTCTGGTAGTGCTTTAAACTGTGTCTCAGACCAAATTTCACCAAAATAGTTCACTGTGTCAGCATTAATTCTTGTAAATTCAATTCTTTCATTTGTTTGTGTTTTTATCTGTGTAATTTGTAACTGTGTTTTGTATTTGCTGCTGCCTATCTTGGCCAGGTCTCCCTTTAAAAAGAGGTTCTTAATCTCAATGGGATCTTCCTGGTTAAATAAAGGTTATTATAATAATAATCAAGAGGGGTTGAATCACATCTTCAAATTGTTTTTAAAAAGTCTGGGATGTTTCCAAGTGGGAAGAACAGTGGGTCTACTGACACCTGCTTACTTATCTCATTACTCATGTTTGTGCACATTGTTCCTCCAGAAAGCCTGATCCCACAAGCAATGAAATGTAAACATTATTGCTAATATTATATTGTAATTCCTTAAATCTTTGCAGACAGACACTCGGGAGAGCAGGAGGAAAATTCTATTTTTTCTGTATATTTCTGTATATAATTTTGAGATAAAATACTTTTGGCCTCTGCATTTCAGGAGAAACTCCTCGAGTCTTTTAAAGACAACTACAAGTTATATCAAATGGAACTTTTTATATATGTGTAGTGTCTGAACTGTAGGTTTTTATAAAAATCCTTATTTGAGACGCCATATTCTGTTTTCAAAGTCTCAAATGTTGTTTCAAACCTTCTTTTATCAAAGAGACCATAAATTTTGCAAATACTGTGGTCTGTGATGAAAGTTCTGTCAGCCAGAGTCATAAAAGGATTGAGAGAGTGGTTACGTCTAAAAGTCTTCCTCAGTTTGCCCCGCGCCAGCAGAACATTATTTATTAAGGGGTTACTCTTGGCTATGTGCGGTATTTTATTCAGCTGTTGGTCCAGCAGATTAACAGCTGAAAAAGGTCTGAACATCACTGATTCGATTTCAAGCCACGGACATTCTGGTTGCCTGGTGACCCAAGAGGAAAGAATCCTGGCTTAAAAGCTAAGGTATAGTTTTCTTTGTGTGGTAAACCCCACCCACCTCGTTCTTTTGGGATCTGAAGTACATGTACAGCTTAAGAAATTAGAATATCATGAATAAGTTCAATATTTTCTGTATATATCATATAGATTCATTACACATAGAGGGGAATATTTCAAGCCTTTATTTCTTGTAATTTTTTTATAATTATGGCTTAAAGATAATGA
This sequence comes from Odontesthes bonariensis, assembly GCF_027942865.1. Taxonomy (NCBI): domain Eukaryota; kingdom Metazoa; phylum Chordata; class Actinopteri; order Atheriniformes; family Atherinopsidae; genus Odontesthes; species Odontesthes bonariensis. The sequence continues at coordinate 24,268,395 of NC_134523.1, forward strand.
AAACCCCAAATTCAGTGTCTCAGAAAATTAGAATATTGTTAAAAAGTTCAATATTAGGAACTCAGGGTGTCACACCCTAATAAGCTAATCAACTCAAAACACCTGCAAAGGTTTCCTGAACCTTTAAACGGCCTCAGTCTGGGTTCAGTGGGCTTCATAATCATGGGGAACACAGCTGATGTGACAGATGTTCAGAAGACAGTCACTGACAGCCTCCACAAGGAGGATAAGCCAGAAAAGGTCACTGCCGAAGAAGCTGGCTGTTCACAGAGTGCTGTATCCAAGCATATTCATAGTGGAAGGAAAAGCTGAACCAGCAACAGGGATAACCATAGCCTCGAGAGGATTGTCAAGCAAAATCCATTCAAGGCTTTGGGGGAGCTTCAGAAGGAGTGGACTGAGGCGGGAGTCAGCGCATCAGGAGCCGCTACGCACAGACGAATCCTGAACCAGAGACGACGTCAGAGGCGTCTTACCTGGACTAAGGAGAAGAAGAACTGGGCTGTTGCTCAGTGGTCCAAAGTCCTCTTTTCAGATGGAAGTAAATGTTTCATGTCATTTGGAAACCAAGGCCCCAGAGTCTGGAGGAAGAGTGGAGAGGCTCAGAATCCACGTTGCTGGAAGTCCAGTGTGAAGCTTCCACAGTCGGGGATGATGTGAGGAGCCATGTCATGTGCTGGTGTTGGTCCACTGTGTTCTCTGAAGTCCACAGTCAACGCAGACATCTACCAGGAGATTTCAGAGCGCTTCATGCTTCCTTCTGCTGACGAGCTTTATGGAGATGCTGGTTTCATTTTCCAGCAGGACTTGGCACCTGCCCACACTGCCAAAGCTACCAAAAGCTGGTTCAGTCAGCATGGTGCAGAGGTCAGAGGTCATGACTCGAGTCATGTGACTTGGACTCGTGTCAGACTCGAGTCATGAATTTGATGACTTTAGACTCGATTGACAAAATCTGATAAGACTTGTAACTCTACTTGGACTTTAACATAAGTGACTCGTGATTTAACTCGGACTTGATCCTTTTTGACTTGAAAAAACTTGCTACTTTCCCCAAATCCAAAGATTAAAAAGTATGTTGACACAGATGCTCTATCTCTATTTGCACGTGTGCATCGGTGTGTGTGTGTGAGAGAGAGAGAGTGTCGGCACAATATCCAGTCAAATTAGATCCACGTTGTTTTGATCTGACAGCATCAACTAATCAAATTACAGGACAACCAATGAAGAGGAAGCTAGCTACAGGCTAGTTTGATGGCAAGGTAAAGCAGTACGAATATTGGCCGGGTTTCCCGAAAGTGTTCTTAGCATCATAGAAAAGCACAACCCTGTTCATTGTCATGTTCATGTACCCCCCCTTCCAATCTCTCTCTCTCACACACACATACACACACCAGTCTCTCTATGGATGGCGTGAATATATTACATATAGATTTATGTTTGTGTGTGTCTCTATATCTGTGAGGGCCGTAGCAGAGGATGTGAACATGCAGGAGTGGAAGGAGAGTTTTTGGAAAGTGTGGATTTGTTCAGGATGTGAAGAAGACAGTTTTAGAGAAAATGTTTGAAAACTAAAAAGACTGTTTTGCAAAACTAAGGATATTTTGTGATGGAGATGAACACTTGGAAGAGTTAGGACAGTTTAATAGAGTGCAGATCATTTTTTTGGGAGAGAGGATATATTTTATAAAGTGTTTGAAAAGGTTAAGGTTACACTTGGGTTTTGAAAGGAGTTAAAAAGACTGAAAATATTTGATTATATGAGATCAATACAATACAGGACAGAAACTGCTGTGCAACTAGTTATAGTGCAATAAGCTATGGAAATACAATGTCAGCACTTTTTGAGGAAATTATATTTGCATTTGTTTATTTCAAATGTGTTTGAACAATGTTCTTGCAAAAAAAGATTTGATAAATAAATACAGATCTTAAAAGCATAAATGATCTGTGTAAATATTATTTCTCTGTTGTTAAAAGGACTCGAAATTGAAACGGTAGGACTTGGGACTTATCAGGCTTGACTCGGGACTTGAGGGCAAAGACTTGAGACTAACTTGTGACTTGGTCCCACCTCTGGCATGGTGTGACTGTGATTGACCAGCAAATTCGCCTGACCTGAACCCCATAGCGACTCGATGGGCTGTAGTCAAGAGGAAGATGAGACCCCAAACCCAACGATGCAGATGACCTGAAGCCGCTATCAAAGCAACCTGAGCTTCCATTACACCTCAGCAGCGCCACAGGCTGATCGCCTCAGTGTCACGCTGCATCGCTGCAGTAATTCATGCAAAAGGAGCCCCAACCAAGAGTTGGGTGCATAGAGATGATCATACTGTCCAGCAGCCTGACATTTCTGTTTAAAATATCCCTTTTTTAATTGATCTTGTGTAATATTCTCATTTGAATTAGAATATTGAATTTGGGCTTTTCATGATCTTTAAGCAATAATTGTCAAAACTACACGAAATAAAAGCCTGAAATATTTCACTCTGTAATGAATCTATATAATATGAGTTTCACTTTCTGAAATCAGTGACAAAAATTTTTCATTATAATTCTAATTTTTGCAGCTGTACTTGTATGTGCGGCTTGATTTTAGTTATCCTGCCCAAATAAAGTCAATAAAATCAGTTTATTAATAGCTTTAAGAGCCTCAGACTTGAAAATAACAAACAGCATGGATGTAGGATATGTATTTCTGGAAGGACTGTCATCTTAATGAGGTTAATTCTACCTAAAAATGATACAGGAAGGTTCTTCTATTGTGTTAAATTTCCTTTAGTGTTTCTTATTAAACTAGGAATATCTTCTGCATAAAGCTGAGCAAGTTTGGGAGCAATTTTAACTCCCAGATATCCAAATCCTGTTGGGCCCCAGCGAAATGTCATTATTTCAGACCTTAAATCCAGATATTGATCCAAAGCCTTTCATACAATCAATCAGCAATGGTAATGACTCTGCTGGTTCTGTTAGTGTCAGGATATAATTTGCATATAACAAAACTATGTTCATCTGTTCCAGTTGATAATCCTTGAATATGTGGGATTTGTCCAATAACCACAGCTAAAGCTTCGATGGTGAGAGCAAACAGAAGAGGGGACGATGGGCTTCCCTCCTTAAGCTGAAGGGAGCAGAAAAGAGATAATTTGATATATACAACAGTTTAATCCTTCCCAAGAAATTAGTCCAAAACCAAATATTTTCATCACTTCAAACAAATATTCCCAATCAGTTCTATCAAAGGCCTTTTCAGCGTGCGGGGAAACATCTGCCCCGGGATTTTTATTAGAGCTAAAATAGTGAATTATGTCAAATACACATCCCGTGTTGAAACCTGTCTGATCTGCATCCACAATGGAAGGCAACATCAGTTCCAATCTCAGCGCTGGTATTTCTGATAATATCTCATCATCCACGCAGAGCAGGCTTGGGTTTTTATCTTTTTCTCCTTTCAGCACTTAAAACAGCTCCACCGGGAAGCCTTCTGCCCTCGGACATTTGTCCGATTGGAGCTGAGATGGATGTTTTTATTTCTACCTGTGAAATGGAAGCTTCAAGAAGTTTCAGATTCTGACAATTAAGGGAAATTTAAATCTAACCTAAAACCTCTTCTAAAAAAGGATGAAATTGGGTGAGATGCTTTAAAAATGACTTCCCATAAATGAACAGCTTCACTGCTTCCTGACAAGTGGAAAATACCTCTGATAAGATTATTCTTAAAAAGATCCTTTTATGTTATGAAAGATCTTTGGGCTTCAAAAAATTAAGACACTTCAACAGTTTCTTTCCTTTTAAAGAACTTTATTAATTTTCAAACCCCTCAATACATCTTCTAGTATAAATCTGGAATGCTTTACTATGTATTATGCCGTCATTAATCCCAAACACAAACTATAATAACAGAAGATACAACAGGAGCTTTGAAAAGAAGCTTTGAGATAAATTAAAAGAAACAACCTCTTTATTCTAAAGAACCCAAAGATTATAAAATACCTTTTAGTTTAAATCAATATTGTATGTACAAACACATGATTGAGATTTTCAAATTGGGAACAAAAGAGCAAAAAACTTCAAATATATTTAAACCCCAACAAACAGCAGTAAAGATCTGAGACAAATCAGACAAACTGGCATCTTACAAGTTCATCTGATCTTAATTGTTTCAAGGATTTGTTCAAATTAAAAGGTGAATCATCTACAGAAGTGTTTATATTTAATGGTCTCCTGTTTTAATAAAGACACAACAAACATGGCCCAGCTGAAGTGAACAGTGTCCAGAAGCATCTGCTGACACAGCTGATTCTCCAGCTATGATTGACTTAAGAAAGATTTACCTACAGAGTAAAACTCATGCTGGCTCTGACTTCCACACATTTAACAAACAGAGCTGCATTTAGCAGAAGTCACAAAAAAAAAAAAAAAAAAAAAGTCAATGAACAAGAATGAAAAGTGGATCTAAGAAAACAGTAAAAATGCTGATCAGCGACAAACTATCAGAAATCGTCTTTTAGGAGTGAATTTTTGCAAATTTTACTGTTTGATTTCCACTGAAAACTTTGCTTTTGCTCATTTTTTAATTAGAAGCAGAGACCTCAGAAACAGAATGATTTATTTTCGTTGGCACGTTCAACAGTTGGCGCCCATCATCGTCTGCTTTTCGTTGTCCTCCTGTGAAGAAAAGGTCAACAGAAATATTGAACTCACCATTTCTCAAACGACGCAGTTTTTATTTCAAACATCAAACGACAGCAACATATTTTAAATGCGATTTCACCTGGAACAATACAACAGTATAACGTACTGATGTACTCACTTTCTTGGAGTCTGGATCTTCATGAGAAGAGGATGAAGTGTCAGAAGCTGCAAAGCAAAACAATTTCACATGAAAAGGATATTCATGTTTTAATATAAATGATGCTGCCAGATTGCTCTGATTGATCTTAAAAATGCGTTATTTAAAACTCATTTTATCAAAATATTATTAAAAATACTCACTGTTGGTTCGTTTAAACCCTGAAACAGAAAAAATGCATTTGAGAAAATTAATTTGAGGAAATTAATTTAAGGACATTACAATAGAATCAGCCTAAAAATAACAACTTTTAACCATCTGCAATATAAAAAAGTCTAATTTCACACAGTACTGACTCAGAGATGTAGTTAAAAAGGCAACAACAGCCAACACGAGGATATGTCATATACATTTAAAACTGACTTCCTGATGGAAGAACATCTTTCTTCCTCACCATGATTTCCTTTTTTCCAGTAGACGACTCCACCAACAACAACACCTGCCAGGACAAGTATTCCCACAAGAACTCCAACAACAGCAGCAACGGGGAAACCTGAACCTGAACCTGAAACAAAATTATTCATTCAGTTGAATCACAGGCTCATTAGATTATGGACTGGATGCAAGGAAATAATGTATGTATAAATATAAATTTCAAATAAAAGTTTTGTTCACTTCACTTTCACCTGACACAAGTTTAAATTGTAAACAAACAACAAAGCAGCTAATCATAAAATATCCAAAGTGAACAAGGTAAAAGAAACTTAATCTCAATCTGGAAAATAGCAAAAATAAAACACAAGTTATGGCAAAAAATCTGAATTAATGAAGAGAGTAAGAATAGGCCACCTGAATTTGAACAAGTTATTACTTAAAAGATTATTAATACAATAATATTAAAATAAAGAAATATGCAGAGGTGAATAAAACTTTAAGAGTGTTGAGTAATTAGTGCAGTTTCTGAGGGACATGAAGGATGAGCGGTGCTGAGGTTTCCTGCTGCTTTTATACCGAGGAAACTACTCACTGAAGACTGAGAGATCAGCGAGAACAAACTGTGTCATGATCAGGCCGCTCTGCAGAGAAAGTGTGCTGAACAAGAAAAAACCCAGCAGAATATAGATAAATGATGTTTTAATGAGAGTTCAGTGTCATTGTATTCCATTCTTACCGTTACCCCTGACTTTTCTTTTCTCCAGTTTGGTGATGAGGTCGTCTTTGACACCAGAGAGCTGAAACACACATTCGTACCTCCCCCACTCTTCAGGTGTGTCTGATGAAAGTTTCAGGTCAGCGCTCATCTGGAAGGTTCCATCATTGTTGGGGAGGACCTCTCCTTTGTCCACACCCTCATGAATCTCATCTCCATCTTTCCTCCAGAACAGATCAGCTCCGTTAGGATAGAAACCTGTAGCATGGCAGCTGACTGGAGAGGAGGCAGACTTCTGGAGGAGAGACACTGAGGGGAGCTCTGAGGAGGAAAGAGACAGACTAACAAGTTTAATATAATATAAGATAATATAATATAAGATATAGAGGAGGCTGATGATCACAGTATCCATTTCACTAAAACAGGTGATGTGATTTTACCTGTTCGCTGGAGAGAGCTCTTCCCATAGGCCACATACTTCTTCAGCCACTCAGGACAGATCTGGGCATGGTAACTGATCCAGTAGTCAGTATAAGCCCTGTCTTTGTCCCACTTGTGTTTGGTGATGACACCTTGTTGTTTTGGAGCGACCCATGAGGCTGTTTTTAAGTCAAATGTTACCAAGTCGTCACCATCATAACCATACTGATTAAATCCTTTAACCTCTTCGGTCTCATCGTCCCACTCACATCCATACATTTTTTGGTATAAGTGGATACCTGAAAGAAAGAGAGAGAGATAGTAGAGAAAATCTATGTAAGATCCAGGACGGTGACTTTTTATTCAGCTAAGAAGGTCTGACTGAGCTTCACTTACTGAGGAGGTGCCCTGACAATCAGATGCAAGTTAAACCCGATCCTGAACATAACATCCCATCCTCTGAAACTCTACAGAGAACTGATCATTTAACAAATATCCTCTTCCTGTGAAACATCACCGACTACAGACTGTTCTGAGTTTTATCCAGGAGCCGTCACTGATGGAGTTTCAATCCAATGTTTGATCACAAGGCTTCGCTGGTTAACAATAAATCTTTTTAATTCTAATTATTTAATAAATGATTAACTGTTTTAAAAATGTCAGAAAAAAAGTTAAAAGAAACAAATTACTCACCATTTAAAAAAATTTAAAAACCAGGACCCAGGAAATGTTTAACTTTTACACAACAAAGTGATGATTTGACAAACAAAACTGATTTTCTGCAGGATATCAGTGAACAGAGTGACTGCTTAAACACTACATCTATTTCTTAGAGCAAAGTTGATCAGATCTTATCCAGTTTTGTTACATTATGGACGTGCTGTGCCTCAATACAGAAAAGTCATGTGGAGTGAACCTCTGATGAATACGATATAGTGTAGCTCACCTTTAAAAATTATGAAAAAGGCAAACTCCTACGATGCGGCCGCTTAGTCTGTAAAACTTGTTTGTTTTTCAGGGTTTATATGTGTTGATAATAGGAATATTGAGGATTATTGACATAGTTTCAGTTACAATCTATATTTGTGCAGGTGGAAACCCACAATGTTCTTTTAGTTGTTTTTAAAAATGTTTTAGATGGACAGAGATTTGTGTCAGGAAATATTTAAGTCAACACCTTTAGAATCAGTTTGTAAAAATCCTGCTGGCATTTATAGAATAAGCAACTATGAATATTGAGTTTTTAATGATGAAGTCCCGCTGAATTCAAATGGTGTCTGAAATGATTCAGCGGCTGTCTGTCCACTAATGAGTACTTTATATAACCAACACTATAAAGGGATGAGAGTAAAAAGTGAACAATCCAAACACAGTCAGAGATGTTCAGAGAGGAGACGCCCCGATGAAGAGTCACTTCCTGTGTCTGTGTCACATGGTTTACCCCGACTGACACGCCCCTTTAGGTGACCAGCAGCAGGTCCTGAAGGGCCGTGCATACCCTCGCAGCAGTGTGTCGCAGTGAGCTTGTCGCAGGTATGACGCAGTTATTTTTGATTTATGCCCAATTTTGAAGCGCGGTCTGCGCTATGTTAATCCCACGCCACAACGCAAGAGGTACAATCACGAACAAGCTGGGATTGTGGGTGTGGTGGGTGGCGTGTTTCTCTTCCGGTTACGGAGGTCATTCAACAACAATGGCGACTGGACGAATGCGCACTTTGATTGAGATGCAGCTGATCGATCAAGAAATAGAAGAAATATTGCTACTACTGGAGCTGGCAGAGAGGCGAAAGAATTGTCACAGTTAGCGTCACCATTAGCCGGTTAGCAAACCGGAAATACGCATAGTGTAGAGTGGATGTAGAGTTGACCAATCAGAGGCCTCCTTTCTCTCCTCCCTGCGGCGATATCTGCGGCGCTGTCTGCGGTGAGTTACAATTTTGCGGAGGTGCACCAGAGTGTCTGCGTAGGGGGGGGGGCATGTCTGCGTTAACTGCGACACACACGCAGATGACCTGGTTTCCGACCATAAACCGCCCTTGAGTCTGTTCATTCTAATGGAGACGTGAGCATGAACACAGATTCTGATCATTTCTTTCACCCGCAGTTTCTGAAAGAAACGTTGGACCCATTTTAAACAAGACAAACATCTTCTGAAGATTCTGACACTAAACTGATATTTTCCAGACCAACGAATCAGGAGAAAATTTACTTTGTTTGAGGCTGAAATCTGACAACACAAAATCCTCTGAGTAAAAGTTTTAATATATGACCCAAATATAACCTACACACAAGTGTATTATGATATGTACTCCTTATGCAACTTATCTTTTATTGATAAAATCATACAATACTCATCTAAATGTAATTTTATCCATCCAGGCTGCGTCTGAAACACTTAAGCCACGCCCACTTTGGAGACCAGAACTCTTATTATTATTTTGTAATCTTAGTGGAGCTTGAAATACGCCATCTTGTTGGTATAAAGGCTCCTTGAGTTTTATGGGATTGTGATGTCAGCAGAAGTGAAGAAAACAAGGCATTGTGGGTATTACAGACATCAGAAGTGTTGTAGTAACAGAAGGTGGAACAGGGAAGTTTTATCAAGTTAAAACTATGGAGAATAACCACTTCCTCTGAGTTAAACTGATGAAATACCTCCAACACCTGTGAGGCTCTCATTATTAGTTATTATTTCACATTTCTTATCATACGTCTGATACGTGGCTACCTACAGTTAGCTTATCAGCTGAAGACACTGAGTTAAATCTGCACTCTGGTCTGTTAACCGTCATGATTTTTACTCTTGATCTTCCATCTGTGAGTTTCTCCTCCTTTAGTTCCTCTCTGATGTTTCTGTGCGCTCACAGTTACTGTAAAGACTTCCCGCAGCTGAACAAAGACGCCTGTTCGCTAACCTGCCGACTGCTACCCAGAATGCAGTGCGCTCATGGCGTAGTTGCCCGTTCTCTGTAAAGCAGCTGAATCTAAAACGCTGCTGAACATGATGTGTTTTCATGCTGTTGGTAAAGACTTTCAGCCACACTGAGTCGCCTCATCAGAGGAAAACATGATGAAATATTTTCTTCTTCCTCTTCAGCTCAGACAATAAAAACTGTTGCTGAAGGTTGGACAGACGGTCTGAGCTGCTTAAAGCCGCCATCAGTCCTCTCCATCATCAGCTATAACATCAGTGCATTCTAATGAACACACAGTTCAGCTGCTCTCACTGAATTATTTTCCTGTTTCTGCTGTCAGACGACTGAATGAGCAGAAATCTGACCGAGGCTCATAAATGTGAACGTTCCCCGCTAACCAGACAAACTGTGACTCCTGCACTGTGGTGCTGAGACGCTCCTTAAATCACTGTTTTACGATCATGAAGGACAAAGTGGACATAAAAGCAGCTTGATAACAGCAGCTGTGCTGTGTGCTGACAGAGAGGCTTAAAGAGGAGCTGCAGCACAGAAACTGAACCCTGTCTGAGCAGACTGAACACACTGTTACTGTGTTTTCCACATTTATTTCATCCAGTCTGGAAAATGGGAAGGAAAACCTCTAAAAATGCTGCTTTAGTGTGGATTTACTGTTTGTTTTAACTGCTGAGCTTCACTGTTAACACACACTTGATGTAGTTTTACTTTCTTGTAGCTACCGGATGACGTGTTTTTCATTTTTTTTTTACTGTTTTCAGGAACTAAGAGGAGGATCATGTCTCCATCTCTTCATCCTCCCACAGCAGCAGCAGTCCAACTCTAACCTGTCAACATGAACTAAAACGTGTCCCACTGAAAACTTTAAATCATGTCCTCGTCTCATTCTGAGAGTCAGAGAACAGACTGCGAAGAAAAGCTGTGTTTTTAATGAACGTACAGAATAACAGGACAGGAGTTCGATTTTCCTGCTTCGCTGAACATTTATGATCCGCGATCAGATCAGCGTTTGTGTTCATTCACTCGTCTGACAGCAGAGACAGAAAAATAACTGAATGAGAGCAGTTAAACAGTGAGTGTGAACGTGAACACACAGTGTAGGTGATGATGGAGAGCAGCAGAGGACTGAACTGAGCTTTAACCAGATCAGACTGTCTGTCAAGCTGCTCCACACATGTCGGCTGTCAGCTACAGTTTTTATATTTCTCAACTAAAAAGGAACAAGAACACATTTGGACATTTGTCACTCTGATTGGGTGTTTCAGTTTGGTTGGAGATCTTTACCAAATCAGCCTGAAAACACAGAGTGTTAAACAGTGTTTTCAGATTCAGCTGGTTGAGCCTGCAGGAAGTGAGCTAACAAGCTAGTTAGCGTTAGCTCACAGTAAAAGTCAGAAACTTAGAGAACAGTCACATATTTTCCTTAAAGGTTTTCTAATGTCAGCAGTGAGGTTTCATGTATCAGAGATGGAAACAGAAGTGGAAACACCTTAACTCTCATCTTTCGGTGAGAGCTGCTGGCTGAATGCTAACAGCATCAGAGGTCTGTGGTCACTTCCCAGAGCTGCCTGCAGGAAGTGACTGACAGCTCATCTGACCAATAGGAGAGCAGCAGAGAGAAGCCCCGCCCCTGAAACATCCCTCTGATTTAAGAACAAACTCGCAAACAGGACGTAGGAGCTGTGATCTGAGATTAGGATTTCTTTTCATTTTAACCTGTAAATCATCATAATTAAACTTAAATAAATTTGAGCTGCAGTTGATGTTGAACGGTTCGTGGCACCACATTTCTTTACTTCTTATTCACAGACTAAATTAACTTTATACCACTTTTGTTACACGTTTAGGGAACAAACTAATTTTTCCCCTCGTTGTTGCTCGTCCAGTTACAATATTTTCATTAATCTACTTTGATGATGATCGTCAAAGTCACCGATCTTTAATGTTCTGTGAAGCAACGAGGAAATAACTGACGAACCTTTTCTGAATCATTGTGTGATTTTAACAATGAACAGGCTGATCTGTTAACTGTGAGATAAAGATCGATCCTGTATGAGACATCTTCCACTGTATCCAGTCAGGCAGGTTAATTAAAACACTCGTGTTATATGAGGACCCGTCAGACGCAGCCTGGGTCTCCTTTATGGCCCTGATCTCCAGTTTAACTAACAAGGCTCTAATATTCCTCTATCAGCTGTGTGCTGTTAAACTGATATAATATCTACGACTACAAGGTTTCTACTGTGAAGTTATTCTGAGGCAGCTCACTGTCGGCAGCTCCGCAGAGTTATTCTGATTTAATAAAGTGGAGTTAATAATGTTTCTGATTCACATTTATTTTTTCACTTCTTTTAAAAATATTCCTTCAGATTTGTTTCTGTAGTGAATGGAAACCCAGCTGCTGTGCATCAGGACAGAGTTTATTTAATCTAATCTGTGTTCTCCTACACATTATGGATTATTTCATTTATTTCATAAATACTGCTTATACAGTATTTTACTGTAAAACTTCAAGAAACTAAAGAAAATTAAATAAATTAAAGCCTGAAGATGAATTTTTAAACTGATTCTTTCTTCTTTTCAACCAACAAGTTGTTCATTTAACTTTAATCACATTAAACAGAGAAAACAGTGAAATGTTCATATCTGGGAAACAGAAACCAGGAAATGTTTCATGTTTCGTGTGACGGAAGAGTTTAATGATTATCTGATTGGGAATATTTATGGTTTTATGATCAGTTCACTGCTGACTAATAATTTCAGCTCTGTGTGTGTTTATTACTCCACTGACACGCTGCCGTTAAACAAAGTCAAACTGATCCAAACTGTCGTCCAACTCTGTGTTTATCATCGATGAACAAAGTGTGATCCGAACAGTAGAGTTAATGTAATGCAGCCTGTAGTTGGTGGAGTTTAATTTGTGTTCATAAAGACTGTAAAGGACCTGAAACATGTGAAATATGTCAGTGAGCTACGGGGTGAAACATAAAGAAATGTTACTTTTCTAACAGATCCCAGCTGGTATGGTCTGTCTTTAGGTGTGTGTTTGCTGAATCTGTCAGGAGTTGAGTCAGACTTGTTGGATAGTTTCCTGCTGGGCGTTACTTCTGCTCACATTTAAAAGATGGTCCGTGTCGGTGCTGTTACAGGCTTCTCTCTCACTCTTACTGTCTTGTAGTTGGTATTTTGGTATCAGCCTCAGCTGAACAGCAGCAGGAAAGCTTCTCCAGCCACGTGCACACAATGACGTGCAGCAACGTGGACGTTATTTTGGTTAAAAAGGAGCGACAGAGTGAATAACTGATTAAAGAGTGAGGCGGTGTGAAATCATTTTATATAACTGCTCTAACTGCTATGAAACCTTTGAGGTTTGAGTTGTTTAAGTTGGATAAAATTCTCTGTTCTGGCGGCCGTGTTCTGAGTAGCTGTTAGCTTAGCTCCACGTCAGAATTCCTCCCTGATTCTCCAAAACGAGTCCTCGATATAACCAACACTGTGAAATGGATGAGAGAGAAAAGTGAACAATCCAAACACAGTCAGAGATGTTCAGAGAGGAGACGCCCCGATGAAGAGTCACTTCCTGTGTCTGTGTCACATGGTTTACCCCGACTGACACGCCCCTTTAGGAGACCAGCAGCAGGTCCTGAGTCTGTTCATTCTAATGGAGACGTGAGCATGAACACAGATTCTGATCATTTCTTTCACCCCACAGTCTCTGAGAGAAACGTTGGATCATTTAAAACAAGACAAACATCTTCTGAAGATGCTGACACCAACGATTCAGGAGAAAATTTACTTTGTTTGAGGCTGAAATCTGACAACACAAAAACCTCTTAGTAAAAGCTTTAATATATGACCCAAATATAACTGAGATACATGATGATTTTAATATTCATTCCTTATTTTCTACTCTGATTAGGTGTTTCAGTTTGGTTGCAGATCTTTACCAAATCAGCCTGAAAACACAGAGTGTTAAACAGTGTTTTCAGATTCAGCTGGTTGAGCCTGCAGAAAGTGACTGACAGCTCATCCGACCAATAGGAGCGCAGCAGAGAGAAGCCCCGCCCCTGAAACATCCCTCTGTATACTGTAACATTGAACTCCTGGTTCAAAAAAGAGGAAATAAAAATCTGTGCCTGAAAAACTAAACATGAGAGAAACAAACCTAACTAAAGGAAATACATGCTGTGATTAAATATTAAAATAACATTTCTTTAGTTTCAGATTTGAGCCTTTTTGACGTATTAATTGACACCAAATGTCACTTGTTGCTGTTTATGGATATAAGATGTTTTGTGATCTCTCATTTCTTTGTTCTTCTATTAATAAATAAATAAAAGGTGGTTTTATCTTGACCTACTTAGTAAAAGTAGTAATACGTCAGTAAATAGGGAGAAAAAAAGTTCTTAATAATTTATTTCAACTGGTACTGAAGACGGTCAAATTTTCAGATGAAACATCTAAAAATCTAAAATATTCGTAAATTACAAACACGAGCCTATAAATATTTGGCATTTTTTCCAAATTAAATACTTAATTAATTATTAAATCATCAAAATAGCTGATAAATAACATTTGGTTCATTTTCTAATCAAATAATCAACAGTTTAAATATTGTATAACTTCATCTTTACAAAAGCACATAAATTAAAGTTGTTCTTGTCATCTTGTCCGTAGTTGAAAGGTTAATTTATTTTAGGACGGGTAAAATATGAGTGTTTGACCATTTAGATCTGATCTGAAAATACATTTTACATTAAAGTAAGTTAATAAAATACTTTTTGTGTTTTTAATCGAGGACACAATTAAAACTTTTGTCTGTCCTGCTCCAAATTTTAAGGAACCAGGATGTAGAGTTCCTGCCTTGTTGTGAAACTGTTTCCAGTCCAGATGAAACAATGTGGTGAAACTCTGCTCGTTGCTCCAAACTGCACAGAAACACTGCATCAGTGCAGTTTAACAGGTGAGATGTGTGTGTTCAGTCTGACTGTGTGAAAAGGCTTCGTACAAGAGAAGAAACACTAAAACCATCAGAACTCACGATGTGTGTGCATGTGTGTGTGTTTCATACGTTGCAACAAACAACAACACAAAACACACAAACAACAGACGGCGGAACAGAAACAAACCTCCAGTTTGGTTGAAGCGCTGCTTCAAAATGTCAATGCCGGCTTTGAAGGTCTGCTGGGCACCCATGCAGTTTCCAGTGTTCCTCTCCCAGTACTGTGGATCTGCTGCCTCGTTCACCCAGTCCTGTTTGGGCACTGCTCTCCTGGTGTTGCTGTCGTAGTGAAACATCTGAACTTCATCAACCAGTCCAACAACAACAAACTCAGGGAAGTTCGGGACTTGTGAGGACCCAGTGTAGAAATACTTCAGGGAATGAGTCACTGTAAAAAAACAACAAAAAAAACCTGTGATTTCATGTTTCAGAATTTTACAGTATATATATAATATATATATATGTGTGTGTGTGTGTGTGTGTGTGTCTATAAAATGTATTTTACAATAACTTCTCCAACGTGGGTTAAAAAGTGGGTTATCTTGCACATTTTATTGTGATTAGAATTTTTCATACAACACAATGATAAAATTATTGGATATTTCTCTTCTTTTGCTTCCTTTTATGTGAACACAGCATTAAATGACACAGTTAATCACTTTGTTACTCGTTAATGATTTCTGAGAGATATACTGACAGAATTAGAGTTTCTAGTTAACTTCAAACATATTTGGACTTTTCTGAAGAATAATTTCTTGTTACGTATACTGATACCAAACTGAACCCAACCTTGATTTAATCACCAAATTATTGATCTAGATATAAAACAATGTTCATATTTTTAAGTGATAGCTTTCAGGGTTGTGTAATTAGACAACACGAGTAAATCAAACTCTACATTTATCTAATCCTAACAATGTGCAACTGTGGTCAAATAAGAAAACATTTAAATTCATTAGAGAACGATGTTACAGCCCATCTTTACCAAGAAGGAAGCTGATTTCCTCTGGGAGGTCACAGTGTCTTTGAAAACAACTCTATAGATGTGAAATGTGTTTAACAGGAACAAAAATATAAATGTGGCAGCCTCCTATGGACAGGTTTTCATACTGTGGAAATGTCTATAATTATTAGTGACGTAATCAATTAACTTCTAAACTGAACAGAAAATGATGATTTTAAGTTACAAACCATATTTACAATTATCAACCGATGAGATTTGATGAGAAAAGAGTAATTTTATTCTCGCGTTCATCCGTTTCTATCTCCCTTTTATCTTTGTTTACAGCCATGTACAGTGAGGTGGACCCAGAGCGCCATTTCGATGCCATCTTGAACCATTTCCGAGTCGGACACCAGCAAATGATCATCAAATGAATATTGAGTAAATTTATATTTGAGCAAACAGGCACCTCTATCAATATCCATAGAAATAATCAGATACATACCATTTCCTTGTTTTTCTAATTTCAACTGTAAAGTTTGATAAATTAGGACCTAAAGATATGAGCATAACAGATTTTATAGCCTAAACTTTTAGGATAATTGATTTGTTTTATAATTGTTTCGTGGGCGGTTGTAGCTCAGGAGGAAGAGCAGTCGCCCACCAATCGGAAGGTCGGTGGTTCGACTCCGGCTTCCACGGGCTACATGTCGAAGTATCCTTGGGCAAGACACTGAACCCCACGTTGCCTACCGATAAAATCTGTTGGTGTATGAATGGTTGTGTGAATGATTATAAAGCACGTAGTGTGTATAGATGTAGACGTGCTGTATGAGTGTGTGCGAATGGGTGAATGTGGCATGTAGTGTTAGAAGCGCTTTGAGTGGTCAGTTAGACTAGAAAAGCGCTGTACAGTCCATTTACCATTTTGTTTTAATCAGCTGTTTAATATGCAAAGGTTTTCAAAAACTAGTCGGTTTGACACAATTAACGGAAACGTCTGTATGATCTTTCTCTAGTTATATATGTATCAAAATTATTAGAATATAAATAATAAAATAAAACTCCTAAACTCACCAGCGGCCGCGCTGTGTATTCCAAGGAGGAAGAAGAAGATAAAACTCTTCATGTTGTCCGTCAATATCAGAACTTCAATCAGCTTGTGCGCTTCGTTGTCCAACACCAGCCTCTCTGTGTTTTCACAGCAGAGTCAGAGCTAAAGTCGGAGAAAGGAGGGATAAAACAGAGAGAAGTCAACACCTACACTCTGTCTGAGCCAATAGGAATTTACAATGAGCCTCAACGTCACTTAAATCTGGGTCAAACTGACCAACATAGGTTTTATTGACGAAAGTGAAACTAAAATCCGTTTTTTTCAGCCTTTTTGTAACCAGATGGAGAAACTTATGGGTTTCATCTGTAAAGCCCACCTTTCTTCTTATAACAGGAGTGTTTAATCTTTGCTTCTTTCACCTTCTGTGTTAGATTTATTTCAGATTAATGGGATCTAAAGTGCAGAAATGTTGTTTTCTCAGGGGTCACCAGTCCCTCTAAGCTGAACATTAACCTGTGCAGCTGATGATATCTTTGTGTTTGATGATGGCTGATGTGAGGAGACTGAAAACAGTTCAAATCATCAACAGATAAAGTTGTGTTTTGCTTCATGTCACAGTGACTCTCTGAGGTGAGGTGCTCCCTCCTGTGGTTCAAACTTTCAGTTCACTTTCTGTGTTTGGAGTCTAAAAAGTGTTGTTTCAGTTGTTTCTGCTCAAGATAGAGATCATACAGCAGCCTCACTTTAGTTTTACTACTGATATTACAAAAAGATCACATTTCTACCATGAAAGAGAATGAAACAGCTTGTTAAACACAAACAGTTCTGTCAAACAGGCTAAATGCAGCTGAGGAGCCATGTGCACTGAAACCTGCCTGAAGGGAAATTTAACACCAGAGTGGATGTTTCAACACTTGATGCTGTTTTAAGTTTTCCTTCTGATTGGAACTGTTAATATTTCTGAATTATTAACTCCTTAATGGACTTTATATGTATGATAAAATTCAGGTTTAAATGTTTTTAAAACATTGTAAAAATCATATTTTTATACAAACAAAAGTAGAACTGTATGTGTTGCATCTGATTTTAATTCAAATCTCATTTTCTGATGTTTATTTTCTTGACACTGAAGCTCGGACCAGAAAAAGACACTTCCTGGTCATTGCTGATAAGCACCATGGTCTAAATCAGCTGCATAAATAAAATGTGTATCTACTATTAAACTGCTTGGAAGGGCGTCATTGTAAGGACATGCTGTATTCTGAAATCATCATACCTTTAAAATATCCAATATATTTATGAAAAATGTTTCCTTTATGAAGCAATAAGACTAAAATAAACAATAAATAAATGTAAAAAATATTTGCTTTTCATTTTATAAAACCACCAATGTTTATTTTCCTTCACTTAAAAAATGTCACCGAACAACATTAACTACAAATAACCACTTCCTGTCTGTACATGAACCTTAAAGCTTCAACTTAAAATGGTCACAGATTGTTGAAGGAGCGAAGCCAAACTCTCGACACAGATGACACAGCCATCATGGGGTGTATCAGGGACGACCAAGAGGAGGAGGACAGGAGTCTGGGGAGGAGCTTCTTTCTCTGGTGCCACATGAACAACCTGCAGCTCAACACCTCAAAGACCAAGGAACTGACCTGTTGCTTTGATTAAGGGAGAGGAGGTGGAGGTCGTGGACACCTGCAAATACCTCGGGCTGCAAGCTGGACCGGACAAGCAGCACAAGGCAGCTGTATAAGAAGGCCCAGAGCAGACTGTGTTTCCTGAGGAGGCTGCAGGAAGCTCCTGTGGGTCTGCTGTTGTTCGGGGAAGACTCATATATGAAAGCACAGGACACAGTTTATGCAAACGATTAGGTTTGAGAACACCCCGTGTTCTAATGTTGATGATCTGTTGAACTCTTACACATCAAGTCTCTTAAATGTTTTGGATACCATTGCTCCTGTCAAGGTTAGAATGGTTAAAAGTAGGCAAAGGGCGCCATGGAGGAAAGAAGAGTCGGTCGGGGCACAGAAAAGGGAGCGCCGGCGAGCCGGGTCAAAGCTCCAGGTTCATTATGAGACTTACAAAGAAAAGCTATGTGTGTTCAACCAGACTTTGCGTGGAACGAGGGAGAGTTATTTTTCTGAAATCATCAAAAACTGCAGTAACAACTCTCGTGTCCTGTTTGCTACAGTAAACAGATTAACAAACCCTCCAGTTTCACTGCCTTTAGAACTCATTTCTACATCCAAGTGTAATGAGTTTGCAACATTCTTTAATGACAAAGTTCAAGGCATTAAAAATGCAATAATTTCCACAACACAGATAACTACTCTGCAGCCAGCTGGACACCTAGAGCTGACATATTTCACACCTGTTACTGACACAACAGTCGAAGAGACCATCTGCAGTCTGAGTTCATCAACGTGCTGCCTTGATGAGTTGCCCACTAGATTCCTAAAGTCTGTGCTGAGCAGTTTGTTACCACAACTCGCTCATCTAGTCAACATCTCACTCCAGACGGGAACATTTCCAAAGGCCTTAAAAACTGCTGTCATTAAGCCTCTTCTAAAGAAGAGCAATCTGATGCCACAGTACTGAACAACTACCGGCCCATATCAAACCTGCCATTCTTAGGCAAAGTCCTAGAAAACGTTGTATACCAACAGCTTAGTGACTTTCTCCTGTCTAACAATGCTTTTGATACTTTCCAATCAGGCTTTAGGCCCCACCACAGCACTGAGACAGCTCTGATCAAGGTGACAAATGACATCCGCCTGAACACAGATGCAAGTAGAGTCACAGTCTTAGTTCTGCTGGACCTGAGTGCTGCCTTTGACACAGTTGACCATGCGATCTTATTACAGAGGTTAGAAGACTGGGTGGGAATCTCTGGTAGTGCTTTAAACTGTGTCTCAGACCAAATTTCACCAAAATAGTTCACTGTGTCAGCATTAATTCTTGTAAATTCAATTTAATTTATTTAATTTGTTTGTGTTTTTATCTGTGTAATTTGTAACTGTGTTTTGTATTTGCTGCTGCCTATCTTGGCCAGGTCTCCCTTGAAAAAGAGGTTCTTAATCTCAATGGGATCTTTCTGGTTAAATAAAGGTTATTATAATAATAATCAAGAGGGGTTGAATCACATCTTCAAATTGTTTAAAAAAAAGTCTGGGATGTTTCCAAGTGGGCAGAACAGTGGGTCTACTGACACCTGCTTACTTATCTCATTACTCATGTTTGTGCACATTGTTCCTCCAGAAAGCCTGAATAATGTCCCAATCCCACAAGCATTGAAATGTAAACATTATTGCTAATATTATATTGTAATTCCTTAAATCTATATATACAACTACAAGTTCTATTAAATGGAACTTTTATATATCTATATATGTAGTGTCTGAACTGTAGGTTTTTACAAAAATCCTTATTTCAGACGCCATATTCTGTTTTCAAAGTCTCAAATGTTTCAAACCTTCTTTTATCAAAGATACCATAAATTTCACAAATGCTGTGGTGAACTGTGGTCTGTGATGAAAGTTCTGTCAGCCAGAGTCATAAAAAGGATTGAGAGAGTGGTTACGTCTAAAAGTCTTCCTCAGTTTGCCCTGCCAGCAGAACATTATTTATTAAGGGGTTACTCTTGGCTATGTGCGGTATTTTATTCAGCTGTTGGTCCAGCAGATTAACGGCTGAAAAAGGTCCGAACATCACTGATTCGATTTCAAGCCACGGACATTCTGGTTGCCTGGTGATCCAAGAGGAAAGAATCCTGGCTTAAAGGCTAAGGTGTAGTTTTCTTTGTGTGGTAAACCCCACCCACCTCGTTCTTTTGGGATCTGAAGTACATGTGCAGCTTAAGAAATTAGAATATCATGAAAAAGTTCAATATTTTTTGTATATATCATATAAATTCATTACACATAGAGGGGAATATTTCAAGCCTTTATTTCTTGTAATTTTGATAATTAAGGCTTAAAGATAATGAAAACCCCAAATTCAGTGTCTCATAAAATTAGAATATTGTTAAAAAGTTCAATATCAGGAACTCAGGGTGTCACACCCTAATAAGCTAATTAACTCAAAACACCTGCAAAGGTTTCCTGAGCCTTTAAACGGCCTCAGTCTGGGTTCAGTGGGCTTCATAATCATGGGGAACACAGCTGATGTGACAGATGTTCAGAAGACAGTCACTGACAGCCTCCACAAGGAGGATAAGCCAGAAAAGGTCACTGCTGAAGAAGCTGGTTGTCCACAGAGTGCTGTATCCAAGCATATTCATAGAAAGTTGAGTGGAAGGAAAAGCTGCACCAGCAACAGGGATAACCGCAGCCTCGAGAGGATTGTCAAGCAAAATCCATTCAAGGCTTTGGGGGAGCTTTAGAAGGAGTGGACTGAGGCTGGAGTCAGCGCATCAGGAGCCGCTACGCACAGACGAATCCTGAACCAGAGACGACGTCAGAGGCGTCTTACCTGGACTAAGGAGAAGAAGAACTGGGCTGTTGCTCAGTGGTCTAAAGTCCTCTTTTCAGATGGAAGTCAATGTTTCATGTCATTTGGAAACCAAGGCCCCAGAGTCTGGAGGAAGAGTGGAGAGGCTCAGAATCCACGTTGCTGGAGGTCCAGTGTGAAATTTCCACAGTCGGTGATGATGTGAGGAGCCATGTCATGTGCTGGTGTTGGTCCACTGTGTTCTCTGAAGTCCACAGTCAACGCAGACATCTACCAGGAGATTTCAGAGCGCTTCATGCTTCCTTCTGCTGACGAGCTTTATGGAGATGCTGGTTTCATTTTCCAGCAGGACTTGGCACCTGCCCACACTGCCAAAGCTACCAAAAGCTGGTTCAGTCAGCATGGTGCAGAGGTCAGAGGTCATGACTCGAGTCATGTGACTTGGACTCGTGTCAGACTCGAGTCATGTGACTTGGACTCGTGTCAGACTGTAGCATGAATTTGATGACTTTAGACTCGACTTGACAAAATCTAATAAGACTTGTAACTCGATTTGAACTTTAAAGGGGACATATTATGCAAAACTCACTTTTTGCGGGTCTTTGTGTTGATATTTGGGTCTCTACTGTTCCTTTAAACACTCCAAGCGCGAAAAAAACCCATCCATCCATTTTCTGTAGGTCAGAAAGACTTTGCTGTCAAGAAAAAAATGCTGCTGTGAGCCATTTGTATGGCTCCCTTCTTGTGACGTCACACGAAGGGAATTTGCATTTACCTGTCGAGTCCCCACCCACTCCCCACCCTCTACATTAGTTGAAGGTCCGCCATCGTGTATCGAGCATCGAGCATTAGAGATGCTTAACTCGAATCTTTTGGGCAATCCGGGCTGATCGGATCATTTCGAGGAGGGGATTCGAGTTATACGGATCACTTGAATCACTTGAGTCACTTATTAAAAAAAAAAAAAAAAAAAAACCCTTTCTGCCGTTTAGTGGCTATGCGCCTTGCCTTTTTTTTGTCCCATTTATCAATTCATTTTGATAAATCAAAGAGCAGCCTACGGCTACAAGTTCATTCATTTATTTTTGTCAAGTAATAATTTAATGCCATTTTATCTGAAAGCCAGACACAACAGCTAGTGTGTGCATTTACACAGCGACAAATGTGGTAGTGAAGTGAATTCGATAGAGGAGAATCGCCGAACCGGTGTAAAAAATGAGTGATGAAGGAGTCTGCTGACAAGAACTCAGTCGAACAAAAGAAATCTTTATTTCTGTCGTCAGGTTCGTGTCTAATTTACAGAAAGATGCATCTTCTGGAGAAAGTCTGTGTCCAATAGCCCTATGAAATCCTTTCTGCTCTTGGAGAGAAAGTCCTCACTCTTTAAAGGTTTTTCAAGGCCACTTGTCCAGGCGTTAAGCCAAGAGAGATGGTCTGACTGTACGAATGTCTCATATCAAATCTACCTTATTTGGTAATGCAAGGGCTTATTTTTCAGTGTATCTCAGTGTCTTGCACGGAGACGCGCGGAGGCGTCTTGAAATTAACCAGCTGTGGACTCATTAAACTCCGGTTCGTCCATTTTGTCTGTGGACTCAATGAACTCAGTTCAGATTTCCTCATGTGCCTTGGGCCCCATTTTGCCTGTGAGTCCATACACCTCATTCCCCCCTTCGGGACTACTTAGAGTCCCGAAACACAAAATGGCCTCTACAATATGTGTCACGGTAAATGGTCAAACCCATGAATCTGCATCAACAAAGACCTCACTTGTTCGACATTATTGATTGCCCAATCTCTTAATATATAATAAGCCCTCAATTTCTGAGTCAACTGATTAGTTAAACTCCTATTTACGTGTCTATGCGCACATTATTTTAACTATTTTAGACTAGGTAAGCTAAATTTATCATATAATTAGTCCAAATTCGGCTACAGTAAACCAGCCTACCGGTCTCCCTCCAGTCACACAGCTCATCAGTCTCCTGACATGACTAAACATTCATGTCCTGCTCTCCCATACAATCTGTGTGTCTCTGTGGGGAACCTGCAGGTCAGTTGTCATCCAGTCGATAAAAAACCACCCTTCCTAAAAAGTGGGGAAAAAGATTGGATGACCTAAGGGAATGTCACTCTGGTGCCAATCTAAGCAAGCAATCCCTGTTTCATATTAACAATTACCTTTACCATTAACGTCTAATTTCAGGACCTTTATGGTCAATTTGGTCCAATTTCCTCCTATTATGTCCACAAAGCGTGGCTCCTACTGTATTACAGAGAATAGGCTATATCAAAAGCATAATGACAACAATATCACAAGTAACATATAAGTTCACACTCCATTATGGCATACAATGCAGATTGAAATGGTTCATAACAGCAACCAAGATTATAACATCAACGATTACATTTTTCATGATTATAACTCAATCCACACAATTCTAGAGTTTTAGCATGCTAGTACTACTGAAAAATATCAATGCATTTGCAGTGGAGTAGCCGTGTAGCTTAGTTTCCATCTTTTGTTATCCAACGTCCATTTTCCTTTATCGTATTCTCCTGTCCAGGGTCCCACAGTCCATTTGCATCACCCCGTCTCAAGTCTCTGAGTCCATTCCGTGGGGGTCCCTGGACAGCCAGTGTCTCTCAGTTCGTTTCCCATTTCCCAGAATGTCATCCTGAGAAGAAAGAAAACACCCACCAGTATCTTGCCGGAAAATTAACTTATGCTACAGTATATTGCATGATTACATAATTGTCGCACGATGTGTCCAAACTCCGCTTCCAGAGTCCTACTTACTATACCTGTATATGTTGTTTACTAATTCCCCTAATTTCTATATTAGTGTGTATGTGACATGTATCTACTTGTGTCCACCCATCTTATCCTGTTAGCCTCAGCCTAGTCATTCCCCCCTTACATCTGTCAAAACTCCCGTACAGAGTTGGAACACCTCGGCGTCTGGCCACACCACTGCAATAGCAGATTGTTAAGTAAACCACTGTATCATAAATGTAGACAAGGTTAATAAGACTGCACACTGTCAGAAATAAGTGATAAACCATGTAAAAACGTCACACTCAGTATAAAACTATAAAATATGTTTGTGGTAATAACCGCTAGGCTTTCCATCCCAGGAGTGGCTGCTGCATGGTGCTAGAAACAGAACCTCTTTTCTAGTCTGGTTTCAACCTTTCCTCACTCAACTGGCAACTCCGCAATGAGCACATTTCTTAGGAACACGAGTTGGAGTGGACCCTGGCCAAAATAACAAACAAAACCTGTCTATCTTGAATATAGTTGACTTTCCTGACAAAATTAATGCAAACCAAAAATACAGTCATCTTACCTCCCTAGAGTAATATAAACAGGAGAAAACTGGGTTAACAAAATGGCCGTCCACTCCTACTGCATGATTGTCTTAGTTGTATCTTTAAAGTGGATACATATCCATGATATCATCCTCTGCTTCCACCTCTTCCGTGTCTTCATTCCACCTGCCCCTTTCCAATAATGGCATTTGTGTTTGGTTCTCCTCTTTTTCCTGTTCGCCGAACTGTCAATGGGGTGAATCTCCTCTGCTGGTGGTTCTTGTTGGATTGTAACGACCCCGTATGGCAATTTTAGACTAGCCATAAAACAACAACCTGTCCATCCATATGGTAAAAATAGATATGCTTTATTACCACACACCCACCAGATGTCTTTAAAGGTTCCAATGGTCACATTTACAGGGAGGAGTTCATGTTTAACCCACAGGGTCCTACTCTCTCGTTTATCCGGGGCATGGACAGTTATCCTTGTCTGACCTTCAATTTCGTTGTTTGCTTCTATTCTGACTTGCATCTTATAGCTGTCGCACTCTGATATTCCTACGAACATCCCTTCAGCCCCGTGAGTGTCGTTTGAACAAAAACAGACTTTGGCCTTAACGGCCACTACTTCCCTTGGATCGGGCCGTGCTGCTGCCGCCTTCTCCTGTTGATGTTGTAAATTAAGATATGGCAAATCGCTTAACCATGTACATTCCTATTTGGGTGTAAATAGATGTTTTGACAGAGCCAACCACCTATCCGTTGGTGCTTGTTGATTATATAACAACCAAAATAACGCATACTCCTGACACAAGGGACTAAGTGGCTCAGGTATTTTCTCCAGAATTGACGGCCATGTGTTTGGTGCTGGAACCTTTACAAAGCAAGGGCAGTTATCAAGTGTAGCTCGCCGTACGGAATGAGTCAGTTGTTGGAACCACATGTTCTTATTAGCCCATGGGTCAGTAATCTGCAATACCGAAGAATCAAACCCAAATGCCCTCCATTTATTTTCTCTTTTATAAATGGTCTGTTCATCCGCAGCTGCGTCATTTTCTTGCTGTTCAAAATCTAGTGTATCTTTGTCTAATTTCCTATTGACATGGTAAATGGTGTCCGATGGTACCTCCTTTTTCTCCACCGCGCTTGTTGGCGGAGCAGATTTCGCCGTGGTACTCCCTATCCTGTTATTGTTATTGGAGGTAGTGTTCATTTTCGCTACAGTCCCCCGAGCAATACTAGTGGTTGCCGGTTCTATTATTTCCCCTTTGGATGTGTGTACGAGTGGAGGGAATTGTGTTGAGACAGGTGTTGCTTCAGGAATTATCGTCTTTGTTTCCGCCCCTCCATTTCTTAACCTTAACCTTACATATTTGACTTCAGGTTCAGCTCTATTACGCCCTTCTTTCCCCTGGGTTGGGGACCCAAAATATATACACGTATACATTCCTTGATCCCTTTTTTGAACATGACGCACAAAAAGACTACAGTCTCCTTCTTGTTTCACCCTCCTTGCCTCATTAACCAGTACATACTTTGGTGGTGCGTTGATGGTGGCATTTGAGTAGGTTATCAGTTTTCCGTAGTTGTCTTTCCACTGTGGTAGATGGGGTCCTCCCACGTCCACCACTTTGCACTCGCATGGAGGCTGGGCCAACTGACCCTCGGTCACTATCACCTTAATCGCCGTATCGCTCGAGTTTGGTCGTTCTGCGGCCGGACTTTGGCCTCCTTGGTACAGATGACTCTGTGCCACTTCTCGAAGCGTCATTGTTGTTCTCTTTGATCTTTGTTGGATTGCTTTCTGGAGAAGAGGCCCCCGTTGTCTCTGGCACGTGTTGCAAATTGATAATAATAATAATAATAATACCTAAGTTTTATATAGCGCTTTTCCAAATGCTCAAAGACGCTTAATTGATGACCCCAAATCTTTGTAGACCCTTTTACTTGGACCGCTGTCCCTGTGCTGCGCACAATTTCAAATGGTCCTTCCCGGCGTTCGTTAAACCACTTTCTCCTAAAGACCTTCACGAACACTTTGTCCCCTGGCTGCAAAATGTCTCTCTTTTGCTCCGCAAGCTTCTCCTGCTCGTGGTCCTGTTTCTGCCTGTCAATGACATACGTGGATATGTTCCTATGTAACCATATACTTAACGTATGTCTTCATTTCATCTTCCAACAGAGACAAACTTGGACCTTTCCCGTTTGTTCGCAAAAAGGGCGTGGGCATTCGTCTGCCCGTCACCAACTCATGCGGTGTCATTTGCAAATCACGAAGTGCGCCTGAACGGCATGCCATTAGAGCAAGTGGAAGCGCTGCCACCCAATTCAGTCCCGTCTGTTGACAGATTTTTACAAGACGGTTTTTCAACACGCCGTTCATTTTCTCACACATGCCTTGGCTCTGTGGATGATAAACCGCTCCAAGACGTTGCTTGATTCCTAGTTTCTGTAGGATCAGTTTTACTGTTCTATCAACAAATTCTCGCCCGTTATCTGATGATATTCTATCTGGAAGCCCCCATCTGGGTATGACTTCACGACACAGGAACTTAGCAACAGATTGAGCGTCTTTTCGCCCAGTTGGGCAGGCCTCTGACCATCGTGAGAACCTGTCCACTACCACCAACATGTACCTTTTGCCGTCCACTGGTTTTATCATGTCAACAAAATCCATTACTAACTCCAGCATAGGGATGTCGAAATGTGCTCTGGAGGAATTGTCATACCTCTCCTAACATTATTTTTCAAACAAATGGCACATCTTCAGATGACATGATCCGCCTGTTCGAGCAAGTACGGTGCCCAAAAACCCCGTACTCTTGTGTGATCTTTCTCTTAACTTCCCCCCTTGCAACATGGGCGTGCCCGTGTGCTTCCTGAATGAGCCAACCTAACAAGTCTGGGGGCGTCACCATCAAACCCTCATGGTTTCTCCAAAGACCCGTAGGGTCTTGACTGGCACCCCTCTCAGCCCAATGCTGCTTGTCCATCGCACAAGCTGCTTCCTGCATTAAATTCACATCTTTAAGTGTGCTTTTGTCATCTAGGTCTAGCTTTTTCAACGACAAAATCCGTTCCGTGTGCTTTACTATCGCGTAGCCGGCTACCAACTCACTGCCTATCTGATAGCAGGATCCATTTAAAGCCTGCTGATGGTTTACAAATCCCAGAACGGTTTAGGGTCAAAATACATCTGTGATATGTTCAGAGAATGCAACCTATCAGAGTTCTCAGATCCAAGGACTCAGGTCAGCTGGTCCAGTCCAGAGTCCAGACTAAACATGGAGAAGCAGCATTTAGCTGTTACGCTGTCACAAGTGGAACAAACTGCTAGTGGAGATTAAACTTTCACCAAATGGAGACATTTTTAAATCCAGGTTAAAAACATTTCTTTTCTCTTGTGTCAATGCATGAAATCTGCACGATATCTTTGAACTTATCTGGACTGTTGCTTGTTTCTAAATTCATTTAAATGATTTTATTTGTTTCTCTTTATATTCTTTTATGTATTTTAATGCTTCTTCCACTCCCTGCTGCAATACTTTTATTCTGTGCAGAGCACCTTGAATTGTTTGTACATAAAATGTGCTATATAAATAAATTTGATTTGATTTAATTATATAACTGGGCCGCACAGTGATCTACCCTGTGCTTGGTCACAAAGCTATTTATCTGTGGTAAACCATACTTCAGAAAGGCATTCTTCAATTGCTTTCAATAATTTTTTTTTTCTTTTTTTTTTTTTTCTTCTTCTGCACTGAGATTTCCTTAAAAACCAAACTTCTTTTCCCATCTCGTCTGAGTGGCCTATTTAATATGATCAGTGTCCCGTTAAAACATTTATTTGACATTCACATCTCTATTCCTATTTTCTTCTAAACAAGCCTTCCTCATTTTATGTCCCTTTAATAGCCAACCAGTTTGAATGGAGTACACTTGAGCAACTGATCAGATCAGCGGAACACTGTTTTTTGTTGACTTCGTTATGTTTCCCCCAGTCTGTTGTTTCACTGAGGCACTACTGGATAATTACAACCCAAACCAGTTTATGCACAGATCACCTTCCTATACATACTTACATACATACAAACAAACAAACAAACTATTATTTTTCTCAATTTCTCATCTCTGTTTTAACGTACATACAGTCATTTATCGCTGTAGTTTTCTCCCACTGACTATGGACTCCTTAACATTTTAACTCACGTTTTTGCAGATCTCAGTTAAATAGTACACATTAATATTGAACTTTACTGGGTGAGCAGGTCTTTGTTGCCTTCAGTAGCCTATGTGAACCTCTATGTCTATGTATGAATATCTTTCTTATATTTCTTGGTATTGTTCTGTGTGTGTGAGGCCTAAACCCAATTTCTATGTGGCACCCGCGGTGTCACGGGAGCAGTGGTGGTACTCTGTTCCGCATCGTCTTCATTTTTGTTAATCCATGCTTCATACCATAAAATTGGAAATACTATAATAAAGGTAATGATAAACAATACACAGGTAGTTCCTCTTAACCCACAAAATCCTGGTAATCTGAATGGATGCCACGGCCGATGTCTGTCCATTTTCCTGTCTTATTTTAGCCGCACCCTATGTTCTCGTTTTAGCCGTTGTTTTCTTCACTGAGGTTGAGATGAACCTCTCCTGTTGAGAAAGTTCCCCTTTGTAGTCAGACTTATGCTTCAGAGAACGGTGGTGGGTAACTAATCTTCCCCTTTTTCTCAAGGTCGTGGTCTTACTAGTTTACAGTGTGATAAGTGAATCCAGGAAGTCCTTTCTACTTTTTCAGCTGCTGTGGGTGTTGTACATAGTACCTGATATGGACCTTTCCCCCTTTGGACTGGGCCAGGTCTTTGTCCCTTTTTCTTTTATCGGTTTGATGAGGATCCAGTCTCCGGGTTTTACTGTCTTCAGAGATTCCTCCACAGGTTCACCTGGAACAGAATTGACAGAAGAGATCTCTCTCTCCTTGTTAACATTTTAACCATGTATTCTGCAACGGTTTCTTCTCTCTCTTCCTCGTGTTTGGTGAATGGTTTCCACTGTGGGAGTACAAATGGTCATGCATTATCTCAAATGGTATTAATCTTGCGATAATTGAAATGATATGCATGTTTAGTGTCGTGTCTGTGGAGTTTTGACACGCTTTTAGTTTTCTGTTTAGTTCTTACCATTTCTTAGTTTTGTTAAGGTTTAGGTTCAGGTTTCGTATTTAGGTTTGTCATGTCATGCCACCTTTCCTCAGTCCTTCTCCTGTCCTGCCATCAACTGCACTCAATCACTAATCCCCCTCCACAGTATTTAGTCTCCCGGTTTATTCATGTTCACTGCCAAATCCTCACTAGTCACTGGTCACTGAAATTAAGTACCCTTCTTGGGTTCAGTCATAGTCATAGTCCTGTTTTGTTTAACTTTAGTTATGTTTTGTTTTTGTTACTGTTTGGTTTTTGATATCCGGCCCAGCTGCGCTTTTCCTTGAAACCTTTTTGATAATAAACCAAGTTTAGTTTTTGAAAGAATTCTGTACCCGCATGCTTCCTCGCATCTGCCCTATCTGACATTTAGGACTACTAGTGGTAAACAGTGAAACCATTTTCCTGTTTCTTCTATGATTTTTCTTCAGTCTTGACATAACTATTCCATTGTGTCTTTCCAGTCATCCTGCTGACTGATATGGTGATATGTCTAGTGGTTTGTAAGGTATATTTTTAAGTTCTTTAGCATCAGGGAGATGACATTGTTTACTAAGTATGTTCCATTATCACTGTAGGTTTTTTCCCATAACTCCCAATCTAGGAAATATTTATTTTCCCTGTGCCTTTGCTACTGAGAGTGCATCTGCTTCTGCGCATGGAAATACTTCAACCCATTTGGTAAAAACATTTATTATCACTTGGCAGAATTGTTTCTCTTCCCATTTAGTTAATTCAACGGAATTCATACAAATGTGATGAAAAGGGTTCTCTAGCTTTAAGGAATTATCCTCATATTGTCACTTGAGTGCCCTGTGGCTTCTGTTTTGCATATATTTGACCTGTTAGACACAAATTTATTTACTTATTTATTACTTATTAAGTAATTAGTAAACCCATATGTTGTAAAAACCTTTGTTTCTTATTGTTACTATCCCCCCTGTTGAGACATGACCTAGTCCATGACTCAATACTGCACCATGATTTAAACAAGCTTTTTATGTGTCCAGCACATCTATAAATTGCTACTTTAGCTAACCGCTGAATAGCATCTAATAATGCTAAAATCAATTCTTTATGACGTATAGATTCACCTGTGGATGTCCTCATACATCTATTTTTCCCTTGCTGTGTTAACCCGCCTACTTTTGAGGGAGCATATTGATTGCTAATGTAAATGTTAACCACCTGTTTGTTCTCTAACTTACTACCTTTAGTTACAACTACCAATTCAGCTATTTGATTAGAACAATTGTTTGGTTGTGGTCGTTTTAAGAGAACTTCAGCTTCAGTTACGACAGCAACTTTTGTAATATTTGTGTCATCAGGGTTCTTCCTATGTGACCTTATGTTACGACCCCAGGTCTAGGGGATCAGGGTGGTAACATAAAATGTGTCCAGAGGGAAGAAGTTTAAGTGTAAAAATAATTTATTACAACAAAAAAGGTTCCCAAAACAAAAGAGGGGTACACTGTAACCAAACAAACAACTAATTGAAAACACTAGAGTTGGCTAACTCAAAACACTAAACCAAACAAACAAGTAAAGGTACAAATCCAATCAACGTTTTCGTAAGTCTTTAAACAAATGACTGCAACAAGCCAAGTGGGGGGGATCAGCTGCACAAAATGACTTCCTAAAGCTGTCCCCGTGGTGAAATGACTTCAGGAGCCTTTTATGATTTGCAGGTGGACCTCATCCCTCACTGATTGGGTTGTCATCTCCCGCTGGTCCAATAGCGTAGCTTTGCAGTTCCCAGGCAGCCAATCACCCAAGAGTGCTCCAACACTCGAATCTGCATACAAAAAGAGTCATGCACATCCTCTAGAGGCCAGGGGCCGTAACACCTGTCGACAAGCATATTTATTCCTGCATTTTCATAATGTATGGCATTCAAGTCTGGCCTGGGTAAGACACTTATAGTCATTTCTGATATGCAATCCTGATGCTCTCCATCTCGTAGGGCAGGCAGCTGTGAGGATGGAACAAGTGAAGTCCATCTCTCTACCACGAGGTGTGGCTGTGAAAGAACAACAGTTATGCAGGAGAGATGTCTGGAAGGAGACAAATAAAATGTTTTGTTGAGTAACAATATCACAGTCACTTTATGAGGTACCTTAATCATTAATGCGTGAAGTAACCTTATAGTTTCTGATGCCATAGATGCTACTACTTGAACACACAGCAACAGTGTCCGGGCCACTGATTTAAAAAAATATGATCTTGTCACTTTTCCCCCTTCCAGTGGAAGCTGGCCTTTGACAGCAATTCAGCTGTAGGTCTTTCATTAGGAGTTTTTCACTCCCCCGTGCACGGTTTCAGCACCGACCCTGGGGGGCGGAAAGAGTGCCGAGATTTGTTTAGGAGGACCTAGTTGTTAAGAAAGTTGTTCTTTCAATGAGACTCAGTCTGTTAAAACAAACACACAGCAACAAGCACAAACATGTGTGTGTGCATGTATGTGGGCATAGGAGTGTAAGTGCTCGTGTGTATGCGTGTGTGTATGTGTATGTATGTTGATATTTAAAGACTCTGTGGATAAGTCACACTGGCCTTATTAGGCCGTAAGGTGAACCTCGAAAACTCCTTCAGAACACCAGGCTTGTTCCGCGCTCTCCGAACCAAACACGCTTCAGCTCATAAAAAGATTTGAGTTATGTTGAGGTTTAAAAAAAGGTTTCGCCGCTCAGAACATAGTACTTTTTTAGTTCGCAACGTTTAAAGGAATAACTAGTGCCTGGCAAGGCGTATGTACATATTCGGCAGGCGTAATAACAGTTTGGCTCGCGAGAGGTGCCACGGTTGAGACGTCATCAGAATGGACGAATCGGATAGCTGGTATGTCAGCTGAGCTGGTAAACAGAAGCAGTACCGCAGTGGAAGCGCGATCATCCAGCAGTACCGAAGAAGACGAAATTTCGATTGAAAATGTTAGAAAAAAGAAATCTTCCAAACGTAATATTTGTTACATGCACATATCTTCTGTTAAGCATGAGGAAACACAGAATTTCACCTGCACAAGGTGGAATGGAAGGAATCAGAAGGAACAAATAAAGAAGCACTTGCTGAGTTCTTATACGATGCGTGGCCACATGCTGATCTTACAGCAGTGGGAAGAAAGCTCAGCTTTACATAGCACAGCAACATGTCACCGTGACTGTACTGGAAGGTGTGCAGTCTGTTCATGCTGTGGAAGACCTGCAGTGTGACCACGAAGAATGTGACACTGGTGTTTTTGCATGCACAACATGCTGCACAGGAACATAAGACTGTCATTATTAAGAGCCCTGACACTGATGTAGCAGTCATTGCTGTGAGTCTGCAGAAAGATTTGCCATGCAGCTTGTACTTTTTCACAGGGACGGGCAACAGAACACGCATAATGGACATTACCAAGGTGTCATCAGCTCTCGGAGCCAGTGTGTGTTCAGCCTTGATTGGGATCCATACATTCACTGGGTGTGACACCACAAGGCAAAAAGAAGACATTTGCTGTGGCATGCGAGAAAGATGTCTACCTGAAGGCTTTCAGAAATCTGGGGACTGAATTTAACTTGGACCACTCTACATTTGCATTACTTTGCAAATATGTATGCCATTTATACCATCAGCCAACCGCAGAAAACATCAATGAGGCTAGGTACAAAGCTTTCTGTATGGCATCATCAGCCTTGCCAGAATTATCTATCCCCCCAACAAGTGATGCCCTCCACCAGCACTGCAAAAGGGCAAATTATCAGGCTAAAATAATGAGGTCATGTGTAAAGCAAAAGATTGGACTCATTTGAATCGGTGGTGGAGAGGAGGACACTGAACAAACTGTTATCCATCATGGATAACCCCACCCATCCTCTCCACCAGCTGCTGGTTAACCAGCAGAGCTCCTTTTCCAACAGGCTCATCCAGCTCCACTGTCACAAGGACCGTTTCAGGAAATCCTTCCTACCAGCAGCCATCACCATATACAACACCTCCCCCTCTGGCTGGAAGAGAACTTCAACCTCAATAGGCTTGAAGTCTCTTCTAAAAAACAATAACAAAAAACAAAAAATACTGTAGATTTGTACATAGCAAATGTTTATTCACTATTTTTATTTATTTTATATTATTTTATTTTATTCTATTTGCTTGTTTTTTACTACTTTAATTGTTTTCATATACTGTATGCTGCTGCAACAAAACAATTTCCCAAATTGGGATTAATAAAGTATTATTAAAGTAGACTTGTGCAGGTGTTCCAGCTGTTCAAACACCACAAAGGAAACAGAGGATAAAGAAGATGACAGCTGCCCTGACACTGACAGTGAGGAATAGTGTATGTGTGTGCGCGCGCGTTTTTTTTTTTTTTTTTACCTTTATTCTATTCCATTTCCTTTTATTATGGTTATGTATATAAGTTTATGCCGGTTGATGTGTATGCCCTACTTGTTTTGATTTTGTTATGTGTTGTATAGTTATTAGTGAATAAATCATTAAATGAATACCTGAATGGTAAATGGCTAAATTGGCTCAATTCAGAAATACATGAATGAGCATTATCGTTGATAATTATTATTTTATGTTCACTTTAAAATGATATTTTGCGAGATTCCTTTCTGTAGGTTAGTTTTGACAGCACCAGGCAGGTTGTCATTTTTCCAGTTTGTTGTCGTAAATCGGCAACGTGATTGGTCCAACGCGGTCACGTGGTGTCCTGTGACGTCAAAATCGTCATTCAGCCCTGCGGAAAATATCTTCAGAAAACGTCTCGGTTTAAAAAAAGTACAGGATTCTGTGACGCGAAATTTTTTTTATATGTGCAAAATAAGTTGGTCATTTTTATCAGCTAACGGGCATGTAGTTCGGAGAGCACGGAGCGAGCCTAAACGAAAACGGGGTTCACCTTACGGCCTATATATGGCTCGGGCGCAGCTTCTCTGTCTGCTTGGACCCTCCCACACACTCGAGGAATCACAGAAACATCCCATTCCTATCCATTCTATGTATTCTAAGAATCTAAATCTTTTTTCTTCTTTTTTTTTTTTCGTTTTCCTCCGAAGCACTTGCTGATCTGGTATGAGACTCAGCCGATCCTAAATCAGATTTCATGCTTAACTCGAATTTTAAGGTTGTGCATCTCTTAATTTTCTCCGTTGGTATTGATTAAACAGTTGATTAACTAAAAATGAATGTCTGTCAATATATTTTGGGATCTAACTCCAGCGCTTTTTGTCCAAAGTCAAATACCGTATGCGCGTATGTAACCCCTCTTTGCCTGATGAAGCTACTGGTATAATTTTTTAGGTTTCAGTTTCACTATTTGGACCGGTTATCAGAAGACTAATGCCCCTTTTCCACCGCCAAGCTAGCCCTACTCTACTCGGTTCGATATAGCCCAACACTACACCACACGACACGGCACCAGTAACATTTCCTTTTCCACCCAAACTGTGGCCTGGAAGTGGGCGGAGTCGGCCCGTTCACCACTAACGTGACGTCGGTTTCAGGTGACTACAAAGTGTCACGCCGCGGTTAGTCAAAAGTTAACACAACGATGGAGTGTAATGTGTAATGCAGTTGACAGTTCATATTGTTTAGTTAAACCAAGCTCTTTATTAAAAAAGACAGTACAAAAGTAAACAGCAGGAGTTGTCTCAGATACAGGCGTCTGTGTTGGTGCCGGTGGAATGCAGATAGCAGCTGTTGCCTCAGCTGCAGATTGCGATGCCAGTGTCGGTTCTGAAGCCTGCGGGATTGGAGAATCTTCGCTGACCTCATGAACCGAACACTCATCGGTTGAACAAACCGAGTCTTGAGTGAAAAAAAATAAAAAGTGTGAACATACGAAACGCATAGGTGAGACACTGTGCTAGCCTTCCAAAACAGCGTTGTTTGCTAGCTCACTCAGAACAACTTACATGAGACACCTGTGTAACTTTTTACACAAGTTAAAGACTGAACATGTATTTGTTACGATATAAAACATGCATTTGTTAAGATATAAGCGTTGCACCAAGGGGATAAGAACAACACCAGAGGTCGCGTTAACCGACAATTGTCCGTCATTGACGGATTTTTTTCAGCTATGACGGAAAAATTTGAAGGCCGTCCGTCATTTTGACGGATTTGACCATTACCATTACCAATAATAAAAAAATAACAATAAAACACACAATTGAAATCATTGGCAAGTTATGACATTTTTCTTACTCTACATAAGTTTCATTGCCGTCACCAACTTTCAATCTGAGCCGCAGCTTTGGTGTTCAGTGGGCCGATACATTAGCCAGCTGCGCAAGGGTGTTCTGATAGCCGCCCGTCTGTAACTTTGACAGATGATGAATCATAAAAGTAGCCTACCGGTAACCTCACACCCGACCTGGTGGTGGCGAGCTCGTGCATATTAATTAGCAATTTATTAGCGATTGATTAGCTGTCATCACGTTCAGAGGCTCTTGCCGGCTTCTTATCGTTTCATTGGGAGACATGTTTCCCGACTTCAGAGCTTTGGCTGAAGTGGCGCTGGTCATTCCAGTCTCCAGCGTCGCAGCTGAGCGTGGGTTCAGCCTTCAGAATAAAATTAAAACCTCAATGAGAAGTCGTCTGTCGGAGGCAAGGACGCAAAATTTAATGACAATCGCCTCGGCAGCAGTCTCAATTGATGCGTTCGATTACACACAAGCGAGCTCCCTATTCAAATCAATGCGGGCCAAAAGGAAGGTTTGAGCTACAACAGGTCAACTGCAGATTACCACTGCAACCATTCTAAGTGGACTGTTCATATTTCACTTCAATTGTTCTAAGTGGACTGTTCGTATTTTCACTACAATTTTCTTCGTTCGACTACGTTATAAAATAACATGTTCATATGCCCAACAGCCGCAATGTTTTTAGCAGCGAAAAAAACGAGTTCACAAGTGACCGAACGTCAATCTCTGAAGAAATGCATAAATAAAAAAAATATTAGATAATACACACTTGTTCTGTGAATTATTTTTTAAATGAAAATAAGTCAATAAAACACGAGTTATTATAAGCATTAGGGTATAGCCTGTATATTAGCCTACCATTTAAAAGCCTGTATATTACCATTTAAAATAAAATGACGGATAATAATGGACAATGACGGAATTTTTACGACCCTGTCCGTCAAAATGACGGACAGTGAAAAAGTCTAGCGCAACCACTGAACAACACTTACCATTTTCCATCGCCTCCAACAAAGACGTCGCCGAATCCACGCCGTTCGCCGGGCGGTGACCGTAAATGCCGTCCATTTGGTCGAACCACTTCCATGTCTTTCGGTTTGACCCACTCCGGCTGTTGTGGTCCTTTACCTGCCGGTAATCACTCTTCAGCTTGTCTCCGGTGATAGCCATGGTTAGCCATCAGCTTGGCTGGAACACCTTCTCATTTCGTGTTGCTCCGTCCAGTTCCTCCTGTATGCGGTCCTCGGCCACCACACACAGAAAGGTCTGCACCTCGCTCACTGTCCATGGGTTGGCTTTCCTTCTCTGGTCTTCCATCTTCGCAATTCTGTTTATTCTCTGTTGCTCTCGCAGGTGTGTTTTCATACGGCGGGTGATTATTTAAAACTCCCCGCCCGAGCTTCGTTGCGTGTATGACGTAATTTCACCTGACCAATCAGTGGACAGCACTGATCACGTGACGTTTTAGCACAGACTAGTACCTACTAGACCCACCTCTGAAGTAGGTACTTGCCGGGGCTCAAAATTGTAACGGGTCCCACCTTCAACCCGCGGTGGAAAAGCTCCCAATCAGGGTAGAGTGGGACCGTGTAGAGCTGTGTTGGTACAAAAATGTTCGGTGGAAAAGGGGCATAAGATACCGCTCATGGAGCCCAGGGGTAAACATCAACACTACTCACACAAGACTTAGCTTTAGAAAAAATTGTATTGTCAAACAACAGAACTATATGACAACAAGTATAATGCTCAATATGAAAAATAACAAACTGCGCGCTTAAATAAAAGAAAATAAAAAATAGGAAAAATGTCCTTTGTTGTGTATGGTCTGTATGCGTTTTTCTTTCTTCAGTGTGAGCTCAATGTTTTTATTTCGTTGGGGCCCTTTGATCTTCCTGTGTCTCACTTGTCCTACCCCACTGCAGATTTGGGAGGTAAGTTCAGTGGTCCTTGATCCTTCGGTTCTGGCTCGCCATCTGATTCCCTGGATCAGTCTCACCAGTGGATATCTGGAAGCCGCCTGGTGACTATCCAGTGCTGGTGTCTCCTTTCACGCGTAGACTTCTGGTTCAATTGTAATTTAATCTCATCCAGTCAAAAAACCTGACCTGCAGAACAGGCCACATTCATTCATTTTAATTAAATTAAATCACCACAGGTCACTTCCGAGTTAAAGTAAACAATAACATACCTATGACCCATATATAAATTTAATTAAATCAACAAAAATATTTCTTTCCCATAGGTCTCATCTTAGAAATGTAAATAAAATGAAAATACTCAAAATAACCCTTAGTATTAATTATTTGAATGAAATAACGAAACAAGGTCAATTTCTCCCTTTTTTCCCCTCATACAATACACACACACGTAGCTTAGCATTTAACCAAATTACCCTGCAGTTTTAGCAATTAGCTCGTCAGTTAGCGGTTTGCAATGTAATTCACACGAGCTGCGGCACTAGCGGCTAATGCACAGGTAACAAATTAGCATTTAGCGGCTGAATTAGCACTGACGCTAACAACGTTTACTCGACGCTCTCATCCTCAAACTGCACATTTAACTCACCGCCGAGCAGGAAACTTGAACCGAGCACTCAGTGGAGTCAGCTCACGGTGAATTCTGATGTTTTCACTCGGTTTTTCACACTTCTGTGTATCTTTTGGTCAGAGCGTCCTTCACGCAGTTGGATGGTGTAACTTCTCCTCCCGCTCTAACTATCTCCCAAGTGCTGTGCGCAACTTGCCGAAGCTGTGCTCTGACGTCATGACGCACGTCTCCCTCTGCTCTGTGCGCTGCAGTTAACCCTGTAAATGCCAGCTCCCTTTCATACACATTCATAAACTTAAAAACAGACTTTTACTCCGTTTTTTTTTCAGCTTTTTGACAGCTTATGAAGCCTGGGCTACACGTAACCAGCTCTTCTCACCCCCTCCTTTTTCCTCCTCTCTTGTTTTGCCGTGAACGCGCACCCACAGGCCGCTTCAAGCCCGCACTGCTGCAACGCACACACACTGTGTCTCGGTCCTTTATCGACTTATGTGGAGGGTCCTGAGTTTTGGGTATTGGCCCTCCTTTGGCTCTCATGTACATTCGGTGAGAAAAACAAGAACCGCACTTTAACACTTAATGAAACAGAGCACATGTTAAATGTATTCACTTTCCCAATAAATAAGCATGAACCCCACCATCATTACCACGATTTCCTAACTCTGACAATCCCCCTCTGTTTGTTATCTGGAGTAACGCTCTCCAAATCTCCCGCTATAAGCCAAAATCCACTTTTGCAAACACTTTTTATTTTTCTCTCTTTCGTCGTGAACGCGCACACACATTCTCCGTTTCCCCACACTTTTTTTTTTTTTTTTTTAACAGAAATGTGTTTATCAGAATCCGTGCACACTGATCGTCTCATTAGATGGACAGATCTTATCAGACACACAAGAACTCACAATATGACAGTTATTGTCCTGTTTTCAGCAATCACACACCCATGCTATCCCCACAAACCACGCAAAGACACGCGCATGCCCATGTACTCGCATCTCACCATCTGTCAGTTCATCCATCATCAATAGGAACACTCCACCCAAGCACGCCAGTATAGTATGAAAGTTAGTGGATAGCTACCAACAGACAACGTACACAGACAACATATACACATATAACATTTAAACCAAAGACTTCACAACACATTTCAACCGAACAGCCAGACAACAGAAAACATTTACCCCCAAGCCGGCATATTTTCTCTCTCTATTTTCTCTGTGCGCGCACCCGCGTATGTCGACAGCTGTTTAATATTTTAATAATTGTAGCGTGCACTGGGCCACGCCCGAACTCATTTTACCGACAAAAGTTCCTGATCACTTAATGCCACAGTCAGGTCAACCGACCTGTAAATAACAACAACTTCTTCTTAGCGCTTGACGTGTCTTTCAACGACACCCGTTTCACAACTTCAGCGTGCAGCGATAACGCGCATTAATCATTTTACCAAAGCTTGGCTCCAAGACCGAAAACAGCATCTGTGGTTTCCTCTCAGCAAATGTACACACTGACTGACATGTGACAAGCAAGCGCCACGCCTTCACACTGCATAGTTATGATGCATTATTGACGAAACCAACAAAAACACTGTGACTCAGAAGGCCTGCAGTGGAGAGCGCGCGTCCGCGATTCCCCACCACACTGACCTACTACACTCTGTATCACTTAAAACACCTGATTATTGAACAACATGTCCCACCGGACGACAACCGACTTACGGTAGGCGTCCACTATTCCGGCACGTCAAGCCGTATCCAACGCATTCAGTTCATTTTCAATGAAATCCGGCCGATCGTTGTCGCCGTGCTCGCAAAGCATGCTGGGATTCCGGCACGGCAAGCGGCGGACCTGCGGCACGTCAAAAAGTTGGGCTCGGCCGGACTTTATGCAAATTTGCCACGGCAAACGGAGTGCGTTATCCAATGACAGTAGATCATGTGTTCTCCTGTGTCGCAGCAGCAGCAGCAGCTCAATAGCAGCTCTCCTCGCTCGGAGATCCGGATCCATGGTACAATATGAAATAATGTTCCATTGCTGACGATTTATACACATTAATTTCCCTCCAAAACTCAAATTTTTAGAGGGAGAAACTTCGGTTGGTTAAAATCACAAGTTATTTACTTTCCCCCGGAGCCATTCTACACGCCCCACACACCCACTGTAGTAGCAACACGGCGACAACTAGGCATCCAATCCGGCGAGTTAAATTGACGTGCCGGAATAGTGGACGCCTAGCCTTACCCACTTGGCAGCGACGCGGGGTGGGCCTATGTTCAACAGTTCAAAATCCATTGCGTAATAACAGCAACTCACAGTCCTGTTAAAATGTACTTCATCAACTTCACTATTTATAACAACCTTAACAATTTAGACAGATTCTTCCCCACTCACTGATAACCGTAGGCGACCCCTCCTCGTACAGGTTCTAAGCCTGCCCACTCGCAAAACGACAGTCATCCAGCCTCCCGTGCAGCTGCTCCCCATGAGAAGGTGAGAGAGAAAAAAACAACTCACCGTTAGCCGGCCTCAGAGCACACAGCTCCCCGGGGGGACAGACGACAGCCGGATCGCAGAGCAAAGCCAATGTTCGTGACGCCAAAATGAAGTGAATTCGATAGAGAGGAGAATCGCCGAACCGGTACAGAAGTGAGTGATGAAGGAGTCTGCTGACAAGAACTCAGTCGAACAAAAGAAATCTTTATTTCTGTCGTCAGGTTCGTGTCTAATTTACAGAAAGATGCATCTTCTGGAGAAAGTCTGTGTCCAATAGCCCTATGAAATCCTTTCTGCTCTTGGAGAGAAAGTCCTCACTCTTTAAAGGTTTTTCAAGGCCACTTGTCCAGGCGTTAAGCCAAGAGAGATGGTCTGACTGTACGAATGTCTCATATCAAATCTACCTTATTTGGTAATGCAAGGGCTTATTTTTCAGTGTATCTCAGTGTCTTGCACGGAGACGCGCGGAGGCGTCTTGAAATTAACCAGCTGTGGACTCATTAAACTCCGGTTCGTCCATTTTGTCTGTGGACTCAATGAACTCCGTTCAGATTTCCTCATGTGCCTTGGGCCCCATTTTGCCTGTGAGTCCATACACCTCAGTAGCATTAGGTGAGGCAATGCTGAGTTTAGACCTACAAGTAAACAACATGGAATGATCTTGCCCTCCCTATATCACTAAATGATTATTTTTCAACGACTGTACAAGATGCATGAAGCCACGCTTACCGAGCCTGTAGCGAGGTACAGAGGCTTCAGCAGTCAGAGGGGTTGACGACAATCCTTGCTGCCGGCAGAATCGAAACTTAAAAAGCTCCGAGTTGGCATGGATTCGCTAGCCTGACTACGTCATATTCACGATTCTAGTCAGAATGTGAGTCTGATACCGCTCAATAGAGTTTTGAGTATGGGGCGTGTTTCAACTAGCCTGGGCGAAAGCCGACTGTTGACTCTGTCAAACAGTCTGGGAAAACCCAAGAGGAATCCGTTTCCATGGAGGGCGGGACCTTACCCAGCAACTTAAATTCATTGGAGTAACAGAGTTCCCCTAACCAATCAGTAATGTTTAGAAATGACGTTGGTTATGCGCCGAGGTTCATGCTTACTCTCGCGAGGCTCTAGCTCGCGAATCACGCTTCCCACATCCGCTTTCATTATACCGGTACCATTTGATAAATCAAACTTTTCCCAAAGCCAGTTGGAAGGAGAGCTACGACATCCTTGCCACTAACAAAATTGAAGAGGCATTCCTCTTGCTCTCGTTTTAATTGTGTAATGATCTCCAGAGTTGAGACAACTTCATGGACAGCTTCTAGCGTTCTTCCGTCGCCATGTTTATTTCCGCTGCGGTTGAACTACAATTATATGGACTACAATGGACTCCGCGCGTGAGTTCTGCGTCACCACTCGCAACTGTTTGCTGATTGGCAAAACACTGAGCGAACCGAGGTAGGGGGATTTGGCCAGACTATGTGCGGAGCCAAAATCTTTGGGCGGAAGTATGTAGGATGGCGTCGCCAGGCTATGTTTCAACCGAACCAGGAGA
The DNA here is from genome assembly GCF_027942865.1 of Odontesthes bonariensis. Taxonomy (NCBI): domain Eukaryota; kingdom Metazoa; phylum Chordata; class Actinopteri; order Atheriniformes; family Atherinopsidae; genus Odontesthes; species Odontesthes bonariensis. The sequence goes on from NC_134523.1 coordinate 24,310,437, forward strand.
AAAAATGCCTCTTCGCTCAATTGGATAGACCTACAACCAATCAGAGCAACATAGTATGTGACGTAGTTTAAGCAACACACACTTGTTGTTGGAAGGACGGCAAAAACATATTTTCTATCGATAAAAGCCTTTATCGCGTTCCTCTGTTCGTCTTTCAAAATGAATGCAATGTGGAGATCCTGTAGAACAGACTCGATGGCAGAATCTACACACCCTAGCTCTCCAGCAGCAGCCATGTTCAGCTCTTTAGTGACGTAGTCGATAATGTCCCTGTTGATCATCTGTCCATCATCGTATAAAGCCCGCCCTGGCAATCTAATTGGTCCGACCAATTCTTGGTCGGGCATAATGATTTCCCAACTGAGCAGAGCCAGACCGAACTTCCCGACCAAAACTTTTATGGGCGGGGCTAAGTTCGGCTGGCACCCAGGCTATGGATTCGCTACTTGCCCGTCTGACCGCTGAATCGCTGGCTCTGGGTTACTCAGCGGTCAGACGGGCAAGTAGCGAATCCATGCCAACTCGGATCTTTTTAAATTTCAATTCTGCCTCGTGACTTGACGAGCGAGCGCCCGGTCGCGGCAGCAAGGATTTTCGCTGTGGGGCCGTGAGTCACCCAGGTGGCACGAGTCAGCGGGGATTCGTCCCTCACTGTAAGTAACGGATGGATCGCAAGTCAGGACGGATCAGTAGGGGGCATGGCTCACTCACGGGCTCGTGACAAACGGGGCGGGAGTTAGGTTTCGATTCACTCAGTGTGTGACTCAGTGGCGTCATTAGGGCTATTTTAGGGGGGCTTCAGCCCCCCTAAATAATTTTATGTTCATTTATTACTTTTTTTTTTTTTTTTTTTTTTTCACAAAAAAATGCCGACAAATTCAATATAATGTGGCCAGAATATGAGTTTAAATAAATAATCATACAACCAGTCATTATTAACTTAAATATGATCATAAATCTTAGTTTCCCTATAGTGAAAGGTAGAGTCAGGGTCAGTGCGTCGTTATCCAATCCATTCCACTTGTTCATAGAGCACGCCCACGTCACTGAAATCCAGTCCACGTTTTCCCTGCAACCTAGGTTGCGCTGGTCTCGGCACCTGGGTACCTGCAGCATGTGTACCGGGAGCGGAGCACACAGAACCAAAAAATGGATATACGAAATTTTTTCAAGAGAGTAAGTATTCATCACTGCTGTTGGTGACAATTAGGTAGCTCCAGCCCCCCAGCTAACAACAGAAAGTCCCATGTAACTAATGAACGAAATGCTCCCTGTTTGACAAATAAAAACCGGGCTTGCGCCTTGCAAAGAGCCCCCTGTACAAGAGACAGCGTGTGTTGTGTGCTGAAGAAGATCTCTGTGCACTTACCTTAGTTGTTTTGCAGTCAAAAGTTACATTTAGCTGTAAAAGAACGCTGCTACATAGCTAACTAGTTAATCTGAAATGCACTGTGAAGGTCCTGGTTGTTTATAGAGTTAGCAGTCTTTTTTTTTTTTTTTTTACCATATACTATCTTTGGGGTGACTTCCTTCTGGAGCATCAGCTCCAGATACACACAATGAAACAGGAGTCAGAACATACAGGAACTCATTCACGTATGATTATGTGGATAATAATGACAATAAGAATGATGATAATAATAGTAATAATAATATACTAATGATAATCACATCACCACCCCTATTGACCTATAGGAGTCAGGGCAGAGGAGCAGAGAGAGTGAGAGGGGAGAGAGCTCTACTGGAAAGGTGAGTCACAGGATAGAGTCATTTGTGATGCAGACAGTCTTGGAATTTTATGGGGGGACTTCCTTCTGGAATATCAGCTGTGTTTCTAACTTAACGCATGCACACAGTGAAACAAGAGCTGAGCACATTCACATATGATATCTTCAGTGGATAATAATAGTAATAATAACGATAAATATTTTGCATAGTTTTGTATAATACATGAATAAGAAGCATTGGTTAAATACGGCACTGTAACTATGTGGATTTTTTTATTTTTGTTGTTGTTGTTAATGCTGTAAACATACAGTACTTCCTGTGTTTGTTGTTGTACTGTACGAAAGATGTTGTTAGCTGTTTGTGAAATTAAACGTTCGCTCACATCCTGTGCATCTCCTGGGGGCTTAGCCCCCCCTGTCCTTAAAACCTAGTGACGCCCCTGGTGTGACTGTGTGTGACTGAACACCATGCTAGAGAATGACTGTAGCCTAGTAGGCAACTAAAGAGGGATATATATTCCGGTTTCATCATTTCTCTCACGACCAAGGTGCAAGAGCGCTGTAACTGCCATTTGTTGACATAATGAAATGCCGTCTGGCTCGACTTGGGCGGATCATTTTTTTTTTTTATTTATTTTTTTATTTTTTTGAAGGCGGATCAAATGCATGCCACCATCCGGTCTGCCCGGGTGACGTATTTATCCGGGTTGAAAACCGGATAACCCGGATTTTGTTACAGCTCTATCGAGCATACATGGCTACGAAAGGAAAATCACACATGAAGTGTTGTGTTGTTGGCTGCCTGCACCTGTGGTGCGTTTCTGGAGACCCAGGTGTCCAGCAGCAGCTACTGTCTCTGCCGGTGATATCTCCCGGTGGTTTTCACAGCCACGAACAGGTCAGCCTGTGTGAGCTGCTCCACCGGGGCCGAGGGGGGAGCGCTCCTCCGCGCCGGGCCGCTCACGGCTCTCCTCTCCCGGCCAGCCGCCTGAAATAAGTTGAGAAAACATCTCCCTGGAGCCCCCTGCAGCTGGCAGCTCCTTCTGGTGTCCCCCAGTGAGCACGAGCCTCTCCCGGCCACCAGCAGACAGCTGACCGCGGCGGCAGCAGCGCGAGGTCCCGCTGTTGAGAAAACGTGTGGAAGCCTGCCGGGGGACCGAGGCTCGCCTTCAGCTCAGCGGGACCTCGCGCTGCTGCCGCCGCGGTCACCTGTCTGCTGGCGGCCGGGAGGCTGTCCTCAGTGGCGGACACCAGAAGGAGCTGCCGGCTGCTGGGAGCGCGGATGTTTTTCCAACTTATTTCAGGCGGCTGGTCCGGGAGAGGAGAGCGGCCCGGCACGGAGGAGCGCTCCCTGTTCGTGGCTGTGAAAAGCACCGGGAGATATCACCGGCAGAGACTGGAGCTACAGAAACGCACCACAGGTGAGTCAGGCTGGAGACTGCAGAAGCTCTGCACTGAAAACAAATGAAGCCTTAATTCATAGGGGATAGATAGATAGATAGATAGATAGATAGATAGATAGATACTTTATTGATCCCGAAGGAAATTCAAGCATCCAGTAGCAAGACATAATAAAGCAATAAAAATGTTTATACAATTATAAACACTTTAAAAACAATCTAAGAATTAAAAAAAAAATAGTTTAAATATACACTCTGAGAAAACTCTCAGGGACTACAGATGAAAATTAGCCTTGTGGCTATAATCTGACTCAATTGTATGTTGTGCACTGTCCCTGTTAAATAAACATTAAAATAAATAAATAAAGTACAGAATTTTACATTTAGGGGTATGATGGCTTGTCACTGGGGCAGTACCCTCTGAAGGATAGTTTTGTACCCTTATACTGAAGTAGCCTAACACAGACTGTCTATTGTACCCCAGCATGTAGAAAAAAAGGTACATATATGTAGGGCTGGGCGATTTTGAGAAAAACAATAATCTCGATTAGTGTTTGCTGTATCTCGATATACGATATCTATCTCGATATCTATGCAGGAAAAAATAATAAAAATAAAAAAATCGCACCAAATTCAGCAAAGTTTTTTTTTATTGAAGTGCAAACAGGTAGGCAGCCAAGTGCCTAGAGGTAGGTACTAGTAACAAAGTGCTTGTGCACCATTTTTAACATTATCAAACCAAGGAAGAAATATATTGCCTTATTGTAATTATAAACATAAAATCTGAGGGTAGACAGTTATATAGTGGAGCGCAGTGTTTCCCACAGATGTGAAGGCAATGTGTGGTGGTGGGCCACGGGGGGGGTAAAAAATAAAAATTCTTCAAAATAATTCCTTCGTTAATAATTGGTCTCACAGAACTTTATTGTATTAACCCATAAGAACCCGGACCCATTTCTCTCTTTTGTAATACCGCTTTTTGTGGGCAAGATTCAAGGATTGAAAGGTTTATTGTCATATGTGCAGTTAGAAACGTGTTTCCCTGAACAATGAAATTCTTTTCTTTGTTGCCCGCACTGGATGTCCAAATGTATAATAATAAAGATAAGATAAAGATAAAATAAGCATGCAACAGCAATATTCTAAAAGGTTTCTTAAATAAAATAAAAATATAGAAATCTGGCCTGTATACATAATGTGCAGTAGTGCGCTCAGTGTTTTATTGTGTATGGCTTAATTCGGTGTCACAATGGTCACAATATCGCCGAGGTCTTTTCTTTGTCCTTGCAGAGTCCATTTTTGTGTCAAAACAGTGCAAATTGCCAGCTGTGGTCAGACAACATTAAATAGCAAAAGGACGGGAGGTTGTCTCGCGAGTATTCCGTGTAATGACGTATACGCATATGATTGGTGGAGCTTAACGGCTCGCATAAGCTCTCGTTCAATCACGTATGAGAAACATTGTGTCGTGCAGCGTAAACAAAAAGTTTAAGGAGCAGATCTGGCGGCAGAAAGGCAGACAGAAATCGCTGAGGTCCCGTGCTGTGAAAACTGCCCTGGTTTGCGGAATACAATGGCTGGAAGACGACTTGCTTTCAACTCCCCAGCAACTCTCTGCGGGTCTACAGGTTTGTGTGTTTTTTTCTACTTGCACATGACCATTTGATTGTTTAATTTTAGTCTTGTTGACACTGTACAGCACTTGGGACAGTTCTCGCTGATTTTAAATGTGCTGTATATTAAACTTACTTACTCACTTGCTTACAGGCAGATAAAATGAAAGTCCTGTTGAATGCTATGACCGGGATGTCTCGTATGGTGGCCAGCACTGTGGATACGGTCGTGGAGAGGGTTCTGGAGGGAATCGACCAGAGATTCGCTAGGTTGGAGGCAAGATGGCCGTCGAGAACGGACTGGAGTTACATTCCAGAGAAGTTGAAGAGCGCAAGAGAAGGCGGATACAGAATCCGAAAATCGCGGTAAGAGTAGGTTATTGACTGTGGCTTTAGGCTAAACTCAACTTAATTGTGTCCATCACGTGAAAACCAGTGTGAGTTGCTTTATTTAAAAAAATAAATTTCGTGTTTTCAATTTATAGGAAGCAGCTCGCCGCCTGCATAACTCACCGTGGCATTATAATCCAGGTCAAGGGTAAGAATAAGTGAATGTTCTCCCAATATCTAGTTGAGTTGGACCCGATGTTACGTTACGTCAATGCAGTTTTTTTTTATTAACCATAGGCCTGTTGTTTTTACAGGCTACTGTCACCTCACAATATGGATGAAAACAGGTCAAACAGTCCGAACTTCAGAGAGGTAGACGGCGACACTATCGAGGGTGAGCGGCGCTGACTTTTACCACGGCTGGCACTGACACTTTTAAGCACTGGTCATTTTATTCATTCCTCTTGTTTGTTTTAGCTGCGTGACGGACCTGTGTGCTGTGCTACAGGCGCGTCTTGAAGCCAACCCGAAATACTCACAGTCTCACCACAGAAGAGTGAAAGAGAGTAAGAACATATACGCTGTCAATATGACTGTTGTTACTTTATAGACAAGTTGTCAATATGCTGTGCATGGATAGACTATGTTTTGATTATTTATTGGTTATTCCAACAGCTCCCAGAAGCCAGCTTCTGATCCAGGATGAGGACGTCTGACAACTCCCGCAGACCCTGCAGGGACCGGAGTAATGCGAAGAATGCGGATTCCAAACGGCGGCGTTTAGGCTTAGTGTGTATATTGTAGGCTACAGCAGTGTGTGTGTATATAGTTTTCAATTCTTTATTATCAATATGGTTCTTATTACAATGTAAGCTATGTACATTGTGTGGTGTGGCAATAAAAGCGCTTTAAAAAAAAAAGTTTCCTTTTTCATTTCCTCAATAGATTCACGTCATTCATGCCTGCATTAGCCTATTCATAGTGCAGCTTATAAGAATGACGTGAATATATGAAGTACACAAACATCCCAGGAATATTAGTAATCATAATCAAAATTATTAATCATAATTGCTGAGTGATATGCCCATATAAAGTATGCATATATTAACCTTATTGGCCAATGGGCGGTCAGCTTTACAGGAGCTTTTTTATGTAATCACGTGCCTTTTTCGTCCAATACCAGCGAGGCCAGTGAGAGGTCCAGGCACTCTCACAGCGGGTTGCTAATCGCTGAGCCATTAGCACCCCGCTGTGAGAGCCCGCCGCGAGTCGGGTTAGTTTCCGACGATTTTCTCGCTCACCAAACTTAAAGTTTGTCTGCCTGCAAGCGCCCAGGTGCGCCCGAAAATTAGGCAAATTCGCGGATGTTCACTGCCGTCCACAGTGACACAAATCCCTCTTTTCGTGCAGTGGGGGCTGTGTGTGTGTAGGCTATGCGAGAGAGACGCGAGGGACAGAGAGACGGAGGGAGAGAAGGGAAAGGAAATGCAGCTTTATTTTTTAAAATAGCGTTAAAAAAAATAATAATAACGAAACGCAATATGTGGCGGCCAGTGTTGAATCTGTGGCGCACCGCCACGAATTAGTCTAGGCTATGTGTGGGAAACACTGGGAGCGGACAGCTCCACGGCACAGAAGGAAAATCAGAGTGGCGAAATCTTGTTAATTTAGGTTAGACAGCATTAACTCGAGAAATTCGATATGTCAAAATCTTTCTCGATTTCATAAAACATCTCGAGAAATCGTAAAACTCGATTAATCGCCCAGTCCTACATATATGTACCTTTTACCACTTGAGTACATATATGTACCTTTTGGACCCTCAAAACAAAAGGGTAAACAGTACATGCAGCCAGAGGCTTCTCATGAGCGGGGCGGGGCGTGGCCAGCAACAGCTTATTTGCATAAAAGTGACAGAGCCCTTTAAACGGCTCAATTTGGGAGAGACTGAAACTGGCAAGAATAGAGCTGGTGAAATCTCTTTATGTGAGAGTGATTTTATGCAAAGAACTTCATGAACATGTTTTGTATAGCACATAGACCAATTCTAAATTGTTTAAATAGGTAAAATATGGCTCCTTTAACATCAGTGACTCATGATTTCACTTGGACTTGATCCTTTTTGACTTGAAAAAACTTGCTACTTTCCCCAAACCCAAAGATTAAAAAGTATGTTGACATGGATGCTCTATCTCTATTTGCACGTGTGCATCGGTGTGTGTGTGTGAGAGAGAGAGAGAGCCAGCGCGCTGTCGGCACAATATCCAGTCAAATTAGATCCCAGTGTTTTGATCTGACAGCATCCAACCAATCAAATTACAGGACAACCAATGAAGAGGAAGCTAGCCACAGGCTAGTTTGATGGCAAGGTAAAGCAGTACGAATATTGGCCGGGTTTCCCGAAAGCGTTCTTAGCATTATAGAAAAGTCTCTCTATGGATGGCGTGAATATATTACATATAGATTTATGTTTGTGTGTTTCTAATTCTGTCAGGGCCGTAGCAGAGGATGTGAACATGCAGGAGTGGAAGGAGAGTTTTTGGAAAGTGTGGATTTGTTCAGGATGTGAAGAAGACAGTTTTGGAGAAAATGTTTGAAAACTAAAAAGACTGTTTTGCAAACCTAAGGATATTTTGTGATGGAGATGAACACTTTGGGAGAGTTAGGACAGTTTAATAGAGTGCAGATATTTTTTTTTGGGAGAGAGGATATATTTTATAAAGTGTTTGAAAAGGTTAAGGTTACACTTGGGTTTTGAAAGGAGTTAAAAAGACTGAAAATATTTGATTATATGAGATCAATACAATACAGGACAGAAACTGCTGTGCAACTAGTTATAGTGCAATAAGCTACGGAAACACAATGTCAGCACTTTCTGAGGAAATTACATTCGCATTTGTTTATTTCAAATGTTTGAACAATGTTCTTGCAAAAAAAGATTTGATAAATAAATACAGATCTTAAAAGCATAAATGATCTGTGTAAATATTATTTCTCTGTTGTTAAAAGGATACGAAACTGAAACGTAGGACTTGGGACTTGAGACTTATCGGTCTTGACTCGGGACTTGAGGGCAAAGACTTGAGACTAACTTGTGACTTGGTCCCACCTCTGGCATGGTGTGACTGTGATTGGCCAGCAAATTCGCCTGACCCGAACCCCATAGCGACTCGATGGGCTATAGTCAAGAGGAAGATGAGACCCCAGACCCAACGATGCAGATGACCTGAAGCCGCTATCAAAGCAACCTGAGCTGCCATTACACCTCAGCAGCGCCACAGGCTGATCGCCTCCCTGTCACGCTGCATCGCTGCAGTAATTCATGCAAAAGGAGGCCCAACCAAGAGTTGGGTGCATAGAGATGATCATACTGTCCAGCAGCCTGACATTTCTGTTTAAAATATCCCTTTTTTAATTGATCTTATGTAATATTCTCATTTGAATTAGAATATTGAATTTGGTGTTTTCATGATCTTTAAGCAATAATCATCAAAACTACACAAAATAAAAGCCTTAAATATTTCACTCTGTAATGAATCTATATGAGTTTCACTTTCTGAAATCAGTGACAAAAACTTTTTCATGATAATTCAAATTTTTGCAGCTGTACTTGTATGTGCAGCTTGATTTTAGTCTTCCTGCCCAAATAAGGTCAATAAAATCAGTTTATTAATAGCTTTAAGATCCTCAGACTTGAAAATAACAAACAGCATGGATGTAGGGTATGTCATTTCTGGAAGGACTGTCATCTTAATGAGGTTAATTCTACCTAAAAATGATACAGGAAGGTTCTTCTATCGTGTTAAATTTCCTTTAGTGTTTCTTATTAAACCAGGAATATCTTCTGCATAAAGCTGAGCAAGTTTGGGAGCAATTTTAACTCCCAGATATACAAATCCTGTTGGGGCCCAGCGAAATGTCATTATTTCAGACCTTAAATCCAGATATTGATCCAAAGCCTTTCATACAATCAATCAGCATTGGTAATGACTCTGCTGGTTCTGTTAGTGTCAGGATATCATCTGCATATTACAAAACTATGTTCATCTGTTCCAGTTGATAATCCTTGAATATGTGGGATATGTCTAATAGCCACAGCTAAAGCTTCGATGGTTAGAGCAAACAGAAGAGGGGACGATGGGCTTCCCTCCTTAAGCTGAAGGGAGCAGACTAGAGGCCATTTGATTTATACAACAGTTTAATCCATCCCAAGAAATTAGTCCAAAACCAAATATTTTCATCACTTCAAACAAATATTCCCAATCAGTTCTATCAAAGGCCTTTTCAGCGTCCGGGGAAACATCTGCCCCAGGATTTTTATTAGAGCTAAAATAGTGAATTATGTCAAATACACGTCCTGTGTTGAAACCTGTCTGATCTGCATCCACAATGGAAGGCAACATCTGTTCCAATCTCAGCGCTGGTATTTCTGATAATATCTCATCATCCACGCAGAGCAGGCTTGGGTTTTTATCTTTTTCTCCTTTCAGCACTTAAAACAACTCCACCGGGAAGCCTTCTGCCCTCGGACATTTCAACCTGGAGAGACTCAGACAGAGAGATAGGAGACAATTGCAAGGTTTATTGTCAATATTTCTTTGGCGCTCGGGCCCCGGCGGAGGACATGCAAGCTGAACCGCTGTGAGCTTGCAAGTCCGGCATAGGGAGATAGATGCTGAATATCTTCCCCCCAAAAACTGAGCCGGGGCCGAGCTGGTGAGGGACTGGCTGCAAGGTGAGGAAGGAGCCTGTGAGAAGAGTTGCCCACCCTCCAAAAAAAGAAGAGAGCCCGCCTGGGCTGCCTGAGGAGAGAGAGAACGGGAGAGTGATCCCGCCTAGGCTGCGGTAGACTGAGACTGCCTGGGCTGCCTGAGGAGAGAAAGAACGAGAGAGTGAGCCCGCCTGGCTGCGGTATTCTGAGCCCGCCTGGGCTGCAGCAGATTTGAGCCCGCCTGGGCTGCAGTAGATTTGAGCCCGCCAGGGCTGCCTGAGGAGAAAGAGAAAGGGAGATTAAACCCGCCTGGGCTGCAGCAGACTGAGCCCGCCTGGGCTGCAGCAGACTGAGCCCGCCTGGGCTGCCTGAGGAGAGAGAGAACGTAAGAGTGAGCCCGCCTGACTGCCGTGGATTGAGCCCACCTGGGCTGCCTGCGGAGAGAGAGAACGTAAGAGTGAGCCCGCCTGGGCTGCAGCAGATTGAGCCCGCCTGGGCTGCAGCAGATTTGAGCCCGCCTGGGCTGCAGCAGATTTGAGCCCGCCTGGGCTGCCTGAGGAGAAAGAGAAAGGGAGATTAAACCCGCCTGGGCTGCAGCAGACTGAGCCCGCCTGGGCTGCCTGAGGAGAGAGAGAACGTAAGAGTGAGCCCACCTGGCTGCCGTGGATTGAGCCCACCTGGGCTGCCTGCGGAGAGAGAGAACGTGAGATTGAGCCCGCCTGGGCTGCCTGAGGAGAGAGAACGTGAGAGTGAGCCCGCCTGGGCTGCCTGAGGAGAGAGAACGTGAGAGTGAGCCCGCCTGGGCTGCAGCAGATTGAGCCCGCCTGGGCTGCAGCAGATTGAGCCCGCCTGGGCTGCCTGCGGAGAGAGAGAGAATGTAAGAGTGAGCCCGCCTGGCTGCAGTAGATTGAGCCCGCCAGGGCTGCAGTAGATTTGAGCCCGCCTGAGGAGAAAGAGAAAGGGAGATTAAACCCGCCTGGGCTGCAGCAGACTGAGCCCGCCTGAGGAGAGAGAGAACGTAGGAGTGAGCCCGCCCGGCTGCCGTGGATTGAGCCCACCTGGGCTGCCTGCGGAGAGAGCGAACGTAAGAGTGAGCCCGCCTGGCTGCAGTAGATTGAGCGCGCCTGGGCTGCAGTAGATTTGAGCCCGCCTGGGCTGCAGTAGATTTGAGCCCGCCTGGGCTGCAGTAGATTTGAGCCCGCCTGAGGAGAAAGAGAAAGGGAGATTAAACCCGCCTGGGCTGCAGCAGACTGAGCCCGCCTGAGGAGAGAGAGAACGTAGGAGTGAGCCCGCCCGGCTGCCGTGGATTGAGCCCACCTGGGCTGCCTGCGGAGAGAGCGAACGTAAGAGTGAGCCCGCCTGGCTGCAGTAGATTGAGCCCGCCTGGGCTGCAGCAGATTGAGCCCGCCTGGGCTGCAGCAGATTGAGCCCGCCTGGGCTGCCTGCGGAGAGAGAGAATGTAAGAGTGAGCCCGCCTGGCTGCAGTAGATTGAGCCCGCCAGGGCTGCAGTAGATTTGAGCCCGCCTGAGGAGAAAGAGAAAGGGAGATTAAACCCGCCTGGGCTGCAGCAGACTGAGCCCGCCTGGGCTGCCTGAGGAGAGAGAGAACGTAGGAGTGAGCCCGCCCGGCTGCCGTGGATTGAGCCCACCTGGGCTGCCTGCGGAGAGAGCGAACGTAAGAGTGAGCCCGCCTGGCTGCAGCAGATTGAGCCCGCCTGGGCTGCCTGAGGAGAGAGAACGTGAGAGTGAGCCCGCCTGGCTGCCGTGGATAGAACCCGTCTGGGCTGCCTGCAGAGAGAGAGAGAGAGATCCCACCTGGGCTCCCTGCGGAGAGAGAGAGTAAAAGGGGGAGTGAGCCCACCTGGGCTGCGGCAGGAACAGTGAGCCCTCCTGGGCTGCAGTAGATTAAGCCCGCCTGGGCTGCCTGCAGAGAGAGAGAGAAAGGGAGAGGGAGCTCGCCTGGGCTGCCTGTGGACAGAGAGAAAGAGAGAGTGAGCCCTCCTGGGCTGCGGCAGGAACAGTGAGCCCTCCTGGGCTGCGGCAGGAACAGTGAGCCCTCCTGGGCTGCGGCAGGAACAGTGAGCCCTCCTGGGCTGCGGCAGGAACAGTGAGCCCTCCTGGGCTGCGGCAGGAACAGTGAGCCCTCCTGGGCTGCGGCAGGAACAGTGAGCCCTCCTGGGCTGCGGCAGGAACAGTGAGCCCGCCTGGGCTGCGGCAGGAACAGTGAGCCCTCCTGGGCTGCGGCAGGAACAGTGAGCCCGCCTGGGCTGCGGCAGGAACAGTGAGCCCGCCTGGGCTGCAGGGGAAGTGCGAGAACGGGGAGAGTGAGCTCACTTGATTTGCCATAGAGATCGAAAGCCCCCTTTTCTGCCAAAGAGATAGTGCTGCCAGAGAGAAGCGACAATTAGAGCTGAAGGACTCCACCACCAGTAGTTGCGAGAGCTTACCTATAAGCTGAGCGAGCGCTGAGCAGCGAGCACGGATTGAAGGTCTGGACGGATGCAGGAGGAGTAGGCTGCCGAAGACCAGCAACCGAGCTGTTGGAGAGATGCCTCAGGAACACCCTGGACGGCTGCGGAGGTAGCTGCCCCAATCCGAAACTAATGTCCGGAGTAGCTCAGAGTGGCTAAAATCTTTTAAAAACAATATTTCATTGATCCGGGACGAAAGTAGCTGTGTGAGGTGCGCCCAGACACAATGAGAGATGACTGATGAGGGGGGAGGGGGGGGGAGGGGGGGGGGGGGGGGGGGGCAGAAGTCGAAGGCAGCGGAGAACCAACCGGGGCGGAATAATCCGAGCGGCTCGCGGCTGAGGTGGGCCCCGCAGCTGGAGCGGAGGAACCGGAGGGCGGGGACGGCCTCGGCTTCGCTTAGCCGGAGGCGGGGATCGCTTCTTGGACCTTACCAGCTGTGGGTGGGGAAGGAGTGGATGAATCGCCGGTTTGGAGAAGCTCTGCCAAAGATGCGAGCTGATCGGAGCCGAGGCCATCGGCTGGGCGGATGCTCTTGGACCGGAGAACAGATGCTGAAGAGCCGGCAGCAGAGAGAGGAGCGAGCCGGGCGCTCCGACGAAAGGGAGCGGGTAAAGCAGGTTTGGAAATGCCAGAATGACGGCTCGGAGGCCTCTGAGCAGCGTCAGAATCCGAGTCAGACATGATACTCCTGTGGGGTTGACCAACAAGCGAGAGCTAATGCATGCAGCTTGCCGAAGAACCGGTAAAGCCCCATGCAGGAGCGCCTTATATGTGGATCAGAATGGTTGATGAGCGATTGCCAACACCTGGAGGTTGATGAGCGATTGCCAACACCTGGTGAGTCTGCCATGTTGAATTTGCGGCTAGCCTTCATTTGTCCGATTGGAGCTGAGATGGATGTTTTTATTTCTACCTGTGAAATGGAAGCTTCAAGAAGTTTCAGATTCTGACAATTAAGGGAAATTTAAATCTAACCTAAAACCTCTTCTAAAAAAGGATGAAATTGGGTGAGATGCTTTAAAAATGACTTCCCATAAATGAACAGCTTCACTGCTTCCTGACAAGTGGAAAATACCTCTGATAAGATGATTCTTATAAAGATCCTTTTATGTTATGAAAGATCTTTGGGCTTCAAAAAATGAAGACACTTCAACAGTTTTTTTCCTGTTAAAGAACTTTATTAATTTTCAAACCCCTCAATACATCTTCTAGTATAAATCTGGAATGCTTCACTATGTATTATGTTGTCATTAATCCCAAACACAAACTATAATAACAGAAGATACAACAGGAGCTTTGAAAAGAAGCTTTGACATAAATTAAAAGAAACAACCTCTTTATTCTAAAGAACCCAAAGATTATAAAATACCTTTCAGTTTAAATCAATATTGTAAGTATTAACACATGATTGAGATTTTCAAATTGGGAACAAAAGAGCAAAAAACTTCAAATATATTTAAACCCCAACAAACAGCAGTAAAGATCTCAGACAAATCAGACAAACTGGCATCTTACAAGTTCACCTGATCTTAATTGTTTCAAGGATTTGTTCCAATTAAAAAGGTGAATCATCTACAGAAGTGTTTATATTTAATGGTCTCCTGTTTTAATAAAGACACAACAAACATGGCCCAGCTGAAGTGAACAGTGTCCAGAAGCATCTGCTGACAGCTGATTCTCCAGCTATGATCGACTCAAGAAAGATTTACCTACAGAGTAAAACTCATGCTGGCTCTGACTTCCTCACATTTAACAAACAGAGTTGCATTTAGCAGAAGTCACAACAACAACAACAAACAAATGTCAATGAACAAGAATGAAAAGTGGATCTAAGAAAACAGTAAAAATGATGATCAGCAACAAACTCTCAGAAATCGTCTTTTGAGAGTGAATTTTTGCACATTTTACCGTTTGATTTCCACTTAAAACTTTGTTTTTGCTCATTTTTCAATTAGAAGCAGAGACCTCAGAAACCGAATGATTTATTTTTGTTGGCACGTTCAACAGTTGGCGCCCATCATCGTCTGCTTTTCGTTGTCCTCCTGTGAAGAAAAGGTCAACAGAAATATTGAACTCACCATTTCTCAAACGACGCAGTTTTTATTTCAAACATCAAACGACAGCAACATATTTTAAATGTGATTTCACCTGGAACAATTCAACAGTATAACGTACTGATGTACTCACTTTCTTGGAGTCTGGATCTTCACGAGAAGAGGATGAAGTGTCAGAAGCTGCAAAGCAAAACAATTTCACATGAAAAGGATATTCATATTTTAATATAACTGATGCTGCCAGATTGCTCTGATTGATCTTAAAAATGCGTTATTTAAAACTCTTATCAAAATATTATTAAAAATACTCACTGTTGGTTCGTTTAAACCCTGAAAAAGAAAAAAAGCATTTGAGAAAATTAATTAAAGGAGATTACAATAGAATCAGCCTAAAAATAACAACTTTTAACCATCTGCAATATAAAAAAGTCTAATTTCACACAGTACTGACTCAGAGATGTAGTTAAAAAGGCAACAACAGCCAACACGAGGATATGTCATATACATTTAAAACTGACTTCCTGATGGAAGAACATCTTTCTTCCTCACCATGATTTCCTTTTTTCCAGTAGAAGACTCCACCAGCAACAACACCTGCCAGGACAAGTATTCCCACAAGAACTCCAACAACAGCAGCAACGGGGAAATCTGAACCTGAACCTGAAACAAAATTATTCATTCTGTTGAATCACAGGGTCATTGGATTATGGACTGGATGCACGGAAATGCAAGTGGAAATACTGTATGTGTGTTAAAAAAGGTATAAAAATAAATTTCAAATAAAAGTTTTGTTCACTTCACTTTCACAGGAAACACTTTCAGGTTTCCTGCTGCTTTTATACCGAGGAAACTACTCACTGAAGACTGAGAGATCAGCGAGAACAAACTGTGTCATGATCAGGCCGCTCTGCAGAGAAAGTGTGCTGAACAAGAAAAAACCAGCAGAACATAGATAATGATGTTTTAATGAGAGTTCAGTGTCATCGTATTCCATTCTTACCGTTACCCCTGAGTCTTCTTTTCTCCAGTTTGGTGATGAGGTCGTCTTTGACACCCGAGAGCTGAAACACACATTCGTACCTCCCCCACTCTTCAGGTGTGTCTGAAAGTTTCAGGTCAGCACTCATCTGGAAGGTTCCATCATTGTTGGGGAGGACCTCTCCTTTGACCACACCCTCATGAATCTCATCTCCATCTCTCCTCCAGAACAGATCAGCTCCGTTAGGATAGAAACCTGTAGCATGGCAGCTGACTGGAGAGGAGGCAGACTTCTGGAGGAGAGACACTGAGGGGAGCTCTGAGGAGGAAAGAGACAGACTAACAAGTTTAATATAATATAAGATAATGTAATATAAGATATAGAGGAGGCTGATGAACACAGTATCCATTTCACTAAAACAGGTGATGTGATTTTACCTGTTCGCTGGAGCGAGCTCTTCCCATAGGCCACATACTTCTTCAGCCACTCAGGACAGATCTGGGAGAGGTAACTGATCCAGTAGTCAGTATTAGCCTTGTTTTTGTCCCACTTGTGTTTGGTGATGACACCTTGTTGTTTTGGAGCGACCCATGAGGTTGTTTTGAGGTCAAATACTACCAAGTCGTCACCATCATAACCATACTGATTAAATCCTTTAACCTCTCCAGTCTCATCGTCCCACTCACATCCAACCATTTCTTGGTATAAGTGGATACCTGAAAGACAGAGAGAGAGATAGTAGAGAAAATCTATGTAAGATCCAGCACGGTCACTCATAATTTTATTTGCTCTTTCTTGAACCAAGAAGGTCTGACTGAGCTTCACTTACTGAGGAGGTGCCCTGACAATCAGATGCAAGTTAAACCCGATCCTGAACATAACATCCCATCCTCTGAAACTCTACAGAGAACTGATCATTTAACAAATATCCTCTTCCTGTGAAACATCCCCGACTACAGACTGTTCTGAGTTTTATCCAGGAGCCGTCACTGATGGAGAGTTTCAATCCAATGTTTGATCACAAGGCTTCGCTGGTTAACAATAAATCTTTTTAATTCTAATTATTTACTAAATGATTAACTGTTTTAAAAATGTCAGAAAAAAAGTTAAAAGAAACAAATTACTCACCATTTAAAAAATTTAAAAACCAGGACCCAGGAAATGTTTAACTTTTATACAACAAAGTGATGATTTGACAAACAAAACTGATTTTCTGCAGGATATCAGTGAACAGTTACTGCTTAAACACTACATATGTTTTGTTACATTATGGACGTGCTGTGCCTCAATACAGAAAAGTCATGTGGAGTGAACCTCTGATGAATACGATATAGTGTAGCTCACCTTTAAAACTTATGAAAAAGGCAAACTCCTACTATGCGGCCGCTTAGTCTGTAAAACTTGTTTGTTTTTCAGGGTTTATATGTGTTGATAATAGGAATATTGAGGATTATTGACATAGTTTCAGTTACAATCTATATTTGTGCAGGTGGAAACCCACAATGTTCTTTTAGTTGTTATTAAAAATGTTTTAGATGGACAGAGATTTGTGTCAGGAAATATTTAAGTCAACACCTTTAGAATCAGTTTGTAAAAATCCTGCTGGCATTTATAGAATATGCAACTATGAATATTGAGTTTTTAATGATGAAGTCCCGCTGAATTCAAATGGTGTCTGAAATGATTCAGCGGCTGTCTGTTCACTAATGAGTACTTTATATAACCAACACTATAAAGGGATGAGAGTAAAAAGTGAACAATCCAAACACAGTCAGAGATGTTCAGAGAGGAGACGCCCCGATGAAGAGTCACTTCCTGTGTCTGTGTCACATGGTTTACCCCGACTGACACGCCCCTTTAGGAGACCAGCAGCAGGTCCTGAAGGGCCGTGCATACTCTCGCAGCAGTGTGTTGCAGTGAGCTTGTCGCAGGTATGACACAGTTATTTTTGATTTATGCCCAATTTTGAAGCGCGGTCTGCGCTATGTTAATTCCACGCCACAACGCAAGAGGGACAATCACGAACAAGCTAGGATTGTGGGTGTTACGGTTACGGAGGTCATTCAACAACAATGGCGACTGGACGAATGCGCACTTTGATTGAGATGCAGCTGATCGATCTAGAAATAGAAGAAATATTGCTACTACTGGAGCTGGCAGAGAGGCGAAAGAATTGTCACAGTTAGCGTCACCATTAGCCGGTTAGCAAACCGGAAATACGCATAGTGTAGAGCGGATGTAGAGTTGACCAATCAGAGGCCTCCTTTCTCTCCTCCGTGGGGCGATATCTGCGGCGCTGTCTGCGGTGAGTTACAATTTTGCGGAGGTGCACCAGAGTGTCTGCGTAGGGGGGGGGCATGTCTGCGTTAACTGCGACACACACGCAGACGACCTGGTTTCCGACCATAAACCGCCCTTGAGTCTGTTCATTCTAATGGAGACGTGAACATGAACACAGATTCTGATAATTTCTTTCACCCGCAGTTTCTGAAAGAAACGTTGGACCCATTTTAAACAAGACAAACATCTTCTGAAGATTCTGACACTAAACTGATATTTTCCAGACCAACGAATCAGGAGAAAATTTACTTTGTTTGAGGCTGAAATCTGACAACACAAAATCCTCTGAGTTTTAATATATGACCCAAATATAACCTACACACAAGTGTATTATGATATGTACTCCTTATGCAACTTATCTTTTATTGATAAAATCATACAATACTCATCCAAATGTAATTTTATCCATCCAGGCTGCGTCTGAAACACTTATGCCACGCCCACTTTGGAGACCAGAACTCTTATTATTATTTTGTAATCTTAGTGCAGCTTGAAATACGCCATCTTGTTGGTATAAAGGCTCCTTGAGTTTTATGGGATTGTGATGTCAGCAGAAGTGAAGAAAACAAGGCATTTTTTTGGTATTACAGACATCAGAAGTGTTGTAGTAACAGAAGGTGGAACAGGGAAGTTTTATCAAGTTAAAACGATGGAGAATAACCACTTCCTCTGAGTTAAACTGATGAAATACCTCCAACACCTGTGAAGCTCTCATTATTAGTTATTATTTCACATTTCTTATCATACGTCTGATACCTGGCTACCTACAGTTAGCTTCTTATCAGCTACAGACACTGAGTTAAATCTGCACTCTGGTCTGTTAACCGTCATGATTTTTACTCTTGATCTTCCATCTGTGAGTTTCTCCTCCTTTAGTTCCTCTCTGATGTTTCTGTGCGCTCACAGTTACTGTAAAGACTTCCCGCAGCTGCACAAAGACGCCTGTTCGCTAACCTGCCGACTGCTACCCAGAATGCAGTGCGCTCATGGCGTAGTTGCCCGTTCTCTGTAAAGCAGCTGAATCTAAAACGCTGCTGAACATGATGTGTTTTCATGCTGTTGGTAAAGACTTTCAGCCACACTGAGTCGCCTCATCAGAGGAAAACATGATGAAATATTTTCTTCTTCCTCTTCAGCTCAGACAATAAAAACTGTTGCTGAAGGTTTGACAGACGGTCTGAGCTGCTTAAAGCCGCCATCAGTCCTCTCCATCATCAGCTATAACATCAGTGCATTCTAATGAACACACAGTTCAGCTGCTCTCACTGAATTATTTTCCTGTTTCTGCTGTCAGACGACTGAATGAGCAGAAATCTGACCGAGGCTCATAAATGTGAACGTTCCCCGCTAACCAGACGAACTGTGACTCCTGCACTGTGGTGCTGAGACGCTCCTTAAATCACTGTT
Organism: Odontesthes bonariensis; assembly: GCF_027942865.1. NCBI lineage: Eukaryota > Metazoa > Chordata > Actinopteri > Atheriniformes > Atherinopsidae > Odontesthes > Odontesthes bonariensis. The sequence goes on from NC_134523.1 coordinate 24,329,472, forward strand.
TTACGATCATGAAGGACAAAGTGGACATAAAAGCAGCTTGATAACAGCAGCTGTGCTGTGTGCTGACAGAGAGGCTTAAAGAGGAGCTGCAGCACAGAAACTGAACCCTGTCTGAGCAGACTGAACACACTGTTACTGTGTTTTCCACATTTATTTCATCCAGTCTGGAAAATGGGAAGGAAAACCTCTAAAACTGCTGCTTTAGTGGGGATTTACTGTTTGTTTTAACTGCTGAGCTTCACTGTTAACACACACTGATGTAGTTTTACTTTCTTGTAGCTACAGGATGACGTGTTTTTCATTTTTTTACTGTTTTCAGGAACTAAGAGGAGGATCGTGTCTCCATCTCTTCATCCTCCCACAGCAGCAGCAGTCCAACTCTAACCTGTCAACATGAACTAAAACGTGTCCCACTGAAAACTTTAAATCATGTCCTCGTCTCATTCTGAGAGTCAGAGAACAGACTGAGAAGAAAAGCTGTGTTTTTAATGAACGTACAGAATAACAGGACAGGAGTTCGATTTTCCTGCTTCACTGAACATTTATGATCCGCGATCAGATCAGCGTTTGTGTTCATTCACTCGTCTGACAGCAGAGACAGAAAAATAACTGAATGAGAGCAGTTACACAGTGAGTGTGAACGTGAACACACAGTGTAGGTGATGATGGAGAGCAGCAGAGGACTGAACTGAGCTTTAACCAGATCAGACTGTCCGTCAAACTGCTCCACACATGTCGGCTGTCATCTACAGTTTTTATATTTCTCAACTAAAAAGGAACAAGAACACATTTGGACATTTTTTTACTCTGATTGGGTGTTTCCGTTTGGTTGGAGATCTTTACCAAATCAGCCTGAAAACACAGAGTGTTAAACAGTGTTTTCAGATTCAGCTGGTTTGAGCCTGCAGGAAGTGAGCTAACAAGCTAGTTAGTGTTAGCTCACAGTAAAAGTCAGAAACTTAAGAGAACAGTCACATATTTTCCTTAAAGGTTTTCTAATGTCAGCAGTGAGGTTTCATATATCAGAGATGGAAACAGAAGTGGAAACACCTTAACTCTCATCTTTCGGTGAGAGCTGCTGGCTGAATGCTAACAGCATCAGAGGTCTGTGGTCACTTCCCAGAGCTGCCTGCAGGAAGTGACTGACAGCTCATCTGACCAATAGGAGAGCAGCAGAGAGAAGCCCCGCCCCTGAAACATCCCTCTGATTTAAGAACAAACTCGCAAACAGGACGTAGGAGCTGTGATCTGAGATTAGGATTTCTTTTCATTTTAACCTGTAAATCATCATAATTAAACTTAAATAAATTTGAGCTGCAGTTGATGTTGAACGGTTCGTGGCACCACATTTCTTTACTTCTTATTCAGACTAAATTAACTTTATACCACTTTAGTTACACGTTTAGGGAACAAACTGATTTTCCTCCTCGTTGTTGCTCGTCCAGTTACAATATTTTCATTAATCTACTTTGATGATGATCGTCAAAGTCACCGATCTTTAATGTCCTGTGAAGCAACGAGGAAATAACTGACAAACCTTTTCTGAATCATTGTGTGTTTTTAACAATGAACAGGCTGATCTGTTAACTGTGAGATAAAGATCGATCCTGTATGAGACATCTTCCACTGTATCCAGTCAGGCAGGTTAATTAAAACACTCGTGTTATATGAGGACCCGTCAGACGCAGCCTGTGCCTCCTTTATGGCCCTGATCTCCAGTTTAACAAACAAGGCTCTAATATTCCTCTATCAGCTGTGTGCTGTTAAACTGATATAATATCTGCGACTACAAGGTTTCTACTGTGAAGTTATTCTGAGGCAGCTCACTGTCGGCAGCTCCGCAGAGTTATTCTGATTTAATAATGTTTCTGATTCACATTTATTTTTTCAGTTCTTTTAAAAATATTCCTTCAGATTTGTTTCTCTAGTGAATGGAAACCCAGCTGCTGTGCATCAGGACAGAGTTTATTTAATCTAATCTGTGTTCTCCTACACATTATGGATTATTTCATTTATTTCATAAATACTGCTTATACAGTATTTTACTGTAAAACTTCAAGAAACTAAAGAAAATTAAATAAATTAAAGCCTGAAGATGAATTTTTAAACTGATTCTTTCTTCTTTTCAACCAACAAGTTGTTCATTTAACTTTAATCACATTAAACAGAGAAAACAGTGAAATGTTCATATCTGAGAAACAGAAACCAGGAAATGTTTCATGTTTCGTGTTGATGGAAGAGTTTAATGATTATCTGATTGGGAATATTTATGGTTTTATGATCAGTTCACTGCTGACTAATAATTTCAGCTCTGTGTGTGTTTATTACTCCACTGACACGCCGCCGTTAAACAAAGTCAAACTGATCCAAACTGTCGTCCAACTCTGTGTTTATCATCGATGAACAAAGTGTGATCAGAACAGTAGAGTTAATGTAATGCAGCCTGTAGTTGGTGGAGTTTAATTTGTGTTCATAAAGACTGTAAAGGACCTGAAACATGTGAAATATGTCAGTGAGCTACGGGGTGAAACATAAAGAAATGTTACTTTTCTAACAGATCCCAGCTGGTACGGTCTGTCTTTAGGTGTGTGTTTGCTGAATCTGTCAGGAGTTGAGTCAGACTTGTTGGATAGTTTCCTGCTGGGCGTCACTTCTGCTCACATTTAAAAGATGGTCCGTGTCGGTGCTGTTACAGGCTTCTCTCTCACTCTTACTGTCTTGTAGTTGGTATTTTGGTATCAGCCTCAGCTGATCAGCAGCAGGAAAGCTTCTCCAGCCACGTGCACACAATGAAGTGCAGCAACGTGGGCGTTATTTTGGTTAAAAAGGAGCGACAGGGTGAATAACTGATTAAAGAGTGAGGCGGTGTGAAATCATTTTATATAACTGCTCTAACTGCTATGAAACCTTTGAGGTTTGAGATGTTTAAGTTGGATAAAATTCTCTGTTCTGGCCGCCGTGTTCTGAGTAGCTGTTAGCTTAGCTCCACGTCAGAATTCCTCCCTGATTCTCCAAAACGAGTCCTCGATATAACCAACACTGTGAAATGGATGAGAGAGAAAAGTGAACAATCCAAACACAGTCAGAGATGTTCAGAGAGGAGACGCCCCGATGAAGAGTCACTTCCTGTGTCTGTGTCACATGGTTTACCCCGACTGACACGCCCCTTTAGGAGACCAGCAGCAGGTCCTGAGTCTGTTCATTCTAATGGAGACGTGAGCATGAACACAGATTCTGATCATTTCTTTCACCCCACAGTCTCTGAAAGAAACGTTGGACCCATTTTAAACAAGACAAACATCTTCTGAAGATTCTGACACTAAACTGATATTTTCCAGACCAACAAATCAGGAGAAAATTTACTTTGTTTGAGGCTGAAATCTGACAACACAAAAACCTCTTTGTAAAAGTTTTGATATATAACCCAAATATAACCTACAAGTGTATTATGATATGTACTCTTTATGCAACTTATCTTTTATTGATAAAATCATACAAAGCTCATCTAAATGTACTTTTATCCATCCAGGCTGCGTCTGAAACACTTATGCCACGCCCACTTTGGAGACCAGAACTCTTATCATTTTATAATCTTAGTGCAGCTTAAAATATGTCATCTTGCTGGTATAAAGGCTCTTTGAATGTAAAATGGGATTGTGATGTCAGCAGAAGTGAAAAAACAAGGCATTGTGGGTATTACAGACAGCAGAAGTGCTGATAAAATACCTCCAAAACCTGTGAGGCTGTCATTATTATTTATTATTTTATATTTCTTATCATAAGTCTGATATGTGGCTACCTACAATTAGCTTCTTATCAGCTACAGACACTGAACAGAGTAAAATCTGCACTCTGGTCTGTTAACCGTTGTGAATTCACTTCTACAAACCAATTATAACTTCACATGAACAAAGACAAAGCATGGACGCAGATAACTGCGCAGACTCTTCTATCAGAGTCTCTTGCAAAGCAGACCTGTAGATATCCAGAGCCAACTAACCCTGTAGTGACACGACAAACTGCAGCAGGTTCACTGATAGTCTGATAAAACTGTGAAACTGTGACTCATCACAGCAGCTCAGGTTAACTGATCACTAATCCAAAGTGTGATTTACAGAACAGAACGAGAGCAAAACTGATGTCTTTCAGCATCTTTGTGGCTGATTGTGATCATTTTAAAGTGCCGCTAGATTAGAAAAATAGAATAGAAATAGGTCTATTTTGAAATAACAAATTAGTCTACAATTATTGGGGTGATTTTGTACAGGTATACATCTGCAACAGAATAGAGAGAAGCCCCACTCAGAAAAAAAGACAAAATTTGATTTGTAAGGAAAAACTAAACTCAAACCAAAAATAATAAAAATAAACCAAAAAGTTTATTTCATTTTACATTTTAGCTCTTAGTATTTTTTCTAATGAATGTAAATATGTGTTTCAGTTTGTGTTGAATGTTATTTGATGCCAAATTTCATATAATTTTATGAACAAACAAGTGATGGCCAATAAATAGACTGCCCTGTTTTGGTTGTTTTCTCTATATTTTCACACTGTAAGAAAAAAGAGAAAATAATGTATAAAATGGCTTGTTTAGCTGATTATTACTGAGCAGTAAGTTAATATCAAAGAAAGCCCTAAACTGAAATAATTGCAAATCATTAACTAATAAAGGTTTGGCAAAGCTAAGTGAATCACCTAATAATCAAAACAGTCGCCTTAATAATATTCTGTCAATAAATGTATTAATTGTAACAGTAATATTAAATATTCTGCAGTACTTAGTAGTTATATAGTAGTAGTTATGTAGTTATACTGTTGTCACTGTGGTCCAAATTTGCTCTTTAACCACTTTACTCTACTGTGAATGACAGAATTTTGTCATTCACAGTAGTTTGTTTCTACATACTGTTGCCACTGCCATATGACGCAGCAGAAGAATATTAGAATGATTAAGATTATTATGGACCAAAACTTTGTCAGTGCAGAACAGCAGTGTAACTCAGTAAAGTGAGCGTTGAGTCTCAATGTAAACTGAAAAAAGAAAAAAGTCTCTCTGAGAAACTGCTGAATAAAACTGTGTTACAATATGTGTGTGTGACTAAAAAAACAAAACAAACAAACAAAAAACAATCCTACAAGAACAAAAGAGAAATATTATCGACAAAAACATAAACGAACCTCCAGTCTGATTGAAGCGCTGCTTTAGAATTTGAACGCCGGCTTTAAAGCTCTGCTGGTTACCCACACAGGTCTGAGTGTTTCTATCCCAGTACTGTGGATCCTCTGCAGTAGCTGCAGTCATCCAGTCTTGTTTGGGTACGTTTCTCTTGGTGATGCTGTCACAGTGACTTATCTGAACATCATCGACCAACCCAACAGACACATACTCTGGGAAGCCTGAGACTCCAGATGAAGCAGTGTAGAAATACTTCAACGAGTGAGTGACTGTAAAAAAAGAAGAAGAAATTAATGAGCTATGAACTAGATTGTAGGCTTCTTGATTAAAGTTTTTAAACCACTGATAAATGTTATTGTGCAACACTTCAGAAACACTTTCAAGACATCAAAACTGCTTCTGATGTGAAGATAACAAAAGAATAAACACACAGTTTAGTTAACGTTTTGTTGCTCTATAATGTTAAAGGAACTTATTCATAAATAACATGAACTTAATGGTCATTTAAAAAAAATCTAAATCTAAAGTGAAGTTCTAGTTTTGTCTCCATGCAGAGGACACATTTAATCTACAAGAGGCATCATTAATAAACACAAAATAAATCATCGGCAGATTTACTGAGCTGGCCCTTGAAAAAAGCAAACTACTGAAACTTAAATAAATATAATAAATACAATGTAAGAATAATGAAACTGGACCCAACAAATTACAGTAACGTTGAGTGGTTAAAACGTGTTATATTTACTATGTATATTTATGAAGAATACATATGCAGGTAATTTTAATAAATATACTGTATCAGTTTGTCATTTGACTATGTGATTTATACATGTGATAATTACACGTGTCCTATAATACGTTATTTGAGACAATTGAGTGGATTTATATATAAAAAAAACATTTATGACCAATCTGATTATAGATTATAGTAAAAAAAATCTAGTTTTGAGTTCACATTTTTTTACACTGAAATTAACGAGTAACGTGTTAATTAGCATTAGCGGTTATTAAATATTGTACAGTAAAAGCAGGAAGTTTCTCAGTGTCTATGAAAAGAAAGCCAATAGACAACAATCAGTTTACAGCGCTCTCAACTGTGGTGAAGCGTTTCACGACTGAAGAAGTCTTATTAAAGCTTATGAATCAAAGGGTTCATTCATATTTGTCATATAGAAATCATAATTATATAATCAAATGGGTTATTACATTATTACTTCACTATCATCCATTGTCCCATCGATAAATAGTCGGGAGGCCTTTGTCTTTTTCTAAAATGAAGCTATAAAGTTTAGATTAACCTTCATGTCAAAAGTTTTCCTAATTTTAAGACTTATAAATTAGTCGAATAAGGAGGTTCAGTAATATAACAAAGTTACTTCCATCAGTATTTGTCAAACAAACGCTACCTTTAACGACATAAATATACGAAGCTTATTTTTCAGTTACAGTGAACCCAGAACAAACGGTGAACTCACCAGCCGTCACTCCGTGTATTCCCAGGAAAAGCAGAAAAATGAGCTTCATGGTGACCTGCAGTTTAATCCTCTCTCTGGACACGTCTTCGTCTCCTCACTCAAACTGTGCGAAATCGGCTCTTGTTCGTGGACTAAAATGGACAGAGATGGTGGGGGCTGTGGGAGAGAGCCAATGGGAATTTATTGAGTGTGTCGACGTCACTTAAATCTGGGTGAAACTGACACTCCGGGGTTGTCAACGAAAGTGAAAGTGTAAATATGCTTAAACATTTTTTATAACTATTATTTTAAGCCTGTTTTTGATGGTATAAAACAACGGGAAGACACCGCATGATCATCTTAGCCCAGTAACTTTTTAAAATAATGTATTTATTGAGATTTCAAGTGTATTATAGTTCAACTTGTTTTTTTTTTTTTATATGTAGATATTAAAAGGTGTAAATATTTTCTAGGAGGTTATATGTCACAGTAAACTACGCAATCTAGATATCTTGTGGATATGCTGCAGTATCTATTTGTTATTCATTGCTATTGTGATTTAAACAATAAATAAATAAATATCCTACAACATTCACAAGTGTGGTGGGGTGCTCCCTCTAGTGATTCAAACCTTCACTTGACAGACCCCAGCACAGTTTCCCAGTTTAACCCTACACACTGGTGGGGATAAAAGCTTCTGATGTGAGCTGTGAGAGGAAACCTCACAGTTCAATGTATTTTTTGCTTTTTTACTTTTTTTCAGTCATCTTATACTTTCAGCTTATCTTCGTCAGCTGGAACAGAAATCAGTCATGCCTGTGATACATTACATTACGGTCATTTTGCAGACGCTTTTATCCAAAGTGACTTACAATAAGTGTAAGTACATAAAAAATGTATCTTTATGAGACATGAATGCATTAATATTTTTGATGGTAAGGCATAAAAATGTTTGCACGTGGTGAGCAGTGTCTGGCTTTCAGTTTTTAAACTTTATAGATAATTCTGCACAATAACCCTGTTTTCTACTTTTAAGGTGTTCAAGGGACAACTCATGAGGATGTCACTCAATTTTCTGTTTGTCAATAGGTGTGCAATATTAGGAATATGTCTACTGCTTTAGCATCAGCTAATCTTGTCATTTTGACATTAAAAGCATCAGACTTAAGGAAAAAGTTACATGTTTACCAGTCATTTTTGGGAAGTGTCGGTCATTATGCTGCCTACATCGTAAAAGCATCAGGCTGATGGGGGATTTATTCTGAATTTTACAGGTGGCCAGTGAAGAAATTCCAACACAGGGGAGATATGGTCTCTCTTGTTGGTACCTGTCAGTATTTTCATTTCTGCATTTGAATTAACTGGAGGTTGTGACACCCTGATCACAATGAATTACAACAGTTCAACATGTCCTAATTTTCCAATATGAACCTGTGGGAGGATATTCCTAACTATAGCATTGCCGTGCATGTGAAAGAATGCAGTGCAAGAGACTTCTTTTACGTGTGAGTTCAAGGATGAGTCTCGTTAAAAAATTAATCCAAGGTTCAAGACCCTCACAGCGAGAGGGTTCCAGGTTCAACTCCCGGCTGGGGCCTTTCTGTGTGGAGTCTGTATGTTCTCCCCGTGTATGCGTGGGTTCTCTCCGGATACTCTGGCTTCCTCCCACTGTCCAAAAACATGCATGTTAGGTTAATTGGTGGCTCTAAAATGTCTCCTTAGGAGGGAGTGTGAGCATGTGTGGTTGTTTGTCATGGGGACAAAACTGCAGACACCCGTTTATAGGACGATCAACATCCCCAGAGCCAGTTTGTGACGCTAGTAATTGGCTATTGCCCACTGCCCAGCTCACACGGATTAGATTAACCATATTTGTCAACCAGAGAAAGGTGATGGCACCCTCCGGGTAAGGGATGAGTCTTTGTCTCAAGCGGGGTTTACTTATCTTGTTTAATGTGACGGCAAATTTGAGTTAGCGATGGACAGGCAGACAGATTGGAGCTCTAATGAGGGCAATGCTCTGGTCCATGTGAGGAAGCTGAGCCAGAATGTGAAGCTTTCAGTTCCAAACCTCACCTATGGTCACAGATCTGGGTACTGACCCAAAGAATGATGTTGTGGATAAAAGTGGCTGAAATTTATTTATATATAACCCTTCTGGCCTGGGAACTCCTCGGGATAACCCCAGAAGGAGCTGGAGTGTGTCACTATAGAGAGGGATGTCTGGGTTTTGCTCCTGGACCTGTTGCCTCCATCACCCAACCTCAGATAAGCAAAAGATAATGGATGGATGGATGTTTACAGGAAGTCGCCATTAGTTGGCCTCATGTCAGGTTTGGGTCCATTGTGACATTAAAACAATTACACAAACACACTGTAACAAAGAAATGTATAAAGAAACTTTACAAGGATTAATTATTGTTTAAAAAAGGATCTAACTCAAGAAAGCATGATTAGTTCCCATAAACTTTTGGACACCAATGGTATGACGCACTCGTGGTAGAAATATAAAACAGAATTTATATATATATATATATATATATATATACACATGGAATCTTTTTTATAACTCACTGAGTTGCATACTCACCAACACTGTTTTGCAATTAGCAGTAAAAAAAAAAAAATTCTTAGCTCAGTACTTAACTGTGTCTGGAGTCTCAGTCACACTTTGAATAACATGTACTCAACAAGTCGGTCTAACTGTCTGGAGGACAAACAAACACTTTCTTCAGCAACATTCAGACCTGCGTCCTGCTAGCTCACAGAAACGGTTTTGTACTTTTGTTAATCATAATGTGCCTGAAAGTCAGTTTCTCCTGCAAACCGGCTTACAGAGTTATGAGAAGCAACAGCATCATCACCTTATTCAGTGACTTTACCGGCAGGTAAAAACGTGGTGAAACATTTATCTACAGTAAGTTAAAAGATTCAATGCTGTTTTTAATGTAACACGCTTCACAACCAAAACATAAGTATGACCTAACCTAAACTGTAATGAGCCAAAAATAAAGTACAACCACAGTGTTGTAACTTTATGAGGAAAATAAAAATGTCAACACATGAAACAACTACAATGTACAAAATAAAGATGGACTCAGGTAATTTTGTCTGTTTTAGCCATGTGAACTTTAGTTTCATTTAGTTTCTGAGCATGCTTACAATTTTGTCAGAACCACTCTCGTCAAAATGAGACGAGAAACAGATTTTCAGAAGCTTATTCTGAATGCATACAATTTATGTTTGGCGGTATGGCTCTGTTCGGAGGAAGTTCCAAACTTTTCCATGAGCTCCATGGAAGCCAAGACAGGGAACAGCAGCATCCTCAGGTGGAGTGCCTTCCATTTGCTGTAAAGGCAACAAACCCCCCAACAGATCATACCGGAACGCAGCCAGCCAATTGATAAGTTGGAACCAGGGTATCCTACCCCCCCCCCAACGATTTATTAGCTACCAACGTGTGTCACCATTATGATTAGTAGTATTACAAAATAATTATTAAACCGCGACTAGGCTTGACGTTAAAAGGTGGAACTGCCGTAGGCCCACATTACACAGACTGAAATGTGATGCGAGTATTTATTTGGGGCAGGCATTGAACTCAACCACTTAGGTACACCATAAAAATATATTCGGTCTCCACAGCAGCGACAGCGCTTTGCGGCAGGGCAAAGCAGAGCAAGATCCAAGCAAAGCAGCAAGATCCAAGCAGAGCAGAGCAAGATCCAAGCAAGCAGAACAGGATCCAAGCAAGCAGAGCACATCCAAGCAGAGCAGAGCAACATCCAAGCAAGCAGAGCACATCCAAGCAGAGCAGAGCAACATCCAAGCAGAGCAGAGCAACATCCAAGCAGAGCAGAGCAAGATCCGATCCAAGACAGCAAAACGAGAGCCAAGCAAAGCAACATCCAAGCAAGCAGAGCCTTAACACACTTCACCTGACCACCTAGGAAGTTAAAGTCACCGTGAGCTTGCATATTTGCTATCCACACAATTAAAAGCCATAAAGCATAACACAAATGACCTCTGTCATTGCTGTTCGTGCCATCAATTCCGGGAGCGGTTTTAATGATTTGACTTCATCCCAAATTTATTTTCGATCTTAATCAGCATCTTTCATGCAAAGTTAAGCCCTACCAGTGGCTCTTGCTTTATTTAAACAGAGGCACACCGCACAATAAAACAATTTTTTTCTTCTTTTTTTTTTCTCTTTTAACTCCAGTAGGCAGCTATTCTAAGTGGAAAAATCTTTCAATGACCCATTGGAAACTACCTTCCCAACAGCACAAACTCCAGCTAGCTGAAACATCAGCTTATAGCAGGTTTAAGTAAAAATATACTGAAAATCTAGCCGTGCAAGATGACACGTAGCATGGCAACTTGGCATCAACAGGGCATCACAATGGCTTGAGTAAGCAGAGAAACAGGATGCCATTTATTTTCAAACTTCCAAGAAGACCAGCAGCCTCCAACATGACACAAAATGAGAAGAGGCAAGTGCTTCCTAACACGAGCACATCACATGCATGAGTTGTATACAAATAGCCAGAAAGCAACACTCAGTATTTGCAAGCAAGAAACTAAAGGGAAGAAAGAAAAGCCTCCAGTGTTTCCTGCAACATATGTTTCTCAGAGGTTCATCCTGCACAAGTACTTAACTGGACAGTTTGCTCTTTTATCAGTTCACAGCTGAAATCAGCTTTTACAGGCTGCTTCTCAACAGAAGGAAAAAGGACAACGCTCCTCCTGAAGGGATTAGTTGTGGCATCAACCGTGGGGACGATGGTTGAAATGTTTTGATGTCGTGCAAATTAGCATGCCATTTGCTGTGCAAGAGCCAATCACAAACAGGCTGGTGTTACACGAAGTGGCCGGACGCTTGTCCACAAAGCATCACACATATGCTGTAGAACTAGCCTAGAAATCTAGACGCCCCTAGCGGCCGCAAATGGAATTTGCTCCGGGGCTAGTCAGAGAGTCTCTATTATGAGGAGAGGGAAAACTGGCGGCTTTTTCCGGGTGGTACTGCACTCTAGGGGCGCCAACGAAGCAGTGCAGAGCACGCCGAACTCTATGGTGGTACTATGAAATCCACCTTAGATCCAGCCATTGCTTTGGATATATTTTTTCATTTTAATTTTCCTAAAGGCAGGATAAATTATCCTTTCAAACGGCACTTGGTTTGATTTTTTAGACTCACTAGATTTGTTTAAAATACACATTTATTGTCAGTATTGCATCCCGAGTGACGTCACGCATGTGGCATCACTTTACGGCATGGTCAGTCCTAGCGCTGAGCTAGCAGAGAGGGGTTAGCTCAAATAGTTACAGATTTCAGCACAGCCCTTTTACATACTCTCTGACTAGCCTCTGGTTTAGATTTGGTTGTTGTTAGCAGCACCAGGTTAGCACTCTGGCACAGTGGACGAGTGCCGTAAAGCAGCCGGTCGTAATCAGCCGTGCGTTCTTCAGATTCCGTTAGCTAGATGCTAGCAGAGACTGACTCGCAAATGCCAGACCTGTAAGAAAACAGAAAGATATAACTCCCAGGTTATTGTACTTTCGATATAAATCCACATCCCTCTGTCAGAAATCACAGTAATATTTTCAGGTTTCAGCCGCTAGCGGGGACATTTTTTGAGTTATTAGCGCCAGCCCTATGGCCAATGGTCATTCTGCACTCGCTCGCCAGCGCCCCCAGACAAAATCAACTGAACTGCAGCCAAATTTTTTATAATGGGGCGAATAGGAAGTGGAACGGCTGTCTGTAAAAGGGCTGTGGGCTAGTCTAGTCACTTGTGGTCGTCTTGCGAGGTTCCAAATCAAAACTTAATCGAGCCAATCAAATCGTGAGGAGCGGTTTCAGAGGCCGGGCTACCTAGTGACGACAGAGGTGCGACGTTTCAGTGTGTAGTTCCAGAGAGAGGTAAAAAAAAATAAAAATAAGTCCCAGAGAGAGGTAAACAATGGCTGCGCCCGGCGAACAGGCTTATATAACAGCTATATTGCCTTCCATTAGCTAGCTCTCTTTAGATTTATAGGGAAACGAAGTAAACTTACATCTGAGAGCAATCCCCAGTCAATTGCGAGCATGATGTACCGAAGACGGCGGGCCGAACGGCAAACCGGAAGTGCGTTGCTCACTGCGGCTAGCTTTAGTAGCGACAAATTCGTGGGAACAAAATTGTAAATAGCTGGTATTTTGTCAGATTTGCAACACCTTGGGGGTCTAAATGACTACTTTCTCGCCTGAAAATGTTTCAAATGTTGCTAAAGTTATATATTTACAGAGTTTATAGCTTAAGAGTAATCAGCTTTTCAGGCCATAGACTACAAACCACGATATACATTCCGTCGCGTTGACTACATAAAACTTCTTCATCGCTCTGATTGGTTGTTGCGCCATCCTATTGCGTGGCGTTAAACTTGACAGACAGCCGTTTATCCCACCCACACTGCTATTCAGCGTCACTAGACCCCTGTACAGCTTTTTGCTGTACGGATCTGGCTTGCTAGGCTACTGTAGAACTGCTACAGATGTCAGATCCTTTAAATCATCGAGTGCATCACTGATCTCAAGTGCCATCTTGTGTTTATGCTCAAGCCTTTAAACACAAAAACTGTTGGACGCATTGTGCTTGAAATTGTCCCCTAAATGGCCCCAAAGAACCGAGTGAGGATGGCAGGGATTGTTTGGACGGGAAGCACAAAAGCCAGTACGTATGATTCTCTTAGTATACGAGCATTGCAGCTCACACAGCAGTGCTCAGGAGAGCAGTATGTATCCTTATGATATGGTGTTATTTGTAGCTTAGAGGACTGGCTTAGAGCATAAGACTAGCTCTCTTATTGTCAGTTATAGAGCGTTTAAATAAAGGATTCCCGTTAGAGGCAATAGCTGTGTATTACTGGACAAGTCTCTTAAATCGCTCTATATGAGCATCTGTAGAGACCTCCACTGTTTAAAATGTATAATTCCCAGAGCTCATTTACCAGTTGAATAAATATTCAAAGGTAGTTCAGTCAGCCAAGTACACTTAGGCTCCATTGTTTAACGATAGCCTAGCTAATCAGCCTCTTACTGTTGCTTTTGTTAAGCAAAAAATGCAGCTAGTAAGTGAAAGTTTCACTGTAGGTCTCTGGAGGTTGTTATACGACGAAGTGCATTTCTATATCAAACAGGGTAGCATCCTGACGTTCTCTCTTCAGGATCAAAACCTTTTCAGGGCCTATCAACGATGAGCCGACTTAAAGCAGCGGTCGGCAACTTTTTTTTTTTTTTTTAGTCATATTAGCTTGAACTGTCATGGGATTCTGGAAGTAGAATATTAAATAGGCTGTTTAGGAAAAATAACGAAATCTGTAGCTCCCTCTGAAGCCTGTAATCATGCTTGCAAAAACCGAGCGCTCCCGGCTGTTTTTAAACCAATCAAGTTAGGGTGGAGGAATCCTACCTGTCAATCACAGCTTGTGCACACGCTGCTGCTGAGCGTGAGTCTGCCCCAGCTTGTGTGCGCTCGCACTGGTGTGAACTCACGTGCACAACCTCGTCTACAGAGGGGGAGGGGTTTGGGGGGCGATTCGGAGCTTGTTAGAGGTTGGGGGAGGGACCTGAAAGTTGTATCAGTTCGAATTTTCCGACTTTAGACTCGTAATTTTGAAAACTTGCCTACTGCAGCTTTAAAGTTCCCATGGCATGGTATAGTAGCGGCACTTTAAATGGGCTTTCGGAGGCTTCAGGATGTTATACCCCTAGGCGTTCTCAAAATTCACCCGAAAAAACGCAGATTTGGCCACTTAGAAGAAAGCCGCATTTCAGCGCTCTCTCCAGTGCCCTGTTTTCCTAATGAGAAGCAAGGAGGAGCGCGAGGGGTGTGTCATGGCTGAATGGGGGCGTGTCTGATTCTCTGTTTTGGCTCCGCGCATGTTAGCTGCCTGCTAGTAGGAAAAAAAAAAAAGAAATGTCAGGTGAGCAAACCATCGTACCTTTCGCCTTCGACCCGGAATCGGACCCTGAAGCCGAGGCGCAGGCAGTTCAGCAACAAACTGCAGATCAGCAGCGCCTTCAGCAAAACGTCTCAGAATGGTGAGTTTGAAATGTTATGTCTGGAAACGTTTATAGTTGGGTCGGTCCGAACCACTGAGGTGCGCAGATATAGCAGTCGCTTAGCCTACGGTAGCCTAATTAGAGCAGAAATTGTAGTCACTACATCAGGACTGCCTAAAATATTATTTTTGCTTACAAAACGTATAAGTTCCCAACTTATTTTGCAATGTGGGCACGTATTTGCAGTGCTAACATTAGTGAGTATGGCTGCTGGCATCTCCAGTCTCTACACCAAGTAACTTTCTCAATGTCGCCTTGCATTGTACAACAGTAACACTGCCAAAGTATTTCCCATAGTACACATTGCCAACATGCAAATGATTCTCCACCCAGTGTTGACATAAGGGGAGCGATTTATAACCAAGTTTTCTAGACAAAAAACCATACCTCATCATATCCTGACCAAGTGCTGGATCCAAAGTGTAACTACACGAAGTGAAACTTATGCTACATATTTCTGTGTACCCCTTTTTAGTAGCCTGTCTTCACTGGGAACAGCCAGCTGTGCGTTGCCCATGTAGTTATACAGTAGCCTATGGCATGCAAAAAACATGATAGTATTCTGACCAGCATGTAATTATTCTCATGCTCACCTGTTAATTCATTTACTTGCCACTAAAGATGTTTCATTGTTATATTTGCTGGCATTACCTGAAAACAGAATATCATTACACTGCCTTTTTAAAAAAAAATAGGTGTCAATGTGGAATTTGCGAGATAATGCCCACAGAAAGGGAGAGTAGATGCTGCATTGAGATCCCTCAGGTAACACTGTAAACATTTCGATCTACCTGTTTGGCAGTTTACGCCTGAGAAGAACCCATCGGTAAGCGTTGTAAAATAATCACTCATAGCCACATACATAGAGTTTACAGTATACCCACCCAACAGAGCCTGATAATTCAACTATGCAGACAGTATGAAGAGTGTTTGTAGATTTATTTACAAGACATTATTAAAACACTATCAAGAATAATCCATAGGAATATGTAAATATGTACAACATAGCAATAACAGAAGAACAACAATATTCTCTGCAAGTGTAGTTTTTTTCTATCTGTTCTTCCAGGCGCTTCAGGTATTTGGCCTACAGGCAGTTCGTGGCGTGGTGCCGGGGCTTTTTGGGTCGCCGGATCAGAGTGGTCATTCCTGCCTGTGTGGTCCTGCGTATCCGTGCCGAGTACCCCGATGATGAAGGACACTGCACCGGGTTTAGACTGCCTCGCGTGTGAAAAATTAGCTCCATCAGGACATCCACATACCCTTTTCACACAGAACATTCATACACACTGTACACGCACAACATTTGTATATTTCAGTTAGTCATTTGTACATTTCAATGTTTATTTATATATTTATATTTGTTCTATATATATATTTATGTTTGTTTAGATTTCTATTTCTTTATTATTATTCTTTATTTGTTGGAATTAACCTCAGTAAATTTGATACAGGCAAAAGTAGTTGGACTTGAATTCTTGAACTTTTGAGGTCTTACCAAAGGTTGGCTTAGTCTTTTGATGTTTGACTGTGCACTCCCCCTTCTTGGATTTGGGAAAGGAGATTTTGAAGAAAGGTACACCTTCTGCTGTCTGGGCCTGTGGTCGGTTCGCATTTTCATTAAAGTGGATCGCCGCCAAGTACAGTCTGAAAGAACAAGAAACAATGTGTAAACGGTATTTCTCACAGAATTTTCATTTGTCATGGTGGTGGGGATCAGCTGGTAGAGACACATGCATCATCATGGGAGAGCATATGAAAAGCTCTTTTCCAAAATGCTATAGAAGCTGTTCTCATTACTTTTTTTTAAATCTGATTTCAAGCATCAGGAAAGTGATATCAGCTGAGATAGCATTTGAAACATTTAAATGCTGCTTTTAATGGTAGTAACAAATAAAACAACATTTTTTAAAGTAGGTATAAAACATTTTGGAAAAAGCTTTTCATATATTGTGAAGTTTCATAGGAACTATGATCTGAAAGCCCCCTAAAAGTATACATTTTTTGGTAAATCAAATATAAATTACATTCACAAGACAATCTTTTCAGGGGACCTGGTCTAGGTGTTTCGTGCCTTATAGTGCTGGAGAAACCCGGCTCAATAATGACATTTCAGACAACAAAAACTTTCAACAACTACAAGGTAAAACATCTCACCTGCAAAGCATTCCAATATAGAGAAAGACAACATTCTTCGGTGTGGCTGCAGTCCTATTGACAATGGGGTCAGTCTGGCAGGCAGCATCCCTGCTGCGGGATGTCTGGACGTGAGCACTTGATGTGCTGGCCAGTGAAAGTGAACCTGATGCAGACAGAGAGCACACATCTCATGGTTCGAAAGCCGAGCATTACACTCGTGATAAACTGACGAGTCACGACAGATTTGAAGTCAAAACTGTGTTCGAATTGACAGATACATAATGGTGTATGTTCGAGGGAAGTCAGCAAACGTTTGCTAAACATCCTTCACCCAGCCACAACACCCGATCGCATATCACACACGAAGGACGCAGAAACGACAGGACATTAAAAAAAAAGTCACCAAACCGTAACAAATGCTTACAAAATATAAAGTCACCAATCTAAAGAAAGGCTTACAAAATATGAATTGTTATCGTCGGGCGTCATTTTCCGTGTAACAGACGTATCTAGCCGCAGAACAGAACTAGACTTGCTTACCTAAGTATTCATGCTGTATGTAGTCCCCTACACGTGAGATACTTGGTCAAAAGACAAATGTCTTGTTTTACAACCAATTTTCTAAATCTAACCAGTTTAACAGAGTATTGGTTTTGTAGCGCAGTGTAGGTTTCATGGATAAATACCTCCACAGCTAATGTTAGCTAGTTAGCTGTCACCCATAAAGTGCTAGCGGCTAGCAAATAATTATGACTTACTTGATCGGTGTGGGTAGCTGATGGACCGGCAAGGCTTGGCACTGATCCAGGCTTCAACTTCAGGTGTAGGGTTGTGAAAGCATTCCTCTGAAATGTGTCGCGCAAACACTGACGCTCTTTGGAACATGCATGGGCACCCGTCCCTCGTAAATGAAATTTAGCCATTCCGTTTTCAAAGGGACAGAGGATGGCAGCGGAAACATATTCTTCTCTTCATCTTCACATCCTGGCACAGTACATTTCGCATGGTAATGTCGTTTGGAAGCCATTGCTGTATCTTCTGTGACCGTCTTAAGTCGTGGCGAGTCTCGGTCTACTCCACATGAGTTGGGCGGGTAAGGTAATGCATGTGTGGGTGGAGACAGGGCGTGGCGGAGAGAGGGGGTGGGAAATTTTGATGAGCTCTATCCTGGCATGACGTCATACCAGGAGCCTTGAGTCAACGAGACACTTGGAGGCGCTCTGTTCAAAACATGGAGGAAATGCTGTACTGCTCTGTGAATACATTTCGCAATTTCTACTCACTGGGGTGACTAAAGGAGCCTAGAGAAACTCATTTTAAGGCTCAAAAACCTCTGAAAGTGAAATTTTCATGCCATGGGACCTTTAACACAAGCAGAACATACATGAGCAATAATAATCACAGTGGATCTACATGATGAGATCAATTCGACCACAGCCACAGTTGGGCTTCATTCACAAAATGCTTTGTATTCATCCATTGAGCATGGGATTTCAGTTCATGACACCGTGGTCATTTTAGCAGCAGAATAGCTCTGACTTTAGCATTCTCCATGCACAGAATTGATTCTCCCTCCACTGAGTTCACAGTGAAACCCTGAAAACTTGTCAATGAATCTCTGATTTTATTATAAAAAGCACTCACTTCACTTTACCTGGCAGCTTTGCATTCAATACAGTGGGAAAAAATAAAAATAAAATAGACTTGTTTGCTGGTGGATAAACGAGCAATGCTGTAGCTAGCAACTGAGAGGAGGAACTAGTCCAAACAATGTTTCCAACATTGACCGAGGAAAGGCAATAGTTGTTAATCATCTGACTCACATCACCTCCCACTGTATCCACAGGCACAAGCACTCCACACCCCGACACGACAGGTGGCGCCAGGGCTGGACTGGCTATCTGGCCGTTCGGGCATATCCCGAACGGCCCTCCCGCGATTTGGGCCCTCTGGGCCCTCCGAGGGCCGTAAATAAAATATACATATTATATTTTTTATTGACTGCGATGGTAAAAAAAAAAATGACACGTCGGGGCCCATTGGATGTTTCTCCTGACGCACAGAGTGCTAGTCCAATGAGAATACCTAACGTTGTCAAAGGCCCGCCCCTCCCTACAGGCCCACTTGACCCAAGTCTCTTGAAGTTTAGCTGACTTCACTTGGCTATATTCGGCTAAAGCTCTGGTGGAAAGAGGACGCGAAATGGAGAAACAAAAGAGTGACCATGACAAACGTAAAGAAAAGAGAAAACAAAAACCAAGAGACGACGCAGTAAAATGCGCTAAAATCACCGATATGTTTTTTAAAAGCACAAGCTCGAGCTCAGGTTCGGTTAGTGGGGCCGTGGGAGATGCGGAACCTGGCTGCTCGACCTCAGGTTGGGGCAGTGGGGCCGCCGCCGGTACATCATCAACGAGCGCACAGGTGGTGGAGAATAGAGCTGTAACAAAATCCGGGTTATCCGGTTTTCAACCCGGATAAATACTGCCCCTTTTCCACCGCCAAGCTAGCCCTACTCTACTCGATTCGATATAGCCCGACACTACACTACACGACACGGCACCAGTAACATTTTCTTTTCCACCCAAACTGTGGCCTGGAAGTGGGCGGAGTCGGCCCGTTCACCACTAACGTGACGTCGGTTTCAGGTGACTACAAAGTGTCACGCCGCGGTTAGTCAAAAGTAAACACAAGATCGAGTGTAATGTGTAATGCAGTTGACAATCCATATTGTTTAGTTAAACCAAGCTCTTTATTAAAAAAGACAGCACAAAAGTAAACAGCAGGAGTTGTCTCAGATACAGGCGACGCCAGTGTTGGTGCCGGTGGAATGCAGATCAGCTGTTGCCTCAGCTGCAGATTGCATGCCATTGTCGGTTCTGAAGCCTGCAGGATTGGAGGATCTTCGCTGACCTCAGCAACCGAACACTCATCGGTTGCACAAACCGAGTCTTGAGTGAAAAAAAATAAAAAGTGTGAACATACGAAACGCATACACGTAACCGTATAGGTGAGACACTGTGCTAGCCTTCCAAAACAGCGTTGTTTGCTAGCTCACTCAGAACAACTTATGAGACGTCTGTGTAACTTTTTACACAAGTTAAAGACTGAACATGTATTTGTTACGATATAAAACATGCATTTGTTAAGACATATGCGTTGCACCAATGGGATAAGAACAACTTACCATTTTTCATCGCCTCCAACAAAGACGTCGCCGTATCCATGCCGTTCGCCGGGCTGTGACCGTAAATGCCGTCCATTTGGTCGAACCACTTCAATGTCTTTCGGTTTGACCCACTCCGGCTGTTGTGGTCTTCAGCTTGTCTCGGCACTGCTGAGAATTCCGGTGATAGCATGGCTAGCCATCAGCTTGGTTATATCCTGGAACACCTTCTCATTTCATGTCGCTCCGTCCAGTTCCTTCTGCACGCGGTCCTCAGCCACCACACACAGAAAGGTCTGCACCTCGCTCACTGTCCATGGGTTGGCTTTCTTTCTCTGGTCTTCCATCTTCACAATTCTGTTTATTCTCTGGTTCTCTCGCAGTTGTGTTTTCATACATGGCGGGTGTTTCATACATAAAGCTCCCCGAGCTTCGTTGCGTGTATGACGTAATTTCACCTGACCAATCAGTGGACAGCACTGATCATGTGACGTTTTAGCGCCGACAAGTAGGCCTACCTACTAGACCCACCTCTGAAGCAGGTACTTGCCGGGGCTCAAAATTGTAACGGGTCCCACCTTCAACCCGCGGTGGAAAAGCTCCCAACCAGGGTAGAGTGGGACCGTGTAGAGCTGTGTTGGTACAAAAATGTTCGGTGGAAAAGGGGCATACGTCACCCGGGCAGACCGGATGGTGGCATGCATTTGATCCGCCTTAAAAAAAAAAAAATTAAAAAAAAGATTAAACCGGAATTTATTTATTTATATGTGTGTTCCCTCTTTAGTTGCCTACTAGGCTACGGTCTTTCTCTAGCATGGTGTTCAGTCACGAACACACAGTCACAGACACACACTGAGTGAAACGAAACCTAACTCCCGCCCCGTTTGTCACGAGCCGGTTAAGCGAGCCATGCCCCCTACTGATCCGTCCGGACTTGCGATCCGTCCGGACGGGACGAATCCCCGCTGACTCGTAACTGCTCGAACGGCTCATCTGCTCGCGCTCGGCTCTATCTCTCTGCTCGCTCGCAACTCTTAGTTGTATAAATGAGCCACACCACCACTTATGTTCCAACTTCGTAGCGTTGCATTTTTTTCTCTCGTTAAGCCAGCCACTTTGACGGATCCTTGCTCGGTCAGATCGTATATTGAGTTGTTTCTGTGTGGAAGCGGGTGCCTGAGTCTGGCGAATCATGCCGGCTCTGGGTGACTCACGGCCAGACGAGTCACGCGGCAGAATCGAAACTTAAAGGGGAACTCCGGGGCATTTGAAGCGTGTTTCCATTGCTAGAGGTTGTCAAATAATGATCGTATGACACAGAGAGGTGCGTATCTGCGCTCCCTGTGTGAAGATCGCTCTGTCCGCACAGCATGTCATGCGAGGCTAATACGTGGTGGCTAAGGGGCAAGCGCTAACCCTTCCACGTAAAACAACAACTTGCACACTGCAGAAACGTCACACCACTTTATAAACCATCCGACAATAAAGTCACAAGCCTTACCATCAAAACCATATGCATGGTTCTCACATTACTGGCATGGGGACATTACAAAACAACTTTATAAACAGCATGTAACTCACCGGCTGGTTGTAGGCTCGCGCATGTGAAAGCCCAGAAGAGTCGATGGAGAATAATCCCATATACAAAACAATTATCTTCTCTAGAAAAACTGCGTTCAAGTATTTAAAACATTACAACAATACTTGCCCAGTAATATTCTTGTAATGTTTTAAATACTTGAACGCAGTTTTTCTAGAGAAGATAATTGTTTTGTATATGGGATTATTCTCCATCGACTCTTCTGGGCTTTCACATGCGCGAGCCTACAACCAGCCGGTGAGTTACATGCTGTTTATAAAGTTGTTTTGTAACGTCCCCATGCCAGTAATGTGAGAACCATGCATATGGTTTTGATGGTAAGGCTTGTGACTTTATTGTCGGATGGGTTATAAAGTGGTGTGACGTTTCTGCAGTGTGCAAGTTGTTGTTTTACGTGGAAGGGTTAGCGCTTGCCCCTTAGCCACCACGTATTAGCCTCGCATGACATGCTGTGCGGACAGAGCGATCTTCACACAGGGAGCGCAGATACGCACCTCTCTGTGTCCTACTATCATTATTTGACAACCTCTAGCAATGGAAACACGCTTCAAATGCCCCGGAGTTCCCCTTTAAAATGATCCGAGTTACTCAGCGGTCAGACGGGCAAGTAGCGGATCCGTGCCAACTCGGATCTTTTTAAGTTTCGATTCTGCCGGCATAGCAGCAAGGATTGTCGACTCGTCAACCCATCTGACTGCTGAAGCCTCTGTACCTCGCTACAGGCTCGGTTGGCGTGGCTTCATGCATCTTGTACAGTCGTTGAAAAATAATCATTTAGTGATATAGGGAGGGCAAGATCATTCCATGTTGTTTACTTGTAGGTCTAAACTCAGCATTGCCTCTCCTAATGCTACCACATTTGTCGCTGTGTAAATGCACACACTAGCTGTTGTGTCTGGCTTTCAGATAAAATGGCATTGAATTATTACTTGACAAAAATAAATTAATGAACTTGTAGCCGTAGGCTGCTCTTTGATTTATCAAAATGAATTGATAAATGGGACAAAAAAAGGCGAGGCGCATAGCCACTAAACGGCAGAAAGTTGTTTTTTTTTTTAATAAGTGACTCAAGTGATTCGTATAACTCGAATCCCCTCCTCGAAATGATCCGATCAGCCCGGATCACCCAAAAGATTCGAGTTAAGCATCTCTAGTGGAGAATGAACAGGAGGAGGCGGAGGAGATGGTTCCAGCTGGGGAACCAGAGGAGGAGGAGACGGAGATAGGAGACGTGACCCAGCAGGGAGAGATGAGGTTAGAATTCATCTCAACACACCCGCTAGCCAATGCAGTGTAGCTATTGGGCGCAGGGCTGGACTGGCATCTGAAAAGGGCCCGGGCACTTTTTGATCACTGAGGGCCCAGCGCGCATATATGTATATTTATACACACACACACTTCTGTCTAATTATCATTAATCCTCCATTTAATCCTTGTAAGGTGTTCATGTTTTTGTTACATAGAAGATATTCTGGCCCAGTGGACCTGGGACTAAAGGAGGGGGAAAAAGCTGCTGTGCACCCTCATGTTCCCTTCATCCTGCTTGTGAAGTTCTGAGTATCTTTGTTTTTGAGGATAAGAAATAGAGAGAGGAGGATAACTAACTTTATTTTCCAGATGATGAGCCCTGGCCAGTGAATCTCATTGTGAAAAAAGTATTCATACCATTTTCGTTCAGCAAAACCTGAAAATGGGTCCCACAGACCCAAGCCAGGGATAAGCAAAGCAATATTTCACCAACACACACAACACTGTATAGAAAAGCAGCACCAGCACCACACACACACTGTTGTATGTTCTAAGTCTTACTGAATCAAATTAAACATGTAGTAATAATTTCCTGGGTTCAATTATTTTATTTATTGCTCAAAATTGCTCCAGTCCACAGATACTGTCAGTGAGCTTACTGAATGGAATGTTAACCCCCGCCCCCCAGGCATAAACTGTAATGCAGCTTGAGACTGATTAAAAGAGCCTAAGATAGTGCTTATGTCTGTGTTTTTTCTCGGACACGTCATTTTTAACACTACAGCAAAACCAAAAAATTATACCAAATGGGTATTTTTGTGACTGATTTGATGAAGTTCAACTTGGTCTCGGTTTCAAACTTTCAGGCAATGGGAAACGAAACGCTGAAGCGCCCTTAGCTACACTGCATTGGCTAGCGGGTGTGTTGAGATGAATTCTAACCTCAATCTCTCCCTGCTGGGTGACGTCTCCTCCGTCTCCTCCTCCTCTGGTTCCCCAGCTGGAACCATCTCCTCCGCCTCCTCCTGTTCATTCTCCACCAGCTGTGCGCTCGTTGATGATGTACCGGCGGCGGCCCCACTGCCCCAACCTGAGGTCGAGCAGCCAGGTTCCGCATCTCCCACGGCCCCACTAACCGCACCTGAGCTCGAGCTTGTGCTTTTAAAAAACATATCGGTGATTTTAGCGCATAACTGCGTCGTCTCTTGGTTTTTGTTTTCTCTTTTCTTTACGTTTGTCATGGTCACTCTTTTGTTTCTCCATTTCGCGTCCTCTTTCCACCAGAGCTTTAGCCGAATATAGCCAAGTGAAGTCAGCTAAACTTGGGGTTATAATGATGATGATGACTTGGGTCAAGTGGGCCTGTAGGGAGGGGCGGGCCTTTGACAACGTTAGGCATTCTCATTGGACTAGCGCTCTGTGCGTCAGGAGAAACATCCAATGGGCCCCGACGTGTCATTTTTTTTTTACCGTCGCAGTCAATAAAAAATATAATATATATATATGTATATTTTATTTACGGCCCTCAGAGAAATCGCGAGGGGCCGTTCGGGATATGCCCGAACGGCCAGATAGCCAGTCCAGCCCTGATTGGGCGCTTCAGCGTTTCGTTTCCCATTGCCTGAAAGTTTGAAACCGAGACCAAGTTGTCATCCTGACTTCATCAAATCAGTCACAAACATACCCATTTGGTATAATTTTTTGGTTTTGCTGTAGTGAAAAAAATGACGTGTCCGAGAAAAAACACACAGACATAAGCACTATCTTAGGCTCTTTTGATCAGTCTCAAGCTGCATTACAGTTTATGCCTGGGGGGCGGGGGTTAACATTCCATTCAGTAAGCTCACTGACAGTATCTGTGGACTGGAGCAATTTTGAGCAATAAATAAAATAATTGAACCCAGGAAATTATTACTACATGTTTAATTTGATTCAGTAAGACTTAGAACATACAACAGTGTGTGTGTGGTGCTGGTGCTGCTTTTCTATACAGTGTTGTGTGTGTTGGTGAAATATTGCTTTGCTTATCCCTGGCTTGGGTCTGTGGGACCCATTTTCAGGTTTTGCTGAAGGAAAATGGTATGAATACTTTTTTCACAATGAGATTCACTGGCCAGGGCTCATCATCTGGAAAATAAAGTTAGATATCCTCCTCTCTCTATCTCTTATCCTCAAAAACAAAGATACTCAGAACTTCACAAGCAGGATGAAGGGAATATGAGGATGCACAGCAGCTTTTTCCCCCTCCTTTAGTCCCAGGTCCACTGGGCCAGAACATCTTCTATGTAACAAAAACATGAACACCTTACAAGGATTAAATGGAGGATTAATGATAATTTGACAGAAGTGTGTATATATAAATATACATATATGCGCGCTGGGCCCTCAGTGATCAAAAAGTGCCCGGGCCCTTTTCAGATGCCAGTCCAGCCCTGGGTGGCGCCGCACCCATCAGACTGTAATGCAGACAATACCAATCAACAGCGTGTAGCGCCAGAGGCGCGCGCTCCACCTTAGAGCATCACCGCGAGGATCCACAGACCAATAGTCACGCAAAATCATGTGAATCGGTGTAAAATAAGCCGCGTGTCTAACCGCGGCAAGCCCTGCCACGTACAGGAGCCCGCCGCGGCCTACCTTGACTCTGACCGCGGCCTCTGTGACAGCTCGCCCGGTGTCGCGTCTTGGCTCGGCTGGATGTCCTCCACGCGTCCATCTCAGCCGAATCTCCGACTCCGCCGGCAGCGGGGATCCATGCCGGACGACAGGGTAAGCAGCACAATAAAAATACTAGCATCGGCGCGTATGCTAATCGGAGCTACGTCTTGTAAGCAGAAGCAAAACTTTTTGCCCCTACGCGGGGAGCTGCTGTGGAAGGCTGCAAGCAGAGAGCAAAAAAAAGCAGTGACAGCAAACCTAGTTTAAATGAAGTGCCCCAAATGCCAGCACCCAATTGCGAGCATCAGCTGAATACCCAATTGAGCACAGCTGGTTGCGGAGCCATAAGGGTTGGGTCGGCGTCAGCCAATAGGCAAAGGGCGCGTTGACTACGTGGTCTGCCAGAACTAACGCGATGCTCCATTTCAGGTTAATCGAAGCTCATAAAGAAGAAAACTGCAGTGCGTCTGTGTGCAAGTTAGATCCTGCTTTTATTATATCAGTAGAAACTAATGATCCAGCACCAGACACGATATAAATCAGGTCAAAGATGCACAGGCCTGGAATGAACTGATTCAAGTTTATTCATGTAGATCACAAACGCATGACTAAACACTGCATCTAATAGGTCCCCCACTTCCCCCTTAACACACCACCAACTACACCTGTGAAGTATAGAATATGCAACTTTCTTATCTTATGAGCTTTTATTTGACTAAACATTTTTACTCAGTGTTTTACTGAACTACCATGTCATTAATATTTGATCAGTTTCCTGTCAGTGATGTTGATAAGACATCCTCGCCAGTAGCTCACTGTTTGTGTGACTAACATGTCACCTCCAACATAATCCTGCTCATTTTTCTAAGGGAAACCTATGCTTTTTTGTTGTTTAGTGTGCAGGCCATACTATGGCCGGGGGAAGAGTTACAACCCTCCCTGGACAGATCATTTATCTTCCTTATGATGTAATTAGATCCTGAATCCTCTAAATCCAAACACAGAAAGTTCTCACAGTGTTTTTTCCTGCTTTGCACAAATTATTGCAGCCTACTGAGCAAGTCTTTTTTGACCTTTCAATAACCTTTATTTACAAAGTCAACATGACGTAACATAACAAGACTGGTCCTTATCATCAAACCAAATCAAATCAAACTTTATTATAAAGCACTTTTCATACATTAAAATGTAGCACAAAGTGCTATACATGTTTAAAAGTATATATATATATATAAATAAATAAAAAAAAAAAAATCAACTTTGAAACATGTGGCTGAATACAGAGGAGCCAGGCCAGGAAACACCATCACAGGAGGCCATCTGCACTGGGTGCTGCTCACAGCCCACGACCAGGACGCCTCCACCCGGGTGCACACCGAGCTAATAGGCCAGCGAGGGTCCCACAGCAGTGGAGCACTGCCGCAGACCCCCCACCTGGCCAAGCCAAGGTTCACCACTAGTCAGAGACATCCCAGCCAGAGTCGATCACAGCCCCCAGCACAGACGGCCCCCACCGAGGAAACACTGGGAATATGGAATAAGAACTTAAAACTACAAAGGCTAAGAACATGAAATAAATAAATAAATAAAATAAAATAATAATAGGAAATAGCTAAAATGAACTCTGTTGTAAAAAGTAAAAAGAATAAAATAATAAAAGGGCTAAAAATATAAATTGACTGAAATAATTAAATGAATGTAAAAATAAGACATTAGTTAAAAGCCAAATTAAATAGGTGGGTCTTGAGCCTGTTTTTAAAAATATCAACACTCCATGCGGCCCTCAGGTCCTCTGGCAGGCTATTCCACAGACAGGGGCCATAGTGCTGAAAAGATGCCTCACTGTAAGTTCGTGTTTTAGCTTTGGATATTATTAAAAGGCCAGTGCCAGAAGATCTCAGGGCGCGCCACTACCAATGAGAGGAAAATATTATTGTCCCAAAAAATCCAAGTTGCACTTGATTCTGAAGGCTTCCAGGGGACCCTTACAGATCCTTAAAAATACATTGATCTTACCGTCTAAATGATATTTCAGTCCTCTTAAAGTCACTAACTCTGAAATCAGTGATCTCCAATTGGACACAGAGGGAGGGATCATCCACAACCCATTTCACCAAAATAGTTCTCTGTGTCAGCATCAAGATGGGTTGACTCACGTCTTCAAATTATTTAAAAAAAGTCTGGGATGTTTCCAAGTGGGCAGAACACTGGGTCTACTGACGTCCTGCTTACTTATCTCATTACTCATGTTTGTGCACATTGTTCCTCCAGAAAGCCTGAACAATGTCCCAATCCCACAAGCAATGAAATGTAAACATTATGTTATATATTGTATTGTAATTCCTTAAATCTATTGCAGACAGATACAGGAGGGAGGAAAACTCTATTTTTTCTGTATATTTCTGTTTATAATTTTGAGATAAAATACTTGTGGCCTCAGGAGAAACTCCTCGAGTCTTTTAAAGACAACTACAAGTTCTATCAAATGGAACTTTTTATATATATACACTATCTATATGTAGTGTCAAAACTGTAGGTTTTTATAAAAATCCTTATTTGAGACGCCATATTCTGTTTTCAAAGTCTCAAATGTTGTTTCAAACCTTCTTTTATCAAAGAGACCAAGTTCTGTCAGCCACAGTCATAAAAGGATTGAGAGAGTGGTTACGTCTAAAAGTCTTCCTCAGTTTGCCCCGCGCCAGCAGAACATTATTTATTAAGGGGTTACTCTTGGCTATGTGCGGTATTTTATTCAGCTGTTGGTCCAGCAGATTAAAGACAGGGTTGGTAATCCAGTTCAGAAACACATTTTGTAATACTGGGTGAAATGGTCCGTCTATCCTGAGAGAAATCTATACAAGATGTATTTAGAAAAAGGGACGAAAATAATCAGACCTCTGTGGCAGCTGCAGGACTGAGAAAAAGCTGACCAATCCGAGATCAGCCTACAAAAAACCAATCAGATGCCTCTGCTTTCTGCCGACGCCCCCCTCTGCCGGCTCCCTGCTCCGTGTGCGCACGCGGTTCTACCGGCTTTGGATGAAGCACTGACGGAATGGGGAGGGGGGGGGGGTGGAGCTTAGAGGACGGGCCACTTTCGAATCTTGTTAGCTCTCTTGCTAGCTCTCTAGGATTACCAACCATAGCTTTAACAGCTGAAAAAGGTCCGAACATCACTGATTCGATTTCAAGCCACGGACATTCTGGTTGCCTGGTGACCCAAGAGGAAAGAATCCTGGCTTAAAGGCTGAGGTATAGTTTTCTTTGTGTGGTAAACCCCACCCACCTCGTTCTTTTGGGATCTGAAGTACATGTGCAGCTTAAGAAATTAGAATATCATGAAAAAGTTCAATATTTTTTGTATATATCATATAGATTCATTACACATAGAGGGGAATATTTCAAGCCTTTATTTCTTGTAATTTTGATAATTAAGGCTTAAAGATAATGAAAACCCCAAATTCAGTGTCTCAGAAAATTAGAATATTGTTAAAAAGTTCAATATTAGGAACTCAGGGTGTCACACCCTAATAAGCTAATCAACTCAAAACACCTGCAAAGGTTTCCTGAGCCTTTAAACGGCCTCAGTCTGGGTTCAGTAGGCTTCATAATCATGGGGAACACAGCTGATGTGACAGATGTTCAGAAGACAGTCACTGACAGCCTCCACAAGGAGGATAAGCCAGAAAAGGTCACTGCTGAAGAAGCTGGTTGTCCACAGAGTGCTGTATCCAAGCATATTCATTGAAAGTTGAGTGGAAGGAAAAGCTGCACCAGCAACAGGGATAACCGCAGTCTTGAGAGGATTGTGAAGCAAAATCCATTCAAGGCTTTGGGGGAGCTTCAGAAGGAGTGGACTGAGGCTGGAGTCAGCGCATCAGGAGCCGCTACGCACAGACGAATCCTGAACCAGAGACGACGTCAGAGGCGTCTTACCTGGACTAAGGAGAAGAAGAACTGGGCTGTTGCTCAGTGGTCCAAAGTCCTCTTTTCAGATGGAAGTAAATGTTTCATGTCATTTGGAAACCAAGGCCCCAGAGTCTGGAGGAAGAGTGGAGAGGCTCAGAATCCACGTTGCTGGAGGTCCAGTGTGAAGTTTCCACAGTCGGGGATGATGTGAGGAACCATGTCATGTGCTGGTGTTGGTCCACTGTGTTCTCTGAAGTCCACAGTCAACGCTGACATCTACCAGGAGATTTCAGAGCGCTTCATGCTTCCTTCTGCTGACGAGCTTTATGGAGATGCTGGTTTCATTTTCCAGCAGGACTTGGCACCTGCCCACACTGCCAAAGCTACCAAAAGCTGGTTCAGTGAGCATGGCTCAGAGGTGTGGACTCGAGTCATGTGACTTGGACTCGAGCCAGACTCGAGTCATGAATTTGATTACTTTAGACTCGACTTGACAAAATCTAATAAGACTTGTAACTCGACTTGGACTTTAACATCAGTGACTCGTGATTTCACTTGGACTTGATCCTTTTTGACTTGAAAAGACTTGCTACTTTCATCAAACCCAAAGATTAAAAAGTATGTTGACACGGATGCTCTATCTCTATTTGCACGTGTGCATCGGTGTGCGTGTGTGTGAGAGAGAGCCAGCGCGCTGTCGGCACAATATCCAGTCAAATTAGATCCACGTTGTTTTGATCTGACAGCATTCAACTAATCAAATTACAGGACAACCAATGAAGAGGAAGCTAGCCACAGGCTAGTTTGATGGCAAGGTAAAGCAGTACGAATATTGGCCGGGTTTCCCGAAAGTGTTCTTAGCATCATAGAAAAGCACAACCCTGTTCATTGTCATGTTCATGTACCCCCCCTTCTAATCTCTCTCTCTCACACACATACACACACCAGTCTCTGGATGGCGTGAATATATTAGATATAGATTTATGTTTGTGTGTGTTTCTATATCTGTCAGGGCCGTAGCAGAGGATGTGAACATGCAGGAGTGGAAGGAGAGTTTTTGGAAAGTGTGGATTTGTTCAGGATGTGAAGAAGACAGTTTTAGAGAAAATGTTTGAAAACTAAAAAGACTGTTTTGCAAAACTAAGGATATTTTGTGATGGAGATGAACACTTTGGGAGAGTTAGGACAGTTTAATAGAGTGCAGATCATTTTTTTGGGAGAGAGGATATATTTCATAAAGTCTTTGAAAAGGTTAAGGTTACACTTGGGTTTTGAAAGGAGTTAAAAAGACTGAAAATATTTGATTATACGAGATCAATACAATACAGGACAGAAACTGCTGTGCAACTAGTTATAGTGCAATAAGCTATGGAAATACAATGTCAGCACTTTCTGAGGAAATTACATTCGCATTTGTTTATTTCAAATGTGTTTGAACAATGTTCTTGCAAAAAAAGATTTGATAAATAAATACAGATCTTAAAAGCATGATCTGTGTAAATATTATTTCTCTGTTGTTAAAAGGATACGAAACGAAACGAAACGAAACGTAGGACTTGGGACTTGAGACTTATCGGTCTTGACTCGGGACTTGAGGGCAAAGACTATAGACTAACTTGTGACTTGGTCCCACCTCTGGCATGGTGTGACTGTGATTGGCCAGCAAATTCGCCTGACCCGACCCCATAGCGACTCGATGGGCTATAGTCGAGAGGAAGATGAGACCCCAGACCCAACGATGCAGATGACCTGAAGCCGATATCAAAGCAACCTGAGCTTCCATTACACCTCAGCAGCGCCACAGGCTGATCGCCTCCCTGTCACGCTGCATCGCTGCAGTAATTCATGCAAAAGGAGCCCCAACCAAGAGTTGGGTGCATAGAGATGATCATACTGTCCAGCAGCCTGACACTTCTGTTTAAAATATCCCTTTTTTAATTGATCTTATGTAATATTCTCATTTGAATTAGAATATTGAATTTGGGGTTTTCATGATCTTTAAGCAATAATCATCAAAACTACACAAAATAAAAGCCTGAAATATTTCACTCTGTAATGAATCTATATGAGTTTCACTTTCTGAAATCAGTGACAAAAACCTTTTCATGATAATTCTAATTTTTGCAGCTGTACTTGTATGTGCAGCTTGATTTTAGTCTTCCTGCCCAAATAAGGTCAATAAAATCAGTTTATTAATAGCTTTAAGAGCCTCAGACTTGAAAATAACAAACAGCATGGATGTAGGATATGTATTTCTGGAAGGACTGTCATCTTAATGAGGTTAATTCTACCTAAAAATGATACAGGAAGGTTCCTCTATCGTGTTAAATTTCCTTTAGTGTTTCTTATTAAACTAGGAATATCTTCTGCATAAAGCTGAGCAAGTTTGGGAGCAATTTTAACTCCCAGATATACAAATCCTGTTGGGGCCCAGCGAAACGTCATTATTTCAGACTTTAAATCCAGATATTGATCCAAAGCCTTTCATACAATCAATCAGCATTGGTAAAGACTCTGCTGGTTCTGTTAGTGTCAGGATATCATCTGCATATAACAAAACTATGTTCATCTGTTCCAGTTGATAATCCTTGAATATGTGGGATATGTCCAATAACCACAGCTAAAGCTTCGATGGTTAGAGCAAACAGAAGAGGGGACGATGGGCTTCCCTCCTTAAGCTGAAGGGAGCAGACAAGAGGCCATTTGATTTATACAACAGTTTAATCCATCCCAAGAAATTAGTCCAAAACCAAATATTTTCATCACTTCAAACAAATATTCCCAATCAGTTCTATCAAAGGCCTTTTCAGCGTCAGGGGAAACATTTGCCCCAGGATTTTTATTAGAGCTAAAATAGTGAATTATGTGAAATACACGTCCTGTGTTGAAACCTGTCTGATCATCATCCACGCAGAGCAGGCTTGGGTTTTTATCTTTTTCTCCTTTCAGCACTTAAAACAACTCCAACGGGAAGCCTTCTGCCCTCGGTCATTTGTCCGATTGGAGCTGAGATGGATGTTTTTATTTCTACCTGTGAAATGGAAGCTTCAAGAAGTTTCAGATTCTGACAATTAAGCGAAATTTAGAATATCTAACCTAAAACCTCTTCTAAAAAAGGATGAAATTGGGTGAGATGCTTTAAAAATGACTTCCCATAAATGAACAGCTTCGCTGCTTCCTGACAAGTGGAAAATACCTCTGATAAGATGATTCTTAAAAAGATCCTTTTGTTATGAAAAATCTTTGGGCCTCAAAAAATGAAGATACTTCAACAGTTTTTTTCCTTTAAAGAACTTTATTAATTTTCAAACCCCTCAATACATCTTCTAGTATAAATCTGGAATGCTTCACTATGTATTATGTCGTCATTAATCCCAAACACAAACTATAATAACAGAAGATACAACAGGAGCTTTGAAAAGAAGCTTTGAGATAAATGAAAAGAAACAACCTCTTTATTCTAAAGAACCCAAAGATTATAAAATACCTTTTAGTTTAAATCAAAATTGTATGTACAAACACATGATTGAGATTTTCAAATTGGGAACAAAAGAGCAAAAAACTTCAAATATATTTAAACCCCAACAAACAGCAGTAAAGATCTGAGACAAATCAGACAAACTGGCATCTTACAAGTTCACCTGATCTTAATTGTTTCAAAGATTTGTTCAAATTAAAAGTTGAATCATCTACAGAAGTGTTTATATTTAATCTCTCCTGTTTTAATAAAGACACAACAAACATGGCCCAGCTGAAGTGAACAGTGTCCATGAAGCATCTGCTGACAGCTGATTCTCCAGCTATGATCGACTCAAGAAAGATTTACCTACAGAGTAAAACTCATGCTGGCTCTGACTTCCACACATTTAACAAACAGAGCTGCATTTAGCAGAAGTCACAACAACAACAACAACAAAAAAAAATCAAATCAATGAACAAGAATGAAAAGTGGATCTAAGAAAAAGGTAAAAATGATGATCAGCAACAAACTATCAGAAATCGTCTTTTAAGAGTGAATTTTTGCACATTTTACCGTTTGATTTCCACTTAAAACTTTGTTTTTGCTCATTTTTTAATTAGAAGCAGAGACCTCAGAAACAGAATGACTTATTTTCGTTGGCACGTTCAACAGTTGGCGCCCATCATCGTCTGCTTTTCGTTGTCCTCCTGTGAAGAAAAGGTCAACAGAAATATTGAACTCACCATTTCTCAAACGACGCAGTTTTTATTTCAAACATCAAACGACAGCAACATATTTTAAATGTGATTTCACCTGAAACAATACAACAGTATAACGTACTGATGTACTCACTTTCTTGGAGTCTGGATCTTCATGAGAAGAGGATGAAGTGTCAGAAGCTGCAAAGCAAAACAATTTCACATGAAAAAGATATTCATGTTTTAATATAAATGATGCTGCCAGATTGCTCTGATTGATCTTAAAAATGCGTTATTTAAAACTCATTTTATCAAAATATTATTAAAAATACTCACTGTTGGTTCGTTTAAACCCTGAAACAGAAAAAATGCATTTGAGAAAATTAATTTGAGGAAATTAATTTAAGGACATTACAATAGAATCAGCCTAAAAATAACAACTTTTAACCATCTGCAATATAAAAAAGTCTAATTTCACACAGTTAAAAAGGCAACAACAGCCAACACGAAGATATGTCATATACATTTAAAACTGACTTCCTGATGGAAGAACATCTTTCTTCCTCACCATGATTTCCTTTTTTCCAGTAGAAGACTCCACCAGCAACACCTGCCAGGACAAGTATTCCCACAAGAACTCCAACAACAGCAGCAACGGGGAAATCTGAACCTGAACCTGGACCTGAAACAAAATTATTCATTCTGTTGAATCACAGGCTCATTAGATTATGGACTGGATGCAAGGAAATACTGTATGTGTGTATAAAAGGTATAAATATAAATTTCAAATAAAAATTTTGTTCACTTCACTTTCACCTGACACAAGTTTAAATTTCAAACAAACAACAAAGCAGCTAATCATAAAATATCCTAAATGAACAAGGTAAAAGAAACTTAATCTCAATCTAGAAAATAGCAAAAATAAAACAAGTTATAGCAAAAAATCTGAATTAATGAAGAGAGTAAGAGTAGGCCACATGGATTTGAACAAGTTATTACTTAAAAGAACATTAATACAATAACATTAAAATAAAGAAATATGCAGAGGTAAATAAAACTTTAAGAGTGTTGAGTAATTGGTGCAGTTTCTGAGGGACATGAAGGATGAGCGGTGCTGAGGTTTCCTGCTGCTTTTATACCGAGGAAACTACTCACTGAAGACTGAGAGATCAGCGAGAACAAACTGTGCCATGATCAGGCCGCTCTGCAGAGAAAGTGTGCTGAACAAGAAAAAACCCAGCAGAACATAGATAAATGATGTTTTAATGAGAGTTCAGTGTCATCGTATTCCATTCTTACCGTGATCCCTGAGTCTTCTTTTCTCCAGTTTGGTGATGAGGTCGTCTTTGACACCAGAGAGCTGAAACACACATTCGTACCTCCCCCACTCTTCAGGTGTGTCTGATGAAAGTTTCAGGTCAGCGCTCATCTGGAAGGTTCCATCACTGTTGGGGAGGACCTCTCCTTTGACCACACCCTCATGAATCTCATCTCCATCTCTCCTCCAGAACAGATCAGCTCCGTTAGGATAGAAACCTGTAGCATGGCAGGTGACTGGAGAGGAGGCAGACTTCTGGAGGAGAGACACTGAGGGGAGCTCTGAGGAGGAAAGAGACAGACTAACAAGTTTAATATAATATAAGATAATATAAGATATAGAGGAGGCTGATGATCACAGTATCCATTTCACTAAAACAGGTGATGTGATTTTACCTGTTCGCTGGAGAGAACTCTCCCCATAGGCCACATATTTCTTCAGCCACTCAGGACAGATCTGGGTGAGGTAATTGATCTGATGGGCATTATAAGCCTTGTCTTTGTCCCAATTGTGTTTGGTGATGATACCTTGTTGTTTTGGAGCGACCCATGAGGTTGTTTTGAGGTCAAATACTACCAAGTCGTCACCATCATAACCAAACTGATTAAATCCTTTAACCTCTCCAGTCTCATCGTCCCACTCACATCCATACATTCTTTGGTATAAGTGGATACCTGAAAGACAGAGAGAGAGATAGTAGAGAAAATCTATGTAAGATCCAGCACGGTCACTCATAATTTTATTTGCTCTTTATTGAACCAAGAAGGTCTGACTGAGCTTCACTTACTGAGGAGGTGCCCTGACAATCAGATGCAAGTTAAACCCGATCCTGAACATAACATCCCATCCTCTGAAACTCTACAGAGAACTGATCATTTAACAAATATCCTCTTCCTGTGAAACATCACCGACTACAGACTGTTCTGAGTTTTATCCAGGAGCCGTCACTAATGGAGAGTTTCAATCCAATGTTTGATCACAAGGCTTCGCTGGTTAACAATAAATCTTTTTAATTCTAATTATTTAATAAATGATTAACTGTTTTAAAAATATCAGAAAAAAAGTTAAAAGAAACAAATTACTCACCATTTAAAAAAAATTAAAAACCAGGACCCAGGAAATGTTTAACTTTTACACAACAAAGTGATTATTTGACAAACAAAACTGATTTTCTGCAGGATATCAGTGAACAGAGTGACTGCTTAAACACTACATCTGTTTCTTAGAGCAAAGTTGATCAGATCTTATCCAGTTTTGTTACATTATGGACGTGCTGTGCCTCAATACAGAAGAGTCACGTGGAGTGAACCTCTGATGAATACGATATAGTGTAGCTCACCTTTAAAAATTATGAAAAAGGCAAACTCCTACGATGCGGCCGCTTAGTCTGTAAAACTTGTTTGTTTTTCAGGGTTTATATGTGTTGATAATAGGAATATTGAGGATTATTGACATAGTTTCAGTTACAATCTATATTTGTGCAGGTGGAAACCCACAATGTTCTTTTAGTTGTTTTTAAAAATGTTTTAGATGGACAGAGATTTGTGTCAGGAAATATTTAAGTCAACACCTTTAGAATCAGTTTGTAAAAATCCTGCTGGCATTTATAGAATAAGCAACTATGAATATTGAGTTTTTAATGATGAAGTCCCGCTGAATTCAAATGGTGTCTGAAATGATTCAGCGGCTGTCTGTCCACTAATGAGTACTTTATATAACCAACACTATAAAGGGATGAGAGTAAAAAGTGAACAATCCAAACACAGTCAGAGATGTTCAGAGAGGAGACGCCCCGATGAAGAGTCCCTTCCTGTGTCTGTGTCACATGGTTTACCCCGACTGACACGCCCCTTTAGGCGACCAGCAGCAGGTCCTGAAGGGCCGTGCATACCCTCGCAGCAGTGTGTCGCAGTGAGCTTGTCGCAGACATCACGCAGTTATTTTTGATTTATACCCAATTTTGAAGCGCGGTCTGCGCTATGTTAATCCCACGCCACAACGCAAGAGGGACAATCACGAACAAGCTAGGATTGTGGGTGTGGTGGGTGGCGTGTTTCTCTTCCGGTTACGGAGGTCATTCAACAACAATGGCGACTGGACGAATGCGCACTTTGATTGAGATGCAGCTGATCGATCAAGAAATAGAGAAATATTGCTACTACTGGAGCTGGCAGAGAGGCGAAAGAATTGTCACAGTTAGCGTCACCATTAGCCGGTTAGCAAACCGGAAATACGCATAGTGTAGAGCGGATGTAGAGTTGACCAATCAGAGGCCTCCTTTCTCTCCTCCCTGCGACGATATCTGCGGCGCTGTCTGCGGTGCTGTCTGCGGTGAGTTACAATTTTGCGGAGGTGCACCAGAGTGTCTGCGTAGGGGGGGGGGCATGTCTGCGTTAACTGCGACACACACGCAGACGACCTGGTTTCCGACCATAAACCGCCCTTGAGTCTGTTCATTCTAATGGAGACGTGAGCATGAACACAGATTCTGATCATTTCTTTCACCCGCAGTTTCTGAAAGAAACGTTGGACCCATTTTAAACAAGACAAACATCTTCTGAAGATTCTGACACTAAACTGATATTTTCCAGACCAACGAATCAGGAGAAAATTTACTTTGTTTGAGGCTGAAATCTGACAACACAAAATCCTCTGAGTTTTAATATATGACCCAAATATAACCTACACACAAGTGTATTATGATATGTACTCCTTATGCAACTTATCTTTTATTGATAAAATCATACAATACTCATCCAAATGTAATTTTATCCATCCAGGCTGCGTCTGAAACACTTATGCCACGCCCACTTTGGAGACCAGAACTCTTATTATTATTTTGTAATCTTAGTGCAGCTTGAAATACGCCATCTTGTTGGTATAAAGGCTCCTTGAGTTTTATGGGATTGTGATGTCAGCAGAAGTGAAGAAAACAAGGCATTGTGGGTATTACAGACATCAGAAGTGTTGTAGTAACAGAAGGTGGAACAGGGAAGTTTTATCAAGTTAAAACTATGGAGAATAACCACTTCCTCTGAGTTAAACTGATGAAATACCTCCAACACCTGTGAGGCTCTCATTAGTTATTATTTCACATTTCTTATCATACGTCTGATACGTGGCTACCTACAGTTAGCTTATCAGCTGAAGACACTGAGTTAAATCTGCACTCTGGTCTGTTAACCGTCATGATTTTTACTCTTGATCTTTCATCTGTGAGTTTCTCCTCCTTTAGTTCCTCTCTGATGTTTCTGTGCGCTCACAGTTACTGTAAAGACTTCCCGCAGCTGAACAAAGACGCCTGTTCGCTAACCTGCCGACTGCTACCCAGAATGCAGTGCGCTCATGGCGTAGTTGCCCGTTCTCTGTAAAGCAGCTGAATCTAAAACGCTGCTGAACATGATGTGTTTTCATGCTGTTGGTAAAGACTTTCAGCCACACTGAGTCGCCTCATCAGAGGAAAACATGATGAAATATTTTCTTCTTCCTCTTCAGCTCAGACAATAAAAACTGTTGCTGAAGGTTGGACAGACGGTCTGAGCTGCTTAAAGCCGCCATCAGTCCTCTCCATCATCAGCCATAACATCAGTGCATTCTAATGAACACACAGTTCAGCTGCTCTCACTGAATTATTTTCCTGTTTCTGCTGTCAGACGACTGAATGAGCAGAAATCTGACCGAGGCTCATAAATGTGAACGTTCCCCGCTAACCAGACAAACTGTGACTCCTGTACTGTGGTGCTGAGACGCTCCTTAAATCACTGTTTTACGATCATGAAGGACAAAGTGGACATAAAAGCAGCTTCATAACAGCAGCTGTGCTGTGTGCTGACAGAGAGGCTTAAAGAGGAGCTGCAGCACAGAAACTGAACCCTGTCTGAGCAGACTGAACACACTGTTACTGTGTTTTCCACATTTATTTCATCCAGTCCGGAAAATATTAAGGAAAAACTCTAAAATTGCTGCTTTAGTGGGGATTTACTGTTTGTTTTAACTGCTGAGCTTCACTGTTAACACACACTTGATGTAGTTTTACTTTCTTGTAGCTACTGGATGACGTGTTTTTCATTTTTTTTACTGTTTTCAGGAACTAAGAGGAGGATCGTGTCTCCATCTCTTCATCCTCCCACAGCAGCAGCAGTCCAACTCTAACCTGTCAACATGAACTAAAACGTGTCCCACTGAAAACTTTAAATCATGTCCTCGTCTCATTCTGAGAGTCAGAGAACAGACTGAGAAGAAAAGCTGTGTTTTTAATGAACGTACAGAATAACAGGACAGGAGTTCGATTTTCCTGCTTCGCTGAACATTTATGATCCGCGATCAGATCAGCGTTTGTGTTCATTCACTCGTCTGACAGCAGAGACAGAAAAATAACTGAATGAGAGCAGTTAAACAGTGAGTGTGAACGTGAACACACAGTGTAGGTGATGATGGAGAGCAGCAGAGGACTGAACTGAGCTTTAACCAGATCAGACTGTCTGTCAAGCTGCTCCACAAATGTCGGCTGTCATCTACAGTTTTCATATTTCTCAACTAAAAAGGAACAAGAACACATTTGGACATTTTTTTACTCTGATTGGGTGTTTCAGTTTGGTTGGAGATCTTTACCAAATCAGCCTGAAAACACAGAGTGTTAAACAGTGTTTTCAGATTCAGCTGGTTGAGCCTGCAGGAAGTGAGCTAACAAGCTAGTTAGCGTTAGCTCACAGTAAAAGTCAGAAACTTAAGAGAACAGTCACATATTTTCCTTAAAGGTTTTCTAATGTCAGCGGTGAGGTTTCATATATCAGAGATGGAAACAGAAGTGGAAACACCTTAACTCTCATCTTTCGGTGAGAGCTGCTGGCTGAATGCTAACAGCATCAGAGGTCTGTGGTCACTTCCCAGAGCTGCCTGCAGGAAGTGACTGACAGCTCACCTGACCAATAGGAGAGCAGCAGAGAGAAGCCCCGCCCCTGAAACGTCCCTCTGATTTAAGAACAAACTCGCAAACAGGACGTAGGAGCTGTGATCTGAGATTAGGATTTCTTTTCATTTTAACCTGTAAATCATCATAATTAAACTTAAATAAATTTGAGCTGCAGTTGATGTTGAACGGTTCGTGGCACCACATTTCTTTACTTCTTATTCAGACTAAATTAACTTTATACCACTTTTGTTACACGTTTAGGGAACAAACTGATTTTCCTCCTCGTTGTTGCTCGTCCAGTTACAATATTTTCATTAATCTACTTTGATGATGATCGTCAAAGTCACCGATCTTTAATGTTCTGTGAAGCAACGAGGAAATAACTGACGAACCTTTTCTGAATCATTGTGTGTTTTTAACAATGAACAGGCTGATCTGTTAACTGTGAGATAAAGATCGATCCTGTATGAGGCATCTTCCACTGTATCCAGTCAGGCAGGTTAATTAAAACACTCGTGTTATATGAGGACCCGTCAGACGCAGCCTGGGTCTCCTTTATGGCCCTGATCTCCAGTTTAACTAACAAGGCTCTAATATTCCTCTATCAGCTGTGTGCTGTTAAACTGATATAATATCTACGACTACAAGGTTTCTACTGTGAAGTTATTCTGAGGCAGCTCACTGTCGGCAGCTCCGCAGAGTTATTCTGATTTAATACAGTGGAGTTAATAGTGTTTCTGATTCACATTTATTTTTTCAGTTCTTTTAAAAATATTCCTTCAGATTTGTTTCTCTAGTGAATGGAAACCCAGCTGCTGTGCATCAGGACAGAGTTTATTTAATCTAATCTGTGTTCTCCTACACATTATGGATTATTTAATTTATTTCATAAATACAGTATTTTACTGTAAAACTTCAAGAAACTAAAGAAAATTAAATAAATTAAAGCCTGAAGATGAATTTTTAAACTGATTCTTTCTTCTTTTCAACCAACAAGTTGTTCATTTAACTTTAATCACATTAAACAGAGAAAACAGTGAAATGTTCATATCTGAGAAACAGAAACCAGGAAATGTTTCATGTTTCGTGTTGATGGAAGAGTTTAATGATTATCTGATTGGGAATATTTATGGTTTTATGATCAGTTCACTGCTGACTAATAATTTCAGCTCTGTGTGTGTTTATTACTCCACTGACACGCCGCCGTTAAACAAAGTCAAACTGATCCAAACTGTCGTCCAACTCTGTGTTTATCATCGATGAACAAAGTGTGATCCGAACAGTAGAGTTAATGTAATGCAGCCTGTAGTTGGTGGAGCTTAATTTGTGTTCATAAAGACTGTAAAGGACCTGAAACATGTGAAATATGTCAGTGAGCTACGGGGTGAAACATAAAGAAATGTTACTTTTCTAACAGATCCCAGCTGGTATGGTCTGTCTTTAGGTGTGTGTTTGCTGAATCTGTCAGGAGTTGAGTCAGACTTGTTGGATAGTTTCCTGCTGGGCGTTACTTCTGCTCACATTTAAAAGATGGTCCGTGTCGGTGCTGTTACAGGCTTCTCTCTCACTCTTACTGTCTTGTAGTTGGTATTTTGGTATCAGCCTCAGCTGATCAGCAGCAGGAAAGCTTCTCCAGCCACGTGCACACAATGACGTGCAGCAACGTGGACGTTATTTTGGTTAAAAAGGAGCGACAGAGTGAATAACTGATTAAAGAGTGAGGCGGTGTGAAATCATTTTATATAACTGCTCTAACTGCTATGAAACCTTTAAGGTTTGAGATGTTTAAGTTGGATAAAATTCTCTGTTCTGGCGGCCGTGTTCTGAGTAGCTGTTAGCTTAGCTCCACGTCAGAATTCCTCCCTGATTCTCCAAAATGAGTCCTCGATATAACCAACACTGGGAAATGGATGAGAGAGAAAAGTGAACAATCCAAACACAGTCAGAGATGTTCAGAGAGGAGACGCCCCGATGATGAGTCACTTCCTGTGTCTGTGTCACATGGTTTACCCCGACTGACACGCCCCTTTAGGAGACCAGCAGCAGGTCCTGAGTCTGTTCATTCTAATGGAGACGTGAGCATGAACACAGATTCTGATCATTTCTTTCACCCCACAGTCTCTGAGAGAAATGTTGGACCCATTTTAAACAAGACAAACATCTTCTGAAGATTCTGACACTAAACTGATATTTTCCACCAAACCAACGATTCAGGAGAAAATTTACTTTGTCTGTTTTAGGAATGGGGTTTTGAGATCATTGGGTGTTTTGTTAGTTCATGTTTCTTTGACTTTTCATCTGGGACAAATACAACCACAAATGCATTATTCATCTTTTGGCAATATAGTGTATGTCTAGATGACAACCAGGTATTGGGGGGTGAAGTGAAACCTATTCAACACGGACTGGACACTGTCGTACATCACATCAGCACAACAGGCATATAGACACTGATGACAGAAGTATAATTAAACTGACAGATACATGTTGTCCCATACTCAGTGGACACTTGGACCCTCGCACAGTACACGGTCATTAGTCAGTCATCTCCATCTGGGCTATCTTACCTGCTGTTTGATTGAATCGCTGCATTAGCAGTCCAACATTGGCCTTAAAGGTTTGTTTAATTCCGCTTCTAATATCCGTGATCTGTTTCTCATCTCGAACTCCCTCCATCCAGGTCTGCTTCAAGACGTTTTTCTCAGAAAAGCTGTCGTAGTAATCTATTTGCTGCCCGTTGACAATCCCAACCGCAACAAATTCTGGAAACCTTTCCATGCCTTTGGATCCTGTATAGAAATACTGCAGACTGTGGGACACTGCAAGACAAAACACAAGTTCTCTTTTAAGAAAATAGGTCCGTGCATTTTTTTGGTCTTTTTCTTTCCAGAAACTGGATTTTAAATAAGATGTTTGATTTATTTCTTAAATACACAAATAAAACTCAAAATACAATTCGGTTGTGTTACATATGGGTACATTTTTTTTAAAAGTTTAATATTTACAGACAAGCCATTGGAGGTCAGAGAAGACATCCACAGAAAAAAATGTTTGATTTGAGACTACATTCCAGTTTGTTTGAACATTATAGTTATTTGTATAGCAATTACATATGAGTAGCACAAAGTCAGTACAGCAGCAAATCATTTCACTCAAATTCCACAATGCAAAGTGAAGGAGTTTGTGCACCCCTTTAAAAGACAAAAACTAATCTTAAAACATCTTTTATGGATTTGTGGAAAAATACTGACAACATGCTGTTAATGTCATGTTGTTATTTCCGTGTCATCTTCCAAAATACTTTTTGCCAATTAATATCTTTATTCACTGTTAAATTGTAATGTTTATGAAACAAATAGGTCATTCTTTATCACTACCTTAACAAAATTATTTATAACAGTTCAGTTGATTTGGCATTATATTCTATATGTATTTTCACCTGAGTTGTGTTAAATTCAGTATAAAGTTTCACATTATTCTAAATCTAAAATTAGCTGATGAAAGTAATTTCCTATAATGTGCTTTCGTATTAATTACATTATTTATGGCACTATGCCTAGATGCAATTTGATATTGTTGTAGAATGATGTGGATACTGAAATTGATGAGAGGAAACTGAGGGAGGTATTTTATCAGAAAGGCTGATGAAAATCGTGGAGGGAGACCTGGAAAAGGAACACATAGCCAAACTCATT
The DNA here is from genome assembly GCF_027942865.1 of Odontesthes bonariensis. Taxonomy (NCBI): domain Eukaryota; kingdom Metazoa; phylum Chordata; class Actinopteri; order Atheriniformes; family Atherinopsidae; genus Odontesthes; species Odontesthes bonariensis. Next base: position 24,373,012 of record NC_134523.1, read on the forward strand.
TAGTTTGGTTAGACTGCCCTGTTGCCACCACAGGTATGTGATAATAACAAAAGGCCCATTCATTTAACCTTCCCTTTCGAAAGAACAAGATGATTTATCGATGTTCCCACAAAACTTAAGGTTCAAGGAACATTAACCAGAACTGTGTATTTATTTATTTATTTGTCGAGAAAACTTTCAATTCTGTGCATCAGGGAATATTGGCTTCATGTCGCAGCGGACCTTTCTGTAAAATTAACAAACATTCATTTGTTTGCTGGGATGTGTAGGCATGTCGTCAAATTAAATACTTAAAGGCATGCGTCCACACTGTAATCAACTAAACACAATGTAACCTTGAGACAGTTGTACACATTCTGATCAACCATGGATTTTATAAGTCAACGTAAGTCTACGTAAAAAATATTGGATGCGTCTTAAACATGGCCAAGTTGACAATATATTTTAGCACAATTTTTGGTTAAAACGAGGACTTTTATTTGAATATTTATTTTTTCACTTAGCTGGTATTTATTTTTGGTTGTTTTTTTAATTATTATTTTTACGTTGAGTATAATGTACTTTTATAGCCCGTTGTTACGGCTAAACATGAAACAGTTATTCTGGACAAACCAAGCGCCGTCACCAAAAAAGAAAGTTGGCTAACTTACCTTATCCATCAAAAATACTTTTTTAAATGTCAACAGTAATTCGACTAAGGAAAACCAAGTCTAGGCTTGTTTTGTTTGTTACTAACACATATGACTTGATTCTATAATAGTTCCCTGGGAGTGATCAATTATGATGAAAGGAAATTGAAATAATCTGGAAGAGCAAACGATCCATCAGTATTTCGACTGCTTACATAAGATCATATAATACAATTCACAACTCACCTGCTGCCGCTCCGTTTATTCCCAGGAAAACCAACAACATCAAGATCTTCATTGTGGCAGTCCGTCTCAAACGAATTAAATGGGGAAAAGACTTACGTATCCCGTGTGCGAGAAGTACACAGTCTGTGCTCCGCGCACAAACGTCAGGCATTAAATAGGTTATGGGGGGGGCGGGCGGATGATGGCCTCGTCAGATTCCGTATGAGCCAATGGTAATTTATGATGATGGGCGACGTCACTTAAATCTGGGTAAAACTGGACTGCTGAGGTTATCAACGAAAGTAAAACCTGCTTCATTTAGCGAGTGCAACTAGAGTGAGTTCTACCCGTTGTGTGGGCTTTCATCAGTTTTTCTCTTATGACATGAGCATGTCTATTATGACTTATTTTTGCTATACGGTGTTAAACAAACAATCAAACAAAAATCTAATCTGAGGAAATGTGTACAAATAGAGCTATGTATTATCATAGAATATAGATCATTGTAAAACAAATCATAGGCTAAAATTGGTCTCTTTAGTTTCTGGAAATACAGGAACATCTTTTATTTCATTTTATTAAAAAAAAAATTGATATCGCTGGTTTGGAACTGAAAATAGTTCAGGTCAAAACCATCAACAAATACAAGTGTGGTTTCACCGATGTTGACAATTAGTGTTTCTGTGGTGAGGTGCGCCCTCCAGTGGTTCATATTTCCAGTTTTGGAGTTTCTCGATGTGAAGAGTGAAGGTCCAACATCCATCCAAATATTTTCTATATCTATAAAATACTCTACAAGTAGGGAATGGAGAATGAACTGACATTTTATCTTGCATTTTCAAACAGAAAATAAATATTAAAAGCAATAACTTGTCTTTACTTCAAGGAAGGTTAAAGAAAAGCTCATTTTTATGCTCTTAGGCTCCCCCTACAGGGGCAGGATGTAACGTCACTGTCAAAAAATCCAAGAGTCTGGCTGCAGATCTGTGAGGACTGGAAGCGAGGCAGGGCCAGCTCAGAGGGGGGGTGAATCACCGCCTCGACTGGGGAGGACTTTGAGCTGTCGGTGGAGCGAGAGAAGCTGCATTGGCGTTGGGTTTGAGGTGTGATCCGGGAGTCACAGGAAGTGAGGTAAACTCAGGAGGCAGGATGCCAGGCGAGGATGAGGGAGAAGAAATAGATGACATGGAACAAGGCACTGACAAAACGAATGAGCCGATACAGGGTGCTGAAAGAAGCACTGAAGGATGGCAGACGGTCAGCAATCAGAATAAGAAAAGGAAGGGACAATCATCTGAATTAGACGAAAGCGGCAAGGAGGAAGGTAAGCCACCTCAAATCAAAGTAATACTGCGATTTCAATCCCCGTGTACTGTCAATCCCATAAAAGCCAGCCAAGAAGTTCATAAATTGGTCGGAAATGTCTTTGCAGTTTGGCCTTTGAGGGACGGTAATTTAATGATTGTGTGTCGAGACAAAGATCAGCAACAAAGTATAATGAAATGCAAAGAGTTTTTGGGGAAAGCGATTAAACCACAGGTGTGGGAAGAGAGAGGTAAAGTCTTGGGGGTGATTTCAGGTGTATCGACTGACATGTCTGACGATGAGATTAAAACTAACGTGAGGGGTGTACGAATTGTTAAAGTGAAGCGCCTACCAATCACTAGAAATGGAGTCAAGAGTGCAAGTCTGTCTGTTATGTTGGTCATGGATGAAGAGCAATTACCAGACAGGATTAAGATTGGATACGTCAGTTATGGCGTTAGACTCTATATTCCCCCTCCAACAAGATGCTATAAATGCCAAAGATTTGGACACATTGCCGCTGTGTGTAGGGCTACACCCCGGTGCGCAAAGTGTGGGGGTGAACACGAGTATGGGAAATGCGCTGAGGGAACTAAAGTTATGTGTTGTAATTGTGGCGGGGAGCATAGCGCTGCATATAAGGGCTGCGAGGAGCATAAAAAAGCTGTGCAGGTACAAAATGTGAGAGTGAACGATAAAATATCCTATTCTGACGCTATTAAGAAAGTGAACAAAGCAAAACCAGTTGCCCGAGTGATTTCTGCCTCCCAGCCTCCCCCGCAAACATTGGTAGGCCCACAGCCCCTGAGACACATTGATAATGAGAACACCCTGATTGTTGACAAACAAAAATTTGTTGCATTTGTGGTGGAATGTATTAATTGTACAGCAATGGTAGAAAGTAAGACACAAAAAACTTATATAATTATAAGAGCAGCTAGGAAATATCTTGGGATGGAAGATCTGTCCTTTGAAACAATCAATGAATTATTAACAGCAAAGGTAAATGAAAGTCAGCAGTCATGTGGTGGTGGATTGTGATGGTACTGTCTATACTGCAATGGAACGCCAGAAGCTTAATAGCAAATGGCCAAGAGTTTAAGCACTTTATTGAAAGACAATACGATAAACCAAACATTATATGTGTACAGGAAACCTGGCTCAAACCAGTACTGGATTTTAGAATATTTGGATACACAGCCATACGTAGGGACAGAGGTGTAGGAATAGGAGGAGGAGTAGCTATTTTTATCCAACAGGGTCTTAATTATAAGTTGTTAACTTTAAATGCAGAAGTGGAAGCAATTGGGGTTGAAGTGTGGGCTGGGGACATAAAGTTTGAAGTGGTAAATTTTTATAACCCATGCTTAAAGATAACAAGAGAGATACTTGAGGAAATCTGCAGTCAAGGGAGTAACAGATTGATATTATGTGGGGATTTTAATGCTCACAACACACTGTGGGGAAGTAATCGAACAGATGATAATGGACGGGTAGTTGAGGTTTTTATGGATGATTGTAAGTTGGTGTGTATGAATGATGGAAAGGGGACGAGACTTGATGTGGTGCGTGGAGTGGAATCGGCCATAGATCTTACTATAGTGTCAGAACAAGTAGCAGGAACCACTCAATGGGATGTTCTTAAAAACTCTATGGGAAGTGATCACTTCCCTATTTTGGTCAAGATAAGAGAACATAATGTTTATCTGGAGCACAACTTGCATCCTAGATGGAGTATGAGAGAGGCCAATTGGGGACTATATAGCATGACTGCGGATGCCAAATTTATGGGGATATTGCCGACTGTTGATGATGTTGAGGAATTTAACTCGGTGATCACGAATATAATATGTGATACTGCAGAGGAAATCATAGGTAAGTCTACTGGCCATAGGCAAAAGAAGATGGTTCCCTGGTGGACAAATGAATGCAAGGCAGCTGTTAAGGCTAGAAACAAAGCATTTAAGAAGATTAAATGTAATCACTCTTTTGATAAACTAATTGCATATAAACAAGCACAGGCTAAGGCTAGAAGGATTATTAAAGATGCAAAAAAGAGATATTGGAGGAACTTTTGTGGAACCATTGGATCAGAGACTAAAATAGAGGACATGTGGGGTATGATTAGGAAGATGGGTGGAATAAGGAGGGATTTTTCTTTGCCAGTTCTTAAAAATGGAGTTTCTGAAGCAGTGACGAATACTGAAAAAGCAGAAATGCTTGCTGAAGCGTTTATGAGAGTTCATAGCTCCAACAACCTGTCTACTGAAGAACAAGTACGGAGGGAAAAGGTGATAAAAGAGAATGGAGTGATACTGGGCAGGAAGGAAGTCAGTGACAGTGCCCTAGATAAGGATTTTACACTGTTTGAGTTGAAAAGAGCTCTTGATGGTGCTAAAAACACCTCTCCAGGCAAGGATGGAATATGTTATGCTTTCATTGAGCATTTATCTGATGTGTCTAAGAATGTCATAATTAAACTGTACAATAAGGTGTGGGAACAAGGGCGGCTACCATCCGGCTGGAGGCATTCTGTAATTGTACCTATACCTAAGCCAGGGAAAGATAAAACAGAAGTCAGGAGCTATAGGCCAATAGCCCTGACGTCAAACTTGTGTAAATTGATGGAAAGGATGTTAACAAAGAGACTGGTGTATGAGATTGAGAGGAGGGGTCTTTTCTCCCCGCATCAGAGTGGTTTTAGGAAGGGGCGCACCACTATGGATCCAGTTGTGGTGTTAGAAAATGAAATCCGAAAGGCTCAGGTGAATAAGGACATGGTCCTGGCAGTTTTTTTTGATATAGAAAAGGCTTACGATATGTTGTGGAAAGAGGGACTCTTGTTGAAATTGAACAAAATGGGAATTGGCGGGAAAATGTATAACTGGATTATGGACTTCCTGAACAACAGGACCATTGAAGTGAGAGTTGGAGCTAGTCACTCCGGAATGTATAACATTGACAACGGCACTCCGCAAGGGAGTGTGTGTAGCCCTATTTTGTTTAATATTATGATTAATGACGTGTTTGACAAGGTAGACCTCAGGATAGATAGGGCCCTGTATGCCGATGACGGGGCCCTATGGATGAGGGGCAAAAGTGTCCATGGTCTACAGAGTAGGATGCAGGGTGCTGTTAGTAAGGTGGAGGAATGGTCCCAAGAATGGGGCTTTCGTTTGTCTATTGGAAAAACACAGGTCATCTGTTTCTCAAAAAAAAGGGTGAATCCCAATGTGAATCTCAGACTGTATGGGCAGATACTTAACCAAGTAGACAGCATAAGGTACTTAGGGGTATGGTTTGACATAAAACTGACATTTAAAGTATATTTACAGAAGATACTCGATAAATGTAAGAAGAGTGTTAATATCCTTAAATGTTTGTCTGGAAGAGACTGGGGGGCAACGAGCTCTTCCTTAAAAAGAGTTTATACTGCATTAATCAGACCAGCGATTGATTATGGCAGTATAGTGTACAAATCAGCAACTAAGACTTCTCTTCTAGAACTGGACAGAGTGCAAGGAAAAGCCTTGCGAATATGCTGTGGGGCCTTCAGGACCTCCTCCATCCCGGCGATTCAGGTGGAAACAGGCGAAATGCCAATGGACCTCAGAAGGCTTCAGTTAGCAAATATGTATTGGGTAACCCTTCAGGGGCACGACGACAGTCATCCCACCAAAAGAGTGTTTATAGACTGTTGGGAGTATGGACAATCGGTACATAGCTTTGGGTGGGAGGCAAATCAGCAAGCTAGTCAGGTGGGGTTAGATGGTATCCCAGTATGTAAGACTTCTGCCACATCAATTATTCCCCCTTGGTTTTTTTGCTTTCCCTGGGTCAACTTGGGGGCTAAGGAAATTGTTAAACCTGGAGGAGTTTATCAGACAGTACAACAGTACATTGATTTTATGTTTCATGACGCTGTCCAAATTTATACTGATGCTTCAAAAGACCAAGATGGAAAAACGGGAGCGGCAGTACACGTCCCTCAATTTAATTTTCAAAGTAGCAAAAGAACATCAGATTTTCTTTCAATTTTCACAGTTGAAATGATGGCGATAATTTTGGCTCTGCGATGGGTAGAAGAGGCGAAACCCAGTAAAGCTGTATTATGTTCTGATTCAATGTCTTCTTTAACGAGTATTCTTAGCGGAAGGTCTTCCTGTCGTACAGATCTTTTGGAAGAAATACATCAGATAATATATAAGGTAACGCAACAAAGAACAATACTGCAGTTTTTCTGGGTCCCTGCCCATAGGGGAATTCAGGGTAATGAAACCGCTGACAAATTAGCAAAAGAAGCTACAAGAGCTGAGCAGGTAGAACTTGAAATTCCTTTAAGCAAATCAGAAATGAAAGCTATACTGAAGGAAAACATAAACAAAATGTGGCAGGAACGATGGGACCAAGAGGAAAGGGGAAGGCACCTGTATAATTTACATAAGAGAGTTGACATTAGATGGAGTGGGGAACTGAAACGTAGGGAGGAGGTGTGGATTACAAGGCTGAGGATTGGACACACAGGTCTAAATAGTGGGTTGAAGATAGTGGGAAAGCATCAAACAGGAGCCTGCATGCACTGTGGAGAAAGGGAGGGAGTTGAACATGCATTATTGCATTGCACAGAATACACTCATGAGAGGAAAAAGATGCAAAGGGTAATTAAGACACCTATCTCACTGAATACCTTGCTTAGTGCACCATGCATCCAGACAACAGCGATAGTCAGGTACTTGATAGAAACAGGACTAGGAAATAGAATTTGATTTATTTATTTATTTATTTATTTATTTATTTATTTATTTATTTATTTTTTATTTTATTTATTTATTTATTTTTTAACTTCTCTTAGTTTTTTATTTATTTATTTTTCCTTTCTCTTGCAGTATTTTCTCTCTTTATGATCAGGCATAGTTTAAATCAATCCCATTGGATCACACCTCAGCCCGGTAGATGGCGGTAGTGCACTTTGTATGCAAACTGCCAATAAACACTACAAAAGAAGAAGAAGAAGAAGACTGGAAGCGAGTGTACCGGAAGCAAGCATTTTTCGTTCCCCATTTGAAATGTGGAGACGACGAGGTGAGTAAAAGTCGAGTGACAACAACTTTTCATCATACGAAGAAACAGAAACAGTCTTTATTCACTAGAACGCTGCTCCTCCGCATCGAGGGGAGTCAGATGAGGTATGGCGTGATCTTTGTGCCACCAGGTTGAGCGCGCAGTGACACTGATTTGAGGGCACAGATCTATCTGAAGGAACAATAATTTTAAGCGTGTGCGTATGAATCTCACACACGCTCGCTCATAGGTGCTCGGACACGCGCTCAACTCTGACATGCTCGCTCGAACGGCTCACTCTGCTCGCTGAAAACATACCATTGATAGTCACCAAGACAGTCTGCTTTCCTGCCATGATGGTTAAGTGTTGGTCTGGGCCACAGGAGCAGATTTGTTTTGGCAGAAGAATCGGCAGCAGACATACTGCAGTAATGAGAATTTCATAAATGTCTGCACTGAAGGTCTTACCAGTTCAGTTGATTGAAGGAAACAAGTCTGCTGTGCTGTTGCAGGGTTGTAACAAAAACCTGCACCCACGCGGCCCTTTCATGGACCAGTTTGACAGCCCTGGTGTGGAGCGACTGCCCTGACGGCCTGAAAAGGTGAGCTTGAAATGTAGCCTACACAGTATTTCAGACATGATCACAATCAACTTGTCCAAAAAATCCGATGTCGAGTTTAAGACGTTTAGTGATCATAAGTAATCTGACAGCTACTGTGCCACGTTTAGGTAGCAAAAAAAATAGTGTGCTTATAGTGAAAAACCTGTGAGGTTGTTTTGTTGTTGCTGGGTTTTTTTGGGGGGGGGGTTGCCCTTTCTTCAGGTTAGAGCAACTGCCCTTCAAATTTCCTGTGCACGTCCCTGATGGACTATATACTGTAAAGTTATATTAATTTGAAAGAATCAGGTGTTTTACTTTTGGGTAGTCTTTAGCGTTGTTATCGTATCGATAATGCTCACTTAAAGCTGCGGTCGGCAACTTTTTTTTAGTCATATTAGCTTGAACTGTCATGGGATTCTGGAAGTAGAATATTAAATAGGCTGTTTAGGAAAAATAACGAAATCTGTAGCTCCCTCTGAAGCCTGTAATCATGCTTGCAAAAACCGAGCGCTCCCGGCTGTTTTTAACCAATCAAGTTAGGGTGGAGGAATCCTACCTGTCAATCACAGCTTGTGCACACGCTGCTGAGCGTGAGTCTGCCCCAGCTTGTGTGCCTCACACTGGTGTGAACTCACGTGCACAACCTCGTCCACAGAGGGGGAGGGGTTTGGGGGGCGATTCGGAGCATGTTAGAGGTTGGGGGAGGGACCTGAAAGTTGTATCAGTTCGAATTTTCCGACTTAAAGTGATACTCCGGAGTAGATTCAACCTGGGGTCATTTGAACCGTGATATCCAGCCAAGTAGCCCACCCGCAGTTTTTTCGATATTGGCTGAACATCAGCTGAGTTACTGAGTTATCCCGAATAGCTTCGTACAAGGGTTAACGAACCCTGGCAGTATCTCCAAAATTACCACACTAAAATCACATGCCATGACACCAAACTTCTACAGTAGTACAAATATGGTCTGTACTCACAAAGCGATGCATTTGGAAGTTTGAAAACAGTCCAGGAGTTTATTATTATCAACACAAGCCTGATAGCTTCTCTGCAGCTAAAGCTGCGTCGACGTCACTTCAGGGAGCTGGGAGCTTCAAAGTAAGATGAGGGTTGATCTACTACTGTAGACAACAAAGTATATGCTATATTCTACATGTTTTTTTTATGAAGTTTTATGTTGTAGAGTTGTGAAATTATTATATCAATGGAGAAATTGAGCAGCCTTGCTGCCAATAGCAGAGCAGGATGGTGAAGCCTGTCTTCCCCCTGTTTGTGCACCTCAGCCATGCATGAATGGCCTTTCAGTGCAGCAGCTGCGAACTGGGATTGCCAAAGAGATTTGAATGACCTGAGTCAAGGTTGGGAACATGACTTTTTCAAGCAGGTTGAAAACACATTGCATATCTTTCATTGGAATACTTTCCCTTTAGCAGGTCAAGTAGTTCTCTTTCATAATATTTCGCTCGATGTCTCACTATGGGATGCACGCCCCCGCTGCAGACCTCAGAAGCATCAATCTCATTACGCCAATCCTGATTGGCTGGTGAAACGTGTCCGTCCGCACCAGGTAGTCCCACCTACCTTAAATACCTCCTGCGGACGGCACCACGTCATTCAAACACCTCTTCTCACTCGGAGCATATCTCGCGTCCTCTGGCTAGCTAGCTTAACTGTCCGCAGACGGATCTTACTCAGCTTCTGTCGCCGGGCGCTACCTAGCCTTGGATACATTTTGCTTCGTCGGTCACACCAGATCGAACTCAGTGCTTTCCTCGCCTCTCCACGGCTTGGCCAGCACTGTCCTCGGCGCCTCACCACGGCTGTTCGAGTCCCGAGCGTTAGCACACCAGCTATCCTCTCGGCTTCACAGTTAACACACCAGTTAACTGCCTCAACTCCCTGCCTGCACACCAGCTCGCGAGGAATGGAGGACAAAACCCCTCACACCAGAGGGCACGGAGACTCCGGGGCCCGTCCCTGTCGCTGTGGGAACAAGATATCGAGTAAAGATCCACACCAGGTCTGCTCGAGCTGCCTGGGGCTGCAACACGCCCGGCTGGCTATCGACGTCCCCGGCTCGTGTCAACACTGTGCGGTGTTCACCATCAAGAGTCTCCGCAGACGGCTAGCCCGCCAAGCTAGCTTGTCTGGACATGACCCCTATCTCCCTTCCGACGGCGCCGCCGTCGAGGGTGGAGGGGAGAGAGGGGTTGTTGCGGTGGCGGTACCGGAGGCTAGCGCCAGCTGGGGCTCCCAGCTCGACCTAGCCGCGGATCCCCCGCAGGAGGAAGACGTCCTATTGTTGGACTATGGGGACGATGAAGATGCCGCCTCGGACCTCCTCATATCAGAGGATGAAGACGAGGAAGACATCTTCATCACTCCGGCCCGGGCTGCACAGCCCACGGCCTCCGTCGCCTCTCGGGATGGAGATGAGAGCAGCACACCAGCTTCTCCCCTCGCCAGCTCGGACATGCTCGACGTGTGCAAACGCGCTGCTGCCCGGCTTTGCATCCCCTGGCCTGCTGTCGTAGCTGAGACCTCCAGATCCCGCTACGAGGGGAAGAAATTGCCCTTGGCCAAGAGCGCGACGAAGCAACTTCTCCCCGTCTTCCCAGAGCTGCTGGATGAGGTGGCGCGCTCATGGAGAGACCGCCCATACAGCAGCAGGAGCCCGATTCCCGGGGCCTCGTCCCTCGACTGTGAGGCGATGGAGAGCCTGGGTCTGCTCCGCATGCCTCCGATGGAGCCACTCGTTGCAGCCCACCTTCACCCCCGGCTGTCAGCGGTGTCCTCCCGGAGCCCCAGTCTGCCGTCCAAGTCCGACCGTTTTCAGTCAGCCCTGACTGAAAAGGCTTACAAGGCGGTGGCGCTTTCGGCCAGAGCGCTCAATGTCCTCTCCCTGCTCACGGCTTACCAGGCTGAGTTGTGTGAGGATTTTGGGCAAACTCAGGACCCAGCTACGTGGGAGGAGATACCGGTCATCACCGACCTGTGTCTCCGTGTCCAACGCTGCGCGGTCCGGGCCACGGGAAAAGCGCTGGGGACGATGGTTCTGCAGGAACGAGCGAGGTGGCTCAACCTCGCCAACCTGTCAGACAGAGAGAAGGAGGACGTCCTGGACATGCCCATTGTCCCGGAGGGGATTTTCGGCTCCGCGTTGGACTCGATGCAACGGCGGTGTGAAGCCAAAAAGAAGGAGGATGAAGCTCTCCGGCTCTGCCTCCCTCGAAAGTCCCCGGCTCCCTCTCCGACTGTGCAGCGTAAAAGCTTCGCACAGGCCGCTTCCCAGGTTTCGCAGTTTAAAACGCCCAAACAGACGAAACCCCAGCTCGCCCCGGGCCCCCCGCCCGCTCGGGCCGGCTGGCCCAGGAAGCCCTCGGTCCCGGCTGCAGCTCCGCCGGCACAGCCCGTGCAAGCTGTCTTCAACCAGGCCAGGAAGAAGAAGAGAGCGGCCTGATCGCCCCTCTCTTCACCGGTGATGCAGCTGGATGTTCCCCGTTCACCAGCTCCACCTGTTCGGCTTTTGAGCGTGCTCCCGGAGGCCCACCACGCCCCCGTCTCCCGGCTGCCACGGACCGTGCCAGAGCAGACCGGGGGAGACGGACATTTGACGGCGGAGGGTTCAGCAGTTGCCCCTCTCTCATGTCCACAAGCACGCACAAGCACACACATTTCTGTAAAGAAAATAAAATGTGTCCCGCTGCAGCATCCAGGCCGAAGGCCGAGGGCTCAGCTAACAAAAGCCAAACAAAATATCAAAATAAGCAGCGTGGTGGTGACGCCCGCTGTCCCCCCTCGGCGAAAAGCCACGGCTTTCCCCGGGGCGAGGGGTGTGTGGGCCCGGCCGCTGCTCTGTCCTCCCGGGCAGAAACGCGCAGTGTCACCCGGGGGTCATGTCACTGTTCCGCCAGGAGAGGGCGCCGTCGCACCGCGGCTGGGGCCTCTCACGGCGGAAGGGCTGCGGTGTGTGTCCACTCTCTCCCCCAGATGGGAGCGATGGGCCGCTCTCGCAGCCTCACCCTGGGTGGTAAAGACGATCTCGAGGGGCTACAGGCTGCAGTTCGCCGCTGTTCCCCCGCGATTCGCCGGTATAATATACTCCCAGGCTCAGGGAGAGTCAGCTCGTGTTTTACAGGAGGAAATCCTCTCACTGTTAAACAAAGGAGCAATCTGTGTCGTACCTCCCGCACAGTGTCAGAGCGGTTTTTACTCCAGGTATTTTCTGGTCCCCAAACGGGGGGGGAGCGGAATTCGCCCTATCCTGGATCTACGTGCTCTGAACAAATATCTCAGGAAATACAAGTTCAGGATGCTAACACACGCATCCCTGCTGCGTCTTGTGAGACAGAACGACTGGTTCACTTCTGTCGATCTGAAAGACGCGTATTTCCACATCCCGATATATCCTCCCCACAGAAAGTATCTGAGATTTGCTTTCCAGGGGATCTGTTACGAGTACCGCGTGCTCCCTTTCGGTCTGTCCTTAAGCCCGAGGGTGTTTGTGCGGTGCACGGAAGCGGCAATAGCCCCGCTGAGACGGCAGGGCATCCGCTTGGCCACATATCTGGACGATTGGCTGCTGTTGGCACAATCGGAGCAGGAGGCCAGGGCGCACACGCGTATTCTCATACGACACCTATCCGATCTGGGTTTCGTGATAAACGCGGAAAAGAGCATGCTGTCCCCGGCACAGGGCATAATCTTTCTGGGATTATCCCTGGACTCGGTGACTTTCACAGCGCGTCTCTCGGGGGACCGAGTGAAAGCTTTCAGGGCATGTCTCGCGCTCTTCCGTCCAGGCAAATCTGTTCAGTTCAGATTATGTCTGCGGTTACTCGGGCTGATGGCGTCTGCCATACTCGTAGTCCGTCTTGGCCGGCTCCACATGAGGGAATTCCAGCTCTGGGTGGCCTCATGCGGGCTGGATCCCGTGCGTCATGGCGCACGGAGGGTGCTGGTCACACCGGGGTGTGCCAGGGCACTGCGCCACTGGCGGGTCCCGTCCTTTCTGACCCACGGGGTGCCCATGGGTTCCGTCCTGTCCAGGAAAGTGGTCACTACGGACGCCAGCCTGACAGGTTGGGGCGGAATTCACGAGGGCCGGTCTGTGAGGGGCCGCTGGAGTGTGGATCTCCAGCGCTCTCACATAAATTTTCTGGAACTTTCAGCGGTGTTCCTCTCCCTGAAACATTTCCTTCCGTCTCTCATGGGTCACCATGTCCTGGTGAGGACGGACAATACGACTACGGTGGCGTATATCAACCGTCAGGGGGGATTACGCTCCCGTCAGTTGCATATGCTGGCACGCAGACTGATCCTGTGGAGCTGTGGTCGTCTCCTCTCCCTGAGAGCGACGCACGTCCCGGGAGTCCTGAACACGGGTGCGGACCTGTTGTCCAGGGGCGCGCCGGTATACGGGGAGTGGACTCTGCACCCGGAGATTGTGGAACAGATATGGGCACGTTTCGGCCGGGCCGTGGTGGATCTGTTCGCATCGAGAGACAACACGCAGTGCGCGCTGTTTTACTCTCTCCGCAGCATGGATGCTCCCCTCGGCGTAGACGCACTAGCGCACGCCTGGCCGCGCGAGCGTCTTTACGCATTCCCCCCCCTGGCCTTGATACCCCCCACTCTGTCCAGAGTGAGGGAGCACGGCCACGCACTGATTTTGATAGCTCCGCATTGGCCTGCGATGCATTGGTTAGCGGAGATATATCAGCTGATGTGCGCTCAGCCCTGGCAGCTCCCGCTTCGCAGGGACCTGCTATCACAGGGGGGGGGAGCGGTCTTCCACCCGCACCCAGAGCGCCTGGCACTGTGGGCCTGGCCCCTGAGTGGTTAAATCTGTCAGCTGTGGGTCTTTCACAGCGGGTGATTTCCACTATACAAAACGCTCGAGCCTCCTCCACTAGGTCTCTGTATGACTGTAAGTGGAGAGTGTTTGAGGGGTGGTGTCACAGAAATGGCCACATTCCTTTTCAGTGTCCAGTAGGAGTGATATTGTCATTCTTGCAGGACCTGATTGACAAAGGAAAAGCTTTCTCCACGGTTAAGGTGTACTTGGCGGCTATCGCCGCCTGTCACGTGGGTTTCGGGAAGCTAACAGCGAGCCAGCACCCGCTGGTTTGCCGCTTTATGAAGGGAGCGCGCAGGCTTCTCCCCGTGTCCAGACCGCTGGTACCACCATGGGATCTGGCCGTGGTCCTGAAAGGGCTTAAGGGCCCTCCCTTTGAACCACTGGAGGGGGCAGACTTGAAACACGTGTCTCTCAAGACAGTGTTGTTGCTGGCTTTGGCTTCGGCTAAACGGGTCAGTGACATCCATGCGCTCTCAGTGCATCCCTCATGCGCTCAGCTCTTTCCGGGGGATGTGAGGATGATTTTGAAGCCCAACCCGGCCTTTGTGCCTAAGGTGGTGGGCTCATGTTCTCCTATTGACCTTGTGGCTTTTGCTGCCTCACCAGGTGAGCAGATGTCGCATGCGTTATGTCCAGTCCGTGCAGTGAGCACTTATATGGACAGGACGAGGGGTTTCAGGAGGAGCGATCAGCTGTTCGTCTCCTGGGCTAACCCTCATAAGGGGAAACCTGTCACAAAGCAGCGTCTATCCCACTGGGTGGTGGAGGCGATTGCTTTGGCTTATACGAGTCAGGGTTTGCAGCCACCTGTGGGCCTGCGAGCGCACTCGACTCGGGGCTTGGCCGCATCCTGGGCCTTATTCAGGGGAGTCACTGTTCAGGACGTTTGTGCTGCAGCGAGTTGGTCCTCGCCTCTCACTTTTGTCCGTTTCTATATGCTGGACGTCTCCGCTCCGTGCGTGGCTAGAGCGGTTTTGCTGTCCTGATTGGAACAGTGTACTTATCCCTATGGGTTGGTGGACGCTGGATAAGCTTGTCTGGCAATACGGGAGCAACCATATCCCATAGTGAGACATCGAGCGAAATATTATGAAAGAGAACTTTAGGTTATTTACATAACCCCGGTTCTCTGAGTAATATGAGTGAGATGTCTCACCAGACAACCCTTCTTGCTTGGGCGAGTGAGAAGAGGTGCTTATCTTGAATGACGTGGTGCCGTCCGCAGGAGGTATTTAAGGTAGGTGGGACTACCTGGTGCGGACGGACACGTTTCACCAGCCAATCAGGATTGGCGTAATGAGATTGATGCTTCTGAGGTCTGCAGCGGGGGCGTGCATCCCATAGTGAGACATCTCACTCATATTACTCAGAGAACCGGGGTTATGTAAATAACCTAAAGTTTTTGGCCTCTAGAACTTCTTCAGGGTTTAGATCCACATTGTAACGATCTGCCAGATCTCTGAGGTCGGCCTCGTAAAGAACACTTTCTGGATCAGGATTACAGGCCTGAACACCTCGGAGAACTTGGATGTGAACAGATGAAAAACGCTGATCCATCTCAGCAACCTTCCTGTCCAGGCAAAGCAGAAACAGCTTTCTGTTCTGCGTCACTGAGCTCAAACTGCTGCTCCAGGAGTTCCTGTTTCTGTCTTGGCCTGAATGCTGCACAAGGCTCTAGAATCTGATTTGTTACACAAACAGCTTTCGCTCTCTCATACACCTCAGCGGCCTTCTCACCTGTGCACATTTGTTTTAGTGTGTCACACACAGCTCGTTTGGAGTCTACAGCTGTAGCGAGGTCCACTGTTTCACTTTGCAGATATTTGTGCAGGTCAGGGCCGGAGTGGGACTCATTTCCAGCCCTGGAGTTTCATGCCTCAGACCGGCCCACTTTAGATCACAACCTGTTATTAAAATCATGTAATTATAACCTTGTTAAGTCTACAATAGCGCACTGTTCTGTAAAGCCTTGTGATTTAGTGTATTTTTCTACACAAATGGTCATAATTCAGGTCAGTTTCACTAATATAGTGCTGAACCATCGATCATCTCTGGGCCCTTTTCATATAGAGCAGGTCTACACCATACTTTTCATTATATTAATTCTAATAATGTTCACTAAATGAGTAATCCTACCTGCCCTCTCTGGACTTGTGGGCTTATGGCTGCTGCTTGGGTCTGCATCTTCTGACTCTGAGGGGCTACAAGACAAAGTTTCCCAGTTATGTGGCGTCGCATCATACTATTATTTAAATCATATAACGTTGTGTTATATGCCACAACGCCACACAATTCATTTGACTTGATAATTAATGAACGTGAACGGTGGTTTGGAGGCAGAGTTCAATATATTGCCTCACCCGTTTCATCGTCCTCATTTGACATTACAAACCGCAAGCTCGTTTTCCTGAAAAAGTTGCCCATGTTTTGCATATTTGGCTGCGTTTGTTTTCAGAGCTTTCCTCTTTTTAATTCTGGCCTTCTCCGCGCCACCCTTGCTCTTTCTATTTTCCATATTTCAAACACCACTGTCCAAGTGAACTGACGTGTTACTTCAGTAAAAAAAAAAAAGAAAAAAAGACGAGAGGCGGCCCAGAGACTGCCATGCCTGAACACCGGCCCACCTGGAATTGTCCCGGTCCTCCCGATTTGCCACTCCGGGCCTGGTGCAGGTTCTCTGTGACAGACAGAAAAGCCTGGAACATCATCAACAGGTAAACTGTGGAGAATCTCCTCAGTTAGGCATGAAGCCCCGCTGCCACTGGCTGTTGATGCTGGAAAGGCACTGAAGGACCACAGAGAGACTCTCTTAGATGGCCTTTACAGACCGTAACTGGCATGGCCAGCGGGTTTTTGAGAGTTGCACAAGTTCAGACAGCTGTAATCCTCCCTGATTTTGAACGTCTTTGAATTTATGACAAACTGAAAAATGAGTACACACTTTCTGTTGAGTTGTAAATGCATGTTATGTTAGTTATCCCATATATACTCTGTCTTTTCTATTGATTAAGAGTTTTAAGCAAAGTTGTGCTTTGCTCATTTGTGTGAAGGTCGTAAATTCCACTGTTAGGAATGCGGCCTGAAACTGGATCCCCCTTTCCTCTCTTTTGAGAGCTGTTGTACACACCCACTTCTGAATAAAATGGAGGAGGCTTGAGGAAACAGCAGAGTGATCAGGAAGAAGCTGTGAAAAGCTGTCTCCTCATCAGCTCTCCTCATGAGTATAAAAAATCCTAAACGTCTCTCTCTCTCTCTTCTTTATGAATTTGTAGGTATTTGAACCTGACATTTAATTGGTCCTTCGAGCCGGATTCCAGGAGATCTGAGGATTCCAGCGGGCGAGGTAGAATCCAGAAAGACCGTGCAAGGCTAAAGAACTCTGGTGAGTTTTTTAAATCCTTTTCCAGGACTGGAGATCGGCCTGCCCACTGGAATCTGAGGATTGACGGAAGTCCGTGGAAGGTGAGAGACAGCGTTGTAGGTGAGTTTGTTTAAATTTAAAAAGAGAAGCGTGAACGAGGGTTCAGCGCGTACAAAACCCTGTAATCCTAGGCGCTGACAGGTACCACCTGTTGAGGGAACGGGGGAAGTAAACAGTAAAAAAAAAAAAGAAAGTGTCTATAAAGAAGATAAAGAAGCAAAGAAGATAAATTGTGCAGAGAACAGATATTATGTAAAGATTGAAAATTCATAGAAAAGCAGGATCCTGATAAAATTGAATTCCTTCCAAAAAGAGTAAAATATGGATTTAGTGGAAGCTTAAAATACACAAAAATTAGTTGTGCTGCAGGATGAAATTATAACAAAGAAAAAAGGTTTCCCAAATGATAAGCAAAAAAACTGGCAAGTCAGAGTGGGTTGGTGCATGTTACTGACTGACTAAATTAATTCAGAAATAATACTAAACTGACTAGAGACTCGACAGAGAAACTTCGAACTGACTTCTCCACGGAATTATATCTGACTGACGTTGACGGCAATGATAACTTTTTAAGACTGGACAGACTCCGACGGACAATTACTTTAAAGAAATTCTGCTTTGGGAAGGAGATTTTTGACTGTTTTAGTGATTCCTAGAGTATTTACATTTAGAATGCTTATGTAAACTTTTGTGGGAGCTCTAATAAAATAAATTAAAATACAGTCCATGCCCATGGTTTTATGAGATTAATTAAATTAAATTAGCAAAGTGAACTATTGATTTAAAATTATATATTATCAGGGATATAACAAGGAAAATGGAGAAGGAAGGCATAAAGGATGTGCAATTCTGGTTGATTCGAGCAGAAAGGGTAGAGGGCCCCTCAGCTCCTCTTCTTCCTCCTCCTCCTTTAACTTTTGATGCATGTCCTATGATTGATGTCCCTAACCCTCATGGGGCTGCAGATGGGCAGCCTCATGTGCCGATAGTGCTGGTGTGTAGAACTTGCATTTTGGATCAGGGACATAGTAAAGGCAGAAGAGGTCGCGGAGGTAGAGGAGGGGGTCAAAGGGGCAGGGGGGCAAGACAGGGGTTCTATAGGAATTCCTTCACTGGTTGTTGGAGATGTGGAAAAGAAGGGCATTTAGCCAGAGACTGTCCAAAGAAAGAGCTGAAATAGATTACTAGATGGCCCTGAATTTCAGTTGAATTACCAAGATTTGTTTCTGAATGGAGACATAAAACCAGAAATTCAGCTGATAGATGATAGAGATTATGATGGACATATTGTTGTGAAAAGGACAAAGGAAATCAAGGCAGGAGATTTCTTTGTTCTTAAAGAAGCAGGATCACGTCATTATTATTACACATTAGATCTGCTAGACAAAGATCCAGCTAATAAAATAACAGCCACAGCCCTATTAACTGAAGGGAAGAATGTAGTTTCCAGATTATAAGATTATATGTTAGTAGAAGCCTTGCATGTTACTTTTTGGTATAAAAGTGATGAAGATTAGGAAAAACAATTAAAAAGAGTAACTCCAGACAAAATGAATGAATTAAATAGAAGTGAGAGAAAAAGGTTTTGTTTAGTCATCATAGATGCATGTTCAAAATGGATAGAATTCTTTTCAACGAAGAATCCAGATGCACTAAGACAGGAATTCCTGAAAGAATATATAGTGATAATGGAACTTATTTTGTGAACCAAATTATGAATAGGATTGAACAAATGTTCCACATTGACCTAAAGCACCACTGGCGTATCATCCACAAAGTGTGGCATTAGTAGAAAGGATGAATGGAACAATTAAAAACAGACTGAAAGAAACGCATGGATACACTGGTCTCATTGTAAAAAGTTCATTGAGAGTAAGGATAAGTAGATAGCAGGTCTCTGTTGAACTCATGACCCACAGGGAAAGTCCAGACTTCAATTGGGACTGTATAAATTAGTATACAGTCGTCTCAATGACTGGTGAAGATTGACCACAGCCTTGTGACAGTCCTTAGGAGTTTAAGCAGAGATTTTCTAATATACTACAACCTTAGACCTGTGAAAGCATTTGGGAGTGGTTCTTGAGGAGACAACTGCCATAAAATTGAGAGAGCAAACGCCTGTATACACTAAAGCCCTATTCGGACGGGACTAGTTTAATGGGGGGACCTGGGGTAAAGTAATAATAACCGGGAAATCTAGTCCCGTCCGAACACGCCATGTCAGTAAAGATAGCGGAGTATGTCGGTAAACTTTGCCGAGAATTCTACCTCCTGTGAAACGGTCCGGAGTATCTACCATAGGTAATATAATCCCGTGTGAATGCGACCTTCGGTAATAAGTACGGAATATGTCGTCACATTCTTTTAAAGAGAGAAACAATTAGGTGTGTCTGTTTGCAAACATGGAGGTTCTGGATGAAGCGCTGCTTGCAAGTACGCATGGTCGGCGCCATGTCTGTTTACAGATGGGGTTTACGGAAGTGAAATG
Organism: Odontesthes bonariensis; assembly: GCF_027942865.1. Classification (NCBI taxonomy): domain Eukaryota; kingdom Metazoa; phylum Chordata; class Actinopteri; order Atheriniformes; family Atherinopsidae; genus Odontesthes; species Odontesthes bonariensis. The sequence continues at coordinate 24,392,603 of NC_134523.1, forward strand.
AAGACGTGCATAGCATCCAGGATGTGACGGTTGTGCGTAACCAACAACTCCTCCCATGTTAGATGAATATTACAGGGATTTCTTGTCCCGTCCGAATTGGTCATTTCTTCTCCCTGGCGTCGTCTGGTTAACCAACATTACCATACGTCCCCCCATTGAACTAGTCCCGTCCAAATGGGGCTAAAGACTCCTTTTTGGAGAGAAGGGGAGACAGATCTATTCCCTATCTTATCTGGACCAATAAATCAAAGTTGACATCTTACCCTCATTCCTCACAGCCTAAGTAAGACCTCGGTGGTGACTTTTCAACTCAGCCACTTACAAGTTCCAGTTGGGAAGGTGGAGAGAGGTGAAGATTGGTATATGACAAACGAGATGAATAACCGTGTTTGGGGCACCCTGGTGGCCGATCCACCCGGCACAGGGATTGGAGTGCATACACGACTACTGATTATGCTAAACACCACAGATCTATCATAAAAATGCAACAGAAAACCGATGAGATTATCTTAATTGTTAATTTGACTAAAATCACCCTTTTTCCCCCAAAGCTATACACAGAGGATGAAATTATCCTGTGTGAGCTTGACTGCACCGGTGGGGGCCTCTCCAGGGAAGCACGGATGGGGGCTGGTGTGGTTGCAATGGTGCTGGGGGAGGTCTCTGATGAGAGAGGTTCAGAAGTTTTTGGGATAAAGTAGTGACTGTTTTTTAATGACTGAGATTGCAGCTAATAAAACACAAACAGATTGTGTGATATGTTTGGGTCTTAGACCCTTTCTCCAAGTTTGTCTCTGGTCTAATTTCACCTGAATGTTTACTAGAAGTAATGAATAAAACTAGGCCTAGCAACGCCAGTTGCACTAAATGGGACACCGTTTTTCCATTAGGCTCTCCAGATAAAGAGAAACCTTTGTTTTCTAAAAAGATAACTCAAGGAAATTTTACCTGTAATAGATAAAAAGCAGGAAAGAATCCATTAGTTAAAATGTCCACAAATTGGTGTCAAACTATAATAACTATCAATGTTACATTTAAACTTCTAAATGTCCCGTGGCGACATTTGGTGACGGTGTGGTGATAACAAGTTTTTTGACAGACTTCCAAATAATGTGAATGGCGTGTGTGGTAATGTTACTTTTCTGTTACCGGTTTCGATTTATACTATTTCAGCTGCAGACCTAGTTCCAAGGTTGAAAACTGTCTTACCTGAATTTTGGAGAGCTAAACGAGAAATGCTTGTTTAAGAGCCGACTTATATAGACGCTATTGGGGTTCCTAGAGGAGTCCCAGATGAGTACAAAACTGGTTGATCAGGTGGCAGCAGGGTTTGAGTCATCTCTCTGTTGGTGGTGTACGACAAATAAAAATGAAGACAGAATCAATTACATCCATTACAACGCGCTTTTAGAAGATCGTATGGCTCTGGACATGTGCTGGCTGAACAGGGAGGTGTGCGTGTGATATTTGACGAGCAATGTTGCACATTTATTCCCAATAATACAGCAAAGGATGGCAGCATCACATTGGGGCCTACGAATTTTGAACTGAAAGAGCACTCTGGAGTCGACACTATAATGTGGGACTCATGGATAGATGCATTTGGGAAGTATAAAACATCAATTTCATCTGTGTTGATATCTATTGCTGTTTTTGCAGCAATTCTGACCTTGTGTGGATGTTGTTGTATTCTCTGTCTTAACTCATTGGCTGCCAGCCATTTTCAGTGCAGAGAGACCCATACTGCCAAGTGTTTTACAGTATTTTGACTGATTTTCCAAGACCCACAGAAAAGTGTGTCTTATGACTATGTACACACCAAAATTACCAAACGAAAGAGTAGACTCTCTTCTTTCATCTGGAAAAAAAAGTTTGTTTCTACCATTTTCAGTCCTTTAGTAATAGACAGTAGAACATAGGTTGGTTTCACCAAAAACAGCTGTTTGACCAAAAAAACGGAGAAAACAAGCTTTTTTTTTGTGCAAAGTGGCACTGCTGCCACCTTGCGGGTAATTTTGCCAGTATATTCTCTGTTTAGTGTTTACAAGCCTAAGATTTAGTGACAAACTCCGCTAGATTGTCCCCCAGCCCGCTCCGTTAAAAAACGCAATTGACGTCTTTAGACGTCTTTGGCAGTCAACGTTTTTTTTTAAATTGACATCTATAGACGTCAATGGCACCGAAAGAGTTAATAACCACTGTTATTTCAACCACTGTTATTTCACCCTCTGAGCAGCAACTGACTCAAATGTGCCTTCTCCTTGATTACCAGACTGATGATGATGAAGAACGAGAAGTGAAATCATTCCTTCTCCTTGATTTGTATTCTGATCCACATGACTATGAGTAATCACTTTTCTCTCTGTGTGTAAGCAGGTATGCGCTCATAAACATGCTCCTGTAGCTGAAAATCTCGCAAGAAGAGGTTGCGTTGTTGAAATGACAATTTGAGTGTAAATATGTGATAAAAAGGAGGGAAATGTTGAGTTGTAAATGCATGTTATGTTAGTTATCCCATATATACTCTGTCTTTTGTATTGATTAAGAGTTTTAAGCAAAGTTGTGCTTTGCTCATTTGTGTGAGGAGGCTTGAGGAAACAGCAGAGTGATCAGGAAGAAGCTGTGAAAAGCTGTCTCCTCATCAGCTCTCCTCATGAGTATAAAAAATCCTAAACGTCTCTCTTTCTTCTTTATGAATTTGTAGGTATTTGAACCTGACACTTTCTAACAGACCAAACAAATCTTGGGCCTCTGGTACTGCCTGGCAGGAGTGACACAGCTTTAAACCTGGCTTGGTCACCATCATAAGTCTGTGCAACACACCTTACATGCTCAGTGCCATGATGAGTCAGCTGTTCTGTATTCAGCATCAAACTGTTTTAGTTTAGTGGCCAGCAAACACTCCTTTACTCTGCCTTTACACTTCCATCTCTGGCTTCATCTGCTATAACAGAGCACATTCCTCCATGTTTTAACTGCTGTGTGATGGGGCTGCGCATGACTACAAATATGGATCAAATTGTTTTAGGACTTTCAAACACTCCAGGAAGTTCCCCTGATTTTGGCTTGAGATTCCTTCATCATGGCCATGAAACTGAAGCCAAGAACTATGTGACAGCCACAATACGGCTCATGTACCTCCGTCTTTCTTTTATGTCTGTGTCACTCGCTGCTTTTAACTGATCAACAACACTAACATGAGCAGCACCGGCTTTAAAGCTGTGCTGTGTTGCTTTATGGGGAAATGTTTTTTCATGCTCTGTAAAGAGATCCAGAGCTTTTTTTCCAGTTTGTAAGGCTGGTATTTACAAAAGTGTCATTTTCCATGTTTTTTTCTATCCTACATGAAGAACCAAAAAGCAGCGTCCATAGATATGGGATATTCTAACCATGGAGAGCTTTCAAACCAGTTAGAACTAAAAGACTGCTTTTTAATCCACAGCTGTGCTGCTCATACTGGGACAAGCTCACTTGATCTGGGCCATACTTCTTGTCACCCGGATCATTAATGTTAAAAGGATTTCTCTCCTGTCTTTCATCTGACTCTTGCCCGTCTTTCCCTTCTGTTTTGTTCTTTTCTACCAGTTCATCTTGCTCACTCTCATCCCCTCTTCCTTCAGCATTCTGCCACACCTAAAAAAACAGGATTTACTCAACTATGACGTCCTGCAGTTCAGATAATCATTAAAACAACAGTTCCCTCTGCTGCTTTGTTACGTCAAATCATTGTCAATCCATTGCAGTAAATGGGGGTAAAATAAGAAGCTGGCTGGGCATTACTCCATCTTTCTGTATCCACCTTCTCGACTCTTCTTTCCTGCTCTCTTTTTCTCCTCTCTCCATTCTGGTTTCTCTCCATCTTCCTCTTCCCTCATTTGTGCTGTCAGCCAAAAGTCAAACTTGAAAAACAAATAATGTCAAATCTAATAAGGCGTATACATGAATCATTGAAAACACATTATTCTAACATAAGTTTGTTGTGATAGATGCAGTCAGATAACCGCTCTTATCTCACTCTCTAACCTGAACCCGGGGTCTTACTTTTATAAAATGCTCGTCTGTCCATCAATGGGAAGAACAAGACACCTGCAAAGTGATGATTTGATCCAAAACTATAACTCGTTGTCTTTCTTTTAACGTTACATTTTTATACTTTATTTAAGTCTTTTTATATTAAACTTCATTTAAAATGACAGCTAGCTTAGCTGAAAAGCTATCAAACAGTTCAGGGAGAGCCAGAACTGCTCATCACCGTCATCTCCGCACGGGTACCTTCAATGTGTAATGTGTAATGTCTCTTTATAATGTCTATGGCTATACACGTGCCCCAGTAAAAACAGTCTGGCGACGCTCATGCTTCTGGTCTCTCTCATAAGATTTAGACCGCAAATAATAACAAATAATGACAGTCGTAGTGACGTGTATTTGACAGTGAGAGGCAGAATTGTACTTTGTGGTTAATTTGAAGTTAATTTCGCTGGAAAAAGAAGAAGAACACGTGTCCTCTGTTATTTACTACATAACATCTTTATATGTCTATGATTGACCAGGTGTTGGTCAACATGCGTCAAATGAATGCTAATTGCAGATATTAACAGTTCAAAGTGTTGCTTCTTAAGTGTACTGAACAAGCCTGTAAATGTAACTGTTTTTTAGAGAGATTAGTGTGAAAATAGTGTTTTATTACTGCGTGCTAACTAATTCTAATGCTACCAGCCTTAGATAGTATGGATCAGTGTTTGTGTTTGAAGTGAGTCCAAGCACCAGAGAAACGGGCAGACTGAGTCTTAAACTTAATTCACTTTGTAGCTTATGAAACGGGTTTCATACAGTGTGTTATTTTCTGGTTTATAATCGTAGTTAAACACATTTGTGGTTAATAACAAAACGAGAAAACCTACATTATAGATGATTTAGTGAATATCTGGTGGATAGTGGTGGAAGTGAAGAAAAGAACAACTGAAAGATATCACATTCTTTATTTTGTCTTGTAGTTTAAAATGCGATGGTAATTGTATTGTTCATGGGAAAATTGTAATTTATTGGTAAAAGAAATGAACAACAGTAAATAGAGGTGTCTTTACATAAAGATAAATTTCATAGAGAATAACACAATTGTCATTTTAAAGAGGTTGATTTATGTTCGTAGAGAGTCAAATAAAATAGTAAAAAACCAATGTAAACAAGTTGTGTCAAGTCTTTTTTCACAAGATGTGACACTGAGGACAGGCTGTAATTATTTAATTGTTTTCATGTAACCTTGTTGAAAAAGTTTGATTGTTGATGGAAATGTAAAAAAGACTCATACTGTCCTGGATCAGGAATATTATGGCCATTTGATATATTATGTTGTGATACACGATATGTGTTTATGGAGAAGAATAAACCCTCCTGTTATAAAGTTAACTGTGTCAGCTTCTGTGTGCCTCTTCTATTCTTTATCACAGCAAACGACCAAAGACAAGCTGCTCTCTAATGTTTATGTTAGAGAGGCATCAAAGTTATTTTCTGTTAGTATAACGGATTTAAAACTACTTAACTTGCTCTGTGCAAGACATGGTTTATTATAATTGTCATGTTTGAAGATCCATCTTTGACACTGTCAGGCTCTCTGGGACGACCAATATCACCATGTCCTTTAATTGGGTTATGGGATGTTACACCTGACCAGTTAGGTCTAAGTAGGGCAGAGTCTGCACAGCACTGCATTCCTCACACTGCTTAAGAGGCTCAGGCTGCTGATTCTGGTCAAGTGGAAGGACTGCAAACCCCCAACATTTACACACTGGGTCAAAGATGCACTTACACTACAATGAAATATAGATTATGTTAAGGCTCATATCACACTCCCTGTAAAGCAAACAGAGGCGTGTATTTCTCAGCATAAGGCAGCGATTAACTACTGTAATGCTATAACAGTTTGACAGGTAGTGGTCACCCCCTCTCCCTTTATATGGTTAATTTTTAGGGGGTCCTGTCTTTTATATTTTGATTGTATGTGAGTTACTATAAATATTAAATGTCTCAGGAATATTCATGATGTAAAATATTTAACTTGCCTGTTGCCACTTTGTTTACTCCCATGAAAGGCAGAAACTTAAACGGCTTCATTCTGACCTCTGCATCAGCTCTATAATTTAGTTGAGGATTAAAAGTGATGTTGCACACAGGAGGGTTAACTGTTTCCATCAATCTGTAAGAGATACTGTTACAGATTGCAAAGAGAGCATACAGAATGAAATAAAGAACATAAGTGTAAGAATATATTTTGACCAATTTACATTAGTGTACAACAGCAGCTTTGACCATAAGGTGCATAATAATCCAGTTTAGGAGTAAAAAGGACTCTGAGTTGAGCAGACGAATGGCTTGAAGAAAGAAACTCTTCTTCATCCTCTCAGGCCCAGAAACCAGTCTATGCACAACCAGCACTCTCTCATAGTTCCCCTTACTGGTATCCATGTGGGAGAGGGTCCTGTGGAGGAGGAGGGGGGCTATGGCCTCATCAGAGGATTTGTCTGATAAACTGTAACTGGTCCAGGGTGGTGGGCAGTGTGGAGGTGATGAACGTTTCAGACTCTCTTAACATTTCATCACCACAAATGTCAGGGCTATGGGCCTTTAATCATTTCTACAATCAATCATAGCCAAAGACTGACCCACTGAGATTATGAAAAGAAAATTAAAGTGAGAATCTCAGGGAACACACTGTTGGGTTTCTGCAGAACCTCATTTTCAATATGATCTCATGGGCCCTGTTTAAAAAATATATACAATCTTGATAGTTTTTTAATTTTGTTTCTGAATGAATGAATTGATTTTTTATTCTGAACATAATATTAATAAAAACAAACATGAAATAAAAGAAAAGCCGCAATATCTAGTTCTACCCTATTTAACTCACTATTTATGTCTTTTTATGCATTATGCATTATGCATTATGACATTGACATAAACTAACATGTGACCATAGCAAAATGGTTAGAATTAGATGAAAAGAACATGATGGGCTGATATTTCCTCATAGTCCATTGCCTGAATTCTTTCTTTCTCCTCAGAACTGAGAAACTAATAACTTTTTTAAAGGAGCAGTTCACACAGCAATCAAATAAAATGTGTAAATGTCATCAAGTGAAAAGAAATGTCTAAATAAGATGTAAGCAGATTTATTTCTATGAACTGACCATTGTGTCTGATGACAAAGGACAATTATGCCTTGAATAAAAAGATTAAAGCATTATCTTTTAAAGTCAAACCTGTTTCCTGCTGTTTGTCACCAGTTTGTTCTGTTGATATGTCCGACTATTGTTTTCAGTATCTTTAACATCTTTATCGGGAGCCAGTTCATTTAGTTTTTGTGTCAATAGATCAGACTATAGTCTAAATTATTAGAGTAAATTAGGGTAATTTATTAGGCTCAAACCTTAAATGAAGAGACATACATCAGGATTTATGGATATTTTATTGATCAAATATTTATAGGTACTGCATAATATAAAAAGAAAAACCCTTTCAAACACTCAATCCTGTAAAATCTTAGCTGGGAAACAATCATGCTTCCTTTTTACAAATCATTAAACAACATCACTTAACCCATTAAACCCATAAACCAGCAATAAATCACTGCAAACTGGATCAATTAAGAAAGCTGGATAATTATTCAACTTTAACAATAACATTTTGCTGAAGAAGACTGTATGCATGTCTGACTCTCCATTCATCAATAAATCAGTTTGGGGAAAAATGAATGTAACTCTGATCATTAATTAATGTTGTAACATCGTTTATAAAAACAATGCAATGATCAAAGTTTGCTGTAATCAAAGCTAAAGATGCTCCAACAAAACACAACTGCCCCATTATTAAAACCACTGACAGGTTAAGTGAGTATCAATGCTCATCCTTTAGCGATTCAATGCGGCATGATGACATTTACATGGATGGAACTTTGACAGTTTTAGCACTTATTTAAACATCTTTGCAGACCAGTCAAACTTTACTTTTTTAGTTGTTCCAAGAACATTTGATGAGGTTGCTTTTCATTTCTGTACTCCAATTGGTAGAAATGGTTTAATGGTTGCGTAATGGCTGTAATAAAACATATTAAGCGCTTGTTTGAAGCAGACATGTAGAAAACAATGGTCCATGTTGCCTCTTAAGACCAGAAGTCAGCCCTCATCAGTTCTGACAGTCAGTTTCTCCTGTTCAGACAAACAATAAAGCATTTGTAAATGAAATGAAATACATAATGTGTCAACAAGAGGAATGTGAAACAGTTGGTATTTAAACAGTGAAACGCTGTATGATTCACTACTAAAAATAATGATTACTTTAAGGCACACAGTACAATACAAAGACGGCGATATGAAATAACTCTGATACACCGTGCAAACCCAGAGCAGAAATATCAGCTGCCTTTATCATGTTGTTGTGTTAATTCTCTAAAGAGGGAGTCATCAAAAAAACCCTCATCAAGTTGGCAAGTGAATAAGGAAAAAAATTAACATCCAGCAACAAAAATAAAAGAATTCTGAAGGATCTGTCACAGAAGCTTCAGGCCACAGTCTATGTCACTGATTCTGGTCACAGGCAAGAACCAGAAGTAAAACGGTAACTGGCAAACAGAACGTGAGATTTTACCCTAAATGTAACCTTTTCAGTTTATATTTAAGCCCTCATATGCATACATGCAGTATTTAACTGAATCAGAGGGGTCACATTATGGCAGTAATGGCTATAACCATAACATGAAAAGAATAAAATACTGATGGTGTGTTAATCATAAGCAAATGTTCGATAATAAATATGCTGCAGATTTACTTCCTGTTTACACTTCATCATACTAGTGCTTCATAAATCACAGCGGGAGGGGAGTAAAGCAGTAAAAAGCTACATGGCTAACATAATGAGCCAGTGGCTGCATCTGGAATTATTAATTATTCACTATAACAATTTAATTAAATAGAAAACTCCCCATTCTGTAGTCTGAATGTACAGTGAGATTTTATATCTTACAATGCACTGTGAAAACAGTGCAGAATTGTGTTCACTAATCCAGTAAATATATCCCATCATGCATTGCACCAAAAGAAAAACTGACAATTAAGTAGATCTGCAGCAGCTCTAAAACCTGTAATATAAATTCCTGTAATTTTTGAATAGATATATTTCAGAGGTTATTTCCTCCAGTTTCTTAAACAGGGCAGACATAAAGGAGCTTTTTACTGTCATCAAACCAAAGATGCTCAAATGAAAATGATGCTAGTTGGACAACAAACAGACTAAAGAATTCTGACAACAACCCTGTGTGCTCACAAGTTAATTCTGCATCACAGATATTTGTTATAAATAAACAGTTTTTCTTCTTCTCTGTTACGTCCTCCTTCTCTGCCTCTCACTTACAGTTTTTCTCGATTGGTTTGGCTCATTTCTTGAAACTGAGATGACATTCTCAAAATGACATGGACAAATCCCCAAACTAACAGGCGGTGTCTCAGAACAGAATGGCATTTCTCATTGCTTTCATCACATTTCAAATGCTTTGTACATGTCTCAAGCACTTAGTACATCTTTGCAAATGGTTATATACAAGTGGCCTACATTTAACACAATCAGCCTACATTTAGAACATTTCCCAAAAAAGTGCATCTTGCTGATCTATCCCAATTGGTTGGTTCTCAGTGTAATGGTTGTTCTCTCCAAAACATGTCAGCACAATTTCAATGTTTAAGTCATCATCTGCAGAATAGTCTGCTCAATTGTCAAAATTCTTTAAGAAATTGGAATACAATACAGTACACATATTTTGGAACATTTCATACGTTCATGACAATCAGGTGAGTAGGTAACAGGTGAAAGCAGGTTCTGACGAGGAGTGTAGAGGATGACTAAGGCATTCAAGGCGCTTCTTCCCACGGTGCATTGCTAGAGAAGACATCAGATGCGATGTTGACGAGAATTTATGGCCAAACAGACTGCAGCGGATGGATGGCCCGGAAGATGAGGAGGGTGACCAGGAGCAAGAGGGAAGTGACACAGAGTAGTCAGAATATTACTGTATTTCATTTGTGATGCTTGACTGGTTTTTTTTTTTTTTACTGTAACATAGGCTACTGTAATGTATTTTGGTTTTGGTTCTTGCAGGTTTTTGTATTTTGTATACATAGGCCTATATTGTATACCTTTTCCTTTGTAGTTTTTTTTCTTTCCTACCTACAGTAATGTGTAAAAATGTACTTGTGAATAAAAATAGTTACAATTTCCTCAGCAGAATGAGTGCAGTGTGTGTGGTGTGAAAATTTTATTCCTTTAGCTAGACCTTTTCCATAAAGACAAAACATCTAATCATTTTGACTTGCAGTGCTTACACAATGCTAAAGGGACAATGCATTTTGGAAGCACTGATGATTTGTGTGAGAAAGGAATTTAGTTTTGACACATGGGTAAACTATTTTTGGAGCGATATGAGCATGTGATGAGGATCCATGTAGTTGTGCTGCACCGTCCAGTTTATTTTGACAGGAGGACAAAATGAATGAAAATGTGCCAAAGCAATTGAGAAGATATGCCATTTTTATGGTACTGACTATTTATATGGGACAGGGACTTCATTTTGAAGCAAGAATGAACGTTTTGGGAGACATATGACATTTTGCTGGTTATCTCAAGTGTTGCGAAGAACTGCAAGTCTGTTTGGCCAAGTGACCCTATAGTTATAGGAATGTCATCTCAGTTTCAAGAAATGAGCCAAACCAATCGAGAAAAACTGTATTAGTGATATTGGTGAGTATATTGTATATTGTTTATATTGTCAGTAACGGATTGACAACTAGTTTTGGTAACAATCCGGTCTACTTTGGCTTCTATTTAATTCCCTCATACTGCTGAGAGGGCTGATGTACAACAACAGAGAAAAGAAAGAGGGGTAAAGTGACTTCTGATCTGAAACTTAAAGATGCAGTCTGCAACTCTTTTTCAAGCATAATGCCTGGAACTGTCCGGGGATTCTGAAAGTAGTACATTAAATACCCCAATACAAAAAAAAATGAGTTCTCTAGGTCCCCTATATGTCCCGCTAGGTCCCTCCAAAGCCAGCAGGTTTGTTTACAAAATTGCAGACCGGACCGGTAAAAGGTAACCAATGAGGTTACGAGCTGGGCTCTGCTGCCTGTCAATCACCGATTGTGCACGCGCGATACAAGGTAGGCTCGTCCCCACGCTTATTTATCTAGACTATTGAACTTCATTACGGGCTTGTCTACTTACGGTGTCTTCCATGATCGCAAATGACAGGTGAGTTGATGAATGAGGAGTCGTGTACGCGCATCTGGCGTGCACGTAGACGTGCACGAGTTCTCATGTGTTTTGAAGGGGCGGGACAGGAAGTTGAATAACTTTTTATTTTTCGGTTAAAAAAATAAGCATTTCTTGCATTTTGCGACTACGGAGGTCACCGTTTTCAACTTCAAGCGTTCTGATAGATCATGTAAACTCTTAAAATGCCAAAAATTAGGACTTTACGTATGACAACAACAAATCCTGCAGACTGCAGCTTTAAGATCTTATCTTGTAATTAGACAATCTGGGACATAAATTACCTTTTCATCAGTGGTGTGACGCTGTCTGCACTTCCAGTGGAAGAAAGAACAGAATCTTTTGACAAAGCATGTGACTCTGAGGGAAACAAAAGATTACATTATAGATAGATAGATAGATAGATAGATAGATAGATAGATAGATAGATAGATAGATAGATAGATAGATAGATAGATAGATAGATAGATAGATAGATAGATAGATAGATAGATAGATAGATAGATAGATAGATAGATAGATAGATAGCCAACCTTCACTGGGGCAGGACAAACTTTCTGTGGAAGAAAAGTCAGAAGTACTTGAAGAAGTCTTTGACTCTGAGGGGAACAAAACATAAAGTTAGTAACTGAGACAGACAGAAAGAAACAGATAATACTGACACAGTAAGAGCCATTACTGATGGAAAATAAGCATATTAAAACAGATATTTCTTACTTTCACAAGGGGGAGGACGTTTGGCTGTAAAAGAAGATAAAACATTGAAATGGTCACAGTTGTAAATGAGGAGACATTGAAAATTTGTTAAATTTGCTGTTTTCACAAACACTGAATCATGAATGCTGCTCCCCCACCGTTCTTCTTTTTGTAGAGAACGAATCCGATCACAACGATGACGCCGAGAACAACTGCAGCAATGATGCAGACAATCATGATGGTGAGATTCGCTGCTGAGGAAACAAATTACAACTTTTTTATTAAACAAACATACATGTGACGAGCAGATAAAATTCATAAACAATGATACTGAAGCCTGTATGTGGTCAGTGTTTAAATCTATTCACTATTTATCCTGAGTATAGTTACTGTGACTGTGTTTGTTCGACTTTACTGTTTTTACTCAGTTCTGTCTGTGCTGACAAGACTGTTGTTACACTGAATATGTTTCTGTAAAGTTTTTGCTTTATTTCATAATAAGTAACTTATTTTTGTCTAAATTGACATCCCATTAGGACATATGAACAGTAATAATGTGTTTCTGATCTATTACTTCAAACTATTCACAAAATATTGGAAGAAAAGACCAAACAACAACATCAGAGAATAACATTTTGCATCAAACTTAATCAAATATGACTTGAGTCTTACAGCCTGCGTTGGTCTTGATTTTTGTTTTGTCCAGTTGGGTGGCGAGGTCTTCCGCTCCAAGGAGCTGAAACACACATTCGTACCTCCCCCAGTCTTCAGTTGGAACAGAGGAAAGTTTCAGGTCAGCGCTCATCTGGAAGGTTCCATCATTGTTGGGGAGGACCTCTCCTTTGACCACACCCTCATGAATCTCATCTCCATCTTTCCTCCAGAACAGCTCAGCTCTGTTAGGATAGAAACCTGTAGCATGGCAGCTGACTGGAGAGGAGGCAGACTTCTGGAGGAGAGACACTGAGGGGAGCTCTGAGGAGGAAACAGAAAGTTTGTCGCTTTTGTTTTATTATCATCAACTGCATATTATAAATACAATTAGCTTATATTTATTATAGCTGAAATGCCTCAAAAATATTTAATATATAAAACACCAAGAAATAATGTAATGAGAAACTAAAGTTGTGGAAAGGTAAAACAGAATGAAAACTGAAGCATGTATCGTTGGCCCACAGGTCAGATACAGCTGATTAAAAACAGTGGGAATAAATATGAAGAGACAAAAGAGAGGAAAAGGAGATATGGAGGCACTGAGGTGAAGAGAAAGAGAACAGACCATAAAATGATCTGTTCTCATTATATAAGTGAATACTGTCTACCTGTTCTCATCAGAGAGCTCCTCCCATAGTTCACATACTTCTTCAGCCAGTTGGGACAGATCTGGGTGAGATAATTCTTCTTCTGTGCCATGAAAGCTCTGTCTCTGTCCCACTTCTGTTTGGTGATGACAGCCTGCGGTGTTGGAGCGGCCCATGTCTCTTCCTTCAGGTCCAGTGATATGAAGTCTTCTCCATCATAACCATACTGTTCATAAACTTTAACAACCTTGTCAGTCTCATCATCCCACTCACAGCCGTACATGTTCTGGAAAATGTGAACACCTGACAGAGGGAGACAGTAAACCACAGAGAAAACTCAGCACAGTGACTTAATAATAGTTCATTTCACATCTTTAAAACAGTGACAATGATCCAGCAAAGAGGTTACAGCACGATGAGTTTTAATTTATTCGCCCGACTTAAAACTGAACGTCACAAAGTTGATGATAAAATGATATAAAGTATATATTCAGCCCTCTCTGTTTTCCTGTTTGTTCAGTCTCAGTCAGGATTTTTACTCTTGATCTTCCATCTGTGAGTTTCTCCTCCTTTAGTTCCTCTCTGATGTTTCTGTGTGCTCACAGTTACTGTAAAGACTTCCCACAGCTGAACAAAGACGCCTGTTCGCTAACCTGCCGACCACTACCCAGAATGCAGTGCGCTCATGGCGTAGTTGCCCGTTCTCTATAAACCAGATAAATCTAAAAAATCTTGGTTTTCAGTTTATAGTGAATGGTTTTTAAAGTCACATTATTTACCTTTATTTAACCAGGCAAGCAATTAAGAACAAAAATTCTTATTTTCAATAGCAGCCTGAACGAGCAGAGGCTCGATAAAGGGAAGACAAAAAAGACCAACTACAAATTTAGGGTTAAACTAATTATTCTAGTTTCTGGTGATCATGTTAAGATTATTTTCAATTTAATCAATTAAATGTTTAAAAGGTAAAATCAAGAAAACATAGAAAGGGGGTTTGAAGGCTTATTTTGGCAAAACAGCAATGATCAGAATGAAATCTTTCGCAAGGAAAATATTAAAAAATGTAAATGTAGCGTAAACTAATGAAACTGGATTTATCCGATCATCAATATTGCTGACATCCAACATTCCTTTAATAAAATAATTAACTAATTAATTTATGATCGAACAGATACAAACTAATCCAGTAAAAAAGATAATCTTTCGTCTGTAATTATATTTATCTTTAGATGGCCACATTTATGTAGAAAAAATGGGATTCTTTCATCTTTCTGAATTAAATTCAAGCAATTTAAAATGAATTCTCACCGTCATAATTTGAATATATTTAAACAGTTACATATAAACTCAAACTAAATGATGATTTTACTTCCTCATCACATGAAATCAGATGTTATATCAATGTAAAGAACATTAAATGACGTTTTATGATAATGTTCTACAGAGTAGGGATGTTCCGATCAGGTTTTGAGTATCTGCCGATACCGAGTCCCGATCCGATACTTCTACAGTACATTTAAAAAAAATTAAGAACGGCGAATAAACAGATCCAGGATGTCCCTGATTTTTTATCTTATTCACTTTATTTTCTCATTTAACACTTATAAGCAGAGCACCTCTGTGAGGTAGCTTGAACAAAAAAAGTAATCAAGTAATAGACAAATTCTTCACATTGTAGTTCAGTGCAACAATGTCTGATATAAAAACGAGCAGCAGCTCAACTTAAAATACCTGCAAGCATGTCAACAAATAAGCAAATAAAAGTGCCAAAGTTGTTATAAAGTAAGGCAGTAATGTGCTTTAACTGCACTCCTAATTCTTACTCTCCTCCTCTGGCTTCACAGAAGGAAATGTACGTTTTTCTGGATGAAAACCAACATCTCTACCTTGTCAGGTTTGAGCATGTTCCTGTTCTCATCAAGGATGTTAGCCATGTCCTTGCCCACCTCTTGCATATCTCACAGTTTGCATATCTCACAGTTTGCAATCGCAGCGTTTTTGTCGTCCACTTTAAAATACCTCCACACTGCGGACATTCGGCCCCCAGCTTCAAGCTGCTGCCGTGTTCTGCTTCGCTTTACGGCAGCAAAGTGACGGCATGCCGCATGTTTCTGTGTGGAGTTGAGACCATAGACATAAAAATTTGGGGAGTTCTGATTATTGTAGTTGCGGATAAACACCTTCCTCAGTCGAAATAAATGCAATGTGGAGGCATTGGAGACCCATCCAAGATGGCGGCTGCGCTGATAGGTCAGCTCCAACAGGCAGCGTCAGTCTATGAGGCGTCTACGTATATTATGTCTATGGTTGAGACGGTCTGACTCTGTACCACCACATAACAGGAAATACTAAGCTGTTATTTTTTCCCATTTGTTTTAAAATATTACAGTTCTGACTAAAAAACAAAGAGAATAAATATACATTTATAGATAGGCTATATATCCGATCCCTGATCGGGATGTAACGTCCAGAGTGGTATTACTCTATAGCTCTGGTAACGTCCGATTTCGATCAAGTCTGAAACCACGTGATCGGATCGGGACATCCCTAGTTGACAGTTAAAGGAGAACTGCGGTATTTTCAACATTAAGCCTCATTTATGAGTCGTCTACAATGTTTTAGAACCCCCCTCACCGCTTTTTTGATGTTTACTGCTGTCTCCGGTATTTGCCTAATTTTGATTCATCTCAACCTGTTTCAGAATGGCAAGTCATGTGCATGTCCTAAAAGGTCCGTAAAAGCACCATAAACGTCCGTTTTCAAAATCATCAACTCACCGGAGTGGTTACTGGTGTGCACTGGTAATCCATATCAAATTTCGTTGCGAAGTTGCTTCTGTCGTGTTTTATTTGGCAGCTCGTTCATGCTCGAACTATTTTCTTCGCGGTGGCGGAGTAATATCAACAAACATCCAGTACAAAATGTCAAATAAAACACGACAGAAGCAACTTTTCGCCACGAAATTTGATATGGATTACCAGTGCACACCAGTAACCACTCCGGTGAGTTGATTATTTTGAAAACGGACGTTTATGGAGCTTTTACGGACCTTTTTGGACATGCACCGTACTTGCCATTCTGAAGCAGGTTGAGAAGAATCAAAATTAGGCAAATACCGGAGACAGCAGTAAACATCAAAAAAGCGGTGAGGGGGGTTCTAAAACATTGCAGACGACTCAGAAAAGAGGCTTAATGTTGAAAATACCGCAGTTCTCCTTTAACAGTTCAGTAAAGTTCCACAGATTCAGTAATTTAGAGATAAAGTTTTATTCTCTGATGATGATAAGATCTACAGAATAATTTCATCATCACAGCACAGCAGAGGAGAGCATCTCTTTGTCTCTTTACTCTATATAATCAGTCAGTCTTCAGTCAGTGTGTGTTCAGTTTGATATCAATGACACAAAGTTTCTGAAAGACTGCTCATTACTCACCTCCAGTCTGGTTGAAGCGCTGCTTGGCAATCTGGATGTTAGCTTTGAAGAACTGCTCAGAACCAATGGATGTCTGAGTCTGACTCCTCCAGTACTCAGGACCTTCATTCTGGTCCATCCAGTCCTGCTTGGGAATCACTCTCCTGATGTTGCTGTCATAATAAACTATCTGAACACCATCCACCATTCCCAGACTGACAAACTCTGGGAAGCCTGGTATTCCTGATGATGCCGTGGAGAAGTACTGCAGTGAATGTGTAACTGTGGAGACAGAAAAAGCTGTTTTCACTCTCATAATAAACAACTCACTCTGAGGGACTCAGCAAACTAAAACCATAAATATACAGCTGAATATGAGCTGTGTTGTAATTATAATTATTTTATTTTCAGGAGACTTTAAAATACGGTGTCATGAATGTATGAATTCAATCATCACAACTTCATTATTCTGATGCAGACTTTTGCTAAAATCATTTCTATACTTTGATACAGAGATCATAAAATCATCATTTTCTCATGTGTAAAAATATTGCCAAACCTTATAACATCATCTTTTAGTGAGAGCTGCTGACTGAATGTGTCAGAGGTCTGTGGTCACTTCATAGAGCTGCTTGCATGAATAAATTTATCCTCCAACATTCTCTCCTCTGTAAACAGATCTATAGACCTTTATCATGAAAAAAGTTTAAAACTGTAGAATTTAAAGGAACAACTTGAGATCTGTTTTCAATGTTGATTAAGATTTATTCATTGAACTTAGTATTTAAGTTCAGATGGCAGTATATATTAGATATTGTAGCTTACCAACTAAGCATGAAGTTATTTACCTTCGAAATAAAAGACACGTGACTATAGATAAAAATTTGTCTTATCGTGGCCAACTAAAGATAAACTTTGATGAAAACATCATCTATACCTCATCAGAATTCAAAACAAAACAATTAAATAAATGTGTTTTTAGAGAACAGCTATGACTACAAAGTTTACACCTTAGCGATGAGAGTGAGAAGGAGTTTTCTATCTGCAGTAAACATGAACCTTAGTGCAAATCATACAGCTAAGCTTCAGACAGGAAAGTTCCAGTTAATGCTTCTTTAAACTGGTTCTGCCTTCAGATTGTTATTTCTTCACATCTTTATTTACTTATTTGTCTAGTTTCGTGGTGTTTAATTACTTCCTTTATGGACAAACGTCACTCAATCAGTATCGATCTAACTTCTGTAAAAAAATGAATTAATGTTAAATTCTAACCCACCTGCTGCAGAGTCCTGAATTCCCAGGAGAACCAAAAACATCAAGACCTTCATTTTCATCTTCTACCTCCATGGATTTAGCAGATTAAACATAAAACTCCATGTTGTTCCACTTCTGTTGAACAGAAACACTCTCCGTACTTCCTGATCTAACGCAGGTAAGAGGGAGGAGAGAAATGGAAGAAATCGCTGCCAGCTTCCGTCTGAGCCAATGGGAATTATAATGATCGTCGAGTTCTCCGAACTCCCCAAAGATCTAAATTGATCTGTTGAAAACAAACCCAATCCACAAAGACCCGACAACATCATCCCACAGCTCCTAAATGAACATCCTGGTTCTGGATACTTTGATACACCATCAGAGGTTTTTTGTCCATGTCCTTAAATATGAGTTTTGGTAACGACGCTGAAGTTGGCTCCCGGTTCGAGAAATAAAGCGATGGTCCATAAAGGGGAATTTCACTACTTTTTTCTCATGCCAAGGTCTCACCTGTTTGAACAATGTTTTTATATTTCATCTTAAACTGCTGCCAAGTGCGCTTCTCTCCCGCGAGATTGCACCTAAATGAAATAAATGAATGGGCTACCATTCAAGCAGTTTCCCTGTAATATTATTGTGATTGCAAAGGACTACATTTAAACTTACACTTTTGCTGCTGCAGCGGTGTTGCACTTATTTCTAAAAACGTATTGAAACTCGCCTTATGAGCGCATTAAGATTTTCAATTCGAGGTTGGTGAAGAACGTAGCCCCTCCTCTTCCCTGTTGCCATGGTGACTCGTCGAATCGGGGCTCCATTGATGCTGGCTTTTTAAAGTTGTGGTGCACGCGCTAAACTCAAGGTACGGTGTCCATTTTAGGACATCCTCAGACTCAGGTGTCAGACTCAGAAAAACCTCTGTCATCCTCAGATAAAACTGCCTCAGCTTCAGAAAAACCTCTGTCATCCTCAGATAAAACTGCATCAAACCTCAGAAAAACATCTCAAAGGAGTCAGGTCTCAGGAAAAACGGCCTCAGGTCTCAGACCAAACGGCCTCAGACCAAACGGAATCAGGTCTCAGACCAAACGGCCTCAGGTCTCAGACCAAACGGCATCAGACCAAACGGCCTCAGACCAAACGGCCTCAGACCAAACGGCCTCAGACCAAACGGCATCAGGTCTCAGACCAAACGGCCTCAGACCAAACGGCATCAGAGTAGCAGGGTGAAGTTGGTTTTATATTCGACATTCGCCTATTTTCCGGCGGTTTAATTGTAATAGCGTCACGAAAACCGCACCAATTAGCATAAGGATGGTATTAATTTGTACAGAAAACTAAGACTAACATACCACAGGCTTTATCAACTCACCAAAGTAAGCAAGTCTGGCGAAAGATCAGAGTAACCGCGCCGAATATACTTCTACGGCAGCCAGAGCGCTTAGGGACCATCGCAAAAGTGTACGCCTTTTTTTTTATTTTTTATTTTTATAACTCACTGGATATTCAACCAATGAACACCAAACCACTTCTGATGTGTTTGTGAACTCACTATAAAGCTTTCACAGCCTTTTAGTTTCCAGAAAAATCATTTTAGGTAGAACATTAACTCAGTGTGCATAGTTAATTCCATTTTAGACTTTTATTTTGTAATAGCTCTCTTGTTTTTAAAGATATCAAAACCAAACCACTTCTGATATGTTCATGAAGTCATTGTGTACTTCCCACACCCTTTATTATCAAGGAAAACAATTTTAATTTTTGAAAAAAAGGCATAATACCCAGGGGGCAAAACCCCAGTTTTTGGGAAAACAGACACGGAGCGTTGTAAAAGGTTTGACACCAGAAATGATATCTAGGACCTTCAAGGATCACAACCTGGGTGGACAACCCGGTCAACTAGCTGCTGGAAAGCTACAGGGGGCCAAAGACCCTCTTTTTGGGACATGTTCCTGGTGGAATTATGTAAATGCATATATATAGACACTACAATGGCATAAATAGTCACACACCTATACAATTTGGCAGAGAGTATCCTGACACATAGGGGGAAGCAGGAAAAAAAGATTCTGGGGCTTGCTGCCACTCCATTTTAAGATATCAAATATATATGCAGCATGTAATCTACAACACATCTCCAGATACTCCTATCCTGGCAGATAGATAGATAGATAGATAGATAGATAGATAGATAGATAGATAGATAGATAGATAGATAGATAGACAGGTAGATAGATAGATAGATAGATAGATAGATAGATAGATAGATAGATAGATAGATAGATAGATAGATAGATAGATAGATAGACAGGTAGACAGACAGGTAGACAGACAGGTAGATAGACAGATAGACAGACAGACAGATAGATAGATAGACAGATAGACAGATAGACAGATAGACAGATAGACAGACAGACATAGATAGACAAGTTTTCTTGCATTTAGCAAAGAGTTTAAACAATATATATGTTCAATTAGATTTTCTAAAAAAAACCTAAAGCCTCCAAAACTATTAATGCTTGTTATGTATTTAATGTTTTTTAAGCTCGCCCCAATATCTGATATTAATCCTTGTGATCTTTTACTGCTTGTGATCTTTTTCATGCTTTTATTTAGACCTCTTCCCCCTGGCAGTTAAGCCGTTACACAACTAAAACTATAATTTATTTTACATCCTAATGCCTACACTGAACTGTCGATATAGTGTGGCTATAGGTTTAAGGGTATAGGTGATCTATCTAGCTGTGTACAACATAAAATTGCTATCAAGAAATAGTTTATTTGCTGTGTCATATGAATGCAAACTTTTTCTAAAAAGCTGGAAAATTAAGTTTCACATGGACATGTGAAACTTAAAAAAGGGAAATAAGTCAAAAAATGAAGGAGTGCAGATAAATAATGAAGAGATATGGTATATTTAACCCCATAAAACCACATCTCGATGAAATACATGGTATTACACAGGAACATCTGGGCAAAAGCTTAAAAAAAAGGACAAATTGTTTGTTTAGTTTATTTAACAGTGTATTTTTTAATTCCAACATGTCTTTATAGGAAATTCCTGCAGTAAAGCAAAATTAAAAGCTATGTCAGAAGTAGCCGTGAACCGTGTTTGAAATCTCAATATTTAGGAATATGCAGCAGTAAAGCAACATGAAAGCCAGGATAGGAGTATCTGGAGATGTGTTGTAGATTACATGCTGCATATATATTTGATATCTTAAAATGGAGTGGCAGCAAGCCCCAGAATCTTTTTTTCCTGCTTCCCCCTATGTGTCAGGATACTCTCTGCCAAATTGTATAGGTGTGTGACTATTTATGCCATTGTAGTGTCTATATATATGCATTTACATAATTCCACCAGGAACATGTCCCAAAAAGAGGGTCTTTGGCCCCCTGTAGCTTTCCAGCAGCTAGTTGACCGGGTTGTCCACCCAGGTTGTGATCCTTGAAGGTCCTAGATATAATTTCTAGTGTCAAACCTTTTACAACGCTCCGTGTCTGTTTTCCCAAAAACTGGGGTTTTGCCCCCTGGGTATTATGCCTTTTTTTCAAAAATTAAAATTGTTTTCCTTGATAATAAAGGGTGTGGGAAGTACACAATGACTTCATGAACATATCAGAAGTGGTTTGGTTTTGATATCTTTAAAAACAAGAGAGCTATTACAAAATAAAAGTCTAAAATGGAATTAACTATGCACACTGAGTTAATGTTCTACCTAAAATTATTTTTCTGGAAACTAAAAGGCTGTGAAAGCTTTATAGTGAGTTCACAAACACATCAGAAGTGGTTTGGTGTTCATTGGTTGAATATCCAGTGAGTTATAAAAATAAAAAATAAAAAAAAAGGCGTACACTTTTGCGATGGTCCCTAAGCGCTCTGGCTGCCGTAGAAGTATATTCGGTGCGGTTACTCTGATCTTTCGCCAGACTTGCTTACTTTGGTGAGTTGATAAAGCCTGTGGTATGTTAGTCTTAGTTTTCTGTACAAATTAATACCATCCTTATGCTAATTGGTGCGGTTTTCGTGACGCTATTACAATTAAACCGCCGGGAAATAGGCGAATGTCGAATATAAAACCAACTTCACCCTGCTACTCTGATGCCGTTTGGTCTGATGCCGTTTGGTCTGAGACCTGATGCCGTTTGGTCTGAGGCCGTTTGGTCTGAGACCTGATGCCGTTTGGTCTGATGCCGTTTGGTCTGATGCCGTTTGGTCTGATGCCGTTTGGTCTGAGACCTGATGCCGTTTGGTCTGAGACCTGATGCCGTTTGGTCTGAGGCCGTTTGGTCTGAGACCTGATGCCGTTTGGTCTGAGGCCGTTTGGTCTGAGACCTGATGCCGTTTGGTCTGAGGCCGTTTGGTCTGAGGCCGTTTTTCCTGAGACCTGACTCCTTTGAGATGTTTTTCTGAGGTTTGATGCAGTTTTATCTGAGGATGACAGAGGTTTTTCTGAAGCTGAGGCAGTTTTATCTGAGGATGACAGAGGTTTTTCTGAAGCTGAGGCAGTTTTATCTGAGGATGACAGAGGTTTTTCTGAGGTTTGATGCAGTTTTATCTGAGGATGACAGAGGTTTTTCTGAAGCTGATGCAGTTTTATCTGAGGATGACAGAGGTTTTTCTGAAGCTGAGGCAGTTTTATCTGAGGATGACGGATGTTTTTCTGAGGTTTGATGCAGTTTTATCTGAGGATGACGGATGTTTTTCTGAGGTTTGATGCAGTTTTATCTGAGGATGACAGAGGTTTTTCTGAGTCTGACACCTGAGTCTGAGGATGTCCTAAAATGGACACCGTATTACGGTGAAACTACTCAGAGTTGATTAACCTCACTCAAATCAGTGTTTCTGGAACCGAAAACTCAGGCTTTTCTATCTCAGAGTAGATCAACTCAGAGATCAGGAATAGACTCAGAGTTGGTTGAACCTGCTTTGTGAAACGGACCCCAGCTCTTTGGTCCTGTTGATGTTGAGCTTCAGATGGTTGTTTGTGCACCATACAATGAAGCTCTCAATCAGTCCTCTACACTCCTCCTCTTCCTCGGTGATGCATCCAACGATGCAGGAGTCATCAGTGAACTTCTGCAGAGGGCAACAACCAGAGTCATAACAGAAGTCAGAGGGTGAAGAGGAACAGTGCCAGAACTGTTTCCTGGGATACGCCAATGCTGCTGAACACAGTTGAGATACATCCATCCACTCTGACATGCTTTGGCCAACATGGTGAGGTAGTTTGTAATCCAGGGTGTAGCGACAAGGTGTAGGTGCATCTCAGCTTCTCTCCCAGCAAGAGAGCTGGATGGTATTAAAAGCACTGGAGAAATTTAAAAAACTTTCACAGTGACTTTCCTGCTTGTCCAGATGGGACAGCGCTATGTGCATCATTTAGATAATGGCATCATCCACCCCAATGTATGGCCCAAACTGTAACAGGTCCAAAAAAAAATGCTGTTAGCAGGGTTTTCATGTGCTGCAGAACCAGTCTATCAAAGGTCTTCATTTAATGTGAAGACAGGGCCACAGGTTGGTAGTCATTGAGACTGTCAGAACAACTGATCTTCGGCACCGGAACAATGTGGGAGGTCTTCCATGAACTGTGGGAACCTTCATGAACCAAGAAGAGAAACTGAAGAGGTACTGCAGAGGAGCTGCCAGTTGTCCAGCACACACTTTCAGCATCCTGGAGTTGATGTTATCAGGCCCGCTGGCTTTGTTCCCCTGCAGCCTGGAGAACTCCAGTTGAACCTGGCTGGTGGTGAGGATGAGAGTGGGTGGAGGTGGTGGTGGGAGGGAACTGGACATACTCGCCACTGGTGGCTGTATTTTAGAAGGGGAACCAGGGAGTAATGAGTGGTTTCCACTGAAGTTTGAGGTGTGCAGAAGAGGAGGGAGTTAACAGAAGTGTGAAAGGATGTGAGTGGGAGTACAACTAGAAATGAACCTATTGAAAAATAGGCTTAGCTCTGTTCAGAAGTCCTGGACCCTCAGCCCACCAGGCACTGTTGTCCTGTAGCCTGTTATTAACCATATCCCATTCCACATCTCTTTGGTGTTATTTTGCCACAATTTTTTCTCTATCCTCACCGTGTATCTGTATTTTGCTTCCCTCAGATTCCTGAGTTCCTTTTCCTGTACAGAAGACGTTTAATGTCTTTACTGATCCATGGTTTATTGTTATGGAAGTGTTGGACCCATCTGGATAGGAGTGTCCAAGCAGAAATGAATGTAGTCTGTGATACATTGAACTAGGTCCTCAAAAGTCCCCCTGAAACAGTTCCCAGTTGATTTTTTTGATCCCAGTGTTCAAAAAAGTCTTGAAGAAGCCCTCCAGCCTCTTTCAACCAATCCTTCACACTCTTTGCACTCTTACCTATCTGTCTCCCCAGAGGCTTATAAGTGGCTACAAGGTGGATGAGGTTATGGTCAGATTCACTGAGGAGGGACAAAGAAGTGCGGCTGTAGGGTCTCTGTGACATTGACGTAAAAGAGGTTCAGGATTTTGTTCTGTCTTGTCGCACACTTCCTATATTGTTTGAAGCTACTTAGGACAGGAGAGATACACACATAGTTAAAGTCACCATTGATCACTGTGATGGTGCTGGGATGTTGTTTCTGCAGTCTTGCAATGACTGAATGGATGACGTCGCAGGTGATATTACACCATTTAGAGTTCACAAAGACAGCCATACCCGCTCTTCTTGCCGCTTTGTTTCCCCCGTCTGCCTGCTCAAGCTAGAAGACTGTGGTCAAACTAGCCGCTCTATATGCTTCTGTGGCACATTTGGTAGAACAATTACGATAACGACTTGGGTAACCCCCAAATGATCGAGGAACTAACACTGTTGTCATGTTTACAAAAAAATATCCTTTATAATTGACCTAAAATGTAATTTGAATTCTCGTTTAGATGTAGACTATCCCCACCACAAATTGGAAGTCATTTCACAGTTTTTGAGAAAATTAAAGGAAAAGTCACCAATAAATGACAGAGTAACTAACAATGTTATCATATTGAAATAAAGAAATATCCTTTATACTTTACCAGAATTTGTCACTGCATTCTTGTTTAGGCTGATGTTAACAATTGACTACGACTATTCTCGCATTTTAAAGTGTGTTGCCACACCACTCCACAAAGCTGTTCACCAAGCCTCATCAGCCCCACTGACACGGCCCTTAACTGCAGAGTCATCAAAGAACTTCTGCAAGTGACAGGAGTCAAGACTCTTACTCGGTGGGTTTTTATGTTTTTATGTGACTGAAAGTCAGTGGTGCACAGGGTTAAAAGAAGGGGTGAGAGCTCGGTTCCCTGTGGAGCTCCTATATTACTGACCACCTGCTCAGACACAAACTGTGGTCTGTTTGATAAGTAGTCAGTCATCCAGGAGGATGTGGAGGCCTCCACCTGCACCTTTAGCAGTTTCTCTTTCTGCAGAGCATGCTGCTTTGTCTTAAATTCACTGGAGAAACACCTCAACAACAAAACACTTGAGTAACTTGTACAAGTACTAACTGATTTTTTTCTTGAAAAGTACAAGGCCTTGAAATTTCCTTTCATTCTGGACACATGGCAACATTGTTAGTTACTCAGTCATTTCTTGGTGACTTTCCCTTTATTTTCTTCAGAAACTGTACAGTAAAATGACTTGATGATTAATTCGGGCAATAATCAACATCAGTTTAAAGAGAAAACATTGTATTCTTGTGAAAGTCATGTTCCCATGTCTCTGTGAAGCAGAGTGAACTCCATTCCTTCTAAATCTGCTGATTGTTAACCAATCCCGTTAACTCGTCTATTTTGTTGAGCAAAGACCTCACGTATCTCATAATAACTGAAGGTAGAAAAGGTTTGACTCTCCAAAAGAATTTATACTCCCTGTAAAACAATCCAGTCCAATTTTTGTCTTATTGTGATTTTCATAAAAGACCCATTGTAGGATGACCTGCTGTGAAGTAAGTGAAATAGCTCTTTATCCTAATCCCCTTATTAGGAAATCAAAAGGGAAAGGAAAAAAATAATAATAATGTCCCTCCAGTGTACTGATAATGAAAAGAGCTGTTTAACTTACAAAGGGACATGAAGTCTGTAATCAGTTCAGCAGGTTTTTCTTTACAAACCAAAGTACCTCACTAATAAACCTGATAGATGCAGTAAGAGCTTTTGTCTTATTAACACTGATAAACTGAAAAAAAAAGACAAAAATGACTGCTGAGCTTCCGATATAATTTCCTTATTCTATACATTTACAAGATACTAAAACTGAAAACATACTAACTTTTCATCTTACATAACCTAAAACTTATTTTTGTTCAAAGTTTTCAGTTAAGAATCATTTCTACAGATAAAGGCCACGTTCATTTAATCTGTGACGCCAGTAAATACTCAGGCAGCATTTATGAAACTGCAGCGTCACTCTCAGTTGGACATGTTGATGCTATAAAGAATAATAAAAAGACACTGAAATTTGGCTTTTTGGAGACTTTATTTAAAAGCAAGAAAACTTCCAAAATTAAAAGAAGAGACATAAAACTGACATTTCTCCATTAAAACCAACACCAGAAGTTATTTGAGCCCAACGGCTGAAGTTTTAAATGTTTACAAATCAAAATAAATCCCTTTTCCCAAAATATCTTCAATGCACGATGAAAAGCAGAAAATAATTCAAATCTCAGCTAAATATATTAAATCAAAGAAAAAAGAAAACCTCTACTTTGGAGTAAATTTAAATAAAACTTAAAATCATTTACTTCAACCTAATAAAATCAAAACAGAAGTTTTATCACAAAGAAACATAAAAGCAGAATATTTACACATTTGTAATATAATTTGGGCCAATGTTCATATCTGTTATATGTGCATATAGATGAGCAGTATCTGTAATGTTCTTTTCCATTCATAAAGATTCTCTGGAAATAAACTAATAATTTGGAGCTGCAGCATTTACCAGACAGTAATTCTGTTTAATTACTGAGAATCAAGATATTCATGAGATTAATGTAAAGCTATAAAGTTTCCTGATGACTGGAGTCGATTCCAACTCATCAAACAGGAACAATTTACCATCAGGAGTAACTCAGATAAACCAGTTACACTGACTGCTGTCTAAAATCTGCACTTTAAACGTCATGTTTTTAGCTGTTTATGGTTGATACCATCATGTTTTTAGCTGTTTATGGTTGATACCATCATGTTTTTAGGTGTTTATGGTTGATACCATCATGTTTTTAGGTGTTTATGGTTGATACCATCATGTTTTTAGGTGTTTATGGTTGATACCATCATGTTTTTAGGTGTTCATGGTTGATATCATCATGTTTTCAGACCCTAATAATATAGATTTATTGACTAGATGGATGCATGCATGTGGTTGTCCGTCTCTTTAGCTGTTTTTATGTAAGTGTGTATGCTTATGTATCATTAATATTAATAACTGACTGATTGAATTACAATAAAACCCCAAAACCAGAAATAAAAGTCTGTAAGTATAAGTATGGTGGATTTATTGTACAACTACACAAACACAATTAAATGCTGATTATTTTTGCTTATTTGAAGAATATTGTGACACATTTTCTGTCTTTTCTCGTAAGAATATAAACAAACTCTTTGATTTACCAGAATTTAAACAGTTCAACAATGGAAACGACCTCATTCATCATGATACCGAATCAAAATATTTGCCAAATTTTTCAATTTATCTTCCTTTGAATTTCAATGGCTAAGAATTTATATTAACTTCTCTCATCAAATGTTAAAAACAAATTAATTCATGGTTTATAGAGAAGAGGGTGGTGATGTCGTTCCTTATTTCAGTGCAAACTTCATAAACCTGGAGAGACACAAAGATAAAAGATTAAATAAAGAGTTCTAATCAGGAAACAGTTTTTATTGTGTTAAAATGCCCTGAAATATAATTTTACATCAAACAGTTTTTAGCTAGAATGCTTTAAAATCAGATTAATTAACAGTAATTAGGTTAAACCATAGATGTACATTTCTTTTACCATCTTTCTGAAGGTTAATATTGGAGTTAAAGTAAACTGCAGATGTGAAAAACTTCAGAAAAAAAAGTATTTGTACATTTCTTCTAATGATCTCAATCAACATTACATAAATTAGTTTATGAAAATATAACTTAAAGTCAGACTACAGTGTGTCACAGGTGCATTACTGTGATTAAAGAATCACTCTCATATGGTTCTTACTTTTTCTAATTCAAGCTGCTTTGTTTAACATATAAATCAACTCACTGTGTTCCTGGCTGTTTGTTGTTCAGGGATTCGGGATCATTTGCTCCTGGACTTCAGTGTTTTCTACAGCTGTGAGGTCAGAACACAGTTAGACCACATCCTGAATCAGGAATAAACAGCTGACAGAAACAGTCCGTAAGAAGTTCTTCAGCAGAAAATATAGAAGTCTGCTGTTACTACACAATTAATGTGAGATTTATACAAAATAAATGTATTACTTACGAGATGGAGGGCGCTTGGCTGAAATGAAAAGAAGAAAAAGCTCATTATTACAGTTCTGTCAGAACCACTCTCATCAAAACGAGACGAGAACAGAGATGAATTTCAGAAGCTTATTCTGAATGCATACAATTATGTTTGGCGGTATGGCTCTGTTCGGAGGAAGTTCCCGACTTTTCCATGAGCTCCATGGAAGCCAAGACAGGGAACAGCAGCATCCTCAGGTGGAGTGCCTTCCATTTGCTGTAAAGGCAACAAACCCCCTAGAACAGAGCAAGCAACAATGAACAACACTATGACATTGTTTGGCAATGAGAAGTCGGTGGAGCAGGGGAGGTGGTGGGTGCAAGCAGAGAGCAAAAAAAAAAGCAGTGACAGCAAACCAAGTTTAAATGAAGTGCCCCAAATGCCAGCCTCCAATTGCGAGCATCAGCTGATTACCAATTGAGCGCAGCTGGCCATAAGGGTTGGGTCGGCGTCAGCCAATAGGCAAAGGGCGCGTTGACTACGTGGTCTGCCAGAACTACTCTCATCAAAACGAGACGAGAACAGAGATGAATTTCAGAAGCTTATTCTGAATGCATACAATTATGTTTGGCGGTATGGCTCTGTTCGGAGGAAGTTCCCGACTTTTCCATGAGCTCCATGGAAGCCAAGACAGGGAACAGCAGCATCCTCAGGTGGAGTGCCTTCCATTTGCTGTA
The DNA here is from genome assembly GCF_027942865.1 of Odontesthes bonariensis. NCBI lineage: Eukaryota > Metazoa > Chordata > Actinopteri > Atheriniformes > Atherinopsidae > Odontesthes > Odontesthes bonariensis. The sequence continues at coordinate 24,421,752 of NC_134523.1, forward strand.
AAGGCAACAAACCCCCCCAAACAGACCATACTGAAACGCAGCCAGCCAATTGGATTGTTGGACCAGGGTGTCCTACCCCCCCCAACGATTTATTAGCTACCAACGTGTGACACCATTATGATTAGTAGTAGTAATATTACAAAATAATTATTAAACCGCGACTAGCTTGACGTTAAAAAGGTGGAACTGCCGTAGCTCACATTAACACAGACTGAAATGTGATGCGAGTATTTAATTGGGGCAAGCATTGAACTCAACCACTTAGGTACACCACAGCAGCGACAGCGCTTTGCGGCAGGGCAAAGCAGAGCAAGATCCAAGCAAAGCAGCAAGATCCAAGCAGAACAGGATCCGAGCCAAGAACAGCAAACGAGATCCAAGCAAGGCAGAGCAAGATCCAAGCAAGCAGAACAGGATCCAAGCAAGCAGAGCAACATCCAAGCAAGCAGAGCAACATCCGATCCAAGACAGCAAAACGAGATCCAAGCAAAGCACCATCCAAGCAAAGCAGAGCAAGATCCGATCCAAAAACAGCAAAACGAGATCCAAGCAAAGCAAAGCAACATTCAAGCAAAGCAACATCCAAGCAAGCAGAGCCTTAAGGCTGAGTTATACTCTTTTAACTGCCCTTGCGTCTTGCGCGTATGTTAATGGCTCGAGACATTTATACTTCATTTTGCTTTGACGGCGGTTGCGTGTGCTGCGTGGCGATTCACCGCCAGGACAGTAGGTGGAGTAGCGGGTTTTTTCAATGACAAGCCTACTATGATGAAAGGAAATTCACCGCCAGGACCTCTGAGTGGATTCATGCTTCTTCTTCTTGTAAATAGCCGGTATTTTGTCAGATTTTGAACACTTTGGGGGTCTAAACGACTACTTTCTCGCCTAAAAATGTTTCAAATGTTGCTAAAGTTATATATTTACAGAGTTTATAGCTTAAGGGAAATCAGCTTTTCAGGCCGGCTGATTTCGGCTCGGGCAGGAGTGAAATGCACTGTGTGTAAACGCTCTGCATACTGTTAGATCGAGTATGCCGTTTTCTAGTAGTAGGCGGTTTCGAACACAGCCAGTGGCTTGCGCTTGCGTAAAGTTTAGAAAATTGAGGTGACACACGCAAGCACGCAAGGGGGGGCTTGCAACCGCGCAAGGGCTTGCGTTGCGTCTTGCGTTACCGACTATAAACCAGGCTTTAACACACTTCACCTGACCACCTAGGAAGTTAAAGTCACCGTGAGCTTGCATATTTTGCTATCCACACAATTAAAAAGCCATAAAGCATAACACAAATGACCTCTGTCATTGCTGTTCGTGCCATCAATTCCGGGAGCGGTTTTAATGATTTGACTTCATCCCAAATTTATTTTCGATCTTAATCAGCATCTTTATGCAAAGTTAAGCCCTACCAGTGGCTCTTGTTTATTTAAACAGAGGCACAGCTGCACAATTAATTATTTATTTATTTTTTTTAATATACCAGTAGGCAGCTATTCTAAGTGGAAAAACCTTTCAATGACCCATTGAAAACTACCTTCCCATCAGCACAAACTCCAGCTAGCTGAAACATCAGCTCATAGCAGGTTTAAGTAAAAATATACTGAAAATCTAGCTGTGGCAAGATGACACGTAGCATGGCAACTTGGCATCAACAGGGCATCACAATGGCTTGAGTAAGCAGAGAAACAGGATACCATTTATTTTCAAACTCCAAGAAGACCAGCAGCCTCCAAAATGACAAAATGAGAAGAGGCAAGTGCTTCCTACCACGAGCACATCACGTGCATAAGTCGTATACAAATAGCCAGAAAGCAACACTCAGTATTTGCAAGCAAGAAACTAAAGGGAAGAAAGAAAAGCCTCCAGTGTTTTCTGCAACATGTTTCTCAGGTTCATCCTGCACCAGTACTTACTGGACAGATTGCTCTTTATCAGTTCACAGCTGAAATCAGCTTTTACAGCTGCTTCTCACAGAAGGAAAAAGGACAACGCTCCTCCTGAAGGGATAAAGGCTCGTGTATACTTCGCAGCAGTGTGTCGCAGTGAGCTTGTCGCAGACACGACGCAGTTATTTTTTGATTCATGCCTTGAAGCGCTGTCTACGCTATGTTAATCCCACGCCACAACGCAAGAGGGACAATCACGAACAAGCTAGGATTGTGGGTGTTACGGTTACGGAGGTCATTCAACAACAATGGCGACTGGACGAATGCGCACTTTGAGATGCAGCTGATCGATCTAGAAATAGAGAAATATTGCTACTACTGGAGCTGGCAGAGAGGGAAAGAATCGTCACAGTTAGCGTCAGCCGGTTAGCAAACCGGAAATATGCATAGTGTAGAGCGGATGTAGAGTTGACCGATCAGAGGCCTCCTTTCTCTCCTCCCTGCGGCGATGTCTGCGGCACTGTCTGCGGTGAGTTACAATTTTGAGGAGGTGCACCAGAGTGTCTGCGTAGGGGGGGGGGGGGCATGTCTGCGTTAACTGCGACACACACGCAGACGACCTGGTTCCCGAGAATAAATCAGGCTTAGTTGTGGCATCAACCGTGGGGACGATGGTTGAAATGTTTTGATGTCATGCAAATTAGCATGCCATTTGCTGCGCAAGAGCCAATCACATCAGGCTGGTGTTACATGAAGTGGCCGGACGCTTGTCCACAAAGCATCACAACATAAGCTGTAGAACTGCTACAGATGTCAGATCCTTTAAATCATCGAGTGCATCACTGATCTCAAGTGCAATCTTGTGTTTATGCTCAAGCCTTTAAACACAAAACTGTTGGATGCATTGTGCCTGAAATTGTCCCCTAAATGGCCCCAAAGAAACGAGTGAGGATGGCAGGGATTGTTTGGACGGGAAGCACAAAGCCAGTACGTACGATTCTCTTAGTATATGAGCATCGCAGCTCACGCAGCAGTGCTCAGGAGAGCAGTATGTATCCTTATGATATGGTGTTATTTGTAGCTTAGAGGACTGCTTTATAGAGCATAAGACTAGCTATCTTATTGTCAGTTATAGAGCGTTAAATAAAGGATTCCTGTTAGAGGCAATAGCTGTGTTTTACTGGACAAGTCTCTTTAAATCGCTCTATATGAGCGTCTGTAGAGCCCTCCACTGTTTAAAATGTATAATTCCCAGAGCTCATTTACCAGTTGAATAATTATTCAAAGGTAGTTCAGTCAGCCAAGTACACTTAGGCTCCATTGTTTAACGATAGCCTAGCTAATCAGCCTCTTACTGCTGCTTTTGTTAAGCAAAAAATGCAGCTAAGTAGTGAAGTTTCACTGTAGGTCTCTGGAGGTTGTTATACGACGAAGTGCTTTTCTATAGCAAACAGGGTAGCATCCTGACGTTCTTCTCTTCAGGATCAAAACCTTTTCAGGGCCTATCAACGATGAGCCGAATTAATACAAGCAGAACATACATGAGCAATAATAATCACAGTGGATCTACATGAGATCAATTCGACCACAGCCACAGTTGGGCTTCATTCACAAAATGCTTTTGTATCCATCCATTGAGCATGGGAGTCAGTTCATGACACCGTGGTCATTTCAGCAGCAGAACAGCTCTGACTTTGCATTCTCCATGCACAGAATTGATTCTCCCTCCACTGAGTTCACGGTGAAACCCTGAAAACTTGTCAATGAATTTCTGGTTTTATTATAAAAGCACTCACTTCACTTTACCTGGCAGCTTTGCATTCAATACAGTGGGAAAAAATAAAAATAAAAATAAAATAGACTTGTTTGCTGGTGGATAAACGAGCAATGATGTAGCTAGCAACTGAGAGGAGGAACTAGTCCAAACAATGTTTCCGACATTGACCGAGGAAAGGCAATAGTTGTTAATCCTCTGACTCACATCGACTCCCACTGTATCCACAGGCACTCACACCCCGACACGACAGGTGACGCCGCACCCATCAGACTGTAATGCAGACAATGCCGATCAACAGCGTGTAGCGCCAGAGGCGCGCGCTCCACCTTAGAGCATCACCGCGAGGATCCACGGACCAATAGTCCGCAAAATCATGTGAATCGGTGTAAACATAAGCCGCGGCAAGCCCTGCCACGTACAGGAGCCCGCCGCGGCCTACCTTGACTGACTGCGGCGCGCTGTGACAGCTCGCCCGGTGTCGCGTCTTGGCTCGGCTGGATGTCCTCCACGCGTCCATCTCAGCCGAATCTCCGACTCCGCCGGCAGCGGGGATCCATGCCGGACGACAGGGTAAGCAGCACAAAAATAATACTAGCATCGGCGCGTATGCTAATCGGAGCTACGTCTTGTAAGCAGAAGCAACTTTTGCCCCTACGCAGGGGAGCTGCTGTGGAAGGCTGCAAGCAGAGAGCAAAAAAAAAAGCAGTGACAGCAAACCAAGTTTAAATGAAGTGCCCCAAATGCCAGCCTCCAATTGCGAGCATCAGCTGATTACCAATTGAGCGCAGCTGGCCATAAGGGTTGGGTCGGCGTCAGCCAATAGGCAAAGGGCGCGTTGACTACGTGGTCTGCCAGAACTAACGCGATGCTCCATTTCTGTCAGAACCACTCTCGTCAAAACGAGACGAGAACAGAGATGAATTTCAGAAGCTTATTCTGAATGCATACAATTTATGTTTGGCGGTATGGCTCTGTTCGGAGGAAGTTCCCGACTTTTCCATGAGCTCCATGGAAGCCAAGACAGGGAACAGCAGCATCCTCAGGTGGAGTGCCTTCCATTTGCTGTAAAGGCAACAAACCCCCCAAACAGACCATACAGAAACGCAGCCAGCCAATTGGATTGTTGGACCAGGGTGTCCTACCCCCCCAACGAGTGACACCATTATGATTAGTAGTAGTAATATTACAAAATAATTATTAAACCGCGACTAAGCTTGACGTTAAAAAGGTGGAACTGCCGTAGGCTCACATTAACACAGACTGAAATGTGATGCGAGTATTTAATTGGGGCAAGCATTGAACTCAACCACTAAGGTACACCATAAAAATATATTCGGTCTCCACAGCAGCGACAGCGCTTTGCGGCAGGGCAAAGCAGAGCAAGATCCAAGCAAAGCAGCAAGATCCAAGCAGAACAGGATCCGAGCCAAGAACAGCAAACGAGATCCAAGCAAGGCAGAGCAAGATCCAAGCAAGCAGAACAGGATCCAAGCAAGCAGAACAGGATCCAAGCAAGCAGAACAGGATCCAAGCAAGCAGAACAGGATCCAAGCAAGCAGAGCAACATCCAAGCAAGCAGAGCAACATCCAAGCAAGCAGAGCAACATCCGATCCAAGACAGCAAAACGAGATCCAAGCAAAGCAACATTCAAGCAAAGCAACATCCAAGCAAGCAGAGCCTTAAGGCTGAGTTATACTTCTTTTAACTGCCCTTGCGCTTGCGCGTATGTTAATGGCTCGAGACGTTTATGCTTCATTTTGCTTTGTCAGCGGTTGCGTGTGCTGCGTGTCGATTCACCACCAGGACAGTAGGTGGAGTAGCGGGTTTTTTCAATGACAAGCCTACTATGATGAAAGGAAATTCACCGCCAGGACCTCTGAGTGGATTCATGCTTCTTCTTGTAAATAGCCGGTATTTTGTCAGATTATCAACACTTTGGGGGTCTAAACAACTACTTCTCGCCTGAAAATGTTTAAAATGTTGCTAAAGTTATACATTTACAGAGTTTATAGCTTAAGGGAAATCAGCTTTTCAGGCCGGCTGATTTCGGCTTGGGCAGGAGTGAAGTGCACTGTCAGGCCCGCCGTTCCGCATACGCAGAGTACGCAGAGCGCGTAGGGCCCCAAGTACCTGGCAGGGGCCCCCAAAATTAAGGTTGTTAAAAAAATTTCATGATAGTTATTATATTATTACATTAAAGAAATTATATAAATTAGTCATGAACAGGCCCAGCGTTGTTTTTCTTAATTGTGTGCCCTATTACTCGATTCGGGCAAATTAGATGTGTTTATCTTATCTATACCCCCCCCCCCCTTCCTGAAATGGTACAATGGTTCCTGAATGTTACAGTCTTCAAAGTTACCGCATCGGAGGTGGTGGAGCATCCTCCTACCTGACGTTTTCCGAGTTATGCCCGTTAACAGTGAAGAAGATTTAGAATGTCAAGTAAAAGATTTTACTTTAGGCTCATTACCACATGATTCTAGCGCTGACAAAAGAAAGAAAAGAAAACGGAGAGATGACGCTCGTGCATCCCTTGCTGGTAAGTTCGTGTTTTTGGTGTAATTGTTTTGCTAACCTAACGTTCAGTGATATTGCTGCCAGCTAACGTCAGCAACCTAGGCTTGGTTAGCGATTGGATTTGACGAAAAGTTTGGAGTTACGAACAAAATCTACGAATGCTGGCGACCGTGTGTAGAGTTTGTGTAAAGTACAGCACTGTCACACGCTGAGTGGCGTAGCAGCCGCCAACAGGTGTGACGGGAATGATTGACATCTACCCATCATTCCCCTAAAAAGCGAGAAAAGTTAGCAAGACAAACGCCGTAATGGTATGGTGTCATAAAGAAGTCATATTAGTGGCGCGGAAAAATGGAGGAAGAAAAACGGCCTGAGGACAAAGGTAAGGCATGTGTTGGGTGATGTGGGCTGATAGCTGGAGGTGGGACGTTTTTTTGTGTTTATTTGTCCTGCTAGCTAGTCTCGGATAAATGTTATGTAGCTGGCTGGGATTTGTTCGTTATAAACTCGGCTTCAGTGTTTGCCTCATGAAAGTTTGCTTATATAAGATGAGTATGTCACATGTGAATGAACAGTCAGTCCTGCCACGGGAATAACTGACTGACTCCAGACCCGTTTATTCAGATTCTAGCAGGGAGGGAGGCATGTTGTTGTCCTGCTCTGTCATTGCTCAGTGGAAGTTGTCTCTCGGGTATTTGACACGATTTTGGCATTACTTAGGATTCATTTACTAAGTTTGGTGTGTTATTTATAGGCCTCTAATTAGAAGTGTTCTACTGTTAGTTTTTTAAGTGATATACAAATATTAGGCATCCTGTTGATTATTTTAGAATAGTTGTGGCAGTGAATCATTATTCTTAGTTTTATTACTTTAACTAGTACAATGTGTAGATAAATGCAGAAACTTCTTAAAAATGACAACTTCAAAAACTCTTGTTCCTCTGGCCATCAGGATGTACAACAGCTTTAAGTGATGGCGCTTCTGTATTTCACTGGTCACTTTAGATTTTTAAACTGGTTTTTTTTAAATAGTTTTTTAAATTCTTAGATTGTTTTTAAAGTGTTTATAATTGTATAAACATTTTTTATTGCTTTATGTCTTGCTACTGGATGCTTGAATTTCCTTCGGGATCAATAAAGAATCTATCTACTTTGTAATTGGGTACAATCTTTAAAGTACATTACAGTTTAATATTTAAAAAAAACCTCAAAATCTTTTATTTATTGTTTTCTTTGTATTATATATTCTTATTAGTTTAACTTGCCTGAGTGGTTCAACTTAAGATGTTTAATTTAAACTCTAGCCTGTTTTGCTCATAAAGTGTAATAGATCTTAGTGTTCCATCTAAATGGTTAGGAATCTCTTCATTGTAGTTTGACAAACTAGGGGCCCCCAAACGGTATCTTGCTTAGGGCCCCCACAAAGCTAGAAACGGCCCTGTGCACTGTGTGTAAACGCTCTGCATACTGTTAGATCGAGTATGCCGTTTTCTAGTAGTAGGCGGTTTCGAACACAGCCAGTGGCTTGTGCTTGCGTAAAGTTTAGAAAATTGAGGTGACACACGCAAGCACGCAAGGGCTTGCGTTGCGTCTTGCGTTACCGACTATAAACCAGGCTTTAACACACTTCACCTGACCACCTAGGAAGTTAAAGTCACCGTGAGCTTGCATATTTTGCTATCCACACAATTAAAAAGCCATAAAGCATACACAAATGACCTCTGTCATTGCTGTTCGTGCCATCAATTCCGGGAGCGGTTTTAATGATTTGACTTCATCCCAAATTTATTTCGATCTTAATCAGCATCTTTCATGCAAAGTTAAGCCCTACCAGTGGCTCTTGTTTTATTTAAACAGAGGCACAGCTGCACAATTTTTTTTTTTTAATACCAGTAGGCAGCTATTCTAAGTGGAAAAATCTTTCAATGACCCATTGGAAACTACCTTCCCATCAGCACAAACTCCAGCTAGCTGAAACATCAGCTTATAGCAGGTTTAAGTAAAAATATACTGAAAATCTAGCTGTGGCAAGATGACACGTAGCATGGCAACTTGGCATCAACAGGGCATCACAATGCTTGAGTAAGCAGAGAAACAAGATGCCATTTATTTTCAAACTTCCAAGAAGACCAGCAGCCTCCAAAATGACAAAATGAGAAGAGGCAAGTGCTTCCTACCACGAGCACATCACATGCATAAGTGTCGTATACAAATAGCCAGAAAGCAACACTCAGTATTTGCAAGCAAGAACTAAAGGGAAGAAAGAAAAGCCTCCAGTGTTTCCTGCAACATGTTTCTCAGAGGTTCATCCTGCACCAGTACTTACTGGACAGATTGCTCTTTATCAGTTCACAGCTGAAATCAGCTTTTACAGGCTGCTTCTCACACAAGGAAAAAGGACAACGCTCCTCCTGAAGGGATTAGTTGTGGCATCACCCGTGGGGACGATGGTTGAAATGTTTTGATGTCATGCAAATTAGCATGCCATTTGCTGTGCAAGAGCCAATCACAATCAGGCTGGTGTTACACGAAGTGGCCGGACGCTTGTCCACAAAGCATCACAAACATATGCTGTAGAACTGGCTACAGATGTCAGATCCTTTAAATCATCGAGTGCATCACTGATCTCAAGTGCCATCTTGTGTTTATGCTCAAGCCTTTAAACACAAAACTGTTGGACGCATTGTGCTTGAAATTGTCCCCTAAATGGCCCCAAAGAAACGAGTGAGGATGACAGGGATTGTTTGGACGGGAAGCACAAAGCCAGTACGTATGATTCTCTTAGTATATGACCATCGCAGCTCACACAGCAGTGCTCAGGAGAGCAGTATGTATCCTTATGATATGGTGTTATTTGTAGCTTAGAGGACTGGCTTTATAGAGCATAAGACTAGCTATCTTATTGTCAGTTATAGAGCGTTAAATAAAGGATTCCTGTTAGAGGCAATAGCTGTGTATTACTGGACAAGTCTCTTTAAATCGCTCTATATGAGCGTCTGTAGAGACCTCCACTGTTTAAAATGTATAATTCCCAGAGCTCATTTACCAGTTGAATAAATATTCAAAGGTAGTTCAGTCAGCCAAGTACACTTAGGCTCCATTGTTTAACGATAGCCTAGCTAATCAGCCTCTTACTGCTGCTTTGTTAAGCAAAAAATGCAGCTAAGTAGTGAAGTTTCACTGTAGGTCTCTGGAGGTTGTTATACGACGAAGTGCATTCCTATAGCAAACAGGGTAGCATCCTGACGTTCTTCTCTTCAGGATCAAAACCTTTTCAGGGCCCATCAACGATGAGCCGAATTAATACAAGCAGAACATACATGAGCAATAATAATCACAGTGGATCTACATGAGATCAATTCGACCACAGCCAGAGTTGGGCTTCATTCACAAAATGCTTTTGTATCCATCCATTGAGCATGGGAGTCAGTTCATGACACCGTGGTCATTTCAGCAGCAGAACAGCTCTGACTTTAGCATTCTCCATGCACAGAATTGATTCTCCCTCCACTGAGTTCACAGTGAAACCCTGAAAACTTGTCAATGAATCTCTGGTTTTATTATAAAAGCACTCACTTCACTTTACCTGGCAGCTTTGCATTCAATACAGTGGGAAAAAATAAAATAGACTTGTTTGCTGGTGGATAAACGAGCAATGCTGTAGCTATCAACTGAGAGGAGGAACTAGTCCAAACAATGTTTCCGACATTGACCGAGGAAAGGCAATAGTTGTTAATCCTCTGACTCACATCACCTCCCACTGTATCCACAGGCACAAGCACTCACACCCCGACACGACAGGTGACGCCGCACCCATCAGACAATGCCGATCAACAGCGTGTAGCGCCAGAGGCGCGCGCTCCACCTTAGAGCATCACCGCGAGGATCCACGGACCAATAGTCACGCAAAATCATGTGAATCGGTGTAAAAATAAGCCGCGTGTCTAACCGCGGCAAGCCCTGCCACGTACAGGAGCCCGCCGCGGCCTACCTTGACTCTGACCGCGGCCTCTGTGACAGCTCGCCCGGTGTCGCGTCTTGGCTCGGCTGGATGTCCTCCACGCGTCCATCTCAGCCGAATCTCCGACTCCGCCGGCAGCGGGGATCCATGCCGGACGACAGGGTAAGCAGCACAATAATAATACTAGCATCGGCGCGTATGCTAATCGGAGCTACGTCTTGTAAGCAGAAGCAAAACTTTTTGCCCCTACGCAGGGGAGCTGCTGTGGAAGGCTGCAAGCAGAGAGCAAAAAAAAAAGCAGTGACAGCAAACCAAGTTTAAATGAAGTGCCCCAAATGCCAGCATCCAATTGCGAGCATCAGCTGATTACCAATTGAGCGCAGCTGGCCATAAGGGTTGGGTCGGCGTCAGCCAATAGGCAAAGGGCGCGTTGACTACGTGGTCTGCCAGAACTAACGCGGTGCTCCATTTGTTACAGATTTAACATTCTCATACAGATCATGTCTTGTAATATTCACTTTCTCATGAAAATGGCTCAAAGTCGTTCACAGCTTATTTTTTATTTAACCTCATTTTGTGATGGAAATTTAGTTTTTTTCTTATTCCAACTTTACATGAAGTCAGAAAACTGAGAAAGTAGAAAATGTGTTTCTCTCCCACCGTTCTTCTTTTTGTAGAGAACGATTCCGATCACAGCGATGATGCCGAGAACAACTGCAGCAATGATGCAGGCAATCATGATGGGGAGATTCGCTGTTGAGGAAACAGATAACAAATCACTTTTTTTTTTAAGTTAAACAAACATACATGTGACGAGCAGATCAAATTGATAAACAATGATACTGAAGCCTGTATGTGGTCAGTGTTTGAATCTGTGCTGTTAATTAATATTTTCATCACTATTTATCCTGAGTATAGTTACTGTGTGTTTGTTCTGCTGTACTGTTTTTACTCAGTTCTGTCTGTGCTGACTTCTGTGCCACAAGGAAACTATTTGTTGTTACACTTCTAATGTGATAACGGAAAATGCGAAGCTGATGACATGTCCTTCTACAAATCCCGTAGTTTTAAAATGGCGGAGCAACATGGAGACATTCATTGGGGTGTAACACTCTTATGTACATTCGTATGCTGAATATAAAGAATATAAGAACACTGCACTTTTGTGATGGAGGTAATTAATAACGATTGAGGTAATACTTGTGAATGATAAGACTCAAATTTGTTAATAGACAATGTGAAATATTACACATTATGACTTTAAGAACAAACTCGCAAACAGGACGTAGGAGCTGTGATCTGAGATTAGGATTTCTTTTCATTTTAACCTGTAAATCATCATAATTAAACTTAAATAAATTTGAGCTGTAGTTGATGTTGAACGGTTCGTGGCACCACATTTCTTTACTTCTTATTCACAGACTAAATTAACTTTATACCACTTTTCTTACACGTTTAGGGAACAAACTGATTTTTAGGGACCGAGCAGTGAAACTGCAAGGACCCTATTGTATCTGTAAGGTTTATTATTATTATTATTCTTTCTTTCTTTCTTTCTTTCTTTCTTTCTTATTCTTTGCAAAAGGTATGCGAAAACTCAGGAAATTTTGCGAGCGCCACGTGCTAGTCGACGACATGAAGGAATCTAAAGATTATATCTTTGGGAGTTGCTCATTGGCTCTGTAGCGCCCCCTACGGTGCTTAAAAATGGTGCCCGCAATGGGGTTAGTTTCGCGTAGGACAATGAAATTCGGTACACTGATTCACCATGCCCAGACGCACAAAAAAGTCTCTTGCCGCCATGGTCCCACGTAGAAAGGAAGGCGGCCATTTTGGATGGAAAGTGCGTCTTCGTGCCATTTTTGACCGATTCCACGCCTTGCTTAAGATCGAACTTGTCCTACAGATTTAATGCTACAGACTTCAAACTTGGCCAGGTTACTCTTAAGACATGGGGGGGGAAATTCATGGAGAAACTTTTTCAAAACTTAAAGGGCGTGGGCGTGGCGACTCCTCAAAGTTCGATGACTCGCCATCACTCGCCACAACAAATGAAGTCGCTTATAACTCCCACATACATTATCCAATCTGTCCCAAACTTCATACGGTGAATGCTGGACCTAGCCTGAACGCATACATATTATCATAACGACATCCACCTATAGCGCCACCTGCTGGTGGTCGGAAACATCTCTTTTTTTCCACATCTCGCATTTGATCGAACTCGTCCTACAGATTTAATGCTACAAGCTTCAAACTTGGCCAGATTACTCTTAAGACATGGGGGGAAAGAGTCATGGAGAAACTTTTTCAAACCTCAAAGGGCGTGGCCGTGGCGACGCCTCAAAGTTATGACTCGCCATGAAGAATTAAGTCGCTTATAACTTCCACACTCATTATCCAATCTGTCCCAAACTTCACACGGTGAATGCTGGACTCAGCCTGAACGCGTACATATTATCATAGTGACATCCTCCTATAGCGCCACCTGCTGGTGGTCGGAAATGTCTTTTTTTCCCACACCTCACATTTTATAAAACTCCTCCTACAGATTTAATGCTACAAGCTTCAAACTTAGCCAGGTTACTCTTAAGACATGGGGGCAAATATTCATGGAGAAACTTTTCCAAACTCTGAACAATTCGGGCGTGGTCAGGCGGTGAAAAACGTGTGATGGTGTTTGTGATTTGAAAGCCTTATCATCATCACAACGTCATGAAACTTGGCACACACGTCCATCCTGAACACCTCGTACGTATGTGAAGGGTATCGTGTGTGGACGGAGCAAAGTGGCTCAGTGGCGCCCCCTAGGGTACTTAAAAATGGTCCACACATTGGGGTTAGTTTTGCGTGGGACGACGAAATTCGGTACACTCATTCATCATGCCCAGACGCACAAAAAAGTCTCATGCCGCCATGGTCCCACGTCCACAGGAAGTCGGCCATTTTGGATGGAAAGTGCGTTTTCGTGCCATTTTTGACCGATTCTACACCTTGTATAAGATCGAACTTGTCCTACAGATTTAATGCTACAGACTTCAAACTTGGCCAGGCTACTCTTAAGACATGGGGGGAAAAATTCATGGAGAAACTTTTTCAAACCTCAAAGGGCGTGGGCGTGGCGACGCCTCAAAGTTCTATGACTCACCATCACTCGCCACAACAAATTAAGTTGCTTATAACTCCCACATACATTATCCAATCTGTCCCAAACATCATACGGTGAATGCTGGACCCAGCCTGAACGCGTACATATTATCATAGTGACATCCACCCATAGCGCCACCTGCTGGTGGTTGGAAACATCTTTTTTTTTCACACCTCGCATTTGATCAAACTCCTCCTACATATTTAATGCTAAAATCTTCAAACTTGGCCAGGTTACTCTTAAGCTAGGGGGGAAGAAAACTCTTGAGAAGCTTTTCCAAACTCTGAACGGTGTGGGCGTGGCCAGGCGGTGACAATCGTGTGATGGCGATTGTGATTTGAAAGCCTTATCATCATCGCAACTTAATGAAACTTGGCACACACGTCCACCCTGATGACCTCGTTCGTATGTGAAGGGTATCGTGTGTGGGCTGATTAAAATGGCTCAGTGGCGCCCCCTAGAAATTTTCAAAAACCCCTCCGCATTGGAGTTATTATGTCCTCGTACGTACGCAGAGGGTATCGTGTGTGTGGGCAGAGCTGCGGCTCCAGCGTCCAGCGCATGCCCCAACGTGCGCATATCCCAACGTACGCACACCTCGGTCCCGCTCACAGCTGCTTGCAGCTTTCTAGTTCTCCTCGTTGTTGCTCGTCCAGTTACAATATTTTCATTAATCTACTTTGATGATGATCGTCAAAGTCACCGATCTTTAATGTTCTGTGAAGCAACGAGGAAATAACTGACAAACCTTTTCTGAATCATTGTGTGTTTTTAACAATGAACAGGCTGATCTGTTAACTGTGAGATAAAGATCGATCCTGTATGAGACATCTTCCACTGTATCCAGTCAGGCAGGTTAATTAAAACACTCGTGTTATATGAGGACCCGTCAGACGCAGCCTGTGTCTCCTTTATGGCCCTGATCTCCAGTTTAACAAACAAGGCTCTAATATTCCTCTATCAGCTGTGTGCTGTTAAACTGATATAATATCTGCGACTACAAGGTTTCTACTGTGAAGTTATTCTGAGGCAGCTCACTATCGGCAGCTCCGCAGAGTTATTCTGATTTAATAATGTTTCTGAATTTTTCACTTCTTTTAAAAATATTCCTTCAGATTTGTTTCTCTAGTGAATGGAAACCCAGCTGCTGTGTGTCAGGACAGAGTTTATTTAATCTAATCTGTGTTCTCCTACATATTATGGATTATTTACTTTATTTCATAAATACTGCTTATACAGTATTTTACTGTAAAACTTCAAGAAGCTGAAGAAAATTAAAGAAATTAAAGCCTGAAGATGAATTTTTAAACAGATTTTTTCTTCTTTTCAACCAACAAGTTGTTAATTTAACTTTAATCACATTAAACAGAGAAAACAGTGAAATGTTCATATCTGGGAAACAGAAACCAGGAAATGTTTCATGTTTCGTGTGATGGAAGAGTTTAATGATTATCTGATTGGGAATATTTATGGTTTTATGATCAGTTCACTAAGGTTTTTATAAAAATCCTTATTTCAGACGCCATATTCTGTTTTCAAAGTCTCAAATGTTTCAAACCTTCTTTTATCAAAGATACCATAAATTGTACAAATGCTGTGGTGAACTGTGGTCTGTGATGAAAGTTCTGTCAGCCAGAGTCATAAAAGGATTGAGAGAGTGGTTACGTCTAAAAGTCTTCCTCAGTTTGCCCCGCGCCAGCAGAACATTATTTATTAAGGGGTTACTCTTGGCTATGTGCGGTATTTTATTCAGCTGTTGGTCCAGCAGATTAACAGCTGAAAAAGGTCCGAACATCACTGATTCGATTTCAAACCACGGACATTCTGGTTGCCTGGTGACCCAAGAGGAAAGAATCCTGGCTTAAAGGCTGAGGTAAAGTTTTCTTTGTGTGGTAAACCCCACCCACCTCGTTCTTTTGGGATCTGAAGTACATGTGCAGCTTAAGAAATTAGAATATCATGAATAAGTTCAATATTTTTTGTATATATCATATAAATTCATTACACATAGAGGGAAATATTTCAAGCCTTTATTTCTTGTAATTTATTTTATAATTATGGCTTGAAGATAATGAAAACCCCAAATTCAGTGTCTCATAAAATTAGAATATTGTTAAAAAGTTCAATATTAGGAACTCAGGGTGTCACAACCAAATCAGCTAATTAACTCAAAACACCTGCAAAGGTTTCCTGAGCCTTTAAACGGCCTCAGTCTGGGTTCAGTGGGCTTCATAATCATGGGGAACACAGCTGATGTGACAGATGTTCAGAAGACAGTCACTGACAGCCTCCACAAGGAGGATAAGCCAGAAAAGGTCACTGCTGAAGAAGCTGGTTGTCCACAGAGTGCTGTATCCAAGTATATTCATAGAAGGTTGAGTGGAAGGAAAAGCTGCACCAGCAACAGGGATAACCATAGCCTCGAGAGGATTGTGAAGCAAAATCCATTCAAGGCTTTGGGGGAGCTTCAGAAGGAGTGGACTGAGGCTGGAGTCAGCGCATCAGGAGCCGCTACGCACAGACGAATCCTGAACCAGAGACGACGTCAGAGGCGTCTTACCTGGACTAAGGAGAAGAAGAACTGGGCTGTTGCTCAGTGGTCCAAAGTCCTTTTTTCAGATGGAAGTAAATGTTTCATGTCATTTGGAAACCAAGGCCCCAGAGTCTGGAGGAAGAGTGGAGAGGCTCAGAATCCACGTTGCTGGAAGTTCAGTGTGAAGCTTCCACAGTCGGGGATGATGTGAGGAGCCATGTCATGTGCTGGTGTTGGTCCACTGTGTTCTCTGAAGTCCACAGTCAACGCAGACATCTACCAGATTTCAGAGCGCTTCATGCTTCCTTCTGCGAGGAGCTTTATGGAGATGCTGGTTTCATTTTCCAGCAGGACTTGGCACATGCCCACACTGCCAAAGCTACCAAAAGCTGGTTCAGTCAGCATGGTGCAGAGGTCATGACTCGAGTCATGTGTCTTGGACTCGAGTCAGACTTGAGTCATGAATTTGATGACTTTAGACTCCATTGACTAAATCTAATAAGACTTGTAACTCGACTTGGACTTTAACATCAGTGACTTGTGATTTTTACTTGGACTTGATCCTTTTGACTTGAAAAAACTTGCTACTTTCCCCAAACCCAAAGATTAAAAAGTAAGTTGACACGGATGCTCTATCTCTATTTCGTCCGCATAAAGACTTATTTTATGATGGACTCTGTTTATTTGCAAGCCTTGTATAGTAGGCGCTGCCCTAATCGCTTCTGCCAATGGTTCAATAACCATGGCGAATAAAAGGGGGGATAGAGGACATCCCTGCCTGGTTCCTCTATGTACAGGAAAATTGTGTGATCTGAACCTATTAGCGAGAATGGCTGCTTGAGGTTCATTATACAGGACCTTGACCCATTTTATAAAATTATCCCCTACACCAAATTTATTTAGACAGTAAAACAAATATGTCCATTCGACTCGGTCAAAGGCTTTCTCTGCATCCAAAGAGAGTACCAAACCATCAATTTGCCGATGCTGAAAAACCTGAAGGACATTGAGCAGCCGCCTAACATTATTATTTGAATTTCGTCCCTTTATGAAACCAGTTTGGTCCTCCTTTATAATTTTAGGTAAAAGACCTTCAAGGCGTGTAGCCAGGATTTTTGCCAAAATTTTTCGATCTACATTAAGAAGGGATATGGGCCTATAAGAGGCTCAGGATTCTGGACATTTCCCCTTTTTCAAAATGAGTGATATATTTGCTTCTCTTAAAGTCTGGGGCAACTCATTATTTGAGAATGCATTATTAAACATACTAACTAAAGGTTCCATTAATAGGCAAGGCAAGGCAAGGCAATTTTATTTATAGAGCACAATTCATACACAGGGCAATTCAAAGTGCTTCACAGCTACATAAAATCACAAGAAGGCAATAAAATCATTAAAAAGAAATAAAAAATAAAATAAAAAAATTTAAAACCCATTAAAATAATCATTAATTAATTAAAAAGTGAAGAGTGCAGATAAAATACTTTCAGGTGTCATATGCACAGCTAAATGGAACTGTTTTCAGCCTGGATTTAAACATTGTCAGAGTTGAGGCCTGTCTCAAATCTTCTGGAAGAGCGTTCCAGATTTTAGGGGCATAAAACTGAAACGCAGCCTCGCCTTGTTTAGTCCTGACTCTGGGCACCAGCAGGAGACCCCTCCCTGAGGTTCTCAGAGCCCGAGTTGGTTCATATGGCTCTAACATGTCAGAGATGTACTTTGGCGCTTGACCACGAAGAGACTTGTACACAAGCAGAGCTGTTTTAAAGTCTATTCTCTGAGCGACAGGAAGCCAGTGCAGAGACCTGAGCACTGGACTAATATGGTCGTATTTCCTGGTTCTAGTCAGGACTCGAGCAGCAGCGTTCTGGATGTACTGCAGCTGTCTTACAGCCCGTTTAGAGAGCCCAGTGAGCAGGCCGTTACAGTAGTCTAACCTGCTGGAGACAAACGCATGGATTAGTCTTTCTAAGTCTGGTTTAGACACTATTCCTTTGATTCTGGCAATGTTTTTTAGATGGTAAAAAGCTGCTGATGTTACAGATTTAATGTGGCTGTTAAAGTTCAGGTCTGAGTCCAATATTACCCCGAGATTTCTAACTTGATAGTTAGGTTTTAGAGAGAGAGTCTCAAGGTGACTGATAACACTTTCTCTTTGTTTCTGTGGGCCACAGACAATGATTTCAGTTTTGTCTGAGTTTAGCTGGAGAAAATTGTTTTGCATCCACACACTGATCTGTTCGATGCAGCGACACAATGTATCTACAGGCCCGTGTTCTCCTGCCGTCAGTGACACATAGATCTGAGTGTCATCTGCATAGTTGTGGTAGGACACATTATAGCTGCGTATTAGCTGGCCTAGTGGAAGCATGTACAGATTGAACAATACGGGTCCCAGGATTGACCCCTGGGGAACCCCACAGGTCATAGCCATTTGGTCTGAGACACAGTTACCAATTTCAACAAAATATTTCCTGTCCTCCAGATAGGACTTGAACCAGTTTAAAGCATGACCAGAGATTCCCACCCAGTCTTCTAACCTCTGTAATAAGATCGCATGGTCAGCTGTGTCAAAGGCAGCACTCAGGTCCAGCAGAACTAAGACTGTGACTCTACTTGCATCTGTGTTCAGGCGGATGTCATTTGTCACCTTGATCAGAGCTGTCTCAGTGCTGTGGTGGGGCCTAAAGCCTGATTGGAAAGTATCAAAAGCATTGTTAGACAGGAGAAAGTCACTAAGCTGTTGGTATACAACTTTTTCTAGGACTTTGCCTAAGAATGGCAGGTTTGATATGGGCCGGTAGTTGTTCAGTACTGTGGCATCAAGATTGCTCTTCTTTAGAAGGGGCTTAATGACAGCAGTTTTTAAGGCCTTTGGAAATGTTCCAGTCTGGAGTGAGATGTTGACTAGATGAGCGAGTTGTGGTAACAAACTGCTCAGCACAGACTTTAGGAATCTAGTGGGCAACTCATCAAGGCAGCACGTTGATGAACTCAGACTGCAGATGGTCTCTTCGACTGTTTTGTCAGTAACAGGTGTGAAATGTGTCAGCTCTAGGTGTCTAGCTGGCTGCAGAGTAGTTATTTGTGTTGTGGAAATTATTGCATTTTTAATGCCTTGAACTTTGTCATTAAAGAATGTTGCAAACTCATTACACTTGGATGTAGAAATGAGTTCTAAAGGCAGTGAAACTGGAGGGTTTGTTAATCTGTTTACTGTAGCAAACAGGACACGAGAGTTGTTACTGCAGTTTTTGATGATTTCAGAAAAATAACTCTCCCTTGTTCTACGCAAAGTCTGGTTGAACACACATAGCTTTTCTTTGTAAGTCTCATAATGAACCTGGAGCTTTGACTTGCTCCATTTCCGTTCGGCTCTCCGGCACTCCCTTTTCTGTGCCCTGACCGACTCTTCTTTCCTCCATGGCGCCCTTTGCCTACTTTTAACCATTCTAACCTTGACAGGAGCAATGGTATCCAAAACATTTAAGAGACTTGATGTGTAAGAGTTCAACAGATCATCAACATCAGAACACAGGGTGTTCTCAAACCTAATCATTTCCATAAACTGTGTCCCTGTTCTGTCATTTATGAGTCTTCCCCGAACAACTGCAGACCCAGCTGGTGTTTTGGGTAAAGTAGATAGGTCGAAGAAAACACAGAAATGATCAGATAATGCAACATCGACGACATTTACGTTTGAAATAACAACATTCCTTGAAATGAGCACATCTAAAGTGTGCCCTCTGTTGTGGGTGGGCTCAGTCACATGCTGAGTTAGACCAAACATTTCAAGGACAGCAGTGAGCTCATTAGCTTCCTTGTTATGCACTACGTCCACATGCACATTCAAGTCCCCTGTTATGACTAAACAGTCAAAAGCAGTGCACACAATTGAAAGTAGTTCAGTAAAATCATCAATAAAACAATTCTGTGGTGGTTTATAAATGGTGATATAAAGTATGGATGATTGTTTTATCTCCATTTTGAATGACACATACTCAAATGATGAAAAAAACCCAAATGACAACTTGTGGGTGGGTATATTGTCCCTGAACATGGCACTAACACCCCCACCCCTCTGGTTTTCTCGTGTTTCAGACACAAAATTGAAGTGAGGTGGACTAGACTCAATCAGGACTGCATTTGCTGTGTTTTTGTCGAGCCACGTCTCAGTTAAAAACATAAAATCAAGATTGTGAGAGGAAATAAAACTATTAATTAAGAATGATTTGTTACTTAAAGATCTGACATTGAGTACTGCGTGTTTGAGATTAGTTAGAGTTGAACTGGATGCTGTGTTCTTGCAAGGGATATGGATAAGATTTCTCTGATTGGACAGTCTGATTGTCCCTCTCTTCACTCCATCCTTGGACCTCTGGCTGAGATGGTGTTTACCAACACAGAGGCCCTTAGCATCCTAGATAACAGCATTGACGCTGTTGGAAATGACAGCTGTGGGCACCAGTGGTGGGGGCCAAGCTGGGGGGGCTTTGGTCGATGGAGTAGGCTGGGGAGGGAGAGGGGCTCGATGATTCTTTGAAGATAGAATTCTTGATCTTGCCATGTTTGGCGTGAGAGGAACCATTTTAATCCCCGATTTCACCAAGCTTTCAAGGTGATCAGGAAATCTCCTGGGTGACGGTGGAGAAGAGAACGATGGTGAAACATCGCTGGAGGGTGTAGATGCAGCAGGTGGGTCCCAGGCCTGTGGTGAGGCCCGTGGTGAAGGCGATGGTGGAGCTGCTGAATCCTGTGTTCGGGATGCTGGAGGTGCTGCTGTGGCTGAATCCTTTGCTGGGTCCTTGGGTGGCGAGGCAGGAGCTCTTCTCTGGCTCGTCTTCTCTCTCGGCGGCAGCACAGGACCCGGTCCTGGTCCTGGTCCTGGTCCTGGCCCTGGCCCCTTCTCATGCCTCAGAGCGTGGAGGAGATTATCCGTCAGTCGTCTCACTCCACCTCTGTTCAGGTGTGGGCCTTTTCTTTGAAATAGATCATCTCTTTGCCAGAAAAGATTAAAGTTCTCAATGAAATGAGGTCCTCTGGACTCACAGACTTTGGACAGCCATGTGTTCAGCTGAAGCAGCCGGCTGAATTTGTTGATCCTCCTGTCGATGTTTGGGAGAGGTCCACTTATGAATGTTGGTATTGTCACTTTATCAAGACTCTCAAACAGTTTCTCAAAGTCTTTTTTTAAGATTTCAGACTGATTCTCTCTGATGTCCACTGCACCCACGTGGACAATCAGCTGTTTCACCCCTTGGTGTTTTGCCAGTACCTCTGGTAGTAATCTTGTGATGTCAGAGACAGTGGCACTTGGATAGCTGCATGTAACCATTCTGTTTATGTTTATATTAGATATGGCTCCGTCTCCAAGCACAAGAGTATCTTTGACCTTGACACTCGGCACAGTTTCTCTGTCCATCTGCTGCTTTGTACCGTCTCTCTGTCTGTTACACTCAGTCACATTTGGCTCTGACAGCGGTAAAAATCTGTTTGTTAACTTTATTCCGGGTGATGTTACATATCCTCTGTTGATACCAACAGTTTGACGATTCTTCGGCTTAGCACCAAGTCCATCATACGTGCCTTTACAGAGTCTTGGAAAAGACACAGTAGCATTTAACTTTAAGTTGGAGGTAGCAGTTTTTTCACCCTTTCCTTTGGAAGTAAATGTGGACTTCTTACCACTGGATTCCATTGGGAGCGTTTCATGAAGTCCCATTTCAGTTTCTAAGGCAAAAATCCTTACTTGTAGCGCCCAAATTTCTTGTTGATATATCCGACAGCTTTCACAGGGCATGTTGAAAGGATTGTAGTCGCTGGCTCGTCAGATAAGTTGTAAAAAGAATAAAAATGATTTTAAAAAGTCTTGGTTCACTTAAAAGAAAAAGAATAAAATTATATCCAAGACTTATGGAAAGAAGTAAAATGATTTAAAAGCAAACAAAGCGATAAGCAGCAGGAGGAAGCAGAGACACGTCTGCACTCTTCAGAAGCAGTTCAGCAGATCGGCCAGAGAATTCTTTGTAAAACTCACAACTGAACCCATCAGGCCCAGGAGCTTTCCCATTCTGTAGAGTTTTTATAGCATTAACCACCTCTTGTCCCGAAATGGGGGAATTAAGAATGAGTGTATATTCAGATGGTATGGTGGGCAAACTGAGCTGAGCAAAGAATTTGTCCATTAGAACAAACACATCACTTGGCTGCTCAGACATATAAAGATTATGGTAGAATGATTTAAATGTGTCATTTATAAGCTTGTTATCATATACACGGTTGCCTTGGGCATCACAAAGGGCTGCAATAATCTGTGAGAGTTAGGACAGTTTAATAGAGTACAGATATTTTTTTTTTGGGAGAGAGGATATATTTTATAAAGTGTTTGAAAAGGTTAAGGTTACACTTGGGTTTTGAAAGGAGTTGAAAAGACTGAAAATATTTGATTATATGAGATCAATACAATACAGGACAGAAACTGCTGTGCAACTAGTTATAGTGCAATAAGCTACGGAAATACAATGTCAGCACTTTCTGAGGAAATTACATTTGCATTTGTTTATTTCAAATGTGTTTGAACAATGTTCTTGCAAAAAAAGATTTGATAAATAAATACAGATCTTGAAAGCATACATGATCTGTGTAAATATTATTTCTCTGTTGTTAAAAGGACTCGAAACTGAAACGTAGAACTTGGGACTTGACTTGAGACTTATCGGTCTTGACTCGGGACTTGAGGGCAAAGACTTGAGACTAACTTGTGACTTGCAAAACAATGACTTGGTCCCACCTCTGGCATGGTGTGACTGTGATTGGCCAGCAAATTCGCCTGACCTGAACCCCATAGCGACTCGATGGGCTATAGTCAAGAGGAAGATGAGACCCCAGACCCAACGATGCAGATGACCTGAAGCCGCTATCAAAGCAACCTGAGCTTCCATTACACCTCAGCAGCGCCACAGGCTGATCGCCTCCGTGTCACGCTGCATCGCTGCAGTAATTCATGTTAAAGGAGGCCCAACCAAGAGTTGGGTGCATAGAGATGATCATACTGTCCAGCAGCCTGACATTTCTGTTTAAAATATCCCTTTTTTAATTGATCTTACGTAATATTAAAATTAGAATATTGAATTTGGCGTTTTCATGATCTTTAAGCCGTAATCGTCAAAACTACACGAAATAAAAGCCTGAAATATTTCACTCTGTAATGAATCTATATAATATGAGTTTCACTTTCTGAAATCAGTGACAAAAACTTTTTCATGATATTCTAATTTTTGCAGCTGTACTTGAATGTGCAGCTTGATTTTAGTCTTCCTGCCCATATAAGGTCAATGAAATCAGTTTATTAATAGCTTTAAGATCCTCAGACTTGAAAATAACAAACAGCATGGATGTAGGATATGTATTTCTGGAAGGACTGTCATCTTAATGAGGTTAATTCTACCTAAAAATGATACAGGAAGGTTCTTCTATCGTGTTAAATATCCTTTAGTGTTTCTTATTAAACTAGGAATATCTTCTGCATAAATCTGAGCAAGTTTGGGAGCAATTTTAACTCCCAGATATCCTAATCCTGTTGGGACCCAGCGAAATGTCATTATTTCAGACCTTAAATCCAGATATTGATCCAAAGCCTTTCATACAATCAATCAGCATTGGTAATGACTCTGCTGGTTCTGTTAGTGTCAGGATATAATTTGCATATAACAAAACTATGTTTATCTGTTCCAGTTGATACTCCTTGAATATGTGGGATTTGTCTAATAGCCACAGCTAAAGCTTCGATGGTTAGAGCAAACAGAAGAGGGGACGATGTTAAGCTGAAGAGGGCAAACTAGAGGCCATTTGATAAAATCAAAGCTGTGGGTGCTTAATCCATCCCAAGAAATTAGTCCAAAACCAAATATTTTCATCACTTCAAACAAATATTCTCAATCAGTTCTATCAAAGGCCTTTTCAGTGTCCATGGAAACATTTGCCCCAGGATTTTTATTAGAGCTAAAATAGTGAATTATGTCAAATACACGTCCTGTGTTGAAACCCGTCTGATCTGCATCCACAATGGAAGGCAACATCTGTTCCAATCTCAGCGCTGGTATTTCTGATAATATCTCATCATCCACGCAGAGCAGGCTTGGGTTTTTATCTTTTTCTCCTTTCAGCACTTAAAACAGCTCCACCGGGAAGCCTTCTGCCCTCAGACATTTGTCCGATTGGAGCTGAGATGGATGTTTTTATTTCTACCTGTGAAATGGAAGCTTCAAGAAGTTTCAGATTCTGACAATTAAGGGAAATTTAGAATATCTAACCTAAAACCTCTGCTCAAAAAGGATGAAATTGGGTGAGATGCTTTAAAAATGACTTCCCATAAATGAACAGCTTCACTGCTTCCTGACAAGTGGAAAATACCTCTAATAAGATGATTCTTATAAAGATCCTTTTATGTTATGAAAGATCTTTGGGCCTCAAAAAATGAAGATACTTCAACAGTTTTTTTCCTTTTAAAGAACTTTATTAATTTTCAAACCCCTCAATACATCTTCTAGTATAAATCTTAAATGCTTCACTATGTATTATGTCGTCATTAATCCCAAACACAAACTTTAATAACAGAAGATACAACAGGAGCTTTGAAAAGAAGCTTTGAGATAAATTAAAAGAAACAACCTCTTTGAAGCTATTCTAAAGAAACCCACAGATTATAAAATACCTTTTAGTTTAAATCAATATTGTATGTACAGACACATGATTGAGATTTTCAAATTGGGAACAAAAGAGCAAAAAACTTCAAATATATTTAAACCCCAACAAACAGCAGTAAAGATCTGAGACAAATCAGACAAACTGGCATCTTTTACAAGTTCACCTGATCTTAATTGTTTCAAGGATTTGTTCCAATTAAAAGTTGAATCATCTACAGAAGTGTTTATATTTAATCTCTCCTGTTTTAATAAAGACACAACAAACATGGCCCAGCTGAAGTGAACAGTGTCCACGAAGCATCAGCTGACAGCTGATTCTCCAGCTATGATCGACTTAAGAAAGATTTACCTACAGAGTAAAACTCATGCTGGCTCTGACTTCCACACATTTAACAAACAGAGTTGCATTTAGCAGAAGTCACAACAACAACAACAAAAAAATAAATCAATGAACAAGAATGAAAAGTGGATCTAAGAAAACAGTAAAAATGATGATCAGCGACAAACTATCAGAAATGGTCTTTTAAGAGCGAATTTTTGCACATTTTACCGTTTGATTTCTACTTAAAACTTTGTTTTTGCTCATTTTTCAATTAGAAGCAGAGACCTCAGAAACAGAATGACTTATTTTCGTTGGCACGTTCAACAGTTGGCGCCCATCATCGTCTGCTTTTCGTTGTCTTCCTGTGAAGAAAAGGTCAACAGAAATATTGAACTCACCATTTCTCAAACAACGCAGTTTTTATTTCAAACATCAAACGACAGCAACATATTTTAAATGTGATTTCACCTGGAACAATTCAAAGAGTTTGGGAGACTATAACGTACTGATGTACTCACTTTCTTGGAGTCTGGATCTTCATGAGAAGAGGATGAAGTGTCAGAAGCTGCAAAACAAAACAACTTCACATGAAAAGGATATTCATATTTTAATATAAATGATGCTGCAAGATTGCTCTGATTGATCTTAAAAATGCGTTATTTAAAACTCTTTGTATCAAAATATTATTAAAAATACTCACTGTTGGTTCGTTTAAACCCTGAAAAAGAAAAAAAGCATTTGAGAAAATTAGTTAAAGGAGATTACGATAGAATCAGCCTAAAAATAACAACTTTTAACCATCTGCTATATTAAAAAGTCTAATTTCACACAGTACTGACTCAGAGGTGCCAGACATGTAGTTAAAAAGGCAACAACAGCCAACACGAGGATATGTCATAAACATTTAAAACTGACTTCCTGATGGAAGAACATCTTTCTTCCTCACCATGATTTCCTTTTTTCCAGTAGACGACTCCACCAGCAACAACAACTGCCAGGACAAGTATTCCCACAAGAACTCCACCAACAACGGCAGCAACGGGGAAGCCTGAAATAAATAAATAAAATAAAAATAAATTTCAATTAAAAGTTTTGTTCACTTTACTTTCACCTGACACAAGTTTAAATTTCAAACAAACAACAAAGCAGCTAATCATAAAATATCCAAAGTGAACAAGGTAAAAGAAACTTAATCTCAATCTAGAAAATAGCAAAAATAAAACACAAGTTATGGCAAAAAATCTGAATTAATGAAGAGAGTAAGAATAGGCCACTTGAATTTGAACAAGTTATTACTTAAAAGAACATTAATACAATAACATTAAAATAAAGGTATATGCAGAGGTGAATAAAACTTTAAGAGTGTTGAGTAATTGGTGCAGTTTCTGAGGGACATGAAGGATGAGCGGTGCTGAGGTTTCCTGCTGCTTTTATACCGAGGAAACTACTCACTGAAGACCGAGAGATCAGCGAGAACAAACTGTGCCATGATCAGGCCGCTCTGCAGAGAAAGTGTGCTGAACAAGAAAAAACCCAGCAGAACATAGATAAATGATGTTTTAATGAGAGTTCAGTGTCATCGTATTCCATTCTTACCGTGATTCTCGAATTTGGTGATGAGGTCATCCGCTCCAGAGAGCTGAAACACACATTCGTACCTCCCCCTCTCTTCAGGTGTGTCTGATGAAAGTTTCAGGTCAGCGCTCATCTGGAAGGTTCCATCATTGTTGGGGAGGACCTCTCCTTTGTCCACACCCTCATGAATCTCATCTCCATCTCTCCTCCAGAACAATTCAGCTCTGTTAGGGTAGAAACCTGTAGCATGGCAGCTGACTGGAGAGGAGGCAGACTTCTGGAGGAGAGACACTGAGGGGAGCTCTGAGGAGGAAACACAAAGTTTGTAGCCTCCGTATTATTAACATTAACTACATATTATAAATACAATTTGCTTATATTTAGTATAGCTGAAATGCCTCAAAAATATTTAATATATAAAACACCAAGGTGAGGTGAAGAGAACAGACCATAAAATGATCTGTTCTCATTATATAAGTGAATACTGTCTACCTGTTCTCATCAGAGAGCTCCTTCCATAGTTCACATACTTCTTCACCCAGCCAGGACACTCCTGGGTGAGGTAGTTCTTCCAGTAGGCAATAAGAGCTCTGTTATGGTCCCACCTGTGTTTGGTGATGACAGCCTGCTGTGTTGGAGCGGCCCATGTCTCTTCCTTCAGGTCCAGTGATATGAAGTCTTCTCCATCATAACCATCCTGATAATAAACTTTAACAACCTTGTCAGTCTCATCATCCCACTCACAGCCGTACATAACCTGGTTAATGTGAACACCTGACAGAGGGAGACAGTAAACCACAGAGAAAACTCAGCACAGTGACTTAATAATAGTTCATTTCACATCTTTAAAACAGTGACAATGATCCAGCAAAAAAGTTGCATCATGATGAGTTTTAATTTATTTGCCCGACTTTAAACTGAACATCACAAAGTTGATGATAAAATGATATAAAGTATATATTCAGCCCTCTCTGTTTTCCTGTTTGTTCAGTCTCAGTCAGGATTTTTACTCTTGATCTTCCATCTGTGAGTTTCTCCTCCTTTAGTTCCTCTCTGATGTTTCTGTGCGCTCACAGTTACTGTAAAGACTTCCCGCAGCTGAACAAAGACGCCTGTTCGCTCACCTGCCGACTACTACCCAGAATGCAGTGCGCTCATGGCGTAGTTGCCCGTTCTCTGTAAAGCAGCTGAATCTAAAACGCTGCTGAACATGATGTGTTTTCATGCTGTTGGTAAAGACTTTCAGCCACACTGAGTCGCCTCATCAGAGGAAAACATGATGAAATATTTTCTTCTTCCTCTTCAGCTCAGACTAGGGGTGCAACGGATCAAAAAACTCACGGTTCGGATCGTTCCTCGGATCAGAGTCACGGATCGGATAATTTTTCGGATCAGCAAAAAAAATAAATAAATAAATAAAAAAATAGACAAGACAAATAAACATGTTTTGTCTTTTTGTTTATTAACACTTTTAAATTATTAAATTGAAATATATAAAATCAACTCAAAGTGCACAATTAGCATCTTCTTTTCAACATAATCAAAGAAAAACAACTTTTTTGATCGCTTTAGCCCGGTCGGATTGTGAAGGAAGGGGCTGCTTAAATGCCGCGGTGATGAGCGGTTGTTGAGCCGCTTTCGGTTTCACTCCTGTCAGTGAAACACCGGGGTGATGTCGCTGCAAATGCGTGGCCATGCTCGATGTGTTTCCACTGTTGTGTGGCTTTCTTGTGCCACAGTGCCTACACACCGTCACGGTTTTATCCACCAACCTCTTTCCTTCTTCATTAAATTTGACAGGGAAGCCAAAATTACAGGTTAGGGGTTTTCTTTATGTTAGCTATCGCTATGTCAGCTACGTGTTATGTCTGTGTGGTAACCTAGGCGACAGGTTTGTGTGGCAGCGCGAGTATATGGAAACAGACAGAGACAGAGGCAGCAGTTATCGTTACAGTAGTCACCGAAGTCTAGCCTACTTTTATTTTCCATGCCCACTGTTCTACATGTTGTACGCTGAGGACAATAAATCACAAACGAGCCATAGGACTGTTTGCTTATTGAAGAGGGAACTGTTGCAGACTTTTACCCAGAGCGTGGAAAGTAGCTCTTTCCCTGGAACTAGCAGGAATGGTAACGGCTGTGTGAGGACTGAACATGCGCCCAATTTATTTATTTTTTTTCATAAATCAATCCGCGGATCATGTGTGCCGAACCGAAATAATTGATCCGAACGGATCACGGATCAATGATGATCCGTTGCACCACTAGCTCAGACAATAAAAACTGTTGCTGAAGGTTGGACAGACGGTCTGAGCTGCTTAAAGCCGCCATCAGTCCTCTCCATCATCAGCTATAACATCAGTGCATTCTAATGAACACACAGTTCAGCTGCTCTCACTGAATTATTTTCCTGTTTCTGCTGTCAGACGACTGAATGAGCAGAAATCTGACCGAGGCTCATAAATGTGAACGTTCCCCGCTAACCAGACAAACTGTGACTCCTGCACTGTGGTGCTGAGACGCTCCTTAAATCACTGTTTTACGATCATGAAGGACAAAGTGGACATAAAAGCAGCTTGATAACAGCAGCTGTGCTGTGTGCTGACAGAGAGGCTTAAAGGAATGGTTCGGTGTAAAATGATAATTTGAGCATCACATGGTCATGCCACATAATTTATATGGGTGATGAGCCTTTCTCCGAAAGACTGCGGCATTCCGAAGTTGGCTATTTTGAAGTGTTTTGTTAGAAACGCAGCCAATGCAACTGTACGGGGCCAATTTGGAAAATATAAGAAATCGGTTGTTTTTCCGCGATAAACAAGCTCAAAAGCGCTACATACTTCAGCTGTGTCATAACAAAGGCCACGTCAAGCAAACCGAGGCACAGAGAAGTTCATCGGACCACACAGACTTTCACTGGCTAGTGTTTTTTGAGGCATCACCGGTAGTTCCAACTCCTAGTCTGACCCGGATGTAGGGCTACTGCTTCAAGTTATCAAAGGGAGGCTGAGACGCAAATATGGCAGAAGACGACCATCATTTTTTCGAAGACGAGCCATTTGCGTTTGAAGGCCAACCATACTTGTTTGAGCCCGAATATACAGACGAGGAGTTGCGGGAACAGGAGGAACAACAGAGATGTGCGGAGCAAGCGTCAGTGGGAGCTTCTGCTCGGTCGCGTCGGAGGAGAGCTTCTGTTGCCAGGAGTGGGAACTGTTAGGCACAGATATGCCGAATGAAAACACCTGTTTGTCATCTAAAAAACATTTTGTGTCGCTAATAGACAAAGGTGAGTTTTTTTTGTTTTGTTTTACATTGCATTTCTTATATTTTCCAAATTGGCCCCGTACAGTTGCATTGGCTGCGTTTCTAACAAAACACTTCAAAATAGCCAACTTCGGAATGCCGCGGTCTTTCGGAGAAAGGCTCATCACCCATATGAATTATGTGGCATGACCATGTGATGCTCAAATTATCATTTTACGCCGAACCATTCCTTTAAAGAGGAGCTGCAGCACAGAAACTGAACCCTGTCTGAGCAGACTGAACACACTGTTACTGTGTTTTCCACATTTATTTCATCCAGTCTGGAAAATGGGAAGGGAAAACTCTAAAAATGCTGCTTTAGTGGGGATTTACTGTTTGTTTTAACTGCTGAGCTTCACTGTTAACACACACTTGATGTAGTTTTACTTTCTTGTAGCTACTGGATGACGTGTTTTTCATTTTTTACTGTTGTCCCACTGAAAACTTTAAATCATGTCCTTGTCTCATTCTGAGTCAGAGAACAGACTGAGACGAAAAGCTGTGACTTAAAAACTAAACATAAGAGAAACAAACTAAAGGAAACACATGCTGTGATTAAATATTAAAAGAACATTTCTTTAGTTTCAGATTTGAGCCTTTTTGACATATTAAATTACACCAAATGTTGCTCTTTATGGATATAAGATGTTTTGTGATCTCACATTTCTTTGCTTTTTTATTAATAAATAAGTAGAAGGTGGTTTTATCTTAATCTAATTAGTAATATGTCAACAAATAAGGAGAAAAGTTTTTAATAATTTACTCCAACTGGTACTGAACAGGGTCAAATGTTCAGATGAAACATCTAAAAATCTAAAAAGTTCGTAAATTACAAACAAGAGCCAATAAATATTTGGCATTTCTTTCAAATTAAATACTTAATTAATTATTAAATTATCAAAATAGCTGATAAATAATATTTGGTTAATTTTCTAATCAAATAATCAACAGTTTAAATATTGTATCACTTCATCTTTACATTGGGGTAGTCTGTGGCGTAGTGGGTACAGCAGCCACCCCATGTACACGAGGCTATAGTCCTCACTGCAGCTGGCCATGGTTCAAGTCCCACATCAGACAGCCCTTTGCTGCATGTCGTTCCCCCTCTCTCTACCCCCTGCTTCTTGTCTCTCTAAACTGTTCTATCCATTAAAGGCATAAAAAAGCCCCAAAAAATAATTAAACAAAAAAAAAAGCACATAAATTAAAGTCGCTATTGTCATCTTGTCCTTTTTATTTTAGGATGGGTAAAATGTCTGATCCATTTAGATCTGATCTGAAAATACATTTTACATTAAATTAAGTTAATAAAATACTTTTTGTGTCTTTATACGAGGACACAATAAAAACTTTTGTCTGTCCTGCTCCAAAGTTTAAGGAACCAGGATGTAGAGTTTCTGCCTTGTTGTGAAACTGTTTCCAGTCCAGATGAAACAATGTGGTGAAACTCTGCTCGTTGCTCAAAACTGCACAGAAACAATGCATCAGTGCAGTTTAACAGGTGAGATGTGTGTGTTCAGTCTGACTGTGTGAAAAGGCTTCTTACAAGAGAAGAAACACTAAAACCATCATAACACACGATGTGCGTGCATGTGTCTGTGTTTCATACTTTGCAACAAACAACAACACAAAACACACAAACAACTAGGGCTGTCGCGATAACCGCAAAATGCAATCACCGCGGTGCTGAGAGGACCTCCGCGGTGCGTGTCCAGGCCACCATCGCCCACCGCACGCCCCCTTGCACGCGCAGAACAACTCGAGAAACTAAAAGAGTTTTTAAGACTGCACAGTAGATACAAAGCGACTGAAAGAACTGATACTTTTTTAAGCCAGCACAGTAATAATTATACATTGTATATTCCCCGCAAGGCAGGAGAAACACATTAACACAGCTAGGTGCCGCGTTTCTGTCGTCATCTTTGCATCTAGGCACCGCACACGCACACACGTCTGCATGCTACTCGTTGTGGTCTCATTCTCCCTCAGCAGCTGATATTACAAGAATATGCCTACGCAGTGTCGTAGCAATAGAAGTTAAAATAAAATGCAGTGGCCTACCTTTATCTCGGCTTTACTCCTCTGCCTAGTCCGGACACTTTATGGCTTTGAATCTTCCCTTATTATCCATGTTTAACGTTGTAAATGCGACCGTCTAATATCAACAATAAACTAGCTTCCACAGAACCACAGCTCGGTGTGCACATTTGCTGTTGGGAAATACCTGATCATTTCAACAAAACTGTGTAGGTGAAACTATTTAAAAAAAATAAAAAATGTTTAAAAAATGTGCCGTGCCAGAAATAAGCTCTAACAACTTCGTGGAAACAGTTAAAGTTCAGCTTGGGTTGGTTGGTCGGCGGCAGTCTGTTTAAAAAAACTGTATCCCGGACACGTGAGCTCAACTGCCGCACTGATCTGCTTCGTTTTTCTCCGTCATTACTAAACGAAACGTGCGCAGGTCTGCAACAATGTTGATATTTGCCATGTGGCACTGTTCTGCAACAATGTTGCAGAACTGGGGTATGCGCTGCTTGATCTCCGCTATGTTGGTCTGTGAGCGAGTAAATGACAGGCAAAGCAAAGTGAAATGTCAGAATCGCTGGGAAAAAAAGACGGATTATGCGCTCGATTTTCATCTAACATTGCGTGTCGTGGAAAGTAGCCTAATGAACAAAAATGCGATATCACCGCATACCGCGCTGTTGAGCGGCTATGAGTCACCGCGGTGGGAATTTCCTCACCGCGACAGCCCTACAAACAACAGACGGCGGAACAGAAACAAACCTCCAGTTTTGTTGAAGCGCTGCTTTGCTGTTTCAATGTTGCCTTTGAAGGTCTGCTGGGTACCCATGCAGATTCCAGTCTGTGTTTCCCAGTACTGTTGATCTGTGTTCTTTGCCATCCAGTCCTGTTTGGGCACTGCTCTCCTGGTGTTGCTGTCGTAGTGAAACATCTGAACTTCATCAACCAGTCCAACAACAACAAACTCAGGGAAGTTCGGGACTTGTGAGGACGCAGTGTAGAAATACTTCAGCGAATGAGTCACTGTAAAAAAAAAAAAAAAAAAAAAAAAAAACTGTTATTTAATGCTTCAGAATTTCACCTTTATGCATATATATAAATATATATATATACAAATAGAAAAATACTTTATTAATTCCCCATTTTTTTCCCCATTCAAAATGGAAATTATGATTAAAAACATAAAACTTAAAAATAGGGATGTTAACCGATGACCGTATGACCGATGATTGACCGAATCAACGTCGTCCGGTTAGAATTTTTCTGCCGTCGGTTTAAAAAAAAAAAAACCTCACTATATCTTTAGAAATGTTATGTGAGCATGAGCCATCCCACGATGGAAGAACAACCGCAGCAGAGCTCACGTAGCGCCCTCCTCAGAGGTCCTCTCTTACACCGGTTGCAACTTGTACGCTGTACATGACGGGTCCTGTCTGCGCAGTTAAAAAAAAAAAAAATCGCCACTATTAACCTAAATAAAGCCAATGTGGCTGCGTGTGGACTACGACATAATGATAATTGTAACACTGTAATGGCAAAAGACACAAGACTAACTTAGCCTACTTGTTGTGATATATTCATCTGTACTTAAATGGCATGATGGCAGGAACTTATTGCAAAGGATTTTGTGCAGCATGGGCTACGCCACAGAGGCTGTTGGCATTCGGTAAGTTTTTTTTTTAACGAAGTCATTGGTTAACCTACTTTCCTGTAACACCGCCAAATGCACCGTTCTCTGTTTGTGACTTTGTAACGGGGGCTTTTAACAGCCCGAGTTCGGTGCTGCGTTTGATTCGTGTTTAAAAAGTACCGTGACTGGAAGGGTGCCGTTGCGCGTAATGTGTGGCTGTGCGTGTCTGCGCAGGCACAGCAATTATTTTTCTACCCAAAACCCTTATTCCTCCACAAGTACGCCTAGAACTAGTGGTCAATGATTGGGGAAAATGTATAATACCAAGGGCACGAACTAACATTGATTGTGTGATGGGAGCCTAACCAGTCTAAAATGGGGGCATAACTTGTTCCACGAGGCAGAGAAAGACGCGCGACAGGACACAGATATCATAAATGGAACTTATAGTATTTTCGGTGACCGACTTTAATCGACTAATGAGGCTCAGTGGTCGGTCAAGACTTTTTTTTAAATTTCGACATCCCTACTTAAAAATACTAAATAAAATTGAAATTTAAAAAGGGGAATAAAGTATTTTTCTATATACATATATATATATATTAGAGATGCACCGATTGCAAAATTCTTGGCCGATACCGATTTCCGGTTTTAGAGGAGGTCTGACCTGCCAAAACCGGTTTTTCCGATACCGATTTTCTATCTAAGAAATAATTATAATCATATAATAGACACTATATTTGTTTGGCTTGAGTACCCTTTCCCAAATTTAATACAAGTACCCTTCTCCCAGACAACATTTGGCAGTGCTGTGTCAGAAAAGTACCGCCTACTTGGTCATTTGTACCGTGGACTCAGGTGTTTCATCAGTGCCATGAACTCCATTATTTTCCTAGTGGTGGCGGTGGACTTTTCAGTGTTGATGTCGAACATAGCAGCCACGGTGGAGGGTTGTTGTGGTTGCTGCGACTCTGCTGCATCCCTCCTCTTAGCGGCAGTGTCCTCCTTATATTTGCTAAACAAACCTAGGTGCTTCTTTTCCAAGTGGCGTACAGTGGAAACCGCTTATAGTGATCACATTGGTCCAGAGCGAATTTGAACACTATTAGCGGTTGATTACTAAAACCAAATTTGTATTACAGGTATTTCACTTATTTTTTTATGCAGAATATCATCTAAATACCATTTGTATCATTTTTCAATGAGTTAAATGAAACGAAACGAAACGAAATGAATAGCTTCAGCATTTACTGAATTTTATTATCATGCAAGTTTAATTACAGTACTGCGCAGTGCGCAGACATACTGTAGGCTAACTCAAATACAGTACGTTACTTATTCTCTGCTGTGCCGCTGGTGCATTTTTTTTCTTACAAGTCAGAAAAAAAAGTTTTAATTCAATCCGCCTTTCAGCACCCCTGCTCGGATCTATGCTCCTCCGTGCCGGTGTTCTGTCGATTTGTGCTACTTGGCGTGAAAACGAAACTTAGAAAATTGGCTCCGCGCATGCGCAAAACCACAAAGTAGCAATTCTCGACAAGTAGGAGAAATCGAATGAACACCGGCCTCCCATCTTACAAGAACCAGCCTGGAGCTTCCAGCGGTCACACGCGCATTCAATCCGCTCTCCAGCACCCATCCTCAGACACATGCTCTTCCATGACTTCCTTTTTCTAAACATTATAAACGGATTTCTTGATTACTATAAAACAAATTATTTAAACAGCATTTGTATAGAAATGATTCTGTCCCAAGCCTACTATATCCGTGACCACTATAAGCGGTTTCCAAAGTTTGTTGTTCCAAATGTCTTGTTGATCCTCCGCGGCTTACTTTTGACTTGCAAGCATTACAAACAGCGTGTTTTGGGTCGTCCTGGCACAAAGTGAAATAAGTCCAAATCAGTGACATGTTTTCTTCCTGAGTCTTGCTAGTTCTTAGCTGTTTTGCTCTGGGCGCGTTGAGCTGCTACGCACCGCGCATGCGGGTCAGTTTGATCAGCCGAAAACCGGAAATTACGACAGTGACCGGCCGGTCACCGATTGGATATAAAACCGGCTTTTTTTTTTTTTTTTTTTTTTTTAAAAATCGGTGGCCGATTGATCGGTGCATCTCTAATATATATTTACATATCTGTAACCTTTATTTTCAGTTATATATTTTCACAGTAAAGTTATTTTTTTCAGTTTATTTTCACGTTAATTGACACATTATTCTTCTAATCAGCTTTCACCATAAAACGAGTTTTTACAGTTTCTGTTTCTAATGCAGGGTGCTTGCTCTTTTTCCAAATAAAAATTCCAGACTTTTTTAACCCTATACTGCACGCATTATGATGGAATCATGGAAAAAAATGTTACAGTGTTTTTTTTAATTAAAAATGGTCTCAAAAGAGCATTTTTATATTTATTTTGAAAAAAAATGTTTTAGGGGGGGTTATTTTGGGTATGTTGCCATACGGCAACATTGTGCGATAAAGGAACGAGCCATTGTGAATTATTCACAAATGTACCCAAGATTAATGAATGATTAGAGACCTGTTCTTTATAAATCAACTGTTTTTATTATTTCATATATCAATCACTGACTTCATACATAAATTCACAAAAATAAATTTAATTAATTTCTGCCATACATAACTTTTGGGCAGTGTAATGCACATGGTAAAAACAAAACTCACAAACGTCACCATGTAATTATAACAGGAAACAAATGACTGTGCAGTATGTAGTGGTAATACTGCCAAAAAGGTACAGAGACCCAAACAATGGCACATTGAACATTTTCTTTCTTTTTAGACTACTACTCAATATGAAATGTTTTGAAGCAGTTTTTCTCCCCATTGAAGCAGAGGAACTGCAACCGGTTCCTCCTCTTGCTCTTCAACTACCGGAATAAACAGATGGAAATTTTTAGTTTGTGCACAAACTCTCTCTCTCCCTCTCTGTGTGTGTGCGTGTGTGTGTGTGTGTGTGTGTGTGTGTGTGTGTGTGTGTGTGTGTCACACGTCTATGTGTGTGTGTAGCCATGCACGTGTTCGTGTGCATAGTTGCAATGTACTGTATGCCTTGTTTTGGAATGCTATAAAATGCATGACATCAGCTCACCACTTTTGCTAAGATACAATATACAAACTTTTTCATTACACATATTCTATATACCTGAGTGACACATGATACTGTACATACCTGTCTCTTCATTGTCTGAGTGAGCTAGGCCTAATTCTGCCTGCACTTGAAACTCCTCGTCGCTCATCCCTAACTCATCCTCACTTTCTGGGTCAGGAATTGCCACCTGTACTCTGGTTATGGCCTCCCTTATCCTGACATTCCCATAAAAAACTGCTGGGTTCATTTTCTAAACAAAATAATGCATAAAAATGCAAAAATACATGAGCAAGGTGCATTCAAGCATGTATGTTTCAAAACTCTCCCAACAGACCACACTGCATAAGTATTAGCAAATGTTGTTCCATTACCGCACAATGTTGCCGTATGGCAACAAACCTATTTTACTGAATAAAAAAATAAATAATATGTGATATTATATACATATTACATAAAAAGGCTAGAATTTACCCCAGTTTCTTGCAGATATTTTTTGTATTTTGAAATGATGTCACATTCAGGAAATAATCTTCATAAAATCAGAAGCATTTCTGACAGTGACTGAAGCCATCGCCAGCGTGGGAAAGAATGGCTGTGAAAGCTAGAGGGATGTCCTGTGATGTTGTCATTGGCTGTAGAAGGGTTCTACCATGGATTTCAGACGAATCAGAGTCCACGATTATTTTCAAATTTCCAGAAATCCCTCCAAAAAGGGTATGTTGCCATATGGCAACACCGTGCAGTATAGGGTTAAAACTGATACGTTTTTCCCCCCCAAGACCTAAACTTTATGTACTTGTAACTTGTGTGCCTACTGCCTACTTCATTGGTTGAGATTGTACCAACTGTGTTTATTAGAAATGTTCATTTTTATAGGCTAGTATTCAATGAACAAATGCATTATTCACAGTAAATTATGCTTTTACTGATGAAAACGTTTCAAAACATGAAAATCACAAGTACATGAATTTCACATCAAACAAGTGTCACAAAAACTATCTATAAAAAAATTAATGGATGGATGAATGTATGTAGAATTCAGTCTCTTCACTCACATCTCATCCCATTAAGGCTGAGTTATACTTCTTTTAACTGCCCTTGCGCTTTCTTCTTGCGTTTATGTAAATGGCTCGAGACGTTTATACTTAATTTAGCTTTGCCGGCGCTTGCGTGTGCTGCGTGGCGATTCACTGCCAGGACAGTAGGTGGAGTAGCGGGTTTTTTCAATGACAAGCCTACTATGATGAAAGGAAATTCATCGCCAGGACCTCTTCGAGTGGATTCATGCTTCTTCTTCTTGTAAATAGCCGGTATTTTGTCAGATTTTCAACACCTTGGCGGTCTAAATGACTACTTTCTTGCCTGAAAATGTTTCAAATGTTGCTAAAGTTATATATTTACAGAGTTTATAGCTTAAGGGAAATCAGCTTTTCAGGCCGGCTGATTTCGGCTCGGACAGGAGTGAAATGCACTGTGTGTAAACGCTCTGCATACTGTCTGATCGATGAGTATGCCGTTTTCAAGTAGTAGGCTTGCGTCTTTTCTTGCGTGAAGTTTAGAAAATTGAGGTGACACACGCAAGCTCGCAATGGGGGGCTTGCAACCGCGCAAGGGCTTGCGTTTCTTCTTGCGTCTTGCTTTGCGTCTTGCGTTACCGACTATAAACCAGGCTTTAGGCTAATACAGTATGTGACCAGTTTGTAAAATTATAGTTTTATAGCCTACCTTCCTATTTCTCATTTCACAATGCCTTTGAGCATACTGTAAAATTCTACCATACATTTATTTTCCATACTTTATTTAGACTTTCACACAAAATTCAAGACTTTTCAAGGTCTGGG
The DNA here is from genome assembly GCF_027942865.1 of Odontesthes bonariensis. NCBI lineage: Eukaryota > Metazoa > Chordata > Actinopteri > Atheriniformes > Atherinopsidae > Odontesthes > Odontesthes bonariensis. The sequence continues at coordinate 24,460,083 of NC_134523.1, forward strand.
AAACAGTGCTTCAAAATTCCATACTTATTAAGACTTTCAAGACTTGCGCAAGCACCCTGTAATGGTTAATCTGTTTCTCTGCACTTCTCCCACGTGGGTTAAAAAGTGGGTTATTTTACATATTTTATTGTGATTAGAATTTTCCATACAACACAATGATAAAATTATTGGATATTTCTCTTTTTTTTGCTTCCTTTTATGTGAACATGGCATTAAATTACACAGTTAATCACTTTGTTACTCGTTAATGATTTCAGACAGATAATCTGACAGAGTTACAGTTTCTAATTAACTTCAAACATATTTGGACTTTTCTGAAGAATAATTTCTTGTTACGTATATACTGATACCAAAATGAACCCAACCTTGATTTAATCACCAAATTATTGATCTAGATATAAAACAATGTTCATATTTTTAATTGATAGCTTTCAGGGTTGTGTAATTAGACAACACGAGTAAATCAAACTCTACATTTATCTAATCCTAACAATGTGCAACTGTGGTCAAATAAGAAAACATTTAAATTCATTAGAGAACGATGTTACAGCCCATCTTTACCAAGAAGGAAGCTGATTTCCTCTGGGAGGTCACAGTGTCTTTGAAAACAACTCTATAGATGTGAAATGTGTTTAACAGGAACAAAAATATAAATGTGGCAGCCTCCTGTGGACAGGTTTTCATACTGTGGAAATGTCTATAATTATTAGTGACGTAATCAATTAACTTCTAAACTGAACAGAAAATGATGATTTTCAGTTACAAATCATATTTACAATTATCAACCGATGAGATTTGATGAGAAAAGAGTAATTTTATTCTCGCGTTCTTCCCTTTGTCTCCCTTTTATCTTTATTTACAGCCATGTACAGTGAGGGGGACCCAGAGCGCCATTTCGATGCCATCTTGGACCATTTCCGAGTCGGAAACGTAAAGACTTCATAAAGACACATAAAGATATGAGCAAAAAACATTCTATAGTCTAAACTTTTAGGATAATTGATTTGTCAGCCGTTTAGTTTTTCAAAAACTAGTCGGTTTGACACAATAAATGGAAACGTCTGTTGGATCTCTCTCTATTTATATATGTAGAAAATATAATGAGAATATAAATAATATAATAAAATAAAACTCCTAAACTCACCAGCGGCCGCGCTGTGCATTCCAAGGAGGAAGAAGAAGATAAAACTCTTCATGTTGTCCGTAAATATCAGAACTTCTATCAACTTCTGCGCTTCGTAGTCCAATTTTAGTCCGTCTGTGCCTCCATTTTCAGAGTCAAAGCTAAAGTTTGATAGAAGGAAGGATAAAACAGAGAGAAGTCAACACCTACACTCTGTCTGAGCCAATAGGAATTTACAATGAGCCTCAACGTCACTTAAATCTGGGTCAAACTGACCAACATAGGTTTTATTCACGAAAGTGAAACTAAAATCCGTTTTTTTTTCTGCCTTTATGTAACCAGATGGAGAAACTTATGGGTTTCATCTGTAAAGCCCACATTTCTTCTTATAACAGGAGTGTTTAATCTTTGCTTCTTCCACCTTCTGTGTCAGATTTATTTCAGGTTAATGGGATCTAAAGTGCAGAAATGTTGTTTTCTCAGGGGTCACCAGTCCCTCTAAGCTGAACATTAACCTGTGCAGCTGATGATATCTTTGTGTTTGATAATGGCTGATGTGAGGAGACTGAAAACAGTTCAAATCATCAACAAATAAAGTTGTGTTTTGCTTCATGTCACAGTGACTCTCTGAGGTGAGGTGCTCCCTCCTGTGGTTCAAACTTTCAGTTCACTTTCTGTGTTTGGAGTCTAAAAAGTGTTGTTTCAGTTGTTTCTGCTCAAGATAGAGATCATACAGCAGCCTCACTTCAGTTTTACTACTGATATTACAAAAATATCACATTTCTACCCTGAAATAGAATGAAACAGCTTGTTAAACACAAACAGTTCTGTCAAACAGGCTAAATGCAGCTGAGGAGCCATGTGCACTGAAACCTGCCTGAAGGGAAATTTAACACCAGAGTGGATGTTTCAACACTTGATGCTGTTTTAAGTTTTCCTTCTGGTTGGAACTGTTAATATTTCTGAATTAATAACTCCTTAATGGACTTTATATGTATGATAAAATTCAGGTTTAAATGTTTTTAAAACATTGTAAAAATCACATTTTTTTATACAAACAAAGGTAGAACTGTATTCTGATTTTAATTCAAATCTCATTTTCTGTTTATTTTCTTGACACTGAAGCTCAAACCAGAAAATGACACTTCCTGGTCATTGCTGATAAGCACCATGGTCTAAATCAGCTGCATAAATAAAATGTGTATCTACTATTAAACTGTTTGGAAGGGCGTCATTGTAAGGACATGCTGTATTCTGAAATCATCATACCTTTAAAATATCCAATATATTTATGAAAAATGTTTCCTTTATGAAGCAATAAGATTAAAATAAACAATAAATAAATGTAAAAATAGTCGCTTTATTTTATAAAACCACCAAAGACATCCATCCATCCAACCATTTTCTGTAGCGCTGAATCCGTCGGTCGGGTCGCGGGGGGGCTGGAGCCTATCCCAGCAGTCAATGGGCGAGAGGCGGAGTACACCCTGGACAGGCCGCCAGTACCACCAAAGACAGAAAGTGTTTATTTTCCTTCACTTAAAAAAATATTTCACTGAACATTAACTACAAATAACCAATTCCTGTCTGTACATGAACCTTAAATCCATCCATCCATCCACCATCTTCCGCTGGTCCGGGGATCGGGTCGCGGGGGCAGCAGCTTGAGCAAAGGGACCCAGACGTCCCTGTCCCCGGCCACTTCCTCCAGCTCTTCTGGGGGGACCCCGAGGCGTTCCCAGGCCAGCCAAGAAACATAGTCTCTCCAACGTGTCCTGGGTCTTCCCCGGGGCCTCCTCTTGAACCTTAAATCTTCAACTTAAAATGGTCCCAGATTGTTGAAAGAGCGAAGCCAAACTCTGTCACATCCAGAAGTTTGCAGACGATACAGCCATCATGGGGTGTATCAGGGACGACCAAGAGGAGGAGGACAGGAGTCTGCTGAGGAGCTTCTTTCTCTGGTGCCACATGAACAACCTGCAGCTCAACACCTCAAAGACCAAGGAACTGACCTGTTGGCTTGATTGAGGGAGAGGAGGTGGAGGTGGAGGTTGTGGACACCTGCAAATATCTCGGGCTGCAAGCTGGACTGGGCAAGCAGCACAAGGCAGCTGTATAAGAAGGCCCAGAGCAGACTGTATTTCCTGAGGAGGCTGCAGGAAGCTCCTGTGGGTGTTTAACCAGACTGTGGTTCCCAACATCCTCTCCTGCGCTGCGGTGGCAGGGAGACCTCTGTTGGACTGTTCAAAATGCCAAAACAACACTTAATGTATACTATTAATAGAGCATATTACACAATACCATAATATGCTTTCTAATGTTTACTGTTCTCAGTGTTTATATAATTTTTTTATGGTGCTGCACTGCTGCTGGAGCCTTAATTTCCCAGAGGAGGCCTCCTGACCGATTGATGTGCCCTTAAAATAGGCAGAGTAATGAGGGAAGATGAATGAAAACGCACCACACTCGTTCTCCACTTCATTCATATGTAAATAAGTGAGGTAGAGAGGCCTAACCCTAAAGCCTGGTTAGTCGGTAACGCAAGACGCAAAGCAAGAAGAAACGCAAGCCCTTGCGCGGTTGCAAGCCCCCCCCCCCCTTGCGTGCTTGCGTGTGTCACCTCAATTTTCTAAACTTCACGCAAGACAAGACGCAAGCAGAGCTATAGAGTTGCCACTCTTTTTTTTTATTTTTTTTTATTTTATTTTTTTTTTTATTTTTATTTTTTTTATTTGTAACAACACATCAAAAACAAACATTGTAAAGGCGGGGTACAGTGCAACAACTAATCAAAAGAGGAAAAAAAATTATAAGTTGCCATTGAATCAATAGTCCTTTCGGCATTTCGGCTGTTCAGTCCTTCTAAAGAGTTCAAATAAAATTTGAGTTCGTTTTTGAAAGCAACAAAAGATGGTTTCCTTCCTCCCCATTTACATTTATGAATATGGTATTTTCCCAAGATTATAAAAAGATTTAAAATAAAGATATACGGTACACAAAAATCATCTCTTTCAAAGAAAAGTAAAATATCTTTCATACTTAAAGAAACATGACAAGACCATACCTCACAACACAGACGCTCAACCTCAATCCAAAAAAATCTTGAGTAAAAACATTCGTAAAATAAATGACAAATAGATTCAGACGTAATACCACAGAAAACACATAAATCTGGCAGATCAATTTTGAATCTTTGTAAAAGTGTGTTTGTGGGGTAAATTAAATGTAATATTTTAAATGAAACTTCCTTGACTTTATTATTTAGTACATATTTATTAAGGCCAGGCCAAATCTTATCCCAATCAACATAGGCAAACAAGCCATTCCAATAACTTTTACACCTTGGAGTAACAGGTATTTGTATCATCTGTCTTAACCATTTATTATTACATTTTCTATCTCTAATGTTTACACCATTAAGAAATAGATTACTGTAAATGTGTGGATTAGACTGCTCGCAGGGAGCTTGAGATAGTATTCTCATAAAACCATTAGGAATAGCATCAAATACAATACTGTACTCTCTAGGCTGAATTGGGACAGCAAATTTATTTAAAAATTCTGAATATGTAAGGAACAAACCTTGATTGTTAATTAATTGAGAAATAAACAAGATGTCATTACTAATCCAATTTTAAAAAAAAAATAGATTTCTTTTTAAAAGTAATGAGATGATTGTTCCAAATAATCTGTTTGTGAGGTGAGAAGTTGTGTGTGTAGGTCAAAAGCCAACAGAGGAGGACTTGTTTATGAAAATTAGACAACTTTATGGGGAGCTTATTGACCTGAAAATTACAGTGAAGAAGGAATTCTAAACCACCAACTTTTTGGAAGATCAGGTTTGGAATAAGGTACCATATCTTGTTCTTGTTTTTTATATAGTCTTTGATCCAATTTACTTTGAACATTATATTAGAGGAGTGAAAATCTAGTGCATTTAGTCCACCACGATCATAAGGATTACTTAGTATTTGTCTGTTTAGATAATGTGGTTTATTTTTCCAGATAAAGTTAAATAAGGATGAGTCTACTTCTTTGACAAAAGATTTTGGGGCATCGAGAACCCTAGCAGGATAAACTAATCGAGACAGACCTTCCGTTTTAGAAAGTAATATGCGTCCTTTAATAGAAAGGTCTCTCATTAACCATAAATTAAATCGTTTTTTAATTTTAGGGACGAGAGGATGAAAATTGCAGTTAACTCTTTCTGTCTGATCTTTACAGATGTTAATACCCAGATAGGTGACCTTATCTGATACGGGAATGCCTTCAAGTTCAGTAACAGTATAATTGTCTTTTAGTGGGAAGAGAGCACATTTTTTAATATTTAGGTGCAGTCCAGATATATTTGAAAATTCCTTGATACAATTAATGACCTTTTTTATCTGCATTTCATCCTTGAGGAAAATAGCTGTGTCATCAGCTAATTGGCAACATTTTATTTCTTTACCAGAGATATTAATGCCCTGAAAAGGGTTGTTAAATAAATGCATGGTCAACATTTCCATTACTAAAATAAATAAAAATGGTGCAGCAGGGTCACCTTGCTTTATACCTCTAGATATGCTGAATCTGTGAGTGGTACCACCTGGGAGTTTCACTGAGCTATTACAATTACTATATAAAGTTTTGATAGCCTTCTTAAAGAAATGACCAAACCCTGACAAATCTAAAACATCAAATAACGTGTTATGTCTTACTGTATCAAAAGCTTTATATATATCAATAAATAAAATAAAACTGTTGTCAGTCAAAAGTTCTCGATAATCAATTAAATCCAAAATTAATCTAATATTATTACTAATATGTCTACCTTTCATAAACCCAGATTGGCATTCATCTATAATTGAAGGAAGACAAAGCTTAAGACGTTGTGCAAAAATATGTGCAAATATTTTTGCATCATTGTTAATTAAAGTGATTGGCCTCCAGTTTTCAATCAATAAGCAATCTTTATTAGGCTTAGGTATCAGAGTAATTAGACCTTGGCACATAGATGTAGGGAGTTTTCCTATCTCTATAGCTTCTTTAAATACTTGCAACAGAAATTCAACAATGTTATCTTGTAATGCTTTGTAAAATTCACCTGTAATACCATCATTACCAGGGGATTTATTGTTTTTAAGTTGACTAATACTTTTCTTAATTTCATTCAAAGATATATTCTGGTCACATATATTTTTTTGTATCTGGTTTATTTGCCTAACATTCCTCAAGGACGACAAGAAGGGGAGTGCATTACACGTTGGGTCTGGCTCTGTGTATAATTTACTGAAAAATTCTTCAACAAAGACAGATATTTCCTGGGGATTTTCAGAAATAGAATCATTAATTTTTAATTGGTGTATGTTGTTAATGCTGGCATTTCTTTTTTCTAAATTATGAAAGTATTTAGTGTTCTTTTCACCTTGTTCTAGCCATTTACGCCTGGAGCGAACAAAGGCACCTTGCGCCAAGTTTTCATATATATTGTCTAATTGCAACTGCAGATCTGATAGCTTCTCAACATCCATTTGACACATAGAGTCTTTTTCATAAATGGCCATTATCTCCTTAAGAATGTTATCCTGTTGACTTCTTTTTATTCTGGCCATTTCCTTTCCTCTCATAATTGCAATGTTTCGAATCTGGAATTGAGTATATTCCCAGTGTTTTCCAAAAACTTGCTCTTCTTGAGCCTTGTTCCAGTTATCAGTGACAATATCTTTTACTGTTTCCATAAACACCGGATTTTTCAATAGGGTATTATTAAATTTCCATATGTTGAACTTTTGTGCAGTTGTAGAATCATCCATTTGTAAAGAAAGAGAGATAACCTTGTGGTCCGACAAAATTGATGGATTAATTTCTGTTTCGGTCACCTTGTCAATTAGTTCATTTGACACAAGCCAAAAATCAATCCTCGATTTTGTAGACATATCTTTGTTATTCCATGTGAACTTTGTTTGCCCTGGGTTTTTTGTTCTCCATATATCACAGCAGTTCAAGTGCAGACATATGTTTCTAAATTCACAGTAAGAACCTCCTATGGGTCTTGGTGGGAAACAGTCTTTAAGGGGGTCACTAATAGAATTCCAATCTCCTCCAAATATAAGTTTAGCATTAACAAAGGTATTAGTCAGAGCCAGAATCTGCTCCTCAAATTCTTCAAACAAATTCCTGTTTCTCACAGTACCATTGTAACCATAAATGTTACCCAAAATAAAAATATTGTTCATAAATTCGACTACAAGTATGATCCATCTTCCAAAGTTGTCACATATACTCTTACTGATGGTTCTCGTCACCGCCCACCGAAATTCTCGCGAGGGGAAACTGCTGTGCGTCCCGAGAAATTCCAGACCGAGGTTGCAGAACCATAACATGAAAAGTGGTTCGCGACCAGAGCAAAGCAACACGTCAAGACGATAGACGCAGAAGTATAATCCGCCCTTTACACATAGACATAATATAGGTAGACGTCTCATTGACTGCTTCAGCCCGTTGCCGTGACGTAAAACGTCGCCGCCATATTGCTTGGGGGGTCATTTGGACCAGAGGTCTGTCAAACAAGCGCAAGTTGCTGGGAGCATCGTTTTTTCTGGATAAAAATCACGATTGTCTTACATTTTGCAACCGATTTCACTGAGTCGTTTTTACATTCAATGGTGTATGATCTACGTGGAGTACCCCCCAAAAGATTTGTCTCAATGTTTGAATCTCGCTAATTAGGCTATAACCTCCATAGTAGACACATGTGCATATGTCTATAATAATCGCTGATACACGCTCACTTTTCTTGTACTCCCACAGCTCGTGCACAAATCTAAACTATCGAAATGGTGCTTCTTTAGCTACTACGTATTGACCATCATTAAGAGAAATGGCCTACAAATCAAATAGTGAGACACTGGCAGTCAGTCTGTTTTTTATAGTTGCGTTTCAAATATGTGCATTGAGAAACCACCTTGAACAGTGCAATTGACAATAAACAACATTACAAAAAAAGACAATGGTGAACAAACATCAAAACAGCTGCAGCTTTCTATATTTCTATAGCAGTAAAGTATGCATATCTCAAAATATTTAAATAGTCTAATATAAATACCATAATATATAATATAATATAATGACTCAGTATTATGTATTATGTGATGGAATAACATATGTGTATATATATATATATATATATATATATATATATATATATATATATATATATATATACAGTCAAGCCCGAAATTATTCATACCCCTGGCAAATTTTGACTTAAATGTACTTTTATTCAACCAGCAATTTTATTTTTGACCGGAAACGACACAGGCATCTCCCAGGAGATAAAATTTGCAAGGGGTATGAATAATTTCGGGCTTGACTGTATATATATACAATCATGCTCATAAGATTTTCACATCTAAGCAACAGTGCAATTGACAATAAAAAGTAATTTCCCAAACAAAAACTTCTGATACAGAAGACAAATGTAAACAAACATCAAAACACCTGCTGCTATTATAAATAAATACCATAATATTTCAATAGTTTAATTCTAATACACATATAGTAATATAAAATATAATATAATAATTTAAATATGTATGTATATATTTGTATATATAAGCTTGTATCTTGGAGCTAGAACCCTTTAAAAAGTATGGTTTTGCTAAGCCTTTTTCGGCTGTTGCCACTCTGTAATTCCAGTGTTTTGAGTTTGGCTATGTGGTGCAGCCTGAGTTTGTGAAATGTGGACACAACCAATGACAACAGTGAAAAGTGGTGGTTGTCTATACCAAACTGTGTGTCCTGAATGTGCTCCTTGAGCAGAAACACATCATCTGAGCCAATTTCAGCCCGGACAAACTGCTCTTTTACCGACACACTGACAGCTTGCCCCGATACAGACCGGCGATCTTGACGCAACTGACTCCCTAGCAAGATGGCGGCGACATTTAACGCGACCCAGAGGCGAAAGGGGCGTCTACCTATAATATGTCTATGGCCTTACATGGTATAATTTAGGGCGTGGAGTATGCAAATCTACTATCCTCGTGCACGTGAACTTAAGATACGCACGAGTGGGATTCATCATTTACGCAGGTCGTTTACACACTTTTTCCGAAGTTAAGAGCGCTTGTTGAATCTGACGTGGCGTGTTTGTACGAGACCTTCTTACGAGAAAAAAGTAAGAGAAATTTAGAATAAAAATACGAAAATGTTCTTGCATGAGGCCCATTGACTGCTGTACTCGCACCTTTCTTCCAACAGCCCAGAGCCACCTCTGCTTTATTGTTGCCTGTATTAGACATCCCATATTTTTCTTATATTAGCTTTATGAGATCTGCATTGTTGAGAATTTAATTCATGTTGTCTCATTAATCTTTCCACTAACACATGCCATCCTATCAGGGTGCAGAACAGCATTGACCCAGGGGAGGTATAGGTGGCGCCATGACAAGGTGTTGGCACAGCTCGCAGATATCCTGGAGCAAGAGAGGGGGAAGAAATGCCCAGCCAAAACAAAACCGCTGTTGAGTACCATCACCTTTGTAAAAGAGGGACAGAGACCAGGCGCCCAAGGCCAAGCCAAGCAGAATCTCCTGCAGACAGCCCAGGGATGGGGATTGGAGGTTGACTTAGGGAGGAAACTCCATTTCCCAGAGGCGGTGCCGTCAACAACTCTGAGACCAGATGTCATCATGTGGTCTCTAGAAGGTAAGAAGATCATCCTGGTGGAGTTAACAGTCCCGTGGGAAGAGAACTGTGAGGAGGCGGCAGAGAGAAAGAAGGAAAAGTACCAACAACTTGTCCAGGACTGCCGGGACAAGGGGTGGAGAACATGGCTGATGACAGTGGAAGTGGGTTGTCGAGGATTCCCAGCTCAATCAGCGTGGAATCTAATGACAAAGGTGGGATTGAGAGGCCACTTGAGGAAAGCAGCCGTTCGTAGGTTGGGAGAAGCGGCAGAGAAAGCCTCCTGTTGGCTCTGGCATAAGAGAGAGGACACTAGCTGGAAGCCTGGAGGAGGGGGGCAGTGACTTGGCCAAGCACTGCTGACCCGCCAACTGGAGAGTGTTGTGGTTAAGGGTCAAAACACTCTGAGAAGGTTGGGGACCACCTGATGACCCCTCCCCCAGGTCAAGGCTCGTCCATGAAAATGGATTGATAATAGCATCTTTGATGTATTACAGAACATTGGACCCCACTCTTCCTCTCCTGCTCCTTCTTATCTCATTCATCTGACCTCCCATCTGTCTGCAATCAGAACCTTCTTCATCCCTTTATTAGCAGTTTCTTATGTACAGATGTGTGTTAGCTTGGATGCACATGTGATGGGGTGCACTAGGTCATTTCCTGAACACACCCCTGTGTTCAGGCCACTCCCTTCCCCTGATTAGGCTGAGGGCATTTAAAGCACCTGTGGCCTCCTGACTTTGTCTGCCCAGAGTCAGGAAACCAGCCGGAGGGTCCTCAGCAGGACGTGCTGGAGAGCTAGCTGGTCGACGGACGTGACGTGGTGGGGATTTGAATTCGTAGTTCGGAGGAGTTGGAGGTTTGGAGTGACGTGGCGGTTGGCATAAACTGATTTGTGACTGGATTGTATGGCGTCTCAGGGTGAAGACGAGGGAGATGATGAAATGGATAATGGAGATTGGAGTCATGTATGTGGTAGTGGTAGGTCAGGAAAAGAGAGAAGGACGAAGGAAGATAATATGAGGGGAACGCAAAGTAGTAAGCGAAGTCTCGAAGGAAATAGCTCAGACGAAAATAATATAGTGTGTAAGAAGGTTGTCAGGGAGGAAACCAAAATAATTATAAAATTCAGGAAAGAAGATGAGGGTATTCAACTAAGTCCAATAAATTTATCGAGGGAACTAAAAAAGAAGTTTGGTGAGTTGATTCTGGCTAAGATTCTAAGAGATGGAAATCTGTTGATTATAGTGAGAGAGAGGTATAGGATACTTTGTGTCAAAAAAAAGATTTATGGGGGGTAATAAAAGTGTGATTTATGAGGGGGGTAATAAAACTGTCATTTATGAGAGGCAATAAATGACGTGTGACCTTTGATGTACGTATTCCCGGGCACATCAAAGGGTTAGCTAGGGGTAATAAAAGTGTTATTTATGAGGACGGTAATAAAAACGTCATTTATGAGAGGCAATAAATGACGTGTGACCTTTGACGTGTGACCTTTGATGTACTTTGATGTACGTATTTCCGGGTACGTCAAAGGGTTAGCTATATCATGTGGCAGAGGGGGTGGTTTAGGGGGGTTTGTATTCACAGTATTTGATTCTCACAGCGGGTGTCAGCGAATGGTCAGACATTTGGTTTTTCTACATTTGGCTTCAAAGGGGTCGTTATTAGTACAATGAGATAGAATGAAAAAACATAGTTATATGTAAATTGTCCCCATGACTTTAAGAACCAATGAGATGACAGGAGGGTGGGGTTTTGGTAATGGATAAAAACCCAGATGGGGTCTACGTGTAGAGAGCGACAACGTTGTGAAAGATAGCTGATTCACAATGAGTAGGACAAGGAGCCGTGCGGTTAAAGAAGAAGAAGAGAAATCTTCCCAAGCGGCGGAGCGTTTATTTACTCGGCGCTCTCTCATTTGTGAGACACCGGTAACGATATATCAAGATCCTCCACTGATACCAAATGCACCGAAAAGGAGTATGGTGTTCTTGTGCAGGACCCAGCAACCCCCGCCTGAATCTCTACATCAAGAATGGTCGTTGGAGTCCTATGGAATGCAGGGAAAATGGGGGTATGTGTTCAAGTATGAAACAGGCGACCTCTGTCTGTATCAGCTCGATGCGGATGATGAGAAGCTGGGACCCTTGACCAGTGTGGGCACGCTAACCTCCAACGACTGGGGAGTGTTGAAGCTAGCAACCCCCCGTTCTCCTGGAGGTTTGGATCCATCTGAGAATGCGACAACCGTGAAGGAAGACCCTGGAGAAATCAAGGGGGCGTCTGCAGCTAAACGCCCGAGATTGATGACACCTCTAAATGACATCGAGCTAGCCCAAAGAAGGATGGCTTTCAATGCGGTGTGGCAATCGAGAACAGCCGTCACTGGTCGCTGGTTCTTTCGTGCAAGCTACCGGAAACCTAATGAGAAGGATGACGCTGATCTTTTTGTTCTTGAGTGTTTTAACTCAGACTGTGGTGTGTTTAGGAGGGTGCTAGCAATACCTCGAGCTGCATGGGTGGACAAGATGAAAGAAATAGCGGATCGAATTTCCTTGCTCTTCCGGAGCTGTCAGAATTGGGTTGAAATTCTGGCAGTCAAGAAGACTCTGGCTCTATAGACACGCCTCCAATGAGGTGTTACCTCATCATCCTCCACCCCCCAAACATTAACCACACCCATTCCTCCAGGTTTATAAAAGAGACACTCCATCACACACTCTTACCCAGCGATCGAGACAAGGAACAGGATGAGAACTAATGCGCAGAAGACAATGTCAGGGGAGATCCCTGAATGCAGTTCACTGGAGACTTCTCCGACGATCTTGGTGCAGCCTGGGAGCCCGACAGCATCACCGCAGTCTGGATCACCAGACACTGGTAGATACAGCATGGAACCGTATCACCCTCCTTCACCGTCGCCTTCACCCGAAAACTTCTCCTCCTCCTCCTCTTCTCTCGAGATTGAGTTCTCCTCCACGGCACCTGATGACTGCGTCTTAACGCTCTACCGGGTAGGATCAAGCATCAACACCATGGCCATAACACCAGAGGAAGTTGAGTTTGACGAGCAGGAGGACTCCCAACTTCCATCAGGCCAGGGTGCATCGGCAGGCACTCAGGATGACCGTGGAGCGGAGGACGTGGATGGAAGAGGAGAGGGCGAGGATGAATTTGATGGGTGGGTGCACACAGGCTTCATCAAAGTTGTAAAAATTGCCGTGTTGCATCTCTTGAATGAGACCATCAAAAAATTCATGGTGGAGTGTTGCTACGGGTGCAGCGTGGACCATCCCAGTTTACGGCAACATCAGTGTAAGGATGTGGTGGAGGATGATTTCTTCCATACCAACTACTATAGACTGATGCGTGAACTTTATAATCAACGATTCGTTGCTTCTATTCAGCATCTTCTGACTGCGCGCAGGATTCGTGAAGACGATGGGAGAGTCAGGGCTGTGGCAGAAGCTTACTTGTATGAACTGACGCTGATGAAACAAATCTATACTCCTATTCAGGATATGTACGAGCAGTTGATTGGAGAGGATGCAGAGAAAATGCAGCAGCTTCAAACCATGACAAAGTTTTGGGAGGGTTGAAGGAGAGGGTTATAACTTCTTTTATTTTTTTCACTGACTCATTTTATAAATGTTTAGACTAGTGATGTAATCATGTGTGATGTTGTTATACCATCTAACTTTTTTTTTTTTTTTTTTTTTTTTTATGCTTTTTCATGAATATGTATATATGTGTGTGTGTGTGTGTGTGTAATAAAAAGATAACGTTGAAATATAGTTGCGTTTTATGTTTTTTATCAGTACATCTGTGAACCTGCATAAGACAAGATGACTGAAGAGAGATTAATGAAAAAGGTTTACTACGATCCCGGCTGCCCTGGTAGTTTTGGAGGAGTAGAGAGGTTACGTAAAACTGTACAGTATGAAAATGGTGAGAAAGTTACACGTGAAAAAGTTGAAGAGTTTTTATCAAAGCAGGACACGTATACTCTCCATAAACCCGCGAGAATACATTTTCCGAGAAATAGAGTTTTTGTCACTAGCCCTTTAAAGCAATTCCAGGCAGATCTCTGCGACATGCAGTCCCTGGCGGAACACAACGATGGTTATAATTACCTATTAACAGTTATTGATGTATTTTCAAAAAAGGCATACGTTCGCACTCTCAAGAGAAAAACCGCTGCAGAGGTGGTGAGGGGTTTTGAATCTGTTTTTAGAGAAAGTGAGACACCTAAAAAACTTCAAACAGATGCTGGTAAAGAATTTTTTAACAAGAAATTTAAGGCTTTATTAGAGCACCATAACATTAAACATTTCGCCACGCCTAGTGAAGTAAAAGCATCAGTGATTGAGAGGTTTAACCGGACTTTAAAATCGAGGATGTGGAGATTTTTTACTGCTAACAACACCCGTCGATACCTGGATGTCCTCCAGGATCTTGTGAAAAGTTACAACCATAGTTACCATTCAAGCATCAAAATGTTACCAGTGCAGGTGACTTTAGAAAATACCCTTCAAGTGTTTAAAAACCTGTACGGAAGTACTTCAGGTCAGCGACGTCCAGACACCAAGATGAGATTTAAAATAGGGGATAGTGTAAGAATATCTAAACTGCGAGGTGTGTTTGACAAAAAATATGAACAAAGTTATACAGATGAGGTGTTTACAGTGAGTGACCAGATTGCCCGATCTCCTCGTGTATACAAACTCAAAGATTTCGATGGAGAACCTATCGAGGGCTCCTTTTATGCGGAGGAGCTCCAGAAAGTCCAACTGAGTAAAGATAAGATGTACCAAGTGGAGGAGGTGTTAAAACGACGCACCGTCAGAGGTGTAAAACAGGTCTTTGTCCGCTGGAAAAACTGGCCCGAGAAATTCAACAGCTGGGTTAGAGCCGGCGACCTTTGCGGTATATAAGAGATGACTTCACCACCGCCCTCACCATTGACTTTACACCATGAACCGAACGGTAGAGGATGAAGGGTTTTATGTCACCCTGCCGTCTAATGCCAGTCTCAACGTTTTTAAGAATAATTCTAGCTCAAGCTTCCGTGTCGACTTGGCCCAACACATCGACTTACAGGGTTCGTGGCAGGTTGCCTTAACAGAGATTTCTTATCCACACACATGGCACAATGTTCCGAGGGGTCAGGCTTATTTTGAGTGGAGAAAGACGGGTGCGGAAAAGGTACACCGTCAGAATATAGGATGTGGGTACTTTAAAGATTTGTATCAACTCAGAGCAGAGATTGAGGGTCACCTTAGAAAAATAGATTCTGATATCTATCTCCAGCTAAATACGGTTGAAAATAGACTTATGTACCAGGCCGGCGGCCAGTATAATCTGCGTTTTTATCAACCAATGTGCTACATGTTAGGTGTAGAGCAGGGTAAATGGATCATGTTTGATACAAGGGTGGCACCTCACCCGATGGATTTAAAATCAGGTTTCTACCAGCTTTATTGTTACAGCGATGTGGTTGCCCCACAAATTGTTGGTGATGCGTACGCACCTCTCTTACGAACAGTTAGAGTAGAGGGGAAGTTTGGTGATATAATCACGCATACTTTTAACCCAGTCAACTATCTACCTGTAGCAAAGAGACACATTGAAAACATTCAGATCGAGATCAAAACAGATCAAAATGTTCCGGTAAATTTTACTTACGGGAAAACCATTGTGAGATTACATTTTCGACCGGTGAAAACGCAGCACGTTATGAAATGACGATCATTCAGTCGGATATCACAGAGAGAGTAAGACATCAAGCAAACGTTAAGCCAGAGGTGATACCTGTATCAGAAAAAACAAAACAAAAACAAAACGATAACGAGACACAGCAGCATGGTTAAAATGAACATGCGGGATGACCCGCACCGTTTTGTGAACTATTACCAAAACCAGGTCGGAGGAACTTTGCCAGGCTTTTACGGAGCACCTGTAATGTACGGTCGGGGGATAGGGTCTATTTTTTCAAAATTATTTCGCTTTGTTGCGCCCTTAGTTAAAAGAGGTTTCGCTATAGCTAAGCCGCATCTGAAAACAGCGGCTACAAATATTGCGTCAGATGTCGTGGGTAAAGCCATGAGGAAAATATCGGGTTCTACAGACACGGGTGGTCAGGAGGGGTCGGGGGTAATGGTTATGTCACGAAGACCTAGGAAGCGACCACCGGGTGAACGTGTGAGGAGAGTACAAATACAGAAGGCGGCTAAAAAGAAGAAGTCAGTTGGAAAAAACAGACCTAGGGGTAGGAAGTCAGCACGGAGGAGAGATATATTTCACTGAATCATAAAAAGAAAGAGCAGAGGGTGAGAATAAAACATGGCTCTTTTACATCACAAATCCCCTGAATGCACCCTGGCAGAACTGGACTTGTTTTCAGTACCCATGACCCAGCTATCTATCGAGGATAAGGTCTACACAGAAATTATGCCAATTTCCGCCATTACTGAGAACGGACCGATTGAGTTTTTTATACCTGGAGATGGTGAAAAATATCTTGATCTGAATGACACCTTGCTACATCTCCGTGTTAAGATTACCAATGCAGATGGAACTGACCTGGCGAACGATGCACCAGTGGGCCTCATCAATTATCCTCTCAATACACTTTTCAGTCAATGTGATGTTACTCTGGGGGATAGATTAATTTCACAATCCAGTGCCACACATCCTTATAGAGCCATGATTGAGACTTTACTCAACTTTTCTGAAGATACATTAAAGAGTCAGTTCAGCGCAGGTCTTTACTATAAAGATACAGCCGGTTCTGTTGACTCTGTAGTAACCAATAATGGTCCAAACAGAGGATTAAACCAGAGAGCGGCCTCTACAGCTAATTCCAGAGAAGTACATCTAATGGGGCCTCTCCACGGGGATGTCTTTTTCTGTGAGAGACTTCTGCTTAACTCTGTGGATATGAGAATTAAACTAACCAGGGCTAGTGAAGCCTTTTACCTCATGGGTGCTAGAGATTCAACTTTCCGATTGTTGATATTAGGTGCCTCTCTTTTTATCAAAAAAGTTGCAGTCTCCCCAGCGGTTCGTCTAGGTCATACATCAGCCTTAATGAGAGGAAATGCACTCTACCCTTTGTCACGTGTGAATGTGAAAACATACTCCATTCCTGAAAACTCGAGGATATGTAATCAGGAGAATCTCTTTTTGGGCACGATGCCTAAATATATAGTTTTAAGCATGGTGCATCACGAGGCATTCACGGGGAGACGTGACCTCTCACCTTTTAATTTTAAGCATATGGATATAGAATATCTAGCCCTCTGTCAAGATGGTAAACAAGTTCCCGCCAAGGCATTCCAGCCACAGTTCAACCAAGGCATTTCAGTCAGAGAATTTTACAACATGTTCACTGCTACCGGCCGTCATTTAAAAGACCTCCCTCTGAGTATCAGTCGTGACGAGTTTAACGATGGCTACACACTGTTTGTGTTCAATCTCAACCCTGCCGAAGATACAGAGGCGCTGTCACCTGTTTCCAACGGGAATTTAAGATTGGAAATGAGGTTTAGAATCCCTCTTCCTCATACCACTACTCTGATTGTTTACGCGTGTTACGATTCCATTTTGGAGATTAACTCAAGAAGACAGGTGCTGGTGGACTATTATTAAAAAAGAGTGAGCATGAATAACTATGAGATCGACACCCTGCTGCATCACCTACTGGGTGACCTGTTCTGCGGCGTGTGGGCGTGTGACCAGCTCCCCTTACTCACACAAACGTTTACAAAACCAGCCTACTTTATCGTGAACACGCCGCAGAACAGGTCACCCAGTAGGTGATGCAGCAGGGTGTCGATCTCATAGTTATTCATGCTCACTCTTTTTTAATAATAGTCCACCAGCACCTGTCTTCTTGAGTTAATCTCCAAAATGGAATCGTAACACGCGTAAACAATCAGAGTAGTGGTATGAGGAAGAGGGATTCTAAACCTCATTTCCAATCTTAAATTCCCGTTGGAAACAGGTGACAGCGCCTCTGTATCTTCGGCAGGGTTGAGATTGAACACAAACAGTGTGTAGCCATCGTTAAACTCGTCACGACTGATACTCAGAGGGAGGTCTTTTAAATGACGGCCGGTAGCAGTGAACATGTTGTAAAATTCTCTGACTGAAATGCCTTGGTTGAACTGTGGCTGGAATGCCTTGGCGGGAACTTGTTTACCATCTTGACAGAGGGCTAGATATTCTATATCCATATGCTTAAAATTAAAAGGTGAGAGGTCACGTCTCCCCGTGAATGCCTCCTGATGCACCATGCTTAAAACTATATATTTAGGCATCGTGCCCAAAAAGAGATTCTCCTGATTACATATCCTCGAGTTTTCAGGAATGGAGTATGTTTTCACATTCACTCGTGACAAAGGGTAGAGTGCATTTCCTCTCATTAAGGCTGATGTATGACCTAGACGAACCGCTGGGGAGACTGCAACTTTTTTGATAAAAAGAGAGGCACCTAATATCAACAATCGGAAAGTTGAATCTCTAGCACCCATGAGGTAAAAGGCTTCACTAGCCCTGGTTAGTTTAATTCTCATATCCACAGAGTTAAGCAGAAGTCTCTCACAGAAAAAGACATCCCCGTGGAGAGGCCCCATTAGATGTACTTCTCTGGAATTAGCTGTAGAGGCCGCTCTCTGGTTTAATCCTCTGTTTGGACCATTATTGGTTACTACAGAGTCAACAGAACCGGCTGTATCTTTATAGTAAAGACCTGCGCTGAACTGACTCTTTAATGTATCTTCAGAAAAGTTGAGTAAAGTCTCAATCATGGCTCTATAAGGATGTGTGGCACTGGATTGTGAAATTAATCTATCCCCCAGAGTAACATCACATTGACTGAAAAGTGTATTGAGAGGATAATTGATGAGGCCCACTGGTGCATCGTTCGCCAGGTCAGTTCCATCTGCATTGGTAATCTTAACACGGAGATGTAGCAAGGTGTCATTCAGATCAAGATATTTTTCACCATCTCCAGGTATAAAAAACTCAATCGGTCCGTTCTCAGTAATGGCGGAAATTGGCATAATTTCTGTGTAGACCTTATCCTCGATAGATAGCTGGGTCATGGGTACTGAAAACAAGTCCAGTTCTGCCAGGGTGCATTCAGGGGATTTGTGATGTAAAAGAGCCATGTTTTATTCTCACCCTCTGCTCTTTCTTTTTATGATTCAGTGAAATATATCTCTCCTCCGTGCTGACTTCCTACCCCTAGGTCTGTTTTTTCCAACTGACTTCTTCTTTTTAGCCGCCTTCTGTATTTGTACTCTCCTCACACGTTCACCCGGTGGTCGCTTCCTAGGTCTTCGTGACATAACCATTACCCCCGACCCCTCCTGACCACCCGTGTCTGTAGAACCCGATATTTTCCTCATGGCTTTACCTATGACATCTGACGCAATATTTGTAGCCGCTGTTTTCAGATGCGGCTTAGCTATAGCGAAACCTCTTTTAACTAAGGGCGCAACAAAGCGAAATAATTTTGAAAAAATAGACCCTATCCCCCGACCGTACATTACAGGTGCTCCGTAAAAGCCTGGCAAAGTTCCTCCGACCTGGTTTTGGTAATAGTTCACAAAACGGTGCGGGTCATCCCGCATGTTCATTTTAACCATGCTGCTGTGTCTCGTTATCGTTTTGTTTTTGTTTTGTTTTTTCTGATACAGGTATCACCTCTGGCTTAACGTTTGCTTGATGTCTTACTCTCTCTGTGATATCCGACTGAATGACCGTCATTTCATAACGCGCTGCGTTTTCACCGGTCGGAAATGTAATCTCACAATGGTTTTCCCGTAAGTAAAATTTACCGGAACATTTTGATCTGTTTTGATCTCGATCTGAATGTTTTCAATGTGTCTCTTTGCTACAGGTAGATAGTTGACTGGGTTAAAAGTATGCGTGATTATATCACCAAACTTCCCCTCTACTCTAACTGTTCGTAAGAGAGGTGCGTACGCATCACCAACAATTTGTGGGGCAACCACATCGCTGTAACAATAAAGCTGGTAGAAACCTGATTTTAAATCCATCGGGTGAGGTGCCACCCTTGTATCAAACATGATCCATTTACCCTGCTCTACACCTAACATGTAGCACATTGGTTGATAAAAACGCAGATTATACTGGCCGCCGGCCTGGTACATAAGTCTATTTTCAACCGTATTTAGCTGGAGATAGATATCAGAATCTATTTTTCTAAGGTGACCCTCAATCTCTGCCCTGAGTTGATACAAATCTTTAAAGTACCCACATCCTATATTCTGACGGTGTACCTTTTCCACACCCGTCTTTCTCCACTCAAAATAAGCCTGACCCCTCGGAACATTGTGCCATGTGTGTGGATAAGAAATCTCTGTTAAGGCAACCTGCCACGAACCCTGTAAGTCGATGTGTTGGGCCAAGTCGACACGGAAGCTTGAGCTAGAATTATTCTTAAAAACGTTGAGACTGGCATTAGACGGCAGGGTGACATAAAACCCTTCGTCCTCTACCGTTCGGTTCATGGTGTAAAGTCAATGGTGAGGGCGGTGGTGAAGTCATCTCTTATATACCGCAAAGGTCGCCGGCTCTAACCCAGCTGTTGAATTTCTCGGGCCAGTTTTTCCAGCGGACAAAGACCTGTTTTACACCTCTGACGGTGCGTCGTTTTAACACCTCCTCCACTTGGTACATCTTATCTTTACTCAGTTGGACTTTCTGGAGCTCCTCCGCATAAAAGGAGCCCTCGATAGGTTCTCCATCGAAATCTTTGAGTTTGTATACACGAGGAGATCGGGCAATCTGGTCACTCACTGTAAACACCTCATCTGTATAACTTTGTTCATATTTTTTGTCAAACACACCTCGCAGTTTAGATATTCTTACACTATCCCCTATTTTAAATCTCATCTTGGTGTCTGGACGTCGCTGACCTGAAGTACTTCCGTACAGGTTTTTAAACACTTGAAGGGTATTTTCTAAAGTCACCTGCACTGGTAACATTTTGATGCTTGAATGGTAACTATGGTTGTAACTTTTCACAAGATCCTGGAGGACATCCAGGTATCGACGGGTGTTGTTAGCAGTAAAAAATCTCCACATCCTCGATTTTAAAGTCCGGTTAAACCTCTCAATCACTGATGCTTTTACTTCACTAGGCGTGGCGAAATGTTTAATGTTATGGTGCTCTAATAAAGCCTTAAATTTCTTGTTAAAAAATTCTTTACCAGCATCTGTTTGAAGTTTTTTAGGTGTCTCACTTTCTCTAAAAACAGATTCAAAACCCCTCACCACCTCTGCAGCGGTTTTTCTCTTGAGAGTGCGAACGTATGCCTTTTTTGAAAATACATCAATAACTGTTAATAGGTAATTATAACCATCGTTGTGTTCCGCCAGGGACTGCATGTCGCAGAGATCTGCCTGGAATTGCTTTAAAGGGCTAGTGACAAAAACTCTATTTCTCGGAAAATGTATTCTCGCGGGTTTATGGAGAGTATACGTGTCCTGCTTTGATAAAAACTCTTCAACTTTTTCACGTGTAACTTTCTCACCATTTTCATACTGTACAGTTTTACGTAACCTCTCTACTCCTCCAAAACTACCAGGGCAGCCGGGATCGTAGTAAACCTTTTTCATTAATCTCTCTTCAGTCATCTTGTCTTATGCAGGTTCACAGATGTACTGATAAAAAACATAAAACGCAACTATATTTCAACGTTATCTTTTTATTACACACACACACACACACACACATATACATATTCATGAAAAAGCATAAAAAAAAAAAAAAAAAAAAAAAAAGTTAGATGGTATAACAACATCACACATGATTACATCACTAGTCTAAACATTTATAAAATGAGTCAGTGAAAAAAATAAAAGAAGTTATAACCCTCTCCTTCAACCCTCCCAAAACTTTGTCATGGTTTGAAGCTGCTGCATTTTCTCTGCATCCTCTCCAATCAACTGCTCGTACATATCCTGAATAGGAGTATAGATTTGTTTCATCAGCGTCAGTTCATACAAGTAAGCTTCTGCCACAGCCCTGACTCTCCCATCGTCTTCACGAATCCTGCGCGCAGTCAGAAGATGCTGAATAGAAGCAACGAATCGTTGATTATAAAGTTCACGCATCAGTCTATAGTAGTTGGTATGGAAGAAATCATCCTCCACCACATCCTTACACTGATGTTGCCGTAAACTGGGATGGTCCACGCTGCACCCGTAGCAACACTCCACCATGAATTTTTTGATGGTCTCATTCAAGAGATGCAACACGGCAATTTTTACAACTTTGATGAAGCCTGTGTGCACCCACCCATCAAATTCATCCTCGCCCTCTCCTCTTCCATCCACGTCCTCCGCTCCACGGTCATCCTGAGTGCCTGCCGATGCACCCTGGCCTGATGGAAGTTGGGAGTCCTCCTGCTCGTCAAACTCAACTTCCTCTGGTGTTATGGCCATGGTGTTGATGCTTGATCCTACCCGGTAGAGCGTTAAGACGCAGTCATCAGGTGCCGTGGAGGAGAACTCAATCTCGAGAGAAGAGGAGGAGGAGGAGAAGTTTTCGGGTGAAGGCGACGGTGAAGGAGGGTGATACGGTTCCATGCTGTATCTACCAGTGTCTGGTGATCCAGACTGCGGTGATGCTGTCGGGCTCCCAGGCTGCACCAAGATCGTCGGAGAAGTCTCCAGTGAACTGCATTCAGGGATCTCCCCTGACATTGTCTTCTGCGCATTAGTTCTCATCCTGTTCCTTGTCTCGATCGCTGGGTAAGAGTGTGTGATGGAGTGTCTCTTTTATAAACCTGGAGGAATGGGTGTGGTTAATGTTTGGGGGGTGGAGGATGATGAGGTAACACCTCATTGGAGGCGTGTCTATAGAGCCAGAGTCTTCTTGACTGCCAGAATTTCAACCCAATTCTGACAGCTCCGGAAGAGCAAGGAAATTCGATCCGCTATTTCTTTCATCTTGTCCACCCATGCAGCTCGAGGTATTGCTAGCACCCTCCTAAACACACCACAGTCTGAGTTAAAACACTCAAGAACAAAAAGATCAGCGTCATCCTTCTCATTAGGTTTCCGGTAGCTTGCACGAAAGAACCAGCGACCAGTGACGGCTGTTCTCGATTGCCACACCGCATTGAAAGCCATCCTTCTTTGGGCTAGCTCGATGTCATTTAGAGGTGTCATCAATCTCGGGCGTTTAGCTGCAGACGCCCCCTTGATTTCTCCAGGGTCTTCCTTCACGGTTGTCGCATTCTCAGATGGATCCAAACCTCCAGGAGAACGGGGGGTTGCTAGCTTCAACACTCCCCAGTCGTTGGAGGTTAGCGTGCCCACACTGGTCAAGGGTCCCAGCTTCTCATCATCCGCATCGAGCTGATACAGACAGAGGTCGCCTGTTTCATACTTGAACACATACCCCCATTTTCCTTGCATTCCATAGGACTCCAACGACCATTCTTGATGTAGAGATTCAGGCGGGGGTTGCTGGGTCCTGCACAAGAACACCATACTCCTTTTCGGTGCATTTGGTATCAGTGGAGGATCTTGATATATCGTTACCGGTGTCTCACAAATGAGAGAGCGCCGAGTAAATAACCGCTCCGTCGCTTGGGAAGATTTCTCTTCTTCTTTAACCGCACGGCTCCTTGTCCTACTCATTGTGAATCAGCTATCTTTCACAACGTTGTCGCTCTCTACACGTAGACCCCATCTGGGTTTTTATCCATTACCAAAACCCCACCCTCCTGTCATCTCATTGGTTCTTAAAGTCATGGGGACAATTTACATATAACTATGTTTTTTCATTCTATCTCATTGTACTAATAACGACCCCTTTGAAGCCAAATGTAGAAAAACCAAATGTCTGACCATTCGCTGACACCCGCTGTGAGAATCAAATACTGTGAATACAAACCCCCCTAAACCACCCCCTCTGCCACATGATATAGCTAACCCTTTGACGTACCCGGAAATACGTACATCAAAGTACATCAAAGGTCACACGTCAAAGGTCACACGTCATTTATTGCCTCTCATAAATGACGTTTTTATTACCGTCCTCATAAATAACACTTTTATTACCCCTAGCTAACCCTTTGATGTGCCCGGGAATACGTACATCAAAGGTCACACGTCATTTATTGCCTCTCATAAATGACAGTTTTATTACCCCCCTCATAAATCACACTTTTATTACCCCCCATAAATCTTTTTTTGACACAAAGTATCCTATACCTCTCTCTATAGTGGGGAGTGAAGAGCAGAAAAATAAAGTGATGAATAGTCAGAACATTTGCAAAAAAATGGTGAATGAGATAAAGATATTGGGAGAAGCTAAAATAGCTAGAGGAGTAATTTATGGAATACCGGTGGATGAAGATCTTGAAAAGTTAAAGCGTAGTATTAGTGGAAATGAGATAAGCAACATTAAAAGATTAATGAGAACAGTGGAAGGAAAGAGAGTGGAAAGCCTGTCAGTGATGGTAGAATTTCAAGGAGAAGTTCTTCCAGAAAAGATAAGAGTTGGATGTATGGTCTTTCCTGTTAGGCCATACAATTCTCCTCCGCTAAGATGTTATAAATGTCAGAGATATGGACATGTAGCAGCAGCATGTAAGGGGAAACAAAGATGTCCAAAGTGTGGAGGGGAGCATGGATATGAAGAGTGTAAAAATGAAAAGGATATTTGCTGTAACTGTGGAGGGCAACACAGGGTGACTTATGGAGGATGCGAAGTTAGAAGAAAAGCAGTGGAAATAGAACAGGTTAAAGTTACTCAAAATATAAGCTATGCAGAAGCTGCAAAGAGAATGAAGAAGCCAAGACAGGTGTCAGGGGAAACTATTATAAATACAACATCAGAACAAAGACAGATGAGAACAGATACAGTGATGACAGCTGAGATGAATACAACAGCAGAACAAAGACAGATAAGAACAGATACAGGGTTGACAGCTGAGAAGATTATGTTGTTCATTGCATATGTAATTAACTGTACAGAGCAAGTAAAATATAAAACAGAAAAAATCAAAATAATAGTGAAAGGAGCAGAGAAATTCTTTGGGATAAAGGACATATCTTGGGAGCACATAAATAAAAAGTTGGGGGGAGAAGGGAAGACAGGAGGACAGGTAGATAGAATATAATGTTCATCCTGCAGTGGAATGCCAGGAGTTTAATTGCTAATGGACAGGAGTTTAAGGGATTTCTTAAAGAATTTAAAAAAGAGTTGGATATTATATGTATTCAGGAAACTTGGCTTAAACCAAGTTTAGATTTTGTTATTAAAGGATATGAAAGTGTTAGAAGAGATAGAGAGGGAGGGTCTGGAGGAGGATGTATAATATTTATAAAAAATGGAGTTCAATTTAGAGTAGTAGCTAAAGGAAAAGAATTAGAATATATTATTATTGAAATTTGGACAATAAATGGGAACATTAAAATAATAAATTTTTATAATCCATGTAAAAAACTATCTTTAGAGGTAATGGAGGAACTTGGGAAGTATTTAGAGGGTAAAGTGATTTGGTGTGGGGACTTTAATGGGCATAACTCATTATGGGGTAGTTATAATGATTATAATGGGGAAGTAATTGAAGAAATAATGGATGTTAGAAATTTGGTAGTATTAAATGATGGGAGTGGAACAAGAATTAATTTTAGAAATAATACAGAGTCAGCCATTGATTTGACAATAGTGTCAAATTCTTTAGCAGGTAAAAGTTTATGGAAAGTACTTAATGAAACAACTATAGGAAGTGATCATTACCCTATTATGATAGAAGTTAAAATGCATATAGAGAAATATTGTGTAAATGAGATGAAAAAATGGTGTTTTAGATCTGCAAATTGGAAAATGTTTAGGAATAATAGTGAATTAAAAATACGAAAAGTGGATGTAAATAGTAGTATTGAGGATTTGAATTTTAATATATGTAATGCTATAGTAGAAGCGGCTCATCAAACTATAAGGATAAAAGGAGGGAAAAAGGAAAGGAAGTTGGTACCATGGTGGACAATGGAATGTACTGCAGCTATTAAGAAACGAAATAAAGCGTTTAAAGTATTAAAGAAAAATCAAAACCCTCAGAATTTGAATGAATACAAAAAATTACAGGCGATGGTAAGAAGAACTGTTAAAAATGTAAAAAGAGATTATTGGAGGAGTTTTTGTAACTCAATAGGGAGGGAGACAGAAATATCTAAGGTATGGACAATGATTAAAAGAATGAAAGGAATTAAAAGAGTGACTGGATATCCAGTATTAAATAATGGAGAAATAGCAGCAGTGACAGATAAAGATAAGGCAGAGATGTTAGCAAAAGTGTTTGTTAAAATTCATAGTTCTGAAAATATCAGTGTAGACGGGAAAAAAGGGAGAGAAAAAACAATTCTGGAAAATAAGGAGCTATTGGAAAAAATGGTAGAATCGGATGATGTATTGAATATGGCATTTACAATAATGGAATTAAATAGGGCACTTAAAAAATGTAAATTAACAGCACCAGGGAAAGATCAGATTTGTTATGTAATGGTAAGTAATTTAAGTGAATTTTCTAAAAACATATTATTGGAATTGTATAATCGAATTTGGGAGGAGGGAGAAATACCAAAAAGTTGGAAAGAAGCTGTGGTTATACCAATTAGAAAGCCAGGGAAAGATGAATCAAAACCAGAAAATTATAGACCAATAGCGTTAACATCGAATATATGTAAAATAATGGAGAGAATGATAAATGAAAGATTGATATATTATATAGAAAGTAAAGGACTTATAACAGAGGTTCAAAGTGGATTTAGAAAAGGGAGGAGTACAATGGATCCAATAATAGGTTTAGAGCATGAAATTAGGAAGGCTCAAGTAAATAAAGAGAGTGTAGTAGCAGTATTTTTTGATATTGAAAGAGCGTATGATATGATGTGGAGGGAAGGGTTATTAGTTAAAATTAGAAGAATGGGTATAAGTGGTAACATGTTTAAATGGATTAAAACATTTTTAGAAGAAAGAAAAATACAAGTGAGAATAGGGAAGGAATATTCTGAAAATTTGAATATAGAAAATGGGACACCACAAGGAAGCATAGTAAGTCCAGTATTATTTTCTGTGATAGTAAATGATATGTTTAAGGAATCAGAAGGAGGAATGGGTTGTTCACTGTTTGCTGATGATGGAGCAATGTGGAAAAGAGGAAGGAATTTAAAATTTATTGTAAAGAAGCTACAGGAAGCAATTTCAATGGTGGAAAAGTGGTCATATAAATGGGGATTTAGGTTTTCTGTGGAAAAAACTAAAATAATGTTTTTTACAAGGAAAAGAGTGGATGGAGAAATTAAGTTGAAAATATATGGTCAGGAATTGGAAAGAGTTAAGCAATTTAAATTTCTTGGGTTATGGTTGGATGAAAGAATGACTTGGGGTGTACACATTAAGAAAATAATAGATAAATGTAGGAAGGTTTTGAATATAATGAGATGTTTAGTTGGTACTGAGTGGGGGGCTGATAGAAGGTCATTGAAAGCTATTTATACAGGTTTAATTAGGTCAGTATTGGATTATGGGAGTATAGTGTATAATTCAGCTGCAGATACAAATCTAAAAAAGTTAAATACTATACAATATCAGGCTTTAAGAATATGTACAGGTGCCTTTAAAACATCTCCTATAGCAGCAATACAGGTGGAAATGGGTGAAATGCCTCTAAAAATGAGAAGGGAACAATTATCCTTAAACTACTGGTCAAAATTACAAGGTCAGAAAAAAGATAATCCAACAGTAAAAGTGTTAGAAACAGGGTGGGAAAAAGGAAAAATTAAAAGTTATGGAACAATAGTAAATGCTAAAAGTAGGGAAAAATATTTAGATAAAATAGATATAAGTCAAACGATTCCATTACATACAGTTCCACCATGGATAATACCTGAAGCAAAAGTAGATTTATCATTATTAGAAAAGAAGAATAGAAAAAATTTTAGTTTGAATAAATATATTGTACAGGAACATATAAATCAATATTATAATTATGTACATATATATACTGATGCATCCAAAACTGTAGATGATAGGATAGGGATAGGTATGATTGTACCGCAATTTAAAATTAAAGTGGGGAAAAGGGTAAGTGATGGAGTATCAGTATATACTGGAGAAATGATTGCGGTACTTTTAGCAGTTCAATGGATAGAAGAGGTTAAACCATTAAAGTCAATTATATGTTCAGATTCAAGTTCTTCATTAGTTAGTATTCAAAATAGTAAGTCAGAAAGTAGACCAGATGTATTAATAGAAATAGAACAAACACTATATAGAATTAATATGATGGGGCTTATAGTTCATTTTATATGGGTACCAGCGCATTATGGAGTTGAGGGAAATGAAATGGCAGATAGAATGGCAAAACAGAGTGTAAAAAGAGTAATGATTGATATTAATGTAAGAATGAGTGTAAAAGAGGTAAAGGGTATTATAAAACAAAAAATGGAAGAGAGATGGCAAAAGTTATGGGAGGAAGAAAGAAAAGGTCGTTGGTTGTTTAAAATACAAAGGAAAATAGGGAAAATGAGAAGAACAGAAAGAAGTAGGAGAGAGGAGATCATTATAACAAGACTTAGAATTGGACATAATGGATTAAATAAAAACTTATATATGATAGGAAAACATCAATCAGGGAAATGTGAGTGTGGGGAAGATGAGACAATAGAACATGTTATGATAAATTGTAGGAATTATCAGGTTCAGAGAAATAATTTAATTAGAAAGCTTAGTAGGATGAAAATGAAATTAGATATAGTAGATTTATTGCAAAAAGAATCAGGAAACAGATGTTATCAGGTAATTTTTTATTATTTAAAACGGTGTAGGTTATATAATAGAATATAGTATAGATAAAGTATATAAATGAGGGTATATGAGTAGGGAGTATGTAAAAGTGTAGGCATAAATAGATATATGGGTGTATAGATGAGTGTTGACGTATAGGTATATATATATATATAGGTGTGTGAATATATATGTATATATATATATATATATATATATATATATATATATGTATAAATAAATATATATTGAACGGGTATATATAGATATAGGGATATAGATAAATGTCATGTGATCCACACTCCATATCAGTAGGTGGCGGTACTAAAAGTTGTTTGCCAACCGCCAATATAAAATCTGAAAGAGAGAGAGAGAGACTTTGTCTGCCTCTTTCTCCTCTGGCTGTTGCTGGTCTTGGTTTCCTCTCCCTTTTGGCCTAGTCTTACTGGTGTCTGCATCTAGGTAGGAAGAAAGATATATATATGAACTGTGTGTTACAAGAAAGTGGTACTAATTTGAATTTTCCTTTTTCTTATAGTTGGAAGCACACCTTGCAGTGGCTTAGCCTGTGCACCTTTTTATCTAGGTTGTCGGCTGCTGTTTTGCCTGGGTTTTAGCTTGCTTTTAAGATTATTTCGGACCAACTGGCGTTTTTAATTGTTTAATATTGTGTTTTTCTCTTTTCTTTTAGTGGCATTAGTCGGCTTTAGCGGAGGCTAGGCACGGTAGTGTGGTTCCCCTTCACAAGTTTGTAGTGTTAAAGTTCACTGGGACACAGTTTGCAGTGCTGCACCATTTTGTTATGATTGCTGAGAGCACGCGTGGTGAGTAAGTTGTTGCACTCCTGGAACACACCCTTTGGTAGGCTGCCTCCCTATAGCTGGCTTCTGTTCACCCCTTTTGTTAATTTCAGCATAAGTGTTTTTCTTTTTTAAAGAATAAATTTTAGTGCTTGTAAAAGATATTTGTTAATAAATGTTATATTTTCATAAGTTGAGTTATTTTGTGCCATTAATTCCTTTTCTTTTCAGATCTTCATTTAGTAATTATTTTGATTGAAATTAATAAACATCTTATTTTGGAACCACGTTTCTGTCCTGTATATTTGGGTACTGAACTTGTGTTGTCCGCTTGTTGTAAGAGATTTCCTGGGCTGAAATCCCCCAGGTGGCGTTGTCCTTCACCTCCCCTCGCCACACACGCATAATAATTATACCCTTTCCTGTCATATGGTTTAACTGCACACAACTCCTCTTTTGGCAGACCCTGGCCTGCACGGTGGTGTGGTGGTTAGCACTATTACCTCAGAGCAAGAGGGTTGAAGGTTCAATTCCCAGCTGGGGCCTTTCTGTGTGGAGTTTGCATGTTCTCCCCATGTATGCTTGGGTTCTCTCCAGGTACTCCAGCTTCCTCCCACTGTCCAAAAAACATGCAAATTGGCTTAATTGGTGTCTCCAAGTTGTCCTTGAGAGTGAGTGTGCTTGGTTCTGTTTGTTGTTTGTCTCCATATGTCCCTGTGATGGACTGACAGCCTGGGTGTACCCTGCCTCTCACCCAATGACAGCTGGGAAAGGCTCCAGCCTCCCCTGCGACCCTAAAAGGGAATAAGTTGGTATAGAAAATAGATGGATGGACAAGCACAAGCTGCTTGTCACTCGTCTTAATGTACTCAGACATTTCACCTCCACTGTCTTTATAAAGCACAGTCCTTCTTTCTCTTTCTTCTGTGTATCATGTTCAACTTCTGACTAATCTCTCCATGCACATTCAATTTGTTACATCTTTGCCATATGTTACAGTCTGATCTTCATCCCTGGTCTGAGCATCATCAACAATGTTTCTGGCACAGATGATCAGCTGTGGTCACCTCTGGAACTACAGCTGTATCATCTTAATCCTTCTCTAGACTTGTATTGCTGGGATACATTTTCTGTTACTGCCATATAGTAAAGCCTGTTTCTAAAAAACAACTTGTCATTCAGTATTATCCCTGTACAAAGTGTGTTTGAAATAATCTACAGTTCTGTAAAATAACATCAATACATTTAAATAAAAAAAATACATATGACAGCTTTTAATATCATTATTTTCTGTTTCTATATTTTTACAAGATACTAAAGCTACATGACCTAAAACTTCTTTTTGTTCAAAGTTTTCAGTTAAGAATCATTTCTACAGATAAAGGCCATGTTCATTTAATCTGTGACACCAGTAAATACTCATCAGGCAGCATTTATGAAACTGCAGCGTCACTCTGTTGGACATGTTGATGCTATAAAGAATTATAAAAAGACACAGAAATTTGGCTTTTTGGAGACTTTATTTAAAGGCAAGAAAACTTCCAAAATTAAAAGAAGAGACATAAAACTGACATTTCTCCATTAAAACCAACACAGGAAGTGATTTGAGCCCAACGGCTGAAGTTTCAAATGTTTACAAATCAAAATAAATCCCTTTTCCCAAAATATCTTCAATGCACGATGAAAAGCATAAAATAATTAAAATCTCAGATAAATTTATATCAAATCAAAGATAAAAGAAAACCTCTACTTTGGAGTAAATTTTAAATCAAACTTAAAATCATCATTTACTTCAACCTAATAAAATCAAAACAGAAGTTTTATCACAAAGAAACATGAAAGCAGAATATTTACACATTTGTAATATAATTTGGGCCAATGTTCATATCTGTTATCTGTGCACATACATGAGCAGTATCTGTAATGTTATTTTCCATTCTTATAGATTCTCTGGAAATAAACTAATAAGTGGCATTAACCAGACAGTAATTCTGTTTAATTACTGAGAATCGAGATATTCATGAGATTAATGCAAAACTAAGAAGTTTCCATCCTGATCCTCATCAAACAGGAACAATTTACCATCAGGAGTAACTCAGATAAACCAGTTACACTGACTGCTGTCTAAAATCTGCACTTTAAACGTCATGTTTTTAGCTGTTTATGATTGATACCATCATGTTTTCAGACCCTAATAATATAGATTTATAGACTAGATGGATGCATGCATGTTGTCCGTCTCTTTAGTTGTTTTTATGTAAGTGTGTATGCTTATCATCAATATTGATAACTGACTGATTAAAATACAAGAAAACCCCAAAACCAGGAATAAAAGTCTGTAAGTTGTAGAACTACACAAAGACAATTAGATGCTGATTATTTTTGCTTATTTGAAGAATATTGCGATTAATATTTTCTGTCTCTTCTTGTAAGAATATAAAGAAACTCTTTGATTTACCAGAATTTAAACAGTTAAACAATGGAAACGACCTCATTCATCATGATACCAAATCCAAATATTTGCCAAATTTCAATAACTAAGAATTTATAGCCACTTCTCTCATCAAATGTGCAAAACAAATTAATTCATGGTTTACAGAGAAGAGGGTGGTGATGTCGTTCCTTATTTCAGTGCAAACTTCATAAACCTGGAGAGACACAAAGATAAAAGATTACACAAAACAGAAATCACTGTTTGTATGTAGGTCTAAATTTAAAGTGTTCATATGACCTGAAAAATAATTTTACCTTGAACAGTGTTTACCTAGAATGCTTTTTAAGCAGAAAAACTCTTGTTAATTAGTTTAAACCATAAATGTACATTGATTTTCACCGTCAGATGTGAACATTTCTGAATAAAATCCTTTGTTTATTTCTTCAAATAATCTGTCAACTTTACATCATTTAGTTTAAACAGTAATGTGAGAATATAACTTAAAGTCGGACTTATTTAACAGCTTTTGTTACTACACAATTAGTTTGAGATCAGATGATTTATACAAAATAAATGTATCACTTACCAGATGGAACTAGGCTGAAAGTAAAAGAAGAAAAAGCTCATTATTACAGCTGTTACAGATTTAACATTCTCATACAGATCATGTCTTACAGCATCTTGTAATATTCACATTCTCATGAAAATGGCTCAGAGTCGTTCACTGCTTATTTCTAATTGAACCTGATTTTGTAATGGAAATTTTTCTTCTTCCAATTCTATGAGGTCAGTTAAGTCTGACCTGTGTTGGTCTTGATTTTTGTTTTCTCCAGCTTAGTGGCGATGTCTTCCGCTCCAGAGAGCTGAAACAAACATTCGTACTTCATCCACTCTTCAGTTGGAACAGATGACAGATCCAAGTCAGCGCTCATCTGGAAGGTTCCATCATTGTTGGGGAGGACCTCTCCTCTGACCACACCCTCATGAATCTCATCTCCATCTTTCCTCCAGAACAGATCAGCTCTGTTAGGATAGAAACCTGTAGCATGGCAGCTGACTGGAGAGGAGGCAGACTTCTGGAGGAGAGACACTGAGGGGAGCTCTGAGGAGGAAACACAAAGTTTGTAGCTTCTGCTTTCATTGGGCGAGATGCAGGTTACGCCCTCGACGGGTCACCAGTCCATCACAGGGCCACACAGAGACAAACAACCATGCACACTCACTCCTAGGGTCAATTTAGAGTCACCAATTAGCCGAACGTGCATGTTTTTGGATGGTGGGAGGAAGTCGGAGTACCCGGAAAGAGAACCCACGCACACACGGGGAGAACATGCAAACTCCACACAGAAAGGCCCCAGCTGGGATTCATACCAGGAACACTCATGCTGTGAGTCGACAGTATTAAAAACCACACCACCGCACAATCTGTACACTGATTCAGGTGGGATTCTACCTGTTCTCATCAGAGAGCTCCTCCCATAGTTCACATACTTCTTCAGCCAGTCAGGACAGATCTGGTTCAGATAATTCTTCTCCTGTGCCATCACAGCTCTGTCTCTGTCCCACTTGTGTTTGGTGATGACAGCCTGCGGTGTTGGAGCGATCCATGTTTCTGTCTGCAGGTCCAGTAATATGAAGTCTTCTCCATCATAACCAAACTGATCATAACCTCTACGAACCTGGTCAGTCTCATCATCCCACTCACAGCCGTACATTCTCTGGAAAATGTGAACACCTGACAGAGGGAGACAGCAAACCACAGAGAAAACTCAACTCAGAGTAAAACCGATGGCAGGAGGTATCTTTTTGGTTCTGCTCATTCTAAAACAAACTTAATATATTTGAAAAAGAAATAACGCTGAAGTTTTCAGTTTCTGTGATATATGCTGAAATATTTTTTTTAAAAGAGGGACTTTTAGAAGATTTCTTGAAAAGTTTTAAACAGCTGAGATGAGGCCCCTCTGTGCCTCTGACAGCAGGACCATCATCACTGCTCTCCTCCTCAGAGACCGTCTTATAAACTTCTCTCTCAGCAGCGTTCAGGCGAGCAGGACGCAGTAAACCCTTAAAAGGTGAAGCTTCTGCAGCCTTCCTCAGGTGTTCTGTCCTCTGCACAGGAAGTCAGCTTCGTTCAGTCTGAGAGAAATGAGTCCGATCTAACAGAAGGCTCCGCAGTCGCTCGTATGAATGAACAGACTCACCTCTCCAGTCTGCTGTGTTTCTTTCTGCTGCCAGATTTTAATTTCCAGCGTTCGTCTCCTGTTTTTCGCTCGTGTTGCTGTGCGCGTCACTCACCTGCAGCTGCCTTCATGTTTTCTATGTAAAGTTTATAATATAATCCCAGAGCATCTAAATGTGTGTGCCCTCTTGTGTGTGCACTTTTACAGGACTAAAACAAAAAAAAAAACACACAATCATATAAAAAAAGCCAAAAATAAATATTACCAATAAACACGAAACATAAACAAACCTTCAGCTTGATTGAAGCGCTGCATTGCAATTTGAACGTTGGCTTTAAAGGTCTGCTGGTGACCCACACAGGTCTGAGTCTGGCTCTCCCAGTACTGTGGATCCTCTGCAGTAGCTGCAGTCATCCAGTCTTGTTTGGGTACGTTTCTGTTGGTGATGCTGTCACAGTGACTTATCTGAACATCATCGACCAACCCAACAGACACATACTCTGGGAAGCCTGAGACTCCAGATGAAGCAGTGTAGAAATACTTCAACAAGTGAGTGACTGTAAAAAAAAAAAGAAGAAGAAATTAATGAGCTATGAACTAGATTGTAGGCTTCTTGATTAAAGTTTTTACTGAGAAATGTTATTGTGAAACACTCCAGAAACACTTTCAAGACATCAAAACTGCTTCTGATGTGAAGATAACAAAAGAATAAACACACAGTTTAGTTAACTTTTTGTTGCTCTATAATGTTAAAGGAACTCGTTCATAAATAACATGAACTTAACATGAATTAATTAAAAATCTGAATCTAAAGTGAAGTTCTATGCAGAGGACACATTTAATCTATAAGAGCAAATCAGCAGAAAATCGGCATGTTACTGTAAATTTAAAAAATGTAATAAATATGATGTAGGAATAATGAAACTGGACAACAACAAATTACAGAAACAGTTCAGGGTTTTCTGTTAGTTATGAAAGCTGAGTGGGGAATTTTCTTTTATTATGACGTCTGAAAACTGAGAAGATGTGTGTGATGTTAGGCAGTTTTTAGGAGCTTTAATTTTGAAATAAAACACCAGATTGTAGCAAAATTTTCAGGGGGCCTCTGAGAAGGTCTACTTTCAATCAAAAGTAAAATGTGCCGAAAATGAATAAGATACTGGAATTTTCCTATCATCATGGCTCCGAATATGGAAATTATAGGTAATATTGGACAGTTTATTGGGGCTTTAATTTTGAAACACAACATCATATTGGTATAATTTCTTTAAGGGTCTTTCTGAGGAGCTCTGCCCCTAATCTGATAAAATAAAGTGGTCTTGAAATCAATTCAATTCAATTCAATTCAGTTTTATTTATATAGCGCCAAATTACAACAAATGTCACCTCAAGGCACTTAAATAGTATAGTCCAATTCAAGCCAATTGGAATTCAATTCATAATCATAATCAGGGAGATTTATTTTAAGATGTACATGAATATATACAGAATAAGAAAAATATTTGAAATATAAAACCAGATTTTACACATTTTTTAAATATAAAAACAGATTTTTCTTGACAGATTCCCAGAGCTGGTATACTGTGGTATACTCTCTGGTAGGTGAGCCTTTATATTTACGTTTAATTTTAAAATGTACCACCAGATTGAGATGATATTGTAGTGTATTGCTGTGGTGTATTGGGAATCTTATGTATGAAATGTAACGGGGATCTAATTTTAAAAATCAAAATTCCCGAGTATTGTGGGAGTATGAGGTGCCTAATGTAAAAAGTTAACTAAGAAGTTATAGTTCACAAATTTTGAGTACTTATCTACATTTCCTCACATTTAAAATGAAAATTAACCTAAAATAACACTGTTAACGTACTTTTAAACAACATGTATAGAGCTCAAATATAAAGCCGACATTTAAATATGAAATCTAATATATAAACATATCTAAATATAAACATTATATCTAAATGTAAATGTTATAACTAAATCTGTTAAATCTAAATCTTAAACGTAAATGTTTTGAAAATATGCTAATTGACCTGCGCATTGTTGTACGCTCAACCAATACACACGGAGAGAAACACACAATCCCCGCCCACAACTGTTGGCTGGATGAGAGATGAGATGAGAGATGAAAGTCATGTTTGACTTTTGGTTTGGGTCAAGAGTTGTGGGCGGGGTTATGTCTGTGTGCGTATTGGTCAAAGATTGGTCAAGGGGCGGGGTCAATTTGCATGTTTTCGAAACATTTAGATTTAAATCAAATAATAGACACGCTTTATATAATTGAGCTGTGTACATGTTTACAAGTCAATTCTAGGTTAAGTTTAATCTTAAATGTGAGGAAAATGTGTTAAATATGAATTTAAGGTCAATTTAGATCAATTATATCAAATTTGCAAGCAATAACTTTTACTAAATGTTTACATTAAGCACCCCATATAGGAATGACACCATATACAGTTTTAATTCTCATTACTATTTATAATATTTTTCAATGTGCAAATCACTGGCCAAATGTGAAATACCATTCAGATGTAGCATGCTTTTACTTTGAAAATTGCTCTTAATTTTGAATACCGAAATCTCCATAAAGTGCGCACAATAAAACAGCGAAAGTGGGTCAGCAACTTTATGAAACACATTTAAGTGAAAGAGTCCTCCGTGTCGCTCTGTTTTGGACAACATATTATTCATTTAAGTCTCTCACATCTTTATTTTTTGTCTTATTTTCTTCTGCACTTTGTATAGAGTTAGTACACTCTACCTTTAAAGTAACGGGAAAATATATATTTTTAAGTTGATCTTGACTTTCATTCCAATAGTTCCTCGTTTTCAGGCTTATAAATAGTCAAATAAGGAGGTTTCGTAATCTTATGAACTTACAGAACTTGTTCTTTCATCAGTGACTGTCATGTAAACCTAAAATTTACAGACATAAATATACGTTTATTTGTTAGTTACAGTAAATCCAGTGCACAACGGTGAACTCACAAGCCGTCACCCCGTGTATTCCTAGGAAAAGCAGGAAAATGAGCTTCATCGTGACCTGCAGTGTCGGTTGCGAGCTAATCTTTAAATCCTGCAAGTTAAAAATAAAGAGTTAAAGTTTGTTATAAAAAGAGTTAAACTGAAGTGAGC
Organism: Odontesthes bonariensis; assembly: GCF_027942865.1. Lineage (NCBI taxonomy): Eukaryota > Metazoa > Chordata > Actinopteri > Atheriniformes > Atherinopsidae > Odontesthes > Odontesthes bonariensis. The sequence goes on from NC_134523.1 coordinate 24,497,275, forward strand.
GTTGATCTGGTTAAAATTTAAACAGAAAAACAACATGTTCAGTGAGTCCGTCACCACGGAAGTATCCTCAGTGATGTAGTTGATATACTTCTATCTGACCAATAGGAATTAAAACATTACTATGAGTCATGAGTCATCAGGTAAAATCTAAGTGCTGGGGTTGTCGGTGGTAAATTAAACTAAACTGAGTTGAAGGTGTTGTCAATTTATTTAACAATTATGTCCCTAAATATGGTATAAATAATCAAAATGTTGTAGATATTCACGCAGTAATATATGACATAACCAATATTCTTATTGTTTATAATTTCATACCGGTTGAAAAAGTTGTAAAAGGTTGATAAATCCTTTATAAATTGAGTTCCTTAAAGATAACACAAAGCACCACAATGAAAACAAGATAAGAGAGAAGAGAAGTGATTTAACACACCATTTGACTTAGAAACACACAGAACTCCCACAGAATAACAGAATGACAACATTTACTGTGAAACACTTTCTCTGGCATTGTGTGTCATTACATTAAAGTAACCCCTACATTCGGACAGTACATGTTATATATGTATATATCTATCTATGATTCTGATGTTTTAATGGTATTATAAACACAGATTCCTCAATGCTGTAATTATTTGGATGAGGCAGAATTAATGAGTCACACTGAAACTACCTTGATTCTAACTTAATAAACTTAACTCTTCTGTTTCTCTGTCAAACCCTGTTAGTGCTTTTCTGGTATGTGGTAAAACAACAAACTAATAACTGGTTTCAACAACAGCTATGTGTGGCAAGGCATTTCTAATCCTGCATGCACTTGTAGAAGTCTCTGACAGCGTTAGAGCTCCACCACTGGCCTGAACAGCACACATCACAGAGCGCCTTTCTTGGAAATCACGTGATGAGTCTGTTTGGTTTTGTTTTTGTGTGCATGACACCCAGACACACACACCAGAAAAACAGACATGTTTGTTATCTGATCTGTCAACACTAGATCAGTATTTTGTCCTACTAGTTTTGCCACATTTCTTTGGTGATAGAAGAGCATCAGTAAACATTCAGCCATGTTAGACTGAAACATGACAATCCTTTAATAAATAGCTTGAACACCTACATATTGCTTCTTTTCTAATAATGTAAACACAACATGTAATGGCAAGACAGATATATTCATTTATCATCTTTCCACATCATTTTTAACTTAAATTTATCCACATGTGGCCGTTTCTGTTTTTCTTGTCCTCATTTCACCCCGTTCTCACAGGCCGGAGTCTACTCCTGACACCTCACAACCTTAGATGTTCACTTGCTTCTCCCTTTAATCATTATTTTCTGGATTTAATGTGTCAAGTGAGCATAAATCAGTCATCCACATATTCTGACCAACCGTAGCCAGGAAATAAATCTGTTCCAGGGCATTTTTGACAAATAAGCAGGCTTAGGAAGTAAGGAAAGGAAACGTTGGTGTGAGTAGGGAACGCGTCCCGATCCAGTACTGCTTGTGTTGTGCAGAGCCGTTTATAGAGACGGCTCTGGTATTGTGTGGCAGTTGGGGCCCTCTTGTGGTTGTAATTTGGAACTTGTTGGTCTACTGATTAAACTATTGCTGAAATATGTTGGTTAAAACTCGTTTTTTTCGGTTTCCAATCATTTATATATTTTTTGCATAATTGTATTTACATGGCAGCCTTGCAGTGAAGTATTTAATTTTGAAATTATGACTGGAATTTGTCATTTTTACCCAGCTAACTCACAATGTATGAGAAAGTGAAACTAAACATGAGGTCGGGCTTGCAGGGGAAAACCAGCCAGCCTCTCACTCACTTTCGTCCCTCTAAGTGCAGACTTTATCTGTAAAGAATAGACCCGAGAGCGGAGGGAACATTACCAACCATGACGAACTTTTCTACGATTTATAAACTATCACTGGTTGCCGTTGCCTGCCTCATCCACGGTAAGCTAAAAACGCTAATTTCTGTTTTATTACACCGACAAAATGCAGCGTGATACAGAAGAATTATCTTTATGCGTACAGTAATGTTCCATATGGCATATAAGGTGCGCTAATTTCCGTTTTTATACGACCTATGCATGAACGAATCAGCAATGGTGGCTAAAGCTTCTGCACATTTAAGCGATTAAAAGAGTAAAAATGTGTGTTTAGTGAGCCATGTACATGCCGAATTTAACACAAGGTCAAGTTATTTTGTAAAACGTCTTAATTCATGTCTTAGCCGTATATTTGTTTGTGCTTACAGAGGATAATGTTAAAATTAGTCATTTGAAAATGGAGTTTGGTGTAAAGTGTCGTCACGACAAAAAAAAAAACCCAGCTGATATTTCAGCCATTTTTTAGCTGAACACGAATTTGTTTACTTAAGTTTGTCATTTGATTAAGATACTGAAGGTGTGAATAGGAAATAGATTTTAAAAACTAACTGCTGTTCAGTGTAGATTAAATCCATTTTGTTCTTTGTAAAACATTGAAGCTTTTAGTTATGTAAGGTCTAATGTGGCATTTTATATTTTACATTTCTTGTGCCATTTGTTCTTTTGTCCTCCACTTAGTTTCCTCAAATGTTTTAAGGACACACTGCACACCATGCTGAGATATGCCACGTTTTCAGCTAACAGCTCTTTGGGAATCACCTTGTTGCTGCAGAAATCCTGTTTTCTGTCTGTCAGACTGTGTTATCTTTGCTGTTTTTCACAGATGCAGCTAAAGAAATGGGAACAAATTATGTGTCTTTGTGACAGGCTGCTGGGAACAAAGTGCCTAAAGATCCAGTTTAAAATGGCCTCTTTGTTAAGTTGTCTGTTATTGCTCAAGCCGACTAAAATATTGTAAGAATGTCTGGCTGCTTGGGAGCAAAATATAAAGAAATGATGGGCACATACACATGTTTTAGGTTCTAATTCTTTGGAAAATATCTAAGGAACCCCAGCATGTTACTGTGGAATATATTGTCATAATGTAATGTAATCCGACTGCAACTCTCCTGCTTTGTGGTGTTGTTGACTGACCGTCAGTGTCTTGTTGAATCTTTTGGCTGAAGCCTGCAGCAGCAGCTGTCCAGTGTTGGAGTGCTGGTTCGTGCAGGAGAAGGTGGGTCGAGGAGGAGGTCTAACCGGGGCGACAACGCAGGAGAAAGCCCTGCTTCACATCAGAAGGGACGCACAAAGCCAGGGTGCAGAGTCCCAGCGGGCTCCATCGGACATCAACCCCGACAGAGTCTACACTTTTACTGGTGAGTTCAGCACGAGTCTGAAGAGGGTGTGGGGCCACACATTCGTCTGCAAGATGTAGAAGATTTTTCCATTCTTCCGTGTGGGTCCTGTCACAGGGATGGCCTCCGTGACACATTTTTCCAGCAGCCTTTTGGCTTTTCCAGGTGATCTGCACTAAGCTACAGATGGGTAGTTTGCTCAGGTTTCCCCTGGTGGTGGAGGCCTCTAGTTACTTAGAAGTTACTGAGTTTCTGTGACCTCACAGACTGTAACTATTCGCTTGAATTTCTTTAATTTTCCACACGATCAGAACTCTTTGGAGATGATTTTGAAACCAAACAGGTTAACAAACAGGTTATGAATATAAGACTTTGATTTTAATTAGACTATTATTGTCTTAAAGTCGAACCCAGAGGTCCACAGACCTTCCTTCCACACAGATATGTCATATTTGATCATTTTCCTCAATAGATAAACCACAAAGTGTGTTATTTTGTCTATTTATTTGACATTTTTAAAAAGCTTTTAGGTTTCCTGATGATGTTTAAGGTCATAGAGCTGTAAAATCCATCACCCCATACCCCCACACATCCACCTCCACCCATAGACTGATTATTATAAACCCCTGCAGACAGAGACTCACAGTGCACTGCACTTTTATCTGACTTACTTATGCTGCAATATGTGCAATACAGTCATACAACAATCGGATTGCACTGGAACTTTTTACTTTAACTCATACTATTTTTAATCTCTTGTATATTATTTAGATATCTTTATACTGTGTGCCTTATATCTTTTCTGTATCCAAAGCCAAGAGCTCCTGAACTAAATTTCATTCTGCCTGCATAGTGACAATAAAGATTCTTGATTCTTGATATTGATGCAGCTTTCTCAAACATTCTCAAACCGCTTTAACATGTAAGTCTTTGTGTCCATGTGAATGTATTTTCACCCCACATCCTCTCCGTCTCAGACCCAGCTGCCACTCTGTGCCAGCGGGCTCTCAGCTCTCCCAGAGGCTCAGTCAAGAAGCCCCAGTGTGAGGTCAACCCCTTCCTGCCGCAGCCCTCCAGCCTCAAATGGGTCACCACACTCACAGAGTCGGCCCTCAGCCCCGTTTACCTGGAGGCTGAATGGTTTTCGTCCTCCTTTCAGGGCCTCGATGACCAGCTGGGTGTTTCCACCATCACACGAGCTCCCACGGGATCTAAAGAGCACAATGGTAAAGACGCACGCCAATTAGAGTGAACGATAATTACAATGTTCTTCGTTTGTGTCTGAGTTATGTGGTTGGTTTCCTCAGTGATCCTGAGCGTGACCAGTAAAACCATGTCTGCGCAGTCCAGACTCGGGGTACCCGTTACGCTGGACTGTGGCTTCTGGGCCGACCCTTCCTCGCCTCTCTCCTCGACGGGCTTTGCTGTGGAGTGGCGTTACCAGTTCAGAGGCGACGGACGAGTCGTTCTGGCCTACGACGGCAAGACGGACCGCGTGGCCGATACTCAAGAAGAGGGGGCCACGCTGGACTTTGAGGGTTTGCATGAGCGGGGAAATGTGTCCCTGACCCTGCAGGAGGCGAAAGTGAGTCACTCCGGGACGTATATCTGCACGGTGTATCTGCCGTACCTGCTGGCTCAGGTTGCAATGGAGCTTGAGATCGTAGGTGAGCGGAAAGATTTCTCATGTCTCTGCTTTACTGAAATAAACTGGTTATTCTGTTAGAAACTGTGATAAACACTAACTTTCTCTCTTCCCCTTTACCCAGAACCTCCATCCCTCTCCATCCACCCGTCCCCGCTGCCGCTCGCCGTTCCAGGTCAGACCGTAAACATCCAGTGTGAGGCGTCCGGCTTCGCCCCCCTCCCTCTGGAGCTGAGCTGGGAGTTTAAAGGCGCAGATGGGACGTCCAGGCCCCTGGGAGCGGGCAGCGTGTCGGGCCACCGGCAGGCCTGGGACGGCACCTTCAGCCAGAGCACCAGGCTGGAGCTGGACACATCTAAACTGGACCTGGGCACAGGAGGGGAGGTCACCTGTGTGGCTGTTCATGCTGGAGGCACACGGCGGGCCAGCGCCATCCTCAACGTCATCGGTAACGCGTCCGAACCGTCACTGAGCTTCTATCTAGTGGATACAGATAGATATAGATTATTATGACTCACCGTCATCTGAAAGACCGTTTTAGAGTTTGTTTTACACCTAAATGTTGCAGTTTTTACATTTATTTGAACTGTTTCAGCAGCTGTTAGTGACAGACGTGTCTCTAACTTTACATTATCAACTCTCAGATGCATATGAGCACTTTTTCCTGAGATCGTATCATCCAGTCCTGGATTTATCTGCTAATGGTTGCTTTATGATATGAGACAATGAAAACACACAGACAATAAAGTCATGATCGGATGCACCTATGTTCCTAGATGACAGGCTGGTAGGATGAATTGTTTATTAGGAAAAAGATTGAATAAAATCAGTCAAGACTTTGAGTTTTTTTGTTTTTTTCTTTCCAGGGTTCAGTGGCCCTTCCATTGAGGACTCAATGGCGATGGTTGGAGTGGCGTTGGTGCTCTACGGCCTCATCAAGTTGGTCTCATGGACCTTTATCAGCTCAGGTAGCGTTTATTCATTCCAAGACACAAACAGTCTGGTCACTATTAGGATCAACTAAGTTAGAAAACAAAGAACAGAAAGTAGAAGGTTAACTTCATATTCAAAGTTTCTCTTTTTCTGTTTCTGATTCTTTGTTTTTTTATTTTTCTTTGTTTAGGCTCAGATACGGCCGGTACACCAGATAAGGTGATGTCACTTTTCTGACTCTTTAGAGATAAAAATCTGGAGCTTTTTTTTTGCTAAAGATACATCTGAGCTGCTACTTGGTGCTTCCTCTTCTAACTTTCTCCTTCTCCCCCTCACAGAAGGAGAAGTAAAGACGAATGAAGTCAGCTGAAGTTTGTCATTAAACCACTGAATGTTGATCTCGGATGGGATGCAGCAGCAGCTCTTCAGACCTTCTTCTGCTGATGATGATGTTGTTTCTTTACAGCCGGTATGGTCGGTGAAGATGTGTGTATAGACCATAGAAGTTGTGTTTTCTTTATCTTGAGTTGCTGAGCTTTGGGTCTACTAGTATTTTCGCCATTTTGTAGTTAAGGCCACTGTTTGATGGGGAGAAATTTCTGAAATTAGCTTCAGCTTACTGTAAATGTTGGGATGTACGTGTCTTTAAAGTGATGGAGCTGTCTCATCAGGTTGGCTCCCTTTGTTTAATTAAACATCACAAAAGGTGGAAAGGTGCAAAAAAAAAAGAAGTTTGAAATGGTGACATGTTGAAATATCAGCTTCAGATTGGAGATGTTATCAAGTCATGCTTTCCACTTTACCGTGTCATTAATCACACGAGTCTTTGTGTTTTAATCATAAAATGAATATTCGACTAAAGTCCAAACTGACTGTTTTTGTAAATACAGAGAATGGAACAGCTGTTTTTTTTCACTTTGTTGTTAAATGTGTTTGTAAGAAAGATGCTTTAATAATGCAAAAATGTACTGAAATTAAAGAAATGTGAAGGAAGAGACAAACAGCATTTTTTTCTGCTGCATGTTGAATTAAAAATCTGCTTCAGAATTAAATAAACTGCATTTTAATTTAAATAAAAGTATTTCTTGAAACAGTTGCTTCTTTAATATTTATACCCCCCCCCCACACGAGCTGCTTCATTCTTTAACCCATAAAGACTAGATGCTTTATATTAGAATATATTATATTTATATATTTACTTACTTTTTTGTCATTACTTAAGACGCATTACAGTATTTGTGTTAATGTGGAAGATTTAAATTTATAAAATGAAATGAATACAAAAAATAAATACATGGCTAAATAATTAAGATTGTATGAGCATAAATGCAACAGAAGTCTATTATAATTATGAAAAATTATTTATTAGAATCTGAAATAAATGCTTTTTTTCTGCTTTAATTTGAAACTATCTGTTTACTCTTGTTTATTTATTTACTTTGCGACTCAGTTTTCAATTTAATTATTTTTTAACTGGAATATATCTAATTTCTTTCTTTCTTCATTTTTCTGCTTTGTTTATTTCTGTATTGTTTTTTTTTTTACATTGTATTGATCTATTTATTCCTTCCAAATTATTTTCTAAATTTATTTTATTTTGATTTCACCATACATTTTTTAAATCAAATAAATTTTATTTATAGATCTATTTACTTCTCTGTCATATCCTGTTCCCATTTTCTCCCTCTATTTACTACCCCAAGCCCATTTATTTCCGTATTTACTTTTTACATCTGTCACACAATCTGAAAGAGCGCCAACTCATTTGTTTGGTGAATACAAAATTAAATTAAGAAATTTCAGATTTGTTTAAGCAAATAACACACATATTATCATCACGGAGACGTTAAAGGCAATGAGCCAGGATACATATTTTTACAAGCAGGCTCTGAAATTAGATGAAATGTTTTACACTGTTACACTTTCCGGAAATAAGATTTTTTATTTTTTTTTACTCCGGTCTTCCTATTGTTCATCAGTAGATGGCGGTAATGCATCTACAAGTACCTGTCAGCCACCAACAACACTAGAAGAAGAAGAAGAAGATGTCGCTTTCTACTCTGTGAGCAAGTCGTCCAATGGCAGACAGTATTACTCATGGTGAAACATCGACCGTCCAATCAGAGGTATCCATGCTGATTGCAGTTAAGCGGGTACTCTTTTGGTATCGACTCGAGAGCATAGCTAAGTTTACGAGCTTTGTTTTGATGAGAAGGATGTATGTGTGATTAAAATTCCGATCGTACAGAGATTCTCGATTTTTAAAAAATATTTGGTTATATAATTCAAAATAAACCAGGGGCCTCCTCTAATCTGTACGTTTCTTTTTTTACCAGAAAAAAGTCACAGTATTTACTAGCTGCTAATGCTAATGTCGGCTAACTGAAAGCATTTTCACTATGTGCTACTCTGGAGCGTTTTTCTCCTTTGTTATCACGTCAAGCAGTTCATAGATAAGCGGTGAGTGCATTATAGTATGTGGCAAACTGCATTTCTTATTGTTTGCTTACACCTAATTTGCCTTTTGTTACATTCTGAATCATCAGTCTTTGAGTTTCACTTCTCACCTTAAGTGTTTTGCTGATGTCTTGTTTGTCCCATGGCTGTATAATGGTAATGATGTCCCTTCAACATGGCAACTTTAGCTAGAAGCAACTTCTAACTGGTGAATATCCTGTTTACTCATCGGTAATACAAAATGTATAGTACAAGTTCACGGAGGTGTGTTTAAATAGCTTTCAAACCCTTAAAACCAAGAAGATGGGATGTTACGCACATTCATAGATGTATATCTACTTCCTTATATACCAACAAACAAGCTAAAACTTTTACCAGTGTGGATAACAATCACGAAACATCACTTTACCGTAATTTACTACCTTGGTAATTAAAGAACACCCCAAATTGTGCTGGAATAAAATGAAAAACTGGTGCAAAAGTTTTGCCCATTCACTTATTTGAGGGCAATACTGTTGTTTGACTTGATAGTTATGATAAAATGTATTCACATTTATTGTAAACACTTGATGAATCTAATTCAATACTTTTTGCATCCCTGAAGGGAAATTATATTGCTGCTCTATTAATTAATATGTTATTGTTATAGATTTATGACTAAATAAAGCTAAAAAATCAGTTGACGTGCTGTTGGGAAGTTGAAGCGCAGGTGTGGCTGAAACCTTGAGAGATCACCATAACTTGGCAACAACTGAGCTGATGATGTCACACCCAGTGTAGACAGGTAACACAGGTGAGCTCTCTTAGAAGGCACCGTGGACAGAAACTCTCAGCCAACAGTTCAGCATCTCTCTGTCCATACAGCATGAAAGCCAAGTAGAGAGATGTTAGTTGGTCCTCGTTTTCTACTAGAATACTCATTGTGTTTATCATCTTGTGCTTTTAACTCTGCTTGGATTCAATGACATCTGTGAAGTAGCGCTACGAAGTGTTTATCCAGATGCTAATAAATAATCTGATCATATTTCAGAGCATCTATTGACATTAACCTCTTGGGAGAGCCAAACCTAGCTACTTGTTTTTGTTTATAATGGAGCAATAAGATGGTCCTCAAAGGCATTAATGCTCTAAATGTCTAAACTGTATGTGGTCACTAAAGTTGAACTTTGGGAAGACTGTTGTTATTTATCTTGTCATATCTGTCCTTACAGTTTTTATTTTCTAACTTTCATTGCCAATAAATGGCTCTTCTGTCTGTGTTTTAAACAATGATTGGACTCATTCAAAAAGTGCAGCGAACAATCAATAACTCTTTCATTCTGGTTACTTTGTTCGACGGTTAATCATCTTCTCAACGTCTCAGCATCACACAGTTCTTATAGGTTTTTGTTAGATGATTTTAAGTTTGCAGTCAGATTTCAGTCAGATGATGTTTACTGAGTCCAATAAACATGTAATTATCTGAGCATCGTAAAGGGGATTTTAACCTGTTACTTTTCTGCAAGTAAGAAGGTTTAACAAATGAAAACTGTTGTTCGAATATATTATTTTGGGGCGCTAAAGTTTCATCGTACCGAGATATTAAATAGTTCTATGTTTGTGTGTCATTCTGTACTTTCAGTCAAACTGATCACCTTCTCCATGTTTGTATGTTCTGAAAACAGAACTATTCTACAGTTTCTATGGCAGTGGCTTCCGCCGCCATGGCAGATAAGATCATAGTCCTCGATGATGAGGACGAAGAGGAGAGCCCTCAGCCTTCTCGCTCTGCCGCCAACTCGTACTCTGAGCGTCAAACCAAAAATGTCTCGCTACTCAAAGATCGGCAGCCGTCCCCCACCCACATAATACACTCACCTTTTGCCTCAGCGAAGAAGGACGCGCACGTTCTGCAGGCGGAGAATCAGAAGCTGTTCACCGAGGTAAGCCAACATTTCTGTCTCCCCTGTCTCCTCTGTCTCGGTCAGCATGATGCCATTCCTGATTGTTTCCTGATTCAGAATCATACGGTAGAAGGAGCATGTCCTCTGTAAGTTCTTCTTCATAGTCTTTTTTCTGCTGCTCTACAATAGTGGAGACGTTCAAATACATAAACAGTCATTAAGGAGCTTCATCTGCCATTTGTGTCATGGGTTAAACATCATGTCCTCACTGGTGTACTTACTGTAGCCCTAAAATATTTCCCGCTGTGATAAGTCTGCTCTAAATGATCTGCCCTCCATTTTTTGTTTCTGATAACAGCTTTACGGTCAGTAAAAGTCATTATCATACAGGTCAAAAATAAACCCCTAACATCTGGCTTTTTTCTTTGATTTCTAAGGGCACAGTGGTGAAAGTATAACACCTGCAGAGTCGGCTTGTAGCTGCATTTGGAAGTTTATCAGCAGCATCTCACTTGGAGGTTTCCAAACTCTTAGATAACAAAGAGATTTAAAAATAAGACTAAAGACAGAAAGTTATGCTGATCTGCAAACATGGCCTGCAACATACTGCAGGGTTTCCCCTTCCTGCTGTATAAACTTATTTTAGCTTATTTAACTGTGCCTGACTCTTTCTTTTTTCCATATCTTTCCTCCAGTTTGTGGAGCACTGTTCAGGTCTCACTAAGGACTGCCCCGAGGTCTTGTCCTTCCTCCAAATGAAACATACTAAGGCCTGCCCCGAATACCTGACCTCCGTGGAGTTCAGGAACACCCTGGGACGATGTTTGACTCGCGTCCAGGCCAACCAGTCCAAAACATTTGTTTATATCAATGAACTATGTACTGTGCTCAGGCAACACACAGTCAAGAAGAGGCTCGCCCTCAAGCCTTCTACCTCTACATCGGTCACTCTCCAGTCTACCTCTGTGTCGCTCAAAAGCAAAGACAAGGCTACAGGTGAGGTGGATGAAGAGGAAAACAGGGTAAATCCAGCAGCAGAGGAAGAGAAACCTTCCACCTCAGGACTGCAGGAGGACAGTAAAGAGGAAGATCCAGCAGCAGAGAAAAAAGCTAAGAGGGCATCCAGGAAACAGGTCAGTGATGACACTCAATGTTTGATTATTTCTCTTGATTTGAATCCATCTTCATTTTTTTCAGAATAAGTTAAACTGTCTTTAAAGTACATTGAGATGACTTGCTGTGAATTAGAGACATGCTGTAAACTGAACAGAATAGAGAATGTCAGTTTACACAGCACATGCTCTGAGGCTGTCCACAGTTTCTTTGTTTCTACGCTCTCATAATCAATTTCTACTCTTCACAACCAAAAACTAAACATTTCTGTCCACTACAAGTTGAATAAAGTCATTTCTAATGAGTTTGATTATCAACATAGGACTTATAAAACCCACTGCGTATGGCTTTATAAAATAAACACACGACTGGATGCATTAGAATTAATTTACTTAATTAATTTACTGGTCAAAAAAGGAAGGAGTTTGATTTAGTGGAGTATCGTATTTCTGTAAAATGTTGGCTCATTAATAAGCAGATCTCACTTTCAGCAGCGTCTTTCATTTCTTCCCGTATGAGGTCCATCTTCTCTCCCCTTTTCCTTTCTCTATCCCTTCCCTTCTCTATTAGATTTGTGTTTTTTTTAGCCAAACAACCAGGTAATAAAGGCAGGAGGTATCAGTAGCCCCTTTCACACTGCGACCCGCTACCTTAGTGGGTCCAAATTGCACCTTCGACCCGCGTCGAGCAATGTGAACGCTTGGCGTGTCAGGGTGACCCGTGTCGCCAGAAGCCGAGTTCAGGGGGAGTTGCCTAGTGGCAGAGCGTCACACGAAACACATAAAATGCTGGGCGTGTACAATGACGTAGGCACAAGCCATGCGTCGGAGGTAGGGTGAAATACACCTGTCTGCATCAAATTTTTCAAACAAACGATGGCGGGACACCTTGAGAACTCGTTTTTGCAATTGTATATGCAGTTCATGGAGATGTTACTTTACAGTGCGTCTTGCTGCGTGGGAAACCGCGCTCTCCCATCTTTCTCGCCAGCCGTTCCAGCAGAGGTCCATCCTTCACCGTCCCCGACATGTGGCGGTAAATAACGTCCTCTGCTCGGGGGCTAAGGAGCTCGCGGACCTCCTTGTCTTCCCAGTTGGCCATATTAAAAAATGTCTCCAACTTGATGTAGGCTAAAACAGAGTAAAACTTGTCCTCACCTGTCGCTGTTGTTCTGAATCAGCTGTCCATTCTGTCTTTTAAACTCCTCACGTCACGCCCACGTCCGACCCGCGTCGATTGCGTTCACATCAAACTCGGCTCGGCAAAAAGACTAGGGTCCGACGCGGGTCGAAAGGCGAGTCGAGTTGATGCGGCAGCCCGGGTCGGCAGTGTGAACGCAACAGCGGACACGCTAAATTCGCGAATTAAACGCGGGTTATTCAGCAGTGTGAAAGGGACTAGTGAGAGAAATCCTTAAAAAAATGGTGCACCTGTCCCAACATGGTGTGACTACATGGAACATGGTCTCTGTTGAATAAAAGCAGCTGAAATAAGATTGATAAAGGCTTATTCTTGATGTCTGTTCTGAATTCTCTCAGATCGCCTACTTGGAGAACCTTCTGAAGGTCTACAACAACGAGATCTGCCATCTGCAGCAAGCTGAGCTGAGCCTGGACGACCTGGAAGGTGAAGACTCCACATACATCCAGGAGCACAAACTCAAACGGAAGGTCAGGCCAGGGTCCGATGGATGGAGCTTCGGCTACAGATTAAAGTTGGAACAAGGTTATTTTCTACCAGTGTGACAGCTATTCACTCCTCTCCCCTCTTTTCCTTCTCCTCCAGATGATGAAAATCTATGAAAAGCTGTGTGAACTGAAGGGCTGCAGCACTCTAACAGGCCGGGTTATTGAACAGAGAATTCCCTACAACAGCACCCGTTACCCTGAGATCAACAGGAGGGTGAGCTGCCAGCTGTTGCTTTCACTTTCATTCATGAACCTTAGCTACAAAATCCGGTCTAACGATAACTTTTACACCTCAGTGCTTAGCGCTTTTATGTGGGTGTGAACGCTCCTGACTGTGTCCTCTACATTCTCCTGTCAGATCGAGCGCTTTATTAACAGTCCCGAGGCCCATAGGAACCCCCCAGATTACCCGGACATCCTTCAGCAGGTATCGCGCGCCAACGCCCGCCACAACCTGTGCTTGAACAAAAAGCAGCTGAGCCAGATCGCTCAGGATGCCTTCAGAGAAACCGGCAGCCACATGCAGGAGCGACGCCACCTGGACCTGGTGTATAACTTCGGCTCACACCTCACGGACGGCTACAAGCCCGGTGAGAATTTTCTTTAAGCTCATAGCTACTTTAAAATGTGCTTATACTTGGTGCAGTGGAGGTGTTGAAAAGATTAAGACATTTTGAGAGATAAATAGAACAGCCTCAGAGGTGATTGTGGACTTATATAAGTAACACCAGAATGTGTGAATCTGAATAAAGTAAATCACGTCTGCTTGTCACTGATGGATGGCTGTAAAAGTGGCTGATTACGTTGACCTTTTAGGTCCGTTTTTATTTCTGAATTCAACTGTGAGGAGCAACAAACTGGATTGCCTGCATGTTGTTGGAGTAGCTGTTCCGTCAGGGTGGGGTGTGACACCCCTGCATCTGTCCGGGGGTGAAACAGCTGCTTCTGCAGGAGGTTGTGTCACAAACAGATTCACATGTATTTTTAGAAGCTGACGGTGCTGTTATTGCCGCCCTGCTGCGTTATAGAGATAACTGGAGCAGCACGGAGACGCTCCCTGTGGCTGCGGTGAGCTGTGAGACGTCGGGTTTTACTCTGAGCTTGTTATCACGTCCTACATTAGCAGGAATTAGCATCTCCTGCTGACTTCAGATGGCTTTTATGGTCCCTCCAGCTGTAAATATTCGACTTGTTTGTTTGTTCTCTGGCGAGTGACCTGCATTATTATTATTGTTATCAGCTCAGTGTGAGCCACATCATCATCATTATTTTTTATGACATGGAAGAAAAGGAGTTTTTCGGTTTAGAACAAAGACTTTTACGACCCCTGTGGCAGTTGTGTGAAAGGTTTGTGCTCAGAATGTCCTGCAGGCACCATATTACACACATTTCTATTGTTGATATTGTTGGTCTTTGGTTAGATTGGTGTGTTACATTCGAACCTACACTTATCCTTAACCTTACACCTCTGTTTCCACGACCGAGGCGCGTCCACTGCAGAGCTATTTCAACCCCACATTCAACCTCTGCCCTTCCACAAAGGACACAGTCGCCCCTTTTCAACCAAAATGCTTCCAGTTCAGGGCTGCTTTGGTTTTCCACAGCCGGAGCCACATCATTCCATCACTGTAAACATCTCTTCCAGCATGTGTTTGACCCTTCCTGTAGGATATAAAAACACCAGCTGAGGATATTTAAACACCCAATCCTGTTGATAAATGGAGCTACAAACTGTTGCAGACAGATTGTGAATGCAGCAGCGAGCTCGTGTGTTTCCACTGCTGCCGTTTGCTCTGGTTTCAGTACTGCTGGTTCAGTGCTGGAGCCAGAGCTTTAGGGGTCAGACCTCAAACCAGAACTGGAACAACTTTAGTGGGGGAAAAGCTCTTCAGTCCCACCTTGAAACAAACTCTGAGAAAAGGGCTGAAGATCTACCACGGCTTTAAACATAAAGTAATTTAAATATGTGTTCAGAAAGTTTATTCTTTGTCTTCGTCCACACCTCACTGAACAAAATGTCTTCGTCTACATGCCCCTCCCTGCACGATGCAGAGAGAATACATTCTTATTATTACTTTGTCTTACTTTCTGTGTTCTCATGTCAGCATGTTGCCCCCCCCACGCTTACACTCCTCTCCCTCTGAAGCCACAGACCCGGCTCTTTCTGACTCCACTCTGATGCGAAAGCTGCGGTCGAACAGGGAAGTGGCTATAACCCACCTGGACGAGGTCATCACCAAATATGCTGTCCAGCAGGACGACACCGAGGAGCAGGAGAGGCGCAAACGACTGGATAAAGACGGCAAGGACAAAGAGGTGAAGCCGGAAAATCATCCCATTTTTGGTCTGTTAGTAATCTGACTGAGCCAATAGGAATCCTGTAAAGTCGCTATTTATTCAGCAACCTTTGTGAGTAAGCTTTGTTTAAGGTTATATGATGAAGTGGTCATTGAATCAATGGCTGCTTATTAATACAGAATGTCACATATGGAGCCTAGTGGCCGTCTTGAAAATATTGAACTTACAGTAGTTATTTGAAGCAGTGAGGACAGAGTAACTGCTGATGAAGAGGAAACTGTGAAATTAAAATGCAGCATAATGAAGTTTATTTGGAACCAGAGGAGGATTTCTGATGTTTAGCGTAGATTACAGGAACCGCAGCAGAGCTTTTGTTCCTTTTTTCAAACCTGTCGGGACACAACTTCCTTCTTTTCCAGGCTCACAAATCAGAAAAGGAAGCAGGGACTAAAGAGGCAAATGGAGTGGCAGCAGAGGAAGAGGAGGAAGAGGACGAGGATGAGGATGAAGATGATGAGTCATCAGATCCGGACATAGAGGAGGAGATCCAGGCCAGCACTCAGCAGGATGGACCAGGTTAGACTGGTTCTGTCGGCTTTGGCGATAAAACCAGCCGCTTCTTTTATTCCCGCTAATTTTCTTCTTTCTGCAGATGACGACAACGAGGATGATGACGGTAACGAGGCAGAGCAGGCGAGTGAGGGCGACAACAAGGAGGATCAGACGTATAATCAGCCGGGAAGTGTTTCTGCAGGTGAGGAGGGAAGCATGAAAGAAGAAGAGGAGCCCATCACCAGTGGAAGTCCCGTCTCTGATGAAACCAAGTCGCAGATCTCTCCGCTGTCCGACATCCCCTCCCCCAGAGACAGCCCCAGCCAATCAGAGCCCACGCAGGCTGACGAGCAGCAGCCCAACGGCGACCCGGACCCGGCGCGGGAGCTCGTCGACTCCTCCAATCAAGTTTCAATCGTGCTCGTAAAAACCAACAAAGTCAGTAGGGACCCCGCAGACGTCTCCTCGGCAGCAGCCAATGGGGAGCCTTCTCCTGCGCCTCAAACCGTCACCGTAGAGCAGTGTGACACGCAGACGACCAACGGCACGTCGACATCTCCCAACCCCCGAGCCACGAGGAGCCGGAAGAGGAAGAGGGACGAAATGACGTCAGGGAACACCAGAAATCTAAAGCACATAATCGTCCGTGACAGGTACGGCGGCGGCGTTGGTCCGGAAATATTATTTACTGCTCATCATGTGACTGAATGATGACTTATTATTCAGAGTAGAACATTTGTTTAACCGTCGGGTCCCATTGTCACCAACAGGATATCCATGAAATGCCTGAAATTCCTCAGATCTGTTAGATTCTCTGGATTCATTCATAAGTGGATTTTCATGTAGCTGATTTTCTTCTCTCCCCGTCCTTCCTCCTCCTCAGTGAGACAGATATCCCCCTGGATATGGGCGTTATTAGCTACAGTTGTCCGCAGTCCACACGAGCAGACACTCCGACTCAGGATCTGGTCAGCAGCTCACAGACGACGCCGCCTCCCAAAATGAACAAGGTGGGGAAACATGGCTGTTGGATGACAGAGTGATGTTTGCTGATCACAACTTTATTGTCACTTCAAACAGAAATCTGCCTCTAAAATCAGGTGATTTAGTTCAAAACGATCTCTCTCCTTTAATCTAGAAACAACAAATCAACTTTTTTAACATCCGTCAGCTACATTAAAACAAATGAAAACAAATCATTTGAAAAACTCCAGGTGGACATATTTAACGTGGACCGGTTGAGCTTTTATCTTCTTTTATCTTCAGGTAGTGCGCCGCTCTCTCTTTGCTTTGACATCAGAGTGTGCGTCCGTCTCCCCTGACAGAGACATGTCAGTGAGATGGCGCCTGTGCCAACGTTATTAAAGGGATAGTTCGCCTCTTTTGACATGAAGCTATATGACATCCCATATTAGTAATATCATTTATGAACATTTTCTTACCCCCTGCTGCGTCCTGTGAGCCGAGTTCCAGCCTCGTTTTGGCGTTGATGAAGGTAGTCCGGCTAGTTGGCTGGGGTTTAAAAAATAAATCGTCTTGCTTCTCAAAACAATATGCGTTCAAAAGAGTAATAAATTTGCATCACAAAACTGTTGTGCAGGAAAAAGTCAGACCTCACAATCGCTTGGCCCTATTTTCTCTACCGTCATATCACTGCCTGCTGTGTAAACCTTGCGGACCGAAGTGCAGACCGAGCAGCAAACATCGTAAGAGGCGCGGCTGTCGGCAGGCGGCAGCACTGCAGGGACATCTAATATGGGATGTCATACAGCTTCATGTCAAAAGAGGCGAACTATTCCTTTAACAGGACTTTTTGCACATAAATGACTTCAGTTACTCACTGAAGAACCAAAGAGTCAGGATTTGCTACAGAGCTAAATGTCACACACTCCAACACATAAGCAGCCCTTAGACTAAGGCTGTGTTCGAAACCGCCTACTACATACTACATACTTGAAAACGGCATACTCATCTATCAGACAGTATGCAGAGCGTTTACACACAGTGCACTTCACTCCTGCCCGAGCCGAAATCAGCCGGCCTGATTTCGCTTAAGCTATAAACTCTGTAAATATATAACTTTAGAAACATTTGAAACATTTTCAGGCGAGAAAGTAGTCATTTAGACCCCCAATGTGTTGAAAATCTGACAAATACCGGCTATTTACAATTTTGTTCCCACGAATTCGGCGCTAAAGCTAGCCGCAGTGAGCAACGCACTTCCGGTTATGCCGTTTTGACTGCTCTCGTCCCGTTAACTGAATTTGACCGTTCAAATGGCGATGGGCGACGTCACGTTACGTTGCATCTTGGGTAGTTTGAGTGTGACAAGTAACCTCATGATGAATACTCAACATTTCGGCGAATCTAGTATGCATCTAGTGTACATCCGAGAACTTAAAAAAGTATGACTAGTAGGAATAGTAGGAATAGTAGGAGAAGTAGGCGGTTTCGAACACAGCCTAAATCTAATGCTTATTCATGGCTGACGGCTTCAAAGCTGCAACTCCAGAACACTTTGATTCAGTCGACCAAATGAACTGAAAATCATTCATCACCACCATGAATTATGTCAACAGATAACAGAAAGAGGTAAATAGGATGAGCTCCAAATGTTTTCACTCCTTACCTCAGGCGTGGGAAATAAGCACCGCGTTGAAACTCTAGCTGCCTCGCTAGACGCCCGCCACGCTCCCGGTGCAAATGCGGCGGAACAGTCCTGCCTCAACAGGCCGATGCTCTCGGTTTAAGAGCCTCGATGTGTTTACACGAAGAAGGAGGAAAAAAAACTAGATGAATTAGCATTTCCATCCCGGCGTCGGGTTAGCTTAACCTCCGACCCCTCCTGAGTCACATGACCCTGGACAGAACAGCTGATCTCCGTCCTCTTGGCAAGACATCTTTATTTATACAGCACATTTCATACCACAGGCAACTCAGTGTGCTTTACATAAAGACAAGGCATTTAAAAGAACAGCATAAAAACAAGCAATTTAAAGAGAATTAAAAAAAAAAGAATTAAAATTAAAACACAGTTAAAAGCAGTCAAAGAACAGGGGGGAAAATAAATAAATATATATATATATATATATAAAACAATTAAGAGGAGGCAAAGAGGCAAAGATCAGGCAGCATTTGATACTGAACAAAATATTTAGTTCTGTTTGATTTTAAGCTCAAAGTCCACAGAGATGAAACGATAAACACCAGAAAATGTTGTTTTTTCTTTCTACCAGTTTCACCTGATTTCACCAGCAGCTCACAGCGAGGACAGTTCTCCTGAGATGTTTGAAAAACTCTAACCTTTTTCCACCTCACAGGACTGTTGTCTGTTAACCTCAGAATAACCGGCTAAATGTTGTGTGCGTGTCTCCAGGTCAACGTGGCGACTCAGTGTGACCCAGATGAGATCATCGTCCTGTCGGACTCGGAGTGACATCTTCCACCTCTCGTCTCTGCCGGCCCGTAAGAAGAGGAAAGGCTGTGGAAACACTCTTGTAAATCTTTTTTTTAAAGAGTTTATTCGCTCGCGTAAGTCGGTCACATGTTGCCAAACAGAAGCCACGGCACCGGTTTCTGTTTCAGGACGCGTTCCAGCTGTCGCTGAACACTCAGAGTTCAGCTCTCACAGGACGTCGCCGACGTTAAAGAGCGTCTCACACTGCAGTTTCCATTCTCTCCATCAGGACAGCGCTCGCTGGCGTACACGCCTTCGATTCTCACTCTTCAATTGTGTGTTTTTTGGTAATTTAAACCCTGAACTTTATCGGCTTTAGGTAAGAATCAGTGCCTGATGCTAGAACTGTGCAGTCGAATGCGCCGCCCGTGTCGGCGGCGTCGCGTCGGCAAACCGCCGCTTTGTTTACATTTTTATATCAACTGAGAGTTTCTTCCATAAAGCAGAGGGAAGCTTAGACTTTAAGATGATTTTTCAGAAGACGTCTTAGTTGCTTTTGCTATTTCTAGTGATTTTTGAGTGAGTGAGCTGTGTGGTGGTTTGTGCTGTAATGTTATAAACGTGTAGACGGCAGCAGCTTTCCATTTGTTTCCCCTCAAAATAGGTTTAAAATTAAATAAGATGCCCCACTTTATAGTTTCCAAGGAGTTATTTTTATTTTTCTCACCGTCAGCAAACTGTTCCCATTAATTCCCATTT
Organism: Odontesthes bonariensis; assembly: GCF_027942865.1. NCBI lineage: Eukaryota > Metazoa > Chordata > Actinopteri > Atheriniformes > Atherinopsidae > Odontesthes > Odontesthes bonariensis. The sequence continues at coordinate 24,517,224 of NC_134523.1, forward strand.
TTAAGCAGCTTTTTTTTAAGCAGACGAGCGTTACGGAAGCTTCCTAAAGTTTGCCTTAAAAGAAGTCTTGACGCTTGTTGTGAGCCGTTTTTTTCCACAGAATAAACGTGGTCAGGCCTCACAGATGGGAAAGGATAATCACGATGCCACGCAGCCTGGTTCATTCGCTCCAAACAGGCGACAGAACTGTCACAAGCATTAAAACCCAGAGCGGGTTCAGATGAATCCGCCTCTGAAAGTAGTCCCAGGCGGACCAAGAGCTACAGCAACCAGACATGTTGACGGCCCAGTAGCTTTAGAGCAAAATGTTTAATCAGGTTAAGGTTCAGTTTCCCCATCACGACGCTGATGAATTCGATCCGTTCGGCCCAAACATTTAAAACCAACAGAAAAATCAATGGGTCCGCTGGGCTCTGTTAACAATATTCTGACTCTTATATAATCATCATTATTCTTCAGTGTCGGTGCCACTTTTTAGGTTTTTCTTGCTTTTCTTTGGCGCTCTGATAAGTTTCCTGGTCCCTGAAACATCTGAAGCGTCGGTTTATTGTTGCACTTACCAACTGGAATTTCACTTATAAGATTCTTGTCGCCAGTATGTTTGGTTCCCATTAAAACCAGGAGCTGATTGTCCCAGTATACCAACACTGCTGTGGTACGGTGATGGATGTTTGGGACCATTTTCAATATTTTTACCCCTCCAATAATCCTCATTCTCGTAGTCTTTTTCCTCCTGAATCCTGTTTTCCTTCAGTTTGCCCTCACTGGTGAAATTATTTTGGGGTAAAAGCTCTTTTCAGAGTTCTTAATATTGAGCTGGAACGTTGTTTTCTTTGGGACACTCTGGCCTCATTTATGCAGAGGAGGAATCCATCATTCACTGTGAATTTTTCCCTTTTTTTTTTTTTTTAAATTTAAATAAATGATAGATTTTGTTATAAAACGGCTTCTGTGTTGCTGATTTGGACCTAAACTTGTCATTTAACAGTGGAATGAGATGCTCTTCAGGACTTCTGCACACTCTGGACGGGCCTATAAGAGGTTTCTCTATGAGAAGATACACAAAGTTTCAATCTGGTGCATTTTCATTTCAGCTTTGTGACTTTAAAACACAATCACGTGCTTTTTATTTTCATATTTATGAGCAAGACCTTCCAGTTCTGCAGCTGAATCACAACCAAACCCACATTTTTCCGTCTTTTCTAAACCCCACCGAGGCTCCTGTTTGACCTTTGACCTTAGCTGCAACACTGGTCTGCGTTTTACTTCCACTTCTCACATCTGTGGTGATCCAGCATGTCCGTCTGTCACGTGGCTTCTATTAATGTGTGAGAAAGGACGACTGGCTGGTTAATTAATCGAGTACTGATGTGAAAAAGGCCCAAATGTGTCCCCCTCAGACCAAAAGAGAAAGAAAAGCCACCTCAAACCTTTTCTGTGCACCTCTTTGTGGTCATGTTCTAGCTTTTTTGATCATTTTGGTTGTTTTCTGTCTCTGTGACTTATCATTTATCACTTTATTGTTTTATTTCCCCACTAAGAAAAGAGGTGAAGCAGACAGATGATACACTGCTGCTCAAAGACCCAACAAGCCCAGCCAGCTTTGGATTCCCAGCTCACCTTTAAAAGTGCAAAGTTTCCTTTATTTTTTTCATTTAGGAGTTTTTCACTTGTTAATCACAGTTAAAATAGTCACTGAATAATTGATCAAGTTAAAGCAGAACAAATTAAGAATCACTTTAATTCAAATCAGATCTTTTATCATCATTTAAGACGTTGTGAGATGGATTTGAGTCATTTTGCACTTATTTTTTTTCCCATCTGTTCCTCTTTGGGGTCATTCTGTCTCATTTGGTTGATTTAACGTCTCTCTTGGATATATTTTCTATTTTTGAGGACAAAAAACCCCAAAGTTCTCTTACTTTTTTACCTTTTTTTCCGATTCATTATGAAATGAATAGAAAAATAGATCAAACAAAATGTAAAAAAAGGACACGATTAATACAGACAGAGGTTGGATATTTTCCCCAAATAATTTATTAGTCCATAACGTAGATACATGTCATAGGTGATTATTGATGATTTGTAGTATTTTACATTATTAGTTCCACTCACACTCACAATCAGCTGGTCAGTCAGAATTCTGTCATAGCTTAACCTACAAAAGTCTGGTTTTCAGCAGCATCTCTGAGCCTTTCAGAGGACTCCTCCCATCTTTTTACGTCTCACATTTAGAGCTCCGTCCACAGAAACTAAGTGTAGTGCAGCTGCACACTGTGGGTTCAGCGTGTTCGATAAAACAGCTGCAGAAACGACACTAAATGCCACCCATCGCTCCGGTATCAAAAATAACAATAAAAGGCATCCCGCAGCCTCCTGGAGGCCTTAAGCTAATAAGACATTTTTCATTTCAGAGGGAGTGATAAAAGGTCAAATTTAGATTTTAATCAGACACAAACTGCTGCTCTTCTGCCTCAGGTTAACAGCTGGTCTGAGTAAGTTTCCGGTTCGGGACTGATTCACACATTAGTGACAGAAAACACGTGTTGTTTATGAGTAAACACAAATAAATGCGCTCATCCGGCTCTCATACTTTCATCATCAAAGTAATCGACATGCAGATGATGTAAACCCCGTACAGAGTTGGCACACTTCAAATGTATTGAATTCACCTAAAATACGAGACGATCGGACTGGTGTCGCTCACACTCTGGACTTTCGAGCATCCGGTGTTCCCTCTGTACCAAAATGACTCGAACACAGCGGAGGCTCAGAACAACACTCCCAAACTGAGCCTTCACAGAAGGTAAAACATGAACTCTGCAGCTCCACGTGTGAAAAACGCCTCCGAAGGCCTTTAAGAGGTCGCGTGTTAAATTAATTTACCTTTGATTAGGTTAAAATATGTTAACAAAACTCAAAAATGACATAAAAAACACAGACTGCAGGTGTGTGTGACCATCATCAGCCCGTAGCAGCACCAGATATGACCACAAGGGGGCACAAATCTATGAAAGAAAGGACATCAAAGACTAAAAAAAACAGAAGTTGTTTCACTTGCTTCAACACATCTGTGCAGGATTCACATCAGTCTGACATCTTTCTGTCTTCACGTGGAAAAAACTGTCTGAACATGGCTGCACAGCGCCTCCTTGTGGAGAATATGCAGCTCAAACAGTTTAATATTAAGGTGGTGTTCAAATTAAAGTAGTGTTGAGGTGTTCATGACTTATTTTCAGTGATGTGAGGAAGATAAAAAAACAATTCAAATGAATTCTCTGGTGAACAGATGCAGTGAACACATGGTAATAAAATGGTCCTGAACAAATAACGCAGGACTAAATCAAACTCACCTCTGACTGTTTATTCAGTTCTCAGCTTCTAATGCTGAACAGGGAGCACATTTAATGATACTCAGTTAATTAATGATTCACTTTGTCTAGATCGCACTCTCACTAAAAGCCTCATGTTCCCTCTTTTTTTTATTATTTTCTCTAATCTGTCTAAAAAAATTCAAAGGTGTTCATTTTACAAACTAATTCACTAAAATCACTGATGGTGTCAAACAGTGCTGTCATACTACAGCCACAAGGGTCAAAATCCTATTTAAAATGTCAGGTTTTCACAGAAAAATGGCCTCTGTTGAAAGTCATTCAGCTGAAAACTGAAAATCTGACTCGAGTTTCCTCATCCTGACATTTTAAATTAGTCGCCACGTAATCAAATGTTATGTTTAAAGGTTTTTTATGGATGTATTTCTCATACATACTTTAGCTTATTACACCAGAACAGGCAGGAAATCCAACACTTGAGCTAATATTGCGTCCAATTTAACCCTTTAGTGAATTTTGATGTTTAACAATATCAATTTAAATGAGCTTTCTGATTAAATCTGGTGATTTGAGTGCTTCAAACCAGAACTCCTTTTCTGCCATCAACAAACGCAAACACGGTGAAAGCTTCAAAGGTTTGAATTAGAACAGAATTTATTTATTATCTGCTGCAAGGCACTAAAATGTATTCAGATCATCCGTTCCAGTTGGCAGTTTCCTCTTAATGAGGCAGAAAGGTTTTATACCAACACGTTGGTCTAAGAATGCTGCATGTTCACTGTTTATAGAGCCAGTATTATTTCATTAATCATGCAGAAAGGTGCTCAGAATCTCATCCAATCCTGCACTCCATATAATGTACCTGTGGTCCAAATACCTGCCAGGATTCCCTGTTGGATTATCGTGTTCACAGACGCCGTGAATCATATCTACTGCACGTAATTTACCACAACAAACACCCCCAACTGTGGGCGGTCAGAGCGACACCTGGAAATGATGGGAACACGTTCGACTCTTCGTTAGAATAAAAAAAACAGGTTCCTTTACTCATCTGAGTCCAGAATTCAGAGGAGGCACAGCTGAGATAAGACCTCTGTGGGACTGAACATGACTGAACAGATGCATTGTGGGAAACTCACTTTCACAAACGTCCTCTGAAACCGGTTAAAAGCAGACCAAGTCAGATAAGGGACCTTCACGTTCTTCTATATATTTACAGATAGTTTTATAATATTCTCCCCGAGCTGCTTTAAAATGAACAGAGTAAGAAAGTGAAAGCAGCAGCAAAAAGGTCGACTCGAGCCTCCTGAAGGGAAGTCTGAGCTTATTTCAGCTTATTAAGATGGAACATTTCGGGCTTTTGCTTCAGACACAAATGAAGTTAACGGGCCGTGGAGTCTGCTGCAGAAAACGTCCTGCACACACAACTGAGGAGCCTCGACCCGCCATCATCCCCTTCATGGTGACACGGAGGCAAGAAAAGATGAAATCTGCAACTTTTTTCCTATTTAAGGTGAATTTAATGAATCTGATGTGAAATTTGTGAGTTCATGATAAAGGCCTTCATCCCCATCCTTCCATTCTTCAGTTTTTTTTTATCTGACCACAGCACGACCCTGCAGAGAAATCACAGCCTCCTGCCCACCCTGCTCCTTCTGTGAGGGGGGGGGGTCACCGTCTTTTCATTTTTGGTTTTCTCTGGACGAAACACGCACATTCTTCCACAGAAACAAAAAAATATACTTCGAGCACATCTTAGATATTTAGACTGATAGCTTACTCAGAGACAACAGGTCCGTTATCATGAGGCCAGTGTTCCGGGACCTCAGAGCCACATCTGTAAACATCTGCAGCGCCTTCAGGTCGGGCCTCGGCTTTCATCCTCAAACGTCTTCTTCCAAGTTTAGAATATTGTTAAAAAACGACAGCAGGATCCAGCAGGTGCCGGCTGGTTGTAACGCACCCGTGCTTTAAGTCACGCTACTTTCATCGGCGCTGACTTCACACACGTCTTCGTCACAGACGCCTTGAGCCAACCCGAGGCCGCCAAACATCCCAGAGCCCTGATCCTGCCCCGGGCTCTGGGAGACCACCCCCAGCAGCGCCCCTGCAGCCATGCTGCTGCTGCTGCTGCTGCTTCCTGTGGCGGACAGGACCGCAGACGTGTGATGAGGAGCAGAGGCCACGCCCCTCGCCCCTCCTCCCAGAACACCGCCCGGTCCTCCCTCGCCCGCGGACAGCAGCAGTTGAGGGGAGGACATCAAATCCATCCCATCCTCGCCTCCACTTCCCCCTCGCCGGCCTCCCTCGCCCCCACCCCCGCCCTCGCCGCTCTCCCCCAGTCCGCTGCGCCTCTCGCAGTGCGAGCGGTGCCTCATGAAGCTGTCGCGCCACATGAACTTCTTTCCGCAGCCCAGGCAGTCGTACGGCTTGAGGCCGGTGTGCGTCTTCATGTGCTCCGTGAGGTGATGCTTCATCTTGAACTTCTTGGCGCAGACGGGGCAGTGGAAAGGCCGCAGGTCCAGGTGCATGTTGATGTGGCGGTCTCTCATGCTTTTGTGGGTGAAAGTTTTCCCACAGTGGCACATAAACACTTTGGCCGAACCCCCGGTGCCGCCGCCGCCGCCGCCGCAGCCACCTCCGATCCCCGCGCCGTCCGACCCATCGACTCCCAGCCCGGCCTGCAGGTGCACCGCCCCGTGCTCCAGACTCGGGCCTTTGAAAGAGGCTCCTCCGATCAAACCGCCCGCCATCCCCAGCGGAGGCGCCGCGGCGTCCAGGGAGAGTCCGGCGGCCTGGCTGTAGAGCAGAATCTGGTTCCCCTGCATGTCCAGGGGGAAGAGCTGGGCCCGGGCCGAGGCCGCAGACTGAACCTGGCCCAGCAGAGCTGAGACGGCACGGGTAGTGTTCTGGTTCTGACCTGCAGCGCTGTCGTGAAGGTGCTGAGCCAATGTCTGTTCCATCAGGCTGCCTTCAAACTTCAGGTAGTCCTCTGACGACTGGCAGTAGTCCACCTGCAGACAGACAGACAGAGAAATCCACCATGAATCCAGAAACACGTTTACAGAGAATGTGGAGCCTCAACACAGTTTACAAAATACCAAAGTATTAAAAAAGTGACTTAAAAATACCCTTTTTTTTTATCTTTAGTGGAATCTTTATAATTAATCACATGATGGATGTCTGATATTCATGAAAGAATCTTAAAGTTTCTGTTTGTAAAACAAACTTCACTTATCGAACCTACAAGAATAAATTATGTGACTCTGGCACCCTCTAGTGGTTGTGTTGAGAACACACAAGGACCAGTTTCCAGCAGTTGTTTGATTTTCCACAAATAAAAACAGCTTCAAACGGGTCCCCAGAGGGGCCCCCACAGCTCACCTGTGAGTCCATGTCGCTCTCAGCTCGGACCCCCAGCTCGGCTGAAAGGCTCCTGACGTTGGAGATGTTGAAGTTGCCCCTCTCCCTCTCTCGTGCCAGCTCCATCTCCCTCTCCCTCTCATCCTCGTCCTCCTCGTCCTCCCCTCCCTCCTCCCCGGACACCACGATCAGGTCGTCCTCGGTGCGCTCGGTTTTCACCACCACCCACTGTTTGCGGGGCATGATGCTGGGCTGGCTGTAGGTGGGGCGCTTCTGCAGGGGCATCGCTGAGTCCTCCCCGTCCTTTTAACACGTGGACATTAACACGTGGTTATCAGCAGAACATTTACACCAGTGATACTCACTGTTTTTTTCACAAGAGCCACATTGGCAGAGCAAAATCAAGGGAAGAGCCACTTTTACAACAACATACTAAAGTCCCCTTTTGCAAATATGCATTTCTACATATAAAACATCCCACAAAGAAAGAAACAACACAGCCAATACATTTTCAATTAAGACCACATTTACCTTAATACTGGGATGAGCGGAAGCTGGCAGGCATGTCCTTGACTTTCTTCATGTTGCATTTGTAGTTTATTGTTGTAATCAGGGCTCTAATTTAACACCAGCCAACCGGCCAAATGCTGGTGAAATTTCAATTTGGCTGGTAGAAAAGACCAACTTACTAGACACTTTAACCCATTAGTGAGTGCGTTTGGCTGGTAAGATCTACTAGCCATTTTGGCTGGTGATGAAAAAAGTTAATTTAGAGCCCTGGTTGTAATCATAGTGAGACATTCAGCATTCTGGGATAAATGAAAGGTGCGTCAGCGTCTCACCTGATAGGACGACACACCAAAGCTGTCGCTGACGCCGACCTCCTGCTCCAACACTGAGCTCCCCTTCTTCCTCCGCCCGCCGCTTCCTCCTCCTCTTCCTCTCTTCCTTTGGTGGTACATCACCTCCTCCTCCTCTTCTTCTTCTTCTTCTTCTTCTTCTTCATCTACCTCCTCCTCCTCCTCAATGAGGAAGGCCTCCTCTTCTCCTGATGGAGTGCAGTAGCTGGGGGTGTTGCTGGCTCTGCCTCCATCCACTGAAGCCCCAGCTGCAGCTGCTCCACCTCCCCCGAAGCCGCTTGCGTCCCTGGGGCTGAAGTAGTTGGTGCTGCTAGGGGACTGGCTCTCGCTCGCTGACGGGCGGCTGGGGGGCTGCGAGGCTCGCTGGGGCTCGCTGGACTCCTGACCTTGGCCGACGCCACTTGTGCTACCGGCTCCAGTGGCACCGCTTGCTCCACCCTCACCGCCGCTGCTGCTGCTGCTACACCCGGGGTTGGCCGACCCTCTGCCTCCACCTGCGCCGTCCTGCACGGCCCCTCCGCCGCCCCCCGCCGCCGCAGCTCGGCCCTCCCTCAGCAGCTCGGTGCATTTGTCCACGATGTGCCACATCTGCAGGACGCTGCCCACCGTGAGGTAGTTGACGATGTCCTCGCGCAGCATCCGCAGCTGGCCGGTGTAGGCGCAGCTCAGCACGCTCTCGAAGGCCAGCGGGTCCATCACCGCGGGGATGGAGACTGTGGACATGTTCTTCAGTAGTACCTGAAGGAGGGCGGAGAGCAAAAAACAAAAAACAAAAACAAATTCAACTTAAACCAAACAAAAAACATAAAACAAAAACTAATCTTACAAATAGCTCCTACACTACTGTATTTTATAATAATTGTAAAATACTGTTGAATATTCATCCCTCACATGTAAATTAACAGTTAAATCAGTCATTTAACAAAACCAGTAGATAACTGTAATTTAACAGCATAAAACAGTATTTGTAGTTCTCCTACTGCCATATACTGTAATCCAAAATACGTTATTATACTGTTAAATGAATTACGGTAGATGCACTGTAAAATGACTAAAACAGTTATCCTACCGTCATGTACTGTCATTTAAAAAACAGTATTATACTGCTTGATAAATAACAGTAGTTGCACTGTAAAATAACCACAACACCTACCGTTATTCTACTGTCAAATACTGTAATCCAAAAAACAGTAATATACTGTTAAAATAAATAAAAGTAGCTGCACTGTAAAATAATATTAAAATACTGGCGTCCCTGCTGCCAGTATTTTACTGTTATTTTACGGGGAAATTCTTTACAGTGTGGTTATGGCAGAGACGAGTTGGACTCTTTTTAATTAATTAAATCATAAAAACATAATTCAAGCATTTCTGTGTGGCTGCGTTCACACGGCAGGACTTTATCTCCATATCTGACAAACCAAAGTGACTCTAACCTTTGTGAACCCTTTAAAATCTTACTCTGGGGGTGCTCGGGGGTGTAGTGGGTTAAGCAGGCGCCCCATGTACAGAGGCTAAATAAAATCCTACTCTGTCATTTGGTTGAGAACATTGTTCTCAAACTGTACTCCGGCTTATCAAAGCTTAGAGGTAGCGAACCTACCTAAAGCATCTCTAAGAGTTGGTTTAGGTATGTCATGCTAGCGTCAAAAAAAAACTGAGGCTGTGTTCGAAACCGCATACTTCTCCTACTACTCCTACTGACTTTTTTCCCGGATGCATACTAGATTCTCCGAAATGTTGGGTATGCATCATGAGGTTACTACTCATACTCAAACTACCCAAGATGCAACGTAACGTGACGTCGCCAATCGTCATTTCCTGTCAAAACGGCAGTTTCAAGCTAGCTACAACGAGGCTAGGTTCACTTCCTGTTTTCAAAACAAAAGCACCAATTGTATTGTAATGTCTTTCCCTATGATAAAAGGCAACGGGTATTTTATTTTGTGAAAATAACCGGAAGTGCGTTGCTCACTGCGGCTAGCTTTAGTAGCGCCGAATTCGTGGGAACAAAATAGTAAATAGCCGGTATTTTGTCAAATTTTCAACACGTTGGGGATCTAAACGACTACTTTCTCGCCTGAAAATGTTTCAAATGTTGCTAAAGTTTACAGAGTTTAGAGCTTAAGTGAAATCAGCTTCAGGCCGGCTGATTTCAGCTCGGGCAGGAGCGAAATGCATTATGGGTAAACGCTCTGCATACTGTCTGATCGATGAGTATGTAGTATGTGGTATGTGGTATGTAGTATGTAGTATGTGGTATGTGGTATGCAGTATGTAGTATGTAGTATGCAGTATGCAAGTATGTAGTATGTAGTATGTAGTATGCAGTATGCAAGTATATAGTATGTAGTATGTAGTATGTAGTATGCAGTTTTGAACACAGCCTGAGATTCTGATTCTTGTTGCTCCCTGGAAATGAAAAAATGAAATGCCACAGCTCAGTCACCCACCTGGTCGTGGAAGTAGGGCGAGGACGCAGCCAGGACGCAGCGGTGGGCCTTGAACACTTGACCCTGGACGTGGATGGAGAGGTCACAGAGCCGGCCGTCCTCCCTCTGCCGGTTCAGGCTGTCCAGCACCGAGGTCTGAGCGCTGGGGAAGCTCACCTGCACCACCGAGCTGCTGCTGCTTCCCACCTCCATGGACAGAGACTGCATCTGGGAGACAGAGGACGCACGCTCAGAGGCTCAGAGTCTTCCAAAGGAGACGCTGACATTTCAATTAGAGATGTTTCGGATCAAAACAGCAAACTTCCAACAGAAAGACGACCACTCTGCCGTCTGAGCTCCAACATTTAAAGATGAAATGAGTTCTTCCATAATGGTTTTCCACTCTGCTTTGTAAATGCGGTCCATTTATCAGTCTAATAGAAACGGTAAATGGGCTGCATTTAAGTGGCACTTTCTAGCCTTTCTGACCTCTCTAAGAGCTATTACAGCTTTTTAAAAATTCTACATACTGAGTGCTTTTTGCTCTCATTGGAGGACATTGTTGTGTTTTAGAGTCTTACTGCCGGACATGTGGAGCGGTGAAGCCAGAGATCGGACCACCGGCTGGTGGCCATCTGCTCTACTCACAGAGACACAGCCATCAAGTTAAAATAGGAGACTCCATCTCTGTGAGCCGAGGAACTTTTCTGATGTCCAAATAAAGACATCACACATCCCTAAAAGACCAATTAATCCATGACTGCAGGCAAAACTATAAATCATATTCAAAACACGATATATTATGTAAAATACTCATCTGAAAGTTTATAAAGTAGCTTAACCCTTATACCTGATTTAAAACACAACTGAATTTCTGAAAAGGGACATTTTTGTCCCCTTTTAAAACGACCTAAAAACATCATATGTTAATATTTTTTTCCGCTTTTTTTTTCATAGATCTTTTATTCCACTTCAGTTCTGATCATGACTACCAAGTTTTCAATTATTTAAAAAAAATGTAACCCTTTAAATACTGGTTTATATGATGTAAACGCCAATTTCTGTAAAAAAAAAAACAACAACACAAAAACTGCTATATTTTCAATATATAGAATGCAAAGTGGAATTGTTGAGCGGGGATAATTATGGTCTGGCCCTTTTCAGAAATTAAGGAGTTTTTTTTCTACACAATTGCATTGTATATGATGTGTGTTTGAAATTCGAAAAAAATAGTAAAAAATGCACAACTGGACCAAATATGATGAGTATCACTATTTCCAGTGTGAAATTAGAGGAGAAAGTACAGCCCAAGTGGACAAAAATGTTCCCTATCAGGGATAAGGGTTAAACTGATGCGGCAGCTCTGCTAAAGATCCCACCTAAACAGATATTTATATGACCACTGATACAACAATATTTTATTCTCTACAGAGAAAAAAGGGGAAAATGTCAGTTTTCCTCACTAAAACAGCCCAAATCTAAAAGATATTCATTCTACAGTTGCATATATCAGTAATATTGTCATGTTTTTCCTTTAAAATGAATCTTTAAACCGTAATCAGAACAGTTGCTTATTCATTCTCTGTCAACTCAATCAAATAATCGATCGATAAAGAAGTTTATTAATCAGCTAACTGTTGTAGAACTAGTTGAGATTTAAATGTACCGTCGTTTTGGAGGTGAGCGTACTCACAGGTGTTTAACTTGTGATGCTGCTGTCAGAAGACGGCAGGGTGGGCATCACAAACAGGGACAAAAATGTTAAATCTGATCAAACTATCCAAACAGGTGAAGCTTGGGAGGAGGGAGGACTTTCAAAGAGTTAAAAAATCCAAAAACAGGGAACCAAAACCTGAAGAAACAGGAAGGTGAACGGAAGCAACAGAAGAGCTGACGAAGGGAAAGACAAGAGAGCTGAAATAGGACACCGTGGGAACAATAGAGAGAAGCCTAAGTGGGGGAAAAGAAGAAGAACAGGAAGGAAATGGAGAGCTTTTCATGCAGGAGCTGTTGTATCGCAGCATTTTATAAATGATAGTTACATCCACGTATTAAACTCCGTGTCCAGAGGTAAACTGAAACAGAGCGCTCATCCTTCTGGAAAAGCTGTAATTCTAAACTCAGCCCTGAAATATTAACGGTAAAAAGCTGGCATGGATCTTCCAAATCTTTGTTTAATAACCAATACACAGCAGATGGAACCCGTTCGCTGTGATGCTGTTGCACATAATAACATCTTAAATCTTCACTAAACGCAGCGGCATCGTTACTATAACTAAGTTAGTGACAGAGGACAGGATTTTATAACAGGTAAAAACACTTTTCTTTCATCTTTAAAGCAGATGTGGCCTCCTGCAGGGTAAGAACGTGGCAACACTCCCTTTAGTTTGTTGTTTGACTCATTCTTCCAGTTCACTGAGATCTTTGTGCATCCACAGACTCCTGAAGACGTTCAGGTTGTTGGACTGAGGACCAAACCTCATCAGACCCTTCTTGTAGAATCTGTCCTCTTTACAGCCTCGTTTTATCAGACACATGATGTCCGGAATTCGCTGAGAATGAAATTAATCAATTCCTCCTTCAACCTGTGAAAGGTTCCCAGTGTTCAACATTTAGAGTTCTTGTGAAATTCTGCATCCTTTTTCTCCCCAAAAACGCTCGTTCTTTGCTCATCGAGGCCAGAAAATTATCATTTAACTTCATCGGCGTGCAAAAAGGCTTGTTACGATGTTCCTTTGCAAACTGCTGATGCTGTGGGGAGGGTGCAGGAGACGTTTTCTCTTCATTCTTCACGCTTGTGCAGGTGTGACTGAACAGAAACCCACCGCTGCGAAGTCTGTGAAACCTTCCTGAAGGCCTCCTGCAGTCAAACGGGGTGTTTTTAATCGCTCTTTTTAGCAGTTCTCTCAGAAGGGTTTCTAATTTTCAACCTCACCGTTTTATTTTAGTCTCAACTCCTTACTGAGTGAAAGTCACAGTATTCATAAAGCTTTAAAATGAGCATTCTGTGGTGTTTGTTAATCAGTCTGAACAAACCATAATAGACCTAAGAAGGCCTAACTGCAGCTGTTTGGGATGTTAGATCATCCTTTACTCTCGTAACTGTTAACAGTAACAGAAACTCTGACCAGGCGTCCCTAAATTTTTGCTTTTGTGGGCGAGGAGATGAGATGGTGCATCCAGAGGTGACCGGGTCATGGAACAGATTCACCTTGTTTGGTCTCAAAATTGACCTGAAAAAGGCTGCGAATGAGACAGAAACATAACAGACTTCTCCAACAGAAAATCTGAGGCGTCTATTTGAAGTCCATGTGAGATCAGACTGGTTTTTTTTAGCAGCTACGTGTCCCTCTGACAGCATTTTGTGCACATCATGCAGCCCAAAAAGATGCATTTATGTTGAGGATCGTGCACCACAGTGATGACATCAGCCTGATGGCCCATTTTACCTGAATGTCTGACAGTTTTACTTCAGATTCGCGCCCCTTGCACTTTACAGATCTCTGCAGAGCCTCCTCCATTTGTAAAGTCATCAAACATCACACACAGGACATGACAACACTTTGAGTGCATGAGAAAAATCAACAGCTGGAGATATTTTTACTTCATAAGCGACTAAAACAAAGCTGGTGATTGGAAGTCAAGCATGCATTTCTGTTGAAATGTCCAGTCGGTGACAGCAGTCTGGGAAACAGCTGCATCTACAAAGCCGTCAGACTCCAGTCACACCATTACAGATGTGGCGTTAGCCTGCTAGCTAGCTCCGGCGGCTGGCTGGACAAACAGCCGCCGCTCAGCTCACCGTTTCAGTGGACACTGCAGCCCTCAAAGGTCCAGTCTGTGGGCGAGCTGAAGGCGGTGTGTCCCCGCCGGGTTATCCAGGAGCCGAAGTTTGAGGAGCATTTTTCAAACACTGTTTCTCCATCAGATCTCTGCAGCGGCAGACAGCGACGCGTCGCCTTTAACGCGATTCCAGACAGAGGAGCCAGACTTTGGCCGACAGAAAATAAATTATTAAATATTTCAATATTCATCACGACAGCTGATGAGAAGATGAAAACCTTATGGTGCGTTAACCCTCATACTCGATTTAAAACGCAACTTAATTTCTGAAAAGGGACATTTTTGTCCCCTCTTAAAACGACCTAAAAACATCAAATGTTAACATTTTTTCCGCTTTTTTTTCATAAATCTTTTATTCCACTTCAGTTCTGATCATAACTACCAAGTTTTCAATTATTTTCAAAAATGTAACCCTTTAAATACTGGTTTAAATGACGTAAACGCCAATTTCTGTAAAAAAAAAAAACTCACAAAAACTGCTATATTTTCAATATATAGAATGCAAAGTGGAATTGTTGAGGGGGGATAATTATGGTCTGGGATAAGTCAATGATCAGCAACAACACTGATTTTTAGGGATTTTTAATGTTTTTGTTATGCCTGATTTAAAAAAAAAACTCCTTAATTTCTGAAAAGGGACATTTTTGTCCCCTTTTAAAACGACCTAAAAACATCATATATTAATATTTTTTTCCACTTTTTTTTCCATAAATCTTTTCTTCCACTTCAGTTCTGATCATAACTACCAAGTTTTCAATTATTTTTAAAAAAAATAACCCTTTAAATGCCAATTTGAACTTTTTAGCCCAATTTTGAAGCCTTTTGGTGCCAGTATTTTCAAAATATGGAATGCAGAGTGGAATTATTGAGTAGGGATAATTAGGGTCTGGGATATGTCAATGATTAGCAACAACATTGATTTTTAGGGATTTTTAATTTTTTTTTTATGCCTGATTTTAAAAAAAAAATCCTTAATTTCTGAAAAGGGCCATTTTTGTCCCCTTCTAAAATGATCCCCAAAATACCATATGTTAATATTTTTTTCCACTTTTTTTTCAGAAATCTTTTCTTCCACTTCAGTTCTGATCATAATCATCAAGTTTTCAATTATTTTCAAAAAATTAACCCTTTAAATACCAGTGTATATGAGGTAAACACCAATTTTCGTCAAAAAACAGACACAAAAACTGCTGTATTTTCAATATATGCAATGCAAAGTGAAATATTCTATGGGGGATTATTAGGTCTGGCATATGTCATTGATGAGCTACAACATCAGTTTTATCAGCTTCTTAGTTTTTCTGCAATGGCAGATTACAGAAACGGCTCCCATAGACATCCATTATAATGAATACAGCATTAGTCTATGGCACACACACACGCGCAGTCCAGGATTAGTTGGGGTTTTCGGTGCTCATCCTCGCTGACCACTGGGTCCCTGTGCGCTGTGCTGAGGAGGAGAACATTTTCCACCTCTTCGGCACATATGACATGCGATATGCAGATTACAGAAAGTGTGTGTTGCAGTGAAGGCCAATGTTGAGGAGCGCACAGGTCTGTGGCTCGCCTGCAGATGGACTGGGGGAAGCTCGGGCTTATTCCTTCTAATGGTCCCAACCATGGCAAGTTTTCATTTGAGCAGATCTTCATTCCAATACTTGAAGATAGCAATTTAGCTTATTATTTATATATTATTATTTAGCTTATTAGCCCACGACGTAGGCCGATACATTTTAACACAGCATCTAAAGCTCGCCACTCCCAAACCCTTCATCGGTAAAAGGGCCGATGTACGACCGTACTGAAACATTCATATCATTCATATCTTAGATGTCTTTGGAAGGCTATGAGCTGCGCACGTCACAGGCAACCCACACTTTGATGCCATATTTTGGGGGTTTGCTGGGGATATACTGCCGAAACGCGCAGCGACCCTGAAAGGCCTTCAGCTGCTCATCGATGCAGACTTTCTGCCCGGGGTGAAGAGGCGGGCGAGTCGGCTCTCCCACTTCTCCCAGCGAGCTGCAATCGGAGCCAGTTTGCCCTCTCGCTGTCGATGGGGTCGTGTCAGCTGGTCATCAAACAAGGGATTCAAATCTTGTGTGTGCCATGGTTTGCCTGAACATGGCCCATCCAGTGCATCCCACAGACTGAGGGTGCTCTCACCTCGTGAGTGATGCACCCGGCGAGGATGAGCGGCCCGAGGAATGCCTGCAGCTCTCCTTTGTCGGTGTCCCTCCAGGCCTCTGTGGTGCGTCTGCCTTCCAGGTTGGTGAATTGAATGATCAGCTCCATCAGCTCATCAGTCAGAAAAAGATCCCAGGTGGGCTTCACATCGGTTATGCGGGCGTATGCGTAGGTGGTCGGTCCAGGGCGAGCACAGGGTGCAGGCAGGTATCGGAGGGTGTTGGCGTGGTTGTCAGACCAGGATATCTTGCCAGTTTTTGACACCAACAGAATATCCAGGCCAGCAGTCTCATCAGTTTCATCCTCCGTGCTGTTATAATCAGAGCTGCGAGAGGGAGGGTGAGTTCCCATTCTTCATCTGAGGAGTCGTCAGAGGAGGATGAATAGAGAGAGTCGCTGTGCCCTGGTCTGAGGACTTCCTCCACGGCTTGGGCAACGCTGAATTTTTGTGCCATGCCTTCGAACCTTAAGGAGAATGAGAAATGTGCACAGCTCTCGTATTCTCATGCTGGTGGAGCTGTCGTTGACAAACGAGGGTGCTTTCATCATGTTACCTCAAAGACACCTAAATTATTTTATTATGTTACCTCAAAGAAACCCAAACTATTTCTCAGTCTGACGACCTCATAACATCACTGGGGTCACACAGGTGTCCGTGTGTGTGTGTGTGTGTGTGCGTGCGTGTGTGTGTGTGTGTGTGTGCGTGCGTGCGTGTGTGTGTGTGTGTGTGTGTGTGTGTGTGTGTGTGTGCGCGTGCGTGCGGGTGCCATAGACTAATGCCGTATTCAATATAAAATTGAGCTAAAAAGTTCAAATTGACATTTAAAGAGTTATTTTTTTAGAAAATAATTGAAAACTTGGTAGTTATGATCAGAACTGAAGTGGAATAAAAGATTTATGAAAAAAAAGTGGAAAAAATATTAATAAATGTTTTTAGGTCATTTTAAAAGGGGACAAAAATGTCCCTTTTCAGAAATTAGGGAGTTTTTTTTTTTACACAATGAAAAATTGCATTGTATATGATGTGTGTTTGAAATTCGAAAAAATAGTCAAAAATACACAACTGGATCAAATATGATGAGTATCACTATCTACAGTGTGAAATTAGAGGAGAAAGTACAGCCCAAGTGGACAAGAATGTCCCCTATCAGGGATTAGGGTTAAGAAGCATTAAGGATGTCACAGCCGTGTTTGTAGATCATGATGTTCTGCTGAGCAGATTTTATTAGAAAATGGTCACATTTAAATGATCATTTGATTCCTTCATTTTCTTGAACTTTTTCCATCGGTTCAATCCGACATATCAATAAAATACTTGGAAGTAATGATTCTGACTGATTACAGTCTGACAAAGTCCCACAATATGTGACTGTCAAGCTTGTTGATAATGAACATCCATAATTTTGCTCTCTTAAAATCCCAATAAATCAGTTTAGTTTTAAATGACATATCTTGTGGTAAATATCACATATACACCAGTATGTGGCCTATGAAGGACTAAAAATCTATTACAGGTCGTTTTAGTTCATATTTTTTTCGTTCAATAAAAATTGGAATTAAAAATATATTTCTTTAAAGCTTTTGCAGAATGGTAGGCGGAGTCTGATCAGGCCACTGGAGCCGACCAATCAGAGCACACAAGGTTTTTCTTAGGATTGTCCAACTTTCCACAAAAAAATGCATAAATATGGTTACTTTTACATTAACGGATACACAACATCTTTAAAATTTGGATTTGATACAGATTGGACGGTTAGTGTCATATCAGATTTTTTTGATGGATGCGACCACTGAAACAACATAAAAATGTATCTTTGTTAGACAACTCGGGTTGATAGTTTGACACTATTTTGAAATTCAAACTATCAAAGCAAATTAGTGGATGGTACTTAGCTGTAAAGGACGGGAAAATAAATCATCCTTTGTAACAAAAGAGCTGAGGACAAGAACAGCTAGACGGCTTGGCTCTATCTGTTTTAGCAGCTACAGTGAGTAGTGCTGCAGGAACCCACCATGAGCATCCTCACTCATGTTGTATAGCCACAAAAATATTTGATAAAGGGCCACAAAGTGTCCACAGAGCCGGGAAAAACAAACACAGGTCAGCCAGCCGTTTCATGGGGACTCTGATATCTGAAATCATTTAAGCAGCAAAATAAAGAAAATATAATAGACTTAACAAATTAACATGTTTCTTCAAGATCATTGTAAATATTTTGAGTGGAAAACAGAACATAATATGTTTGCATGAACAGTAAACACAAAGTATGCTTTGGATACAGGATTTGTGGCAATGTGCCTAATCTTTGAGAGTAGAAGCGATCCTTTACTCCCATCACGAGTTGGCAGATGAAATACAAATTGACCATCTACTGAATGTCTTTATTATCATAAAAAGGACACTTCTAAACAAGGATCAAGACAGAAAATTAAAACAGACTACATTTATTTGCAGATTCCTGCAAGTTATACATACCATGACAGGAAAAATCAATGTTATGGATATTTTTACTGCAAAACATCATGAATGATGGGGGGGGATTCAATCTCTCAACCAGAGAAACGCCTCAATCTAAACTCTTGGGAGCTTTAAAAAAGTTCAAATCCGACAAAGACATATGTACATGAACAGATCTTCCTGATGTACACAGAGGGGTAAAAAATTAATTTAAAGCCTGTATTAGTGTTTACTATCAGGCCCTGAGAGTACATAAAAAAGCTTTGGTTCTTACCGATTGGCACCACAGTGTGTGCCAAACTGCATATTGTGTTAGTCATATGAAGCAGAGTGAATATTTCAATGTGACTATAAAAGTAAAAGTAGAAGAAAAAGAAAAGAAAAAAGTCAAATGGCTGCCTTTTTCAAGACGATTTGATCTACTTCTTGTTGGAACTTGCAGTTCCAATTACACAGTCGTTCACCTGTGGGGACAGAAAAGGCAGAAATGATAAGAAAAAGGCAGCGAAAACAGATGCTAGAACACTGCAAGACGTCAGAGCTGCGGTAAAAGCTGATCTTATACCTGCTGTCTCGTAAACAAACTACTGACCTTGCTGGCAAACCTCAGAGAGTTGAGAGTTTCCCCAAAGCTGTCGGGCTCTGGAGAAATGTTCACAAACATCAGGCTGCAAAGACAAAGACGCAACGTGAAAACACACAATCACCAGAAATCATTTCCTCCTCAAACTGGGAGGAAAACCAGCTGCGATACTCTGCTTAAGCACGAGAGAATTTCCCATATTGTTTTACTCTTTGGCTCCCCCTACAGTTGTGGGATGTAACAGCACTCTCATGAAAACAAATCTCCATGTGAGCCGTGCACATGCACAGCCATACACGTGCATTTACTACCATGTTGCAGAGGCCACAGACGCTATCAGAAGCCAACAAAAATGTCTAAAGTCCACAAAGCAAAAAGGTGTGGTGCTGGGCGGGGAATGTGCATCGCAAAGGTCAGTGCGCTTCAAAATGAGCGAAAAACAGGCAGTTTGAAAGGTTCACAAACTTCTCTATTGTTGCTTTAAATTAGTTTAACAGATATGGATGAAAGTGCTGCAAAGAAATGACTCAACTGAGCGTCTTTCTGAGCTAAGCAACTCACGTTTTGCTGTTTCCTCCCAAGCAGCCCTGCAGGAGATAGGTCAGTTTGGTGTTCCTGTATGGAACGTGGCTCTCCTGGAACAGAAAGCCGGTTCATGTCACAAACTAAATGAATACCCGACATAGATGCACAGCATGTCGGGTCCACTGTGCAAATAAAAACACGTTGTGGAATCCTCTGGAAGCTGCGGCCCCTCTGAACTGAGGCCTTCACGGTTTTTGTGCGGGACTCACCTTGTTGGCCAGTGCAGTGATGACGATGCCCAGGTTGGACAGGGAGCTGTTGATGGCCGTCATCTCTTTGAAGCGCTCACCCTGAGACTGACTCTTCACCATTCGCTCGCTGCCAGCCAAGTCCACCAGGCAAAGAGAGGCTACATGTGAGAAAACAAACATCAGGTTACAAACACGCAGCAACAACAGGGATTAAACAAAAATCCCAGTAATAATGCTGGTCAACGCTGCTCAGAAACCCTTTAGCTTTGCTCTAAAAACTAACGTGAAACCAAACGTTCTGACATCGGATTATACTCACACTTGCATTTGATATCCCTGCCAGCGTTGACTCCCTCGATATCCAGCTGGAAGACTGAGTGGGAGCGAGATGAGCGATCATTCTGGGCCGTCTGAGCGGTGGAGCGATTCTGGTTGGCCAAAGCAATCAGACCGAGAACCTGGAAGGAAGCGAGTTTATTTTATTTACAGGCGGTGGTCCGTTTTTAAACACACAAAAGGTGAATAGAAGTGTATTACTGAAAGCATTATGAAGGGAAAAGAATGCTTAAAAATATCCAATCCAAATTTAAAAGAAATCTTAATCAAGCTTAAATCATAGCTTCCGAAATGCGTTAAATCAACATAACTGATATAAAGCTGTAGAACAAAAGAGCATCATTCCTTCTTTATTGCCTTAAAGGGACACTATGTAATAAATTAAGTCATTTATTCGCTCAAATCAACATATTCATTCATAAATTAGTCCTCATTGGTGTAAAATGATCTCTGTCAACAATCTCACTTATCCTCCTGAGTGAAGAATAACTTGTCTGTATCTACATAGAGCAGGTAAGCTCTATGGAGGCTGCCATGTCCTTCCGGTCTATGAAAAACGACAAAGTGCCGAGAGGGACATAAAGCACTTCGAATCGCGATTTCCCCGCCAGGCCTGCAAGCGGAAATGACGTCATTGTGACGTCATTTACGCCGAATGGCTTACAGCCGCTAATGGTAAATAGATTTTGTCTCGTAAATGATCCCACTAATAATGCATTGATTGTTACCAAACTTCTGCCGTAGTACACATAGGCTCTTAACTCACAAAACGAGGTATTAGAAAGTTTGTAAGTTTACCGGGAGTTTATTTAAAAGAACACTTTCCAGCAACTACACACTGCTGCTAACGCTATCGCTGCATCAACGTCACTTCCGGTAACTCCCGGAATTTGACTAATTGCATTGCTTGCACATCAAAGGCTATGTCAACTTATGTTATCTGTTATCTGTATTTATAGTGTTGTTGTATGTGTGTTATGTAATCCTTTGTACTGTGTGTCTTGATTTCTTTTTGTTTGTATGGACCTTGAGTCTGAAGCTATAGCTTCTTGAATCTTGACACATTCCGCTTGCCGTAGTTCAAGAAGTTGCAGCGCACATTTGAAAACGTGAGGCGCTAGAGAGCAAATTCATTCGACTTTGCAAAATAAAATTGCACCACTAGATGGGGGAAGAAATTACACAGTGTCCCTTTAAAGTTTATTTTCTTTATTAGTTTGGAAAGTTCGTTGTATCCAGTTAACTTTTCAAGCCACAAACACTGCAGGTCTACAGGAGTGAAGTCATCTAGTGAGAGTGATAAGTGACCCTGTAGTCCTGGAAGGACATTAAAAAGGAGCACAAGAATTGACCCTTGTGGGACTCCGTACATTTTATTAGTTCTTTAAGAGTCCTAATTAGCTACTGGTTACATATTCAGTAAGGAATCATGTACATTTTTATTTTCAAATAATAAATACATGAATAAAACTTTATGTTGATAATGAAAAAACCCGTTTATCAGTAAAAAATGACCCAACGCTGCCGTTCAGGTTTCTGCCCGACGTACCTGATCCTCGGTGTAGACCTTCTCGTAGGTGAGGTTGGTGATGGTCACCTCATTGTTGGCCACCTTCCGGATCTCATGCTCCGGCCTCTTGCTGGCCTTGCCCGTGTACAGGAGGTCTCGCAGGGTCTCGTTGTAAATTTCCACAAAGCTTGCTGTGAAGGTGAACTGAGACCCAAAAAAACAAAACAAAAACAGTTCTGATATTAACTACTCACATTAATAAATCTCCACTGGTAAAAAACAGTTATAAGTCTGGTTTTGAACAACATCTTAAACAAAAAGTAGTTCATAGAAACATTAATAACATGAATACTTTTAACGATCAGCTCCCAAAACCAACCTCCCAGCCTTGTGCTTCCAGCTTCTCGCCTGCTTTGAAGATCTGCTGCACGGCTCTGGGAATGACACCCCTGGCGACATCGAACTCCTCCCCCTCCATAGTGTACGTCTTCCCGCTGCCCGTCTGACCGTAAGCGAAGCAGCAGACGTTGTATCCATCCAGCGCTGACTGCACCAGCAGAGAGATCTCCTCAAAAATCTGAAAACGAAAACCACTGAATGTCTTCTCCTGAGACCCAGCCACAAAGAAAATGGCACGTTCATATATAACATCTTCAATTTTACATGACACACGTGTAGTATTTACCTCCTGCTGTGAAGCCTGGGGCCCAAACACACGGTCAAAACTGAAATTGTAATTCTTGTGGGTGTCTGTAGTTTTGCCGGTGTGAGACTGAGAGGCAGAAAATGGAGAATTCAGTTAATGTAGTCTGTGACCCGTTTCTGGGTTTAATTCTGTTAAATGCATTAGCAATGGCAGGGTATGATCCTTTGAAGCAATGCCATAAAAAACCCGCAGAACTGACAGCATTCTCACCTCCTCTGTTTTGGCCAAAATGATCGACTTGTCGTCACTGGACGGAAGCTGGATGTGCTTACCGTTGCCTCCATCCTCTAGGGGGCGCACTCTGCAAAACACCCTGATATTGCCCTGCATGACAGAGGAGACAGAAAATGTTAGTGATGGAACGTCAGAAACAAAAAGGTACAGGTGCAAACGAGGTTAGAATCCGACAGGAGGAAGATTGACTCATTAACCCAGCTCATGGACCCCTGAGGGGTCGCTGGGGGGAGTGGTCACCGTGCTGCGCTGAGCTGGCACCCCACACTGTAACTCGCCTTGAGCTCCTGGATGGTATTGTGGAGACGTCTGCGCTCCATCTCTCCAGCATGAAACTCCTCCTTCTGCTGGGCCACAGTTTCTTTGAGGGAGCGGACCTCTTCCTCCGTGTCTCTGAGGGTGGCCTGCAGACGGGCCATCGTCGACTCCTGCACCGACAGCTTCATCTGCAGTACAAAGAAAAATTAACGGTGAGCAGCTTTCTACGTCGATCCCAACTGGGTTTCAGCGAACAGGTATTTTCTAGCTTGTTAAAAGGATTTATTGGAGTAAAGATGCCACTGAAACCTAACCAGTACCAGCTGCTGCTGCTGCTCGGGAGCAGACTCTTTACCTTCAGGGTCTGCAGCTCCGTCTCTTGGCTATCTCTGAGAGTCTCCATGACTTTGAATTTTCCCTCCAAGTTGGACAGCTCCTTCTGAAGAAAGCTCTTGTCACTTGACACTTTCTCCAGCTCCTCACGGACACCTGACAGTGCCTGCAGCTTCACCTCGTACTCACTACAAATCACAGGAAAGGACACACGCAAAGTTAGTAAAAGAATAAAATAATGACACGCTGCATTTTATTTAATTTAGTTACTAAACAAGATGGCTTCATGCACCTGATCTGGCTCCTCTGTCTTCCAACTTCCCTCTCCAGTTCAGTCATTTTGGTGCGATTCTGGGCCACCGAGCCTTTCAGCACCTCGTTCTCTTCATTAACTGATTTGACCTTCGTCTGGTAGTTGCGGATTTTACCCTCCATGTCACTGACTTTGCCCTTCAAGTCCCAGGGCTGCCGCCGGGAGCCCCCGGTCCCACCTGTAGACAAAAGCATCAAAAGAAAATAAAAACCAGAGTTGACTGAGAGCCGTTAGCTGCTTCGGATTCATCGTCCAGGTTTGGTGCATTTTGACAATCACCCAGTCAGGGCTTATTGGGACTTTTTTCATGCTAAAAACTCTGCATTTACTCCAAAATCAGATCATGCACTTTTAATCTTTCATGGATCAACACTAAGCTTAAATTTAGAGTAAAGCCACTTCAGAAATGTTCACATGTTGGTAGCTTAACACATGTTAAAAGCGTTGTGTAGTTGGACTAAAACAGCTTTTCATCAGCCTTGAGTTCAGGATTATCAAGGCTCCATGAGAGAGTGGAGTGGGAGCTTAAAGGCGGATTTACAGTTGACGCGTCGCTCACGGCGCAGCCGACCCGTGACGTATCAGGCATGGCGCTTGCCTTGAAAAGACGGCGCAGCGCGTTGTCGTGCACCAGGCGATTTTTGTCACTTGGCTGCGCCGAGAACGACAAACCGGATGGACCGATGTGAGACCAGACTCAGTCAGGAGGTGCAGTGAAACAGCACAGGGAGCACGTAAACTCCCAAAACTTCAGGGCAGAGATTGGCAGAACTTTGGGGAAAGAGGGAGAGTTCTGTAAGAATGTGTGGAAGATGCTACAGGACAGATACGTGAAGGCAAAGAAGAGGGCAGAGACTCGGAGTGGTGATGCCGGGCGCTTCAGACCTTCACCTCTGTTGACTGGATTAAAAAAATTTAAATCTTCCAGATATTGCAGCAGCATCATTGATGACAGTGTTCCTGCTCTTGGCAGAGGCATTGTTTTCTTCTCGACTTTCATTGTTGTAGAGTAGCGTAACCTTCACGTAGCAGCGCCACCTCCGTGACGGAGAAAATTGCAACTACTGGCGCCACCATATATAGCCGGCACGAAATCGTGACGTCATCAACACTGCTCGCGCTAGTAGACGCGGCAACCATGCTAGAGCCATAAAGCATCACTCGAGAATCTGTCCATCTTTGCTCTTTAGCGCCCCCTACAGTTGGAGGATGTAACACCATTGTAGAGAAAACAAACCTCCATCTGGACCCTGCACAAGCACAGCTACACAAACGAATTACACTGAATTAGTTGTAGAGGCTGACAAAGATGACAGAAGCCACAGAAATGTGGTCAGTCAAAAGTTTACCACTGGTCAGAAACACTGGTAATTGTGGGTCTCAGTCTTAAACACGTCATACCGTATGGCACAGCATTTCATAAAGAACGAGGAAGCTAAATGTATTTCTCACCTGTTTTTGTACAAACAGGTTGTTTGATGTTGCCTCCTCGAGGAGCAGTGGATGCTGCAGCCTGTTTCAGAACACCTACACAAACATCAAGGGATTAAAGCCCGTGCATCTGACATTAAGATCTAATGATGGAGCCTATGCACTTCCAACTCATCATTCACAGACAGCTCATCTTACCTCTGGAAGGACCAGAAGCCACAGTGGCAGCTCCAACACTTCTGATCGGCCTAGCTGTGCGACACAAAAATATGAGAAGAAGATTAAAAAACACAGCAGAGGAAGCACACACAAAATGAATTCATCTGTACAGTCTTGTTTAAAATGTTGTAGTGCCTGCTGTATAGAGTATGGGTAACAACATCGTGGTGCAATGCATTCTGGGCAATGGTTGCCACATTGTATGATGCACCTGTCAAGTGCACAACCAAAACAAGCACAGATCAACAGCATGGAGAGAATAAACATCTGAGAAACAGGAAAAACACAGAATGAGCAGGTGAATATTCCAGAGAGAAAGAGACAAAATGAATAGAATAAACTATGTAAACGCTCCTTTAAGGAGCGGTCAAGCGATCTCAATGTGAGCCCACATGCATGTGCAGTGAAAGCTTACACATCCCAACTGTTCAAATATTCTAAACTGCCTAAAGCCCAGCTTCATCTCACCAACAGAAGGATGAGGATCCTGCAGATTTCCAGACCCAACAACCAGAAAACTGCCACTCTCATAAAGGTAAGTTACTGCCATTGTTTGGCTTCCAAATAGGAAACGTCTTTTGAAATGATGATTTACAGAAGTGTTACAGCAGCTGATAAAAACACAAGCAACTAGTTTCACCGTTTTTCTTTAAACTAAATAATAACTTAACTGAAAACACCAGACCGAGATTCCACTGCCGGCATCACTCGTAAGAGCTTCAATAAGGGAAACTGGACTTCTTCCAGGATTGCTCTTTTTATACTTTATTATCTGATGTCACCTTCACAAGCTCTATTCTGACATGTTGTGAGTGCAGCAAACAATAAGTAAACAAATCTTCACAATAATAACAAAGCATGTTCAGGTCAGACATGTTTGCACAAACATTTCTCTGAACTTTGGGGATTAACACAAAAACTCTCGAAGCTCAGAAATAAGAAAATAACTCACAAAGAGGTGCTCTGGTTGCTGCAGCAGCAGGTCGCCTGTCTCCGATGACCGTTGCTGCCACCTGAGGTTTATGCTTCTCTGGGTCCTTCCGCATCCTCTTCTGCAAATGCAGAAAAACCAACGGCACAAAGTGAGTGCAATGACTGCTTAGGTCGTTTTAGGGACACCTTGCTAATCGCTTCTTCTGCAGTAGCTCGACGTACAGCAGCAGAATAAAACTGGCAGAAAATAACTGGTAACAAAGCAGTGATTATACAAACCTGAGCAGGCGCCATGTCTTGGGAATTCTCTGAGCTGCTGCTGCTGCTTGTGAGAACCCTCTTGCTTGTCATCACTGGCAAGCGAGACATTTTCTTCAAAGGACTAATAGAAAAATAATGGTCAGAGCATACAATTAGTTCAGAGGAATGGGAAGCAGATACACCTGTCCACCACACACACTTAAGTTACAGAAGCACTCATTTCTATGATAATTAAACCATCTAAATGTAAACATTGTGCTGTAGCGTCAAAAGATAATAGGTTTTAATCTGAATTTGTGACTGTATTTCCTGCCAAAAATACACAATGAGATATATGTTTGTTTCATGTACACAACACAAACAAAGACAAATGATTTAGAATACATATTATAGCTTGCAGGGAAATGTAAATTACTGTAAAGGTACGTGTGTCATTATTTGACCAATTGTCTTAATAAGAAAAGAGGGAACCAACTTTGGGAATTAACAGTTTTGTTTAATGGGTTTATTAACATTTCTTTACAAAAATAACTTTTAATCCATAACTTAGATATCCAACTCAAATGCATATATGTGAGACACAAACTGTGGCTGAAGCACAGTCAGCTCCAAAGGTAACTTTGTTAAGTTTGGGTATAAAATAAGTCTCCAGTTTGAAAACAGAACAATGAAATGACAATATAACATAAACTTAGTCTCTGATCTAATGTAAACTACGGATCCAAAACCTTATCTGGAAGGTCATGTGTGATTTAGCATGAAGACAGCAACTTTAATTGGGATAAAAGTACGACCAGTACGAAGTAACCAGATGCATAAGCAGGCGGCACTAACGAAGCTGCGTCAACCCTCTTTACTGGGTTGAAAACAGGAAGAAAATAGAACTTAAAGTCTCTTCAAGCTTATGTTAACCAAATCTAGCCTTTTACATGAGTGGTGTTTTACAGAAACGTGTTAAATATGTATTAGCATCGGCTGGATTAACGTTAGCTATTTAAAACTAATTTACACTAACCGACGTTCATGTTGTTACTGTTGTTAGCTTGAGCCTCAATGTAAATTGCTACGTTAACTCTCACGAACTACGATTTTATGATTTAGGGAGAAGTTGGTAACCGCTTTTCATAGGTTGAGATTAACGAAAGTATCAAGTTTACAGGATAAAAAAAAAAAAAGAATAAATACCTTGAAATCAGGTTACGTCCTGTTTTAGTGTATAGCAAATCCACGGTCTCCGGCCGTTTGAATTTGAAATCCAAAGGTTTTGGTGGGCACTTCGAAAGAACTGGTGCGATTGGCTGAGAGGCTGTAATCCCCGCCTACCTACTCATTTGTGCTTGTTTTGTTTGACCATATGTGCCACATGGGCGGGGTGTATACAGTCTTTGCACAGTTAACTCCGTGTTAAAGGCAAAACACGGGCGATGATATATGATAAAACGAATGTCTTTTTAGAAAAATTGTACTACGTCATAAATAAATAGAACAAAAACATTGATTTTAGTATTTTCAAATCAAATGTTAATTCAATAGTAATAGAATAGGCTAACTATCCCAACT
This sequence comes from Odontesthes bonariensis, assembly GCF_027942865.1. Taxonomy (NCBI): domain Eukaryota; kingdom Metazoa; phylum Chordata; class Actinopteri; order Atheriniformes; family Atherinopsidae; genus Odontesthes; species Odontesthes bonariensis. The sequence continues at coordinate 24,545,152 of NC_134523.1, forward strand.
TTTCTAGAACAACTAATATCTACAGCACATATTTGTCTTTTTTTATTCACTTACGCTGCTTTTCCCTCGGTTTTGTAAAATAAATATTGCACTCTTATGAATCCATGAGAGTTGGAATCCCTTTGTTACAGTTTATACAATGTTTACTGCTTTTAAACTACTTACGAACATAAAATTAAAACACACTGACTGTTGTGTTCTTTCTGGTCTGCACCACAAACCAGCTTGTGAAGTCAAATCTTAGTTTCCTTAAAAATAATTAATTACAAACATCCAACTCACAATCGTCACCTTCTTGTGAGTAGGCTCTGACTGACCTTTATCAACACGAACCAGGCATAAATAATAATAATAATAATGAAACGGTGAGGGTTTTCCATCATAAACAGTTTTTGAACTTTATTCTCCTTAAGGGAAGAAACAGTCTGTTCAGATGTGTAAGAGAGGTTTAACTGTGCATACAGTATGCAAGGGTGTAGTATAGGAGGGCAGCTATGTATTATCAGGAGCATTGGTACGTTAATTTTCATAAAAAGACACGATGAAATACAAGGCGGAGTACACATGAAGATAAACAGCCTGTTGTACAGGTCGCTTGGAACATTTTTGATTGGGTAGAGATGGCTTGTGCAGTGTCCCGGGTCACAGCTCGTTTTTAATGTCAGAACAGCCCAGGCAACAAATTTATTTTGCTGTGAACTGTAAATGGTTCCTTGAATACAGTGTAGCAGCATTATTACAGTGGTTCTGTGACTTATTGAACCAGCTTCCCAGTATATTACATGGTGTGACTCATAGCCTACAGTTAGAGACCAAAAAGACACCTGAACTGGTGAGATCTACGGGATGTTTGAGCAGTTTCTATGATCTATCACACACATAATTTGGCCTGAAATTCATAATTATTCAGACTTTGCTGAACTTTAGTCAGTTACAGTCACTCAAAGCTTTAAGGTGACCCGGGACACAGCCCGTGATTTGGTACTTGTTAACTGGAGTTCTTCAGTTCTCATAAATTCTGTACACGAGACATACTTCCCTTTTACTGATGGAAAAAGTCCTTTCTATCTATTTTATGTACAGCATACTGCAATACCATAATGCCTCAGACCGGATATAACATGGCTAACAATTGCAATACAGTTATAATGAAAGTAGTAATAATATGTATGAAAAGTTCTTAAAAAAAAGATAGATAACAGTACCTGTCAGCTGTGTGCATCACACAGTCATTATTTACCATCTACCACCCTGACAGTGACAGGCTGGGCCGTCTTCACTCACAGGAGGATAATAGATAGCTCCTTTTTCAATAGTAACAGAAATGGGACAGAAAGTTAGGACTTTTCTCTCGGTTCCCATCGCATTCATGCACTCACTTTGTTTTCTCTCTGTATGTTCACAAGTTCCTCTGTTGGTAGAAAAATACAAACAAGATATATATAATATATATATATATATAAAAAAAAAGACTAACGATGACAAACATAGGCGTGAAGTACAAGCTTCATCAAGTGCTTTCTGTATAACCCTTTCCTTTCTTTTCTCTGTGTTTCCACGTCGCTCTGCGGCAGATTCCCCACATGTAGAACATTCCTGAACCTCCTTTGTCTCTTTAGTTCAGTACTTTGGGCTCCGACAAAGAAACGGTTCCTTAACTCCTCGCTCCTCAGAGTGGAGATGAAGGTAAACGACGTGATGAGATGTAAAGACATGAATCCTTTGTAATTCAGAGGCAGAGTTTAGCCTAAACCCCATTGCAACACGTCCTTTTCTTCCTTCTGCTCCTCTTTGTTTGTGGCCTTTTTCTCAGGCTTGTCCACAGCACCTTTAAAGTGCCATTCGAATGCCACTGAAACACATTTACTCTGTCCGTCCTCAGTTTTCATATGTGTACAAATGCATTTTAGTTGCTATTAAGAATCTCTACAGTCTTTCATTAATGACTCCTTGTCTTCTTTATCTCCCTTGTTTAGGCTTTAACTAAATATGGAGAATGTTAACATTAATTTAACATCTGAATGGCCTTAAAATCATTTCGTATTTTGTCATGTTTTCCTTCACAGATATTTTACACTTCCAGCCCCCAGTCATCCCTCAGAGCAACATGTTGGTGATTTGTTTATCCATTCGAAGGTGAGCAAAGATGAAAAAGTTTGAATCAAACTGCCATCTCATTCAAAATCATATAGAGGCCAAACGTGATCTGATTTTTAAGAAGAATGTGTCCCCCAGCTGAGGAGTAAACTGCATACAGCTCCAGTTAAAAGCTTTGGACACACTGAAACATTCATTTTGAATGAGCAGAGGCAGAATCCACCTCCTGAACCAGCTTATCCGCTCAGAGGCACGTAGCAAGAGGAGTCAATGTAAAATATCTGTGTTCTATCAAGTCATTTGATATCGTACTCAGCACTGAATACTCTGAGCTTAAACCAATTAAACTGGGCTTTTATATTCTGATTGTATTGCAACACCTTATCAGTCCCTTTTAATTAAAATGTCTTTCAGAACTTCTTGAGTGAATGAAAACCGATTCACTGTTGAACTTCTCCCCTTTTAGCCATTTTTCTTGCTTTAAGAAGACTGGAATACAGCTAAATTACTTGTTCATATGGATCTTTTTACACTGCAGACACAAGTAGTAACCCCACCAGCAGAGTGGGAGGACGCAGCCTACGAGTTCATGTGCTCCACCTGTATGGCTGATGTGGAAACGGTTAGGCAGAGGTCTTTATGGGTCACGGGCAGGTCTGCCACAGTGACTGGTTTGTACTGGATCTCATTGGCTGCCACTGTCTTGTACTGGTGCAGATCAAACGGGCACTGGACCACAGCTTCCGTGGGTTGCTGGGCCTGCTGGTAGCTGCCTGGGGGTCCAGTATTAGGATTCTGGTTGGTGTTATTAGGGTTGTTCTGGCTTTGGAGTTGGCTTGCTCTGCCACCTCCTCTCCCCCGACCACGGCCTCGCCCCCTGCCCCCTCCTCCTGGCGTTAGGCCCTGGGCCTGCTGAGCAGCCACGGTTGCTGCCACCGTCAGCGGGTCAGGATTGTGCTTCCTCATGTGTTTCATTAGGTACGTCTCCTAGAAAAAGAAACATTTTCAGCTTTTTTTGGAATAAAGGTGATTGAGTTCATTTGAGTTGCCTGAAAGATTAAAGATTTGACTAGAAAGGATTTAGCATTTAGCATTAGCTTAATCTAAACGATAATCTGCCCATGTAAATGTTTATAGTACTGAACAGACAATGTATTTATTTTTGTGATAAATTCTACAGATTGCATTTGTAAAAATGATCAATAACAGAACTAAAGATGATCAGAAATCTTAATGTGAATCATTTGATCTTGAGAAAATTCGTTATATTCTATCATGGACACAGTAAAGCATTTACAAGCTGGTCTGAAACATAGGAGGCCTGGAAAGACTGAGAGCGTACCGAGGTGTAGGATCTGTTGCAGAGGCCACAGGAGAACAGCTTGGCATGCTTAACAGTATGCGTGGACAGGTGCACCTCCAGGCTGGCAGCATCTGTGTAACCACGGTTACAGTTGTGGCACTTGAACGGCTTGTCTTTGTTGTGCTGCCGACGGTGAGACTGCGAGGAACAGAGAAACACAGAAGAGTTTGGAAAGAAAAACAGTTTACGTTTGTGTTTCAGGCATTTGGCCCAAACTGAGCAGCGGGGTGGGGGTGACAGATGGGGGGGAACAGTTATCAGCGGGTCAGCGGAACAGAAGAAAACCTGTGAATTCTCTCACCTGTAGGTTGGACAACTGGGTGAAAGCTTTTTCACAACCAGGATGGTTACACTTGTACGGCCGGTCACCGGTGTGAATTCTGAAAAATCAGGTAAGTTAATTACATTCCAAATTACAATTATGACTAATAATTAAAAAAATGAGTGTAAACAAACATACAGCAGTTACAGCATAAAGATCACAGATTCTCAGCTAAACTCACTGCTTTCTGATATTTTACCTTCTTCCACTAAGAAGACCTACTGAGCCGTTTGACTTCCTGTTCCCTTAAAGGTTTTGGTGCCGCTAACACCGATCTTTAGCCCAACGTACGATGGATAAAGCATCAGCAGAAGCAGTGGAACAGCATTAAGATAAGGAAATCTATGACATTATGCCACTGATAGTAGGAAGTTACTAAAAGCTTCTTTGTTGCGCCTTTTAGGCGAAAGAGGACGACCTCGTTAACCTGCCGCTGACCCTCACTGTAATTCACGTTGCCAAACAGAGACGGATCAGCACCGCATTACTGGGTCCTTACACACACTGACGTGTGATGTGTGTAAGCACACACACACACCATTTCGCCTCTGTTACTACCCTTGTTGCTGGCTCAGAGGCGTATCAGTTCCGCCTCTGTGCTTTTACACGTGAAAGAGGCTTAAAACAGAAAATCTTGATTGTGGCAGACAGGTAAGCTGCTGTCAGTGTTAAGCCCAATGAGGTTTAAAAAGCCAATCCTGTGTAAGAAGTATTGGTTTGATTACTCTGAATTGACAGAAAATACCATAAAACACCGGTTAGATTTCTAAATTTGATAGATTTGATCCCACAAAGAGACAAACATTCAAAAAAGATCAAATAACAGTGAAGAATATTTCCACACACCTGCTCCCATACATGCACACAAAACACACCTGATCACTCAAACCCAGCCCAGCCCAGCCCAGCCCGGCCCAGTACCGTGTGTGCTGCTGTAGGTGACTGAGCTGCCTGAATGTTTTCTGGCAGTAGGAGCAGCTGTAGGGCTTGGCCCCGGTGTGGATGCGGATGTGCTGGGACAGGTAGCTGGAGTTGGCAAACGACTTGGAGCAGTGGGGACACTTGTGGGGCTTGGCCTCAGTGTGGTTTCTAACACGGGAAGGCGGGATTGGAGGGTTGAGGGGGTGGAGAGAGAGAAACAGAGAGAGAAACAGCGAGAGACTTTTAAGCTACAGCATGACCAAACTTCACGATGAACCGAGGACCAAATCATGCGTTTGAGTTGAAAGAATCTGCGATCGACTACGCCGACCACAGACGATCTGACAGTGTGCTCTTTGTGCTGTGTCTGAGTTGTGAAAACACAGAACAAACATACAGCAAGCACAGTCACGCTTTACTCTTTCTCTCTCTCTCTCTCTCTCTCCATTTGGTGTGTCCTGCAGTGTGTGTGTGTGAGTGTGTAAGTGTGTGTGTCTGACTCTGCTGCAGTCAAACTAAAATGGAAATCAAAAGGCGAGCGGCAAGCAAGTGGAGCTTATCCTCCAGTTTGAAACCTGAAGCTCTCACAGAAAGTCCAGAGCATGGCAGTGAGTGAGAAGAAAACACGAGGAGGATGCATGACAAAGTCAGACGTAAAACAGAAACAGTTGAAGAAGCATGACAAGACTTCAGTCACTATTAGTGGAACTACTCTCAGAGTGCTATTAGTGGCTTTAAACCTTTCAGTCGTTATGTGGGACACATGCAAAGTGCAGTAAGAAGCGTAGTAAAGATAGTAATGAAGGTGTATTAACTGAAATTCCTGCAGCCAGTCTTACGCACACAGTGGGATTCCAATAATACCCGTTTTATGTATGTTTTTTTACCAAAGGTACACCCACTAACACAACTATTCCCAGTGTGATGAGGCCTACACTTACAGAACTGGAGTTACATCCAGTTACTACAACTACAGCTTTCTGAAACACTAAAGCTAGTTTATTTTTTTTGACTGGACCCTAGCAGGACTGAGAGCTTTCTGAAACACTAAAGCTAGCTTATCTTTTTTGACTGGACCCTGGTAGGACTGAGAGCTTTCTGAAACACTAAAGCTAGCTTATCTTTTTTGACTGGACCCTGGTAGGACTGAGAGCTTTCTGCCAGCTGTCCTGCTAAAAGTCAGTAAGTCTCTTCTTATCCGTGAATGGTTGCTGTCAGTTTTAGAGCTTCAGTGTGAGGGCGTTACAATCGTTAAACATGTCTTAATAAAAGAAAAGTGATCTTTGCACTAAACACGGGCCCCCTTAGTGGAGATTAACGTGTACTCGGATATACTGTTTCCAACAATGCAGATTGGAGCTGGAGCCAATAAATACCCATGACTGTTCCAGAGTTATTTAACCGAACAGACAGAGTGCTTTTTAAACACTCTCCCTCTGCACTCAAAAGCCAGATGTAAGTGGGAATTTTTGTTTAATGTGAGGGGAGAATGAGAGACTGACTTTACAGTCGACCAAATCCCTTTGAAATGTATTACTTGTAATTGAAATTGCTCTCACGATGTAACAGTAGCTATGGTAACGGACGCAGAGCGAGGTACGTCGCCTCCTCTCTTTGGTTCGCTGGATAGTCTGTTTGCATTTCCCACTGTAAGAGAACCAAGACCCACGTTTTCAGGCAGACCAGAGTTCGCTTGTTTGGTCCGCACCAGAGCTCGGATGAGCTTTCACATCAGCCCAAACGAAGCGGACCATCAGGGGAAACTAACTCTGGTGCGTTTACAGCGGACCAAACAGCTCTGGCGTGAAAGAGGGGATGTCTGAAGGAGGTGTGGAAAAAGAAGAGGTAAAACATATATATAATTTGGTAATAACTATCAAACACTAAGTTACATCCATCCACCAGGGTTTCATTGTTTCTGGGAGGATTCCAGCTCTTAGGAGAAGAAAACAACTGTAATTTATAATCCAAACATCGATTAATCAAAGTTTGGCGTATCTTCAAAAAGTCATTCTTTACACTGTCAATACCCCCCAGCAAATCCCCAGCTCATCACTCCATTCCTCCTTTTATCCATCACCACACAGAAGTTCATGCACATGCTTTACAACAGCGACTGCAAGCACAGGCAAGTGCGCACACACACGCACACACAGAGGACCTCACAGCCCAGCCCGGCCCAGTACCGTGTGTGCTGCTGCAGGTGACTGAGCTGCCTGAATGTTTTCTGGCAGTAGGTGCAGGTGTAGGGCTTGGCCCCGCTGTGGATGCGGATATGCTGGGACAGGTAGCTGGAGTTGGCAAACGACTTGGAGCAGTGGGGGCACTTGTGGGGCTTGGCCTCAGTGTGGGACTTGGCATGGATCTGCATGTCTGACTTGCTGAAAAACGTCACTGCACACATCCGACACCTTGGGAGGGGAAGAGTGAGAGAAAGAAGGCAGAAACACAAAGGTTGTTCAGAGTTAGCAGCCGGTGTTGAGCCTGCATCAGTGGCTATAAAAATATATAAAGAAATACAATTATTCTATCTCAACATCTTTCAACTACCTGTAGGATTTGGGGCCATCTTTGCTGGTATGATCATCCTCATCATTTGAAAGATCATATGGGTCAGCAGTGTGGTGCTGTAACAACAAATTCCTCTGATCGTATGTATGGAACACCAGCAACAGAAGTCAAAAACACAAAACAAGACAAGCTGAGAGAGGACGACCCTCACCTGTCCGCCAGCAGCAAGGTGTGCCAATATTAATGCATCGCTTCCCGTGGGGAGGACCCCACCCATTCTGCCCATCACCTGTTTGCTCTTCCTGCCTCGCTTTGATGGTGTTGGCATGACAACGGCAGGATGAAGAGCAACATCATCCTTCTTATCTGAAAGGAAAACACAGTGGGGGTTGGAGATATACACAACAGTTCGCACGTTTGCATGAGCGTGTACCCACTGAGCATCTTTTGATTGTAAAAACATCTGGAAGACATCTGTGTGGTGCTTGTCCTGGTGTTTGTGCTGCGTGCTTTGTTGAACTGCCTGTGTGTACCCACAACACCAACCTCTGTGCTGCGGCGCAGTAACTGCGTTCATGATTGTTTTAAACCCAGAAATGCCTCTGATCATAACCATAAACACACAGTTTGGTGTAATCCATGACTAATATGACTTGAAAAGTGAAGGCATGAAGAGCAGTAACATGCATCTGCTGAAATGGACTGAAATCTTTCAGTGTCACCATCACAACAGGTAAGCTGTAGCTTTGTTTGAACATGTTTAAACCATGTTTGTAAATGAAATGATATTCAGGGACTTGGCCTCATTTGATCCCACATGATGCAGACTGTCTATCAGTGTGCACCACAGAGCTAAACGTTACTAAAGAAATTCACAGATATCTTTCATCAGTTCTTTAAATGACCCAAGTGTTGGTGAGCAGCAGGTGTGTATTACCTGTAGTTGAAGGATGCATTGCTGACACTATCATGGTGGTGGCAGTATGGTGCCCAGCCACAAATGACTGCGTGGAGGCAGTGGGGACCAGCGTGCCTTGAGGGGTGGTGATCACTAACCCCGCTATCAAAACAAAGAAAAGGATCTGGCAGTCCAGATGTTGGCATACTAGGTTTTCAATTCTCAACATTTCTCAATTATCATATTGAAGACTTTTTCCCCCCGGAACGACTGGGTCGGTAAAGGTGCTGCATGCACCTGCTAACCATGACACTCAATACAAAGAAAGTGAAAAACAGATGAGATCAAGCCAAGAGGCACCTGCTGATGAATATTTATAGTGTCCCTCTCTCACAATCTTAAAGAGATACCACCAAATAGTGTGAACCAATATGTGACAACTTGAGAGGAGGATGTCACGATTCAGGCCGGGAAAAGGACAGAGAATCCCACTCACCTGCGGTCATGATACCCGTGGAGGGAACAGGCACAACGGTGACGTTCTGGGAGGTGTGCGACTGGTGGAGGTGTCCCCCGACTACACTCAAGGATGTGCTGCTGCCGTTTCCACCACCTCCTGCAGTGCCCCCACCTCCTTCTTGTTTGGGGACCACCCTGACTCCAGCCCCCGCGTCCAATGAGCTCGGGATTGCGAGCACAGCTGTAGGATAGTGGGGGGAGGAGGTGGAAGATGCAGAGGAGTGAGGGAAGGGGGGCGCATTGGTCTTCTCAGGACCCAGCTGCTCCTTAGCCTTGTTGAGGAACATGGCGTTCTCGATCTAGACAGTGGTGAGTAGAGGGAGGAAAGAAGGGAGGATGAAGTAAAAAAGGGGAGAGGGAATATGGGATGGTGAAGGTAAAAATGATTCATGTGGGTGGTTGGGTGAGTTAAAATGAAGGAAGGGGAAGGATGGAAAGCGAGAAGAAGAAGGAAGCTCACGAGAGATGAGGAGGACATGGGGTGAGGTGAGGAGAGGGGAAAAACAATATGACGACAAAAAAAGAACGAGATCAAACAAGTGCGGAGGGCGGAAAGAAACCGAAAAGGAAAAGAAATTAAAATGAAGGGAAAAGTATGCAGAGAATGACGGCATAATGGAGGAGGTGGGGAAGAAAAGCGAAGGAGGGGTTAAGTTCATATTTAAAGAAAACACCAGAGGAGGTGATACAGATAACAGCACGTGTGTCATAAAGGGACAAATAAAAAAAAGATGAAACATATAAGAGAGACAGTTCACGTGGGGAGAGATAAAACGAAGGTAATAATAAGTTAGGGTGTCAAAGCGTGATGGGTTGGATGAGTGAGGACAGACACAGAAGAGAAGAAAGCAGTGGGAGAGAAGAAAAAAACGAACGCATGTGAGATACAAAAAATAAATGAAAAGAAGAAACAAAGAGGAAATTAAGAGATGAGAGAGGAGAGGGACACGAGTGATCATGTGACCCAGTGAACCAACCGAGAAATCACTGAAAACTTCACTGTGAGCTTAACTTCAGCCTCTTATTTGGCTGCGTGACAAACAACATGTTCATGTTCAATTCATTGTCAAAAGTATTTCCATAAACAGTCAAAGTGATAATAATCGCTTCACACCACTATACCATGTGTATTTCAAGACAATTCCAACAATAAGGTTGTCTCTACCTGTCCTTGTACAGTGGGGACGGGAGACCAAAAGTATGATGAGTTGAAATGGGAATCGTCCATTATTTCTGTAATTAAAAAGCAACACACTTAGAAAACACCTGTCCTCCCCCTCCTTGTTGATTTTTCTCTATTTTTTTTTCTGTCACATGAAAGGAGAGCATGCTTGGCTGCTTTATAGTCATCTTAGCTCATTTCCTTTCCATGTATCCTCTCCTCCGAACACTTTGAACATGTTTAAAAATCTAAGGAAAACGAGACAATATATGCTGCCAAGTTTTTGTTGGGATTGGGAAAATTTACAAATCCGAGGCCAGAGCGAAGCGCTTTTTGTTTCAATAACTGATCAATTTTACAGAGAAGAGGATGCAAAAGGAGTCAGGCAAAGATGTTCATCCCAGGGGGGATGGACATGTAAAAAAAAAAAAAAATCAGTATTTTTGTGTTTAGTAACACAGCCCATGCACCTCTGAATGTGTTGCTATGATCAAATTATAAAATCTTAAAGTGGTTGTTTTATCAGCAACATGTCAATCAGTTTTTAAGAACAAAAACTAGATACAGCTGGTTTATAAGACTAATATATACCTTATTAATTTAACCAGTCATTTCCTGTTCCCTGATCATCTCTCACTGAGACAATATTTTTTTCAGAAGCACAAAGAAGAAAGTTTAATGTAGATTGTCCAATTTTGGCATGCATTTGCACTTTATTTCCCATGTTTTTCTCCTGAAAAGCAGTTATGAGATCCAGCTTTCTGAAGATTGTGGATGCCCAGCATAGCCATACTGCTCACGGACCAGAAGAAGCATGCATGTAATTACATGTTAGTTAAACTGAACTATAGGTTTATACAGCAAATATCAGTCAAGATCTTTCAGAAAAGGATGTGAAGCGCATGGGAAAAGAACGTCACCATAACATTTTAGGCACCGACATATTTCATGCAACACATTGGCAACACAACTCAGGGCATGTTTGCGTTGCTTTTCATCAGCCTTTCTCTTCTGCAGCTGCACAGCTAATAAATAAAAAAATGTGAAAAGCCTCTGAGGAAAATTATATTTTTTCCCATATGCTGCAGCTATTCTGCTACTCAGCATCGGATACGAGGGGCTGTTATTTGTGTATTACAGTCAACGTTTCAGTGCTGTGAGAGCCATTTTTGACGGGAGGGCACAAGCTGGCTCCAAAACTGTGGCACTGCTAGCTACGAGCTAACGTTAGCAGTGGTTGGTGATATCTTCTAAAAAATCATTAAAACTGGCATAATTCAGGAAACAACCTGCGATGTTCTCAGGACAGATGTGTTACACTGCACCTAACCGGCTGCCAAGAGCTAAAAGTGTAATCAGGGTCACACACAAACATGGCTAACGGGAGCTGTTTAACGCCTCACAAGACAAGGGGAGCTAGCTAACTTGCCTCCATTAATTTTCTCCTTTTGTTCGCTGGCTTGCTCTAGCTACAAGGAGGCCCGTGTGTTCATGCTTAAGCCAGCTTGCCGCTTGGCAAACACAAACATCCTCGCTCCCTACGCCTCCATTCCTCACTCCCTGCTCATCTCAGCTGTGAGAAAATAAAAAAAGAGAAAAAAAAGTCTCGAATAAAAAAAAAAAAAAAAAAAGAAAAAAAAAATAGAAAAAAAAACGTCGACGCCGTTGACTCTGTAGGAGACGCAGCTTCATGCAGACTTCCGGCGGCTGGGACGACGGTGCTCTCAGACACACTGAAAATAACAGTTAATTAACAACCGACTCATAACTCCTGTGTTAATTACCGGTGAAATGGACTCCCCGTCAACCCCCCCGGAGCTTCCTCGGGTCGGGACAGTTAAGAAACTTTGTCCAAATCCGCCCCTCAAAGCCCTCAGATGTGCCTTTTTTTTCTTCGGGTTTTTTTCCTTTTTTTCCCCTCCTGCTCTTCTTACCTGTCAAATCAGACGGTGTTAAACAGCGGCGTTTCCGGTGGCACCTTTCAAAATAAATCCCCAGCTTAACGCGGATAAGGCGCTTTCGCAACAGTAAAACAACGATGAAACAACAATAAAGATGGGAAGAAACGACCAGTGTCAGATCTAATCACGCATTTATGGATTTATGTTTGGTAGCTTTAATATAATATTATATTTGCTTGTTTTCTTTGACGACTGAACATTTCTTTTCACAATAAATCTGACAATTGACGTGTTTTCCATTTGAATTACACTGTCTCTATTAATTTTTTTTTTTTAAAGTTTGTTCAAAACACACAAAACGCCACTTTTTTCAGACGGTTTGTATCTCAATTCTTGATATTAAATCCACATATTTCCTGTACCTCCTATTAACTTGACACAACTACCGACGTCCACACAGTGTTTCCGGTGTATTGATTAGCTGTACGGGAATATGAACATCATAATGTATGCTGTGATATATACCATTATGAGTCGTTTGTCTCATATTCGATGCTATATTGTTTTCACTGTTTGTAAATAAAAAGACAAACACTGCATTTAAGAGGTGCCCCAATGTTTTTGATACACACTAATTTCCTGTATTTTCTATTTGTATTTTGTCGTGTATCCACTTAGTTTCATCTTTTTCTATTTTTAATGTACTTTTACTGTTTATATCTATATATCATATAGACTCTGTCATTAGGGCAATTATCTGTTTGAAGCCCTGGATCTACAAATACACCAATCAGGGGCTCTGGAGTCAGTCACTTCCACTCAAGCTTCTTAATATAAAGTGTGGGAATAAGGTAGCACCCTAGGGATGTAAACCACATACCCTTAAATCAACAAAAGAATATAGATTATATCTATTTATATATATGTGTGTGTGTGTGTGTGTGTGTTTGATAGATAAATAAACTGAAAACTGAAAAAAAGAGTCCATGAAAAAGTTTAATTAGAACCCCACAGATGATAAACTAAAACAATAAAATAGACAAACATATAAAATAACAAAACAAAGAGTCCATGAAAAATTTAATTAGAACCCCACAGATGATAAACTAAAACAATAAAATAAACAAACATGTAAAACAACAACAAAACATGCACACATTGTATGTGTAAACTCAAAATAAAACATATAGCAGAAGGATATATTCATAATATGTAATAACTGCTTTCAGAAACAACAAAGACGTGCTTTCCTTTTTGAAATTTAATAAGTATATCGTGTACAGGATTGTAGAGTGACATTTTCCTTCAACACAAGCTTCCTGAAATGCACTGTGAACAACTGAAACGCCATAAAGAGGTAACTTCCATTTAGGCAGAACTTCTTCAACATAGCACAGCAGCACAGCATAGAAATCACAATAATCTGAATGGAGCTTTTTATACATTTATGATAACACACAGAAGCTTCCCTTAGTGAGAGTTAGTGAAGTTGTCAGTGGTGATTTGTGAAACATACAGTGCTACACTGCTACTTTATCAATTATCAAATATATTCTGCATAATTACATCTATTCCATACTGTATCACAGCAAATAAAACACCATTTCCATAGCTAGTCAACACGTAATCTCCTACTTTGGTAACTCCAGAGTGACGCACGCCTTCTGCATAAGATCTTTTGCACGATCACATGACAATTCAAGTGTAATAGGTATTGATACATGCGTCATAACAGCAGTGTTTATCATCAAATACAAATGAATGCATCTTCAAAAGTCACTTCAGTCCATTTGGTTCACAAACAGACCCAATTAAAATATAAATAAGAATGCTTTTAATTTTAAAGAGATTTTTCTCTCCCTTTTTTGATGTTCTCGAATACTAAGAAATAAATAGTGTTTCTTTTGCTTTTAATACAAGCAGCCCAAGAGGTGAGGTAGAGGGAGACGGTGGGACTTATATAAGGCAATTTGGGACACTTGATAATAACTACAGTAACACATCAGAGCTGATGACCTAAACCGCCATTACAGTAGTTTTATCATTCTGGGTGATAGCTGCATGGAGATCGAAAGAAACGTTCCCTTCCAAACAATGAATTGTTTGATATTTGTGTAAATCAACAAACACATTCAGTGTGTATTACAGCAAGAATGAACAGGAATGAAGAAAAAAAACTGCACTAATCTGATCATTTCTCCATAATTCCTGATTCAGACTATTCATTTTGGCATCCATTTCCCTGGAGCACAAGCTGACCTTTACAGATCTGTGGTCGTACTGTTCAGCATCCTGTTCATAAACTAACGGTTCAATACTTACGGTTCCTTTTATAATTACTCTGTGATATTCTCTGGATGGCTAAAGGTTTACTTTATCCAGATTTATCTTTAGTTTCTCAAGCTACATCTGTTGCTGCATAGCTGGTCAAAGTAACCCAGCAGCCAGCGCTGACTTCAGGTGTATTCCTGAACTGCAGGCTGGTAAAGTCTCTAATGAAACTGACTCAGAAGGTACAGCTCAAGCTCCCGTTTGGGCCTAAATCTGGTACATTTTGGACACATTTAGTGATAACATGCATCCTGGGTGATCCGAACACAAGTGGACGCAGCTAAAAACAGGTGGGAGTGTGTTCAGGACAGACTGAGGATGGACTCAGATCGGGTCCCTCAGGACGCATCCATCCTTTCTGGGGTCGGTCGCGTGACCTCACAACTGCATAAACAGATGTTTATGCGTTTGTGTGCCAACAAAATCACAGGATCAAGATTGCTGTGATCACCCCCATTAAATAAAAAAAACCTTACATCAATCAAACAATAAGAATCTCAAATTTCCAAAAGTATGTGCACACAGCAAGGTTGTGTAGAAATTTAAGGGGGTTCAAACCTTCAGTGCGAGTGTTTTATCAGCAGAGATGTGCAGAAATGTTCGTAAATAATCAATAAGTGCATCTCAGGTGAATCTGTAACATGTTACTGAGTGGGAGGATGCATGTGAAGATGCATTTTAACACCAGGTGTGAGCACACATACTCAGAGCTGCGCAGCTGAGCTCAGATCACTCAGGACGTACGTTAACATGATTGTTACTCTGTTGACTCTGCCCACGAAGTCTTATGCTGTGGATTATCAAGGAGAAATGTCCTCTGTGGTCACCACAGCATCAGATTATTAAGAAATAACCAATAACTTTAGAACTTTTAGAATAAACTCTGTAATCTGTAATGTGAGAGCTTTAAAATCTTCTGTTTCCTTAGTCTGTCTGTATAGATGCTCTATGAGGTTGCTAGAAAAGAAAACTGAATTTCCTGAGTGAAAATCTCAAGCCTCTACCAGAAAAAGCTTAAACATTTAAAACCAGAGCAGGGTTCAAATGATAGAAATGAAAAAGCTGGATAAGTCTCGACTGATGCAGCGTTTGTGGTGAAGAACCTGAAGTCAGGAGCAAGCTGAAGATGTGATGCAACTGGTAAGACTTAATCAAAGGGTCCTCAAGTAATCCCTAAAAACAAACTAAACCGATTTTAAACAGAAAGCAATGACAGATTTAAATATTTCAATGCCACCTATCACCTGTTAGAATGTGACCCTATGCAGAAAGGACTTGATTAAATTGTTCTGTCAGAAACACATGAAGCAAAATGTTAGAGGCGTTAGTAAAGGAAGGTTTAGTTTGCATGTTTCTATCACAGGCTCATGCTAAGATGCACTTAAGGTTTGGCAGCGAGGCAGTGGACGCAGGCAGTAATGGAGGAGACATTACAGGTAAACATGGACACAGGGGGGGGGACTCAGACTCAGTCAGACGTAAACACGCAGTGAGACAGATAAATATAATAAGAAATGTCAAATAATAGCTACAGTTAAATTTCATTGCATTTAAAATCTCGTGTCACAGGCCTGAAACCGAAAAGAATATTTCTAAAATCTTGTCGTTTGAATACTTGTTACTGAATGAATGCAGTACCAGTGAGGATATTATCAACAGAAGAACATATAACATAAATACATTTGAACACAGCAGGGCGCCGGACAAAGGTGGAATACCATTTTCACCACACAGCAACATCACAAAGCAGCTGGGGAACAACAGAGGACGGGTGCAGAGAGTCCAGGCGGGTGGTGACACAGCGGGAGAGTAGATCTGCCAGCAGGTGTGGTCGACTCTGCTCAGCCTGTGCGGGAGGTCACCTGCAGGACGGAGGGGAAGGAACATGGGAGAAGGTGGCGCACAGGTCCCTGCTCCTGTTCCAACACTGCAAACGCACATGTGAGTGCGCGTTACCTGAGAGATGTTGACCCCGGTCAGCTTCTCCACTGCCTCGGGGAGGCGGGTCATGATGTTCATCACTTCTCCGGACAGTTTGGCGGCGCCCACCTCTCCACCTCCGCTGGACACCATGGTGACCTTACTGGCTCCACACAGAGGCCTGCTGATCTCCTCGGCCATCTGGTGCAGGACAGACATCACCAAATGTTAAAACTAGGGCTGGGCAAATATTAAAATGTTTAATCTAATTAATCACACGATTTCCCTGATTAATCACGATTAATCGCATTTGTACGCAAAATCCCGAAATGAATTCAAAAGTAGTGTATAGCTTTTAGAATTTAGTGTTATTTTAAATGTGCTGCCATATGAATGAAAGTGCCTTAACATTTGTTGTGCAAACACACTTTTAACATCAGCATCTTTCTGTAGTTTTTATGTAGAAGCCTCGCTCCACTGTCTGTTTCCTTGAATGACTTGCTGCTATCAGTTGTGTGTTTTGCCTTTAAGTGATATTTTAGACTGGAACTACTACGCTGAGAAGACAATTCAACTTGGCAGTGTTTACAGATGACTTTGGTTCTGTCGACTCCGCCGTCTGGAAGAACTTCAAAATGAAAATGGCCGAGTAAAAGTTCCGTACCCTTCTCCATGTTTGGTGGATTTTACTTTCAATTACTTTCTTTTCCGGTTCCGCAGCAGACAGCAACAGACTTTTACAAAATAAAAACCTGTGAGCAGCAGACTTTTACAAAATGAAAGCCTAAAAAAAAACAAACGTTTTTTCCAAAAAAAAATTTTTAATAAAAAAAAAAAATAATAAAACCTGCGTTAATATTTTGATAATGCAAAGTGAATCCATCCACGACATCTCGTAGAGGCAAAGAGTAACAGCCGGCTGTACAAATGGTTTCCCGTTGCTCACCAGAGGGATTTTCTCCAGCAGCATGTCCACCATGGCTCCATCCTTGTACTCCTGGAAGGCCTCTGCCTTCTTCGCCATCTGCTCTGCCTCAGCTCGGCCCATGGCCTCCACCGCAAACGCCTCAGCCTCACCTTTGATCTGAAAGTCGACAGGACAGGTTGACTGAAACGGTAAACTCTCAGCTTCCTTTTTATTAAAATCACATCAACAGGAAAACCTGCGGTTATAAAAAAAAAGATTATTCCGGATTGTAAGGTGCTTTACTATTTAACCTTACAGAAGGACTGTCTCAATGTCTTCATTGATTCAACCGAAGAATCGGCTTCAAGTTTAAAGAATTTAAAAAAAATGTAGCACCAACACTCCTATTTGCACACACAAACCTGCACACATCTGGCCTTGGCTCTGAAGGATCAAACATGGTTCCCTCATCCTCCCACCAAAGCATCTCTGATTCCTGCCGTTTTCTCACGTAAACTGCTGCCCTGAAATGCTTTTCAATGATCCAGAGGAGCAGCAAGTCAGACCACAAATGCCTGAAGCATGAACCCAACTTCTTCCACAGTTTACCAACCTGCGGCCTGGTTAGAGGCCCGTGTGCGAGCACAGCAGGTGATACTCCGGAGCATTTAAAGCTAGAGTAGCTGCTTCATGCTCATTCTTTGCTGACCTGCATGTTGCTTTTCCCTCGTTCGTCGAATACATCCAAATACATGTGAGATTCATATCGGCACAAATAGTCATCGGTGAGCCCCGCTCACTATTCTCAGCTCAGCTGAATACACTCCATAACACTTTATAGTTATAAAAAGAAAGCTTGTGCATGTGATAACAGCAACTTCCAAAGTCTGAATCTAATTTTCTGAACATTCTCCAGAGTTCCCATATATTAGAACAGCTAAACAAACTTATGAATTAAAAATATTTAAAAAAATATCATTTCCATCTATATGTTTTAAATGAATAAAAGGATTTAAAGGTGAAGTAATGCTCTGTTTCTGTAACCTCTGAACATATTTCTTCAGCAGCCCAGAGCAGCCTTTCCCTGTTCAGCAGCCACTTTAGCTCCTCACGCATACTTGGAAGTTAAAAGAGACATTCAGCTCATTGCAATCTTCAACTTCACCTCTAAATGGCGCCAAATCCTACAAACTGCTCCTGTGAGAATCCTCTGTATCGATTTGCGACTCACCCTTATGGACTCAGCTTCAGCCTCTGCCTCCATGATCATCTTCAGACTGGGGGAGAACAAACGATGAGCAGAGACAGAAAGAGAGGCTTCAAAAAGGCACGAGTTCACCATGAATTATCTGGACTGAACCTGGTCTGTGGGGTCGAACAGATGTCTTAAGAAGTGGTTAAATTAAGACGTTAAGAAGATTCCTCGACATAAATCTGAAAGGATGTCTGCCTAAACATTCTGCAGCAGAACATGAGTAGCCGTGAGTGAGAATAAACCTGCAACTCACCGCTGAGCCTCAGCCAGTTTCTCCAGCCGGTACCGCTCGGCCTCGGCAGGCTTCTTCACTTTGGCCTCCAGCTCCTTCTCCCTGCGGGTGATCTCCTGCTCCTGCAGCATGATCTGCTGCGTCCGCTCCACCACCTGCACCTGCATCTTCTCATCCTCGATGCACTGCTTCGTCTTGGCAACCTGCCGGTGGAAAACACACATAAGCAATCAGTTATGTCCTCACTCAGTGTCATAAAAGATCTGATCCAGTTAGAAAATGAAAAATGAAATGAATTACTTCACAACTAATTCCTATTCACTGCTGTGTACCTGCAGCTGGTACGCCATCTCTGACTCCGCCTTCTTGGTGTTCACTTCGATGTCATAGGCCGCCTTCTTCAGCTCATAGTCTCTTTGGGCCTTCGCCATGTCGATCTCATTCCTGTACTGAGCAGATATTTTCTCCTGCATCGCATGAGCCTCCTGCAGAGAGGAGCAGGGACACGAGGACAGCTGCCATCAGTGGGAGCAACTCCTGAAAACACACTGGGATAACATGCTAATACAGACCCGACTGAAGACACTTAAATGGTGACAGAACCAGATGAATAAAAATATTAATTTTCCTGATTCTCAAAACAGTTTGAATAAGCGTTAAAGGGATAGTTTGCCTCTTTTGACATGAAGCTGTATGACATCCCATATTAGCAATATCATTTATGAACATTGACTTACCCCCTGCTGCGTCCTGTGAGCCGAGTTCCAGCCTCGTTTTGGTGTTGATGAAGGTAGTCTGGCTAGTTGGCTGGGGTTTAAAAAATAAAGCGTTTTGCTTCTCAAAACAATATGCGTTCAAAAGAGTAATACATTGGCATCACAAAATCGTTCTCCAGGAAAAAGTCAGCCCTATTTTCTCTCATTTTTTGATGCATATGTATTACTCTTTTGAATGCATATTGTTTTGAGAAGCAAAACGCTTTATTTTTGTGGCCCCATCCAACTAGCCGGACTGCCTTCGCCAACACCAAAACGAGGCTGGAACTCGGCTCACAGGACGCAGCAGGGGGTAAGAAAATGTTCATAAATGATATTGCTAATATGGGATGTCATACAGCTTCATGTCAAAAGAGGCAAACTATCCCTTTAAAGCTGCCCGGAGCAACGAGATTGTTTGTGGAATGAGACATTGGTAGGAATAAGAACAAAGTGATCCGTCTCACCCTGATCACAGCATCTCTCTTGTTCTGGGCCTCTCCGATGCGGGCGTCTTTCTGCACCTGGGCGGTTCGAGCCTTTCCCAGCGAGTGGAGATAATCCTGTGCATCACCGGGGGAAAAAGGGCCGGATGTGACTCATTAACTCATTAACTTATTCTGCTGCCTTTCTAATTTCAGCTGTTCAAAAGCAAAACTTTAAATACATTTCTTCCCCCTAAACGATTGTGGTTCTTTATGCGTGAGAACATAGAAGTACCTGGTCGTCATGCACATCTTTGAGAGTGTAGCTGACCACGCTGATGCCCATGTTGAGCAGGTCTGAGGAAGCCACCTTGAAAACCTGCTCTGAGAACTTCTTGCGGTCCTTGTAGATCTCCTATCAGAGAAAGATGTTAACCAGGATGTGACAGCTGCAGTTTTCAGTCTGAGAATGCGTGGAATCAGTTTCAGAGAAGCTAAATGTTTCTAATCTGCTGTGAAGAAAAAAACTGGAGGCGACTCTTTGATCCTCACCTCAACAGTCAGGTGGGCGATGATGGCTCGCTGGTGTCCCTCCAGCGTCTCCAAAGCAATATGAGCGATCTCAGGCTCCGACTTCCCCATGAACATCTGGCAGGCTGCAGCCAGCATCTGTTTGTTATGTCCCTGGATTTTCATCTGTAGAATACAAGTTACCACTTTATTGTTAAAGGGACGGGTCCAATATGCACATAAACAACACTGTAAGGTTTAAAATGATGAAACTACATCTAGACGATAAGAGGAACTACATTTGGACTGGAAGACAAACAGCGCATGCATCTCTAAATAGGAACAAGAGTCCAAACACATGGAAACTGGTTGTTGTTCTCACAGAAACTGCTTTACAACTGTTTCATCTCCAGGCTGAACTGACCTGAGCGATCCCAGTGACAGAGATGGGGACTCCATGGCGGGTGTAGACCTTATCGCTCTTCACATTCAGAGTCAGAGTGTTCAGGGAAATCCTGTAGACGCAGGATAAGGCGTCAGAGTAAGGGTGATTACTGATGGATTGTAAATCGCTCTAATGGTATACATTAACGTGCCGTATTTCCTCTTTGTTTGTGTCATACTGAGCTGCAAGCACCGAGTGCACGACTGTAGAAGTCAGCTACAACACTCTGGTAAGATCAGGTGTTCCAGATCAGCCAGTTGAAATATGTCTGCCAAATGCCAAAGACGCTTACTGTGAATAAAGCCGGTGTACGCAGGTGTATATCAGGACGAGTAAAAAAAAGCCTGAGTTATTTCTCACCTCTGTATCTGCTGTATGCACGGGATGACGAACACTCTGCCTCCAGGGATCATCAGCGGAGGAGAACGACAGAAGCCTATGAGGAAACCAGGAAACCAAGCGGAGCATCAAATCATTTAGTGACTGCAGAACAACTATTTCTTTTACTCTTTCCTCTAAGGCGGAGCCTGTTTTACTACATTTCTGCTCAAATTTTCACCTCAGAAACTGAGAATCAGTCCAAAACAGGTTCACAATAGCATCAACAGTATTAATCATCACACATTTACTTTCTTTAATGTTATTTATTGAGCATATACAGATCATCTCCTCACCTGACACCACCATAGCCTCGTTGGGACCACAGGTGTAGAACATGTTTACTGATCCTCCCTCAGGCTGAAAGTCAAATAAAGTAACAGATGATGAATAAAAGCAGACGACATTAAACCACCCTTAACAGTATTTTACAGATGAAATGCTCCAAAATTGTCACCGGTTTGTGTTGTATGACTGCTACACAGAAGGGAGGGGCTGTGGTGGGAAGCGGAGCAGACAAGCAGGTCTGGAATAATCTAATTGACGCAAATGTTGCGCAGTAAAATGCGCAAGAAAAAGTCGAACAAAAAACGGAGGACTTACACATTACAGCGTCCGACTGGGCTTTTACCCTTTGTATAATTCTCAGCGCAGGCAGCTTGCAGCTAGCTGTTCATCCATTTTTTCAATCCACATTTCCCAAACGTTTGTGTTTACAGTTTACAGGAGAGAGACGTCATATAAACGCACACTTACCGCTCAGGATTTAGGCTGGATAGTTAAAACAGATGGATATCAGTATCTTTTTTCTGTGCGTTAAAAAATATGTTTGTTTGTTTTTTTTTTAATCCCAGGTAACGTTTATTCCCGTAAAATACGAGATGATGCGGCCAGTGACGATGACTCGCTCCAACCGAACAGCATCTCGCTTGGAGCACGCCCATCGATTGCCCGCGCCCGCCATCTAGCGGCGTGGTGGGGAACTGCAACCACTAGTGATTAATGATTGTTTATGTTAGAAAGCAGGCTCGGTTGGAATCTGCTGTTCATGTAATGCACTTTTTATATACGGATTTGATTGGTCCTGTAATTGTGCTTCAGTTTATCAGTTACATTTTAAACAGTAGAGAAGAAGTAGTAGTTTGTTCATGGTTTTTTTGTTGTTGTGAAGATTCCCTTTCAAAAACCAACTCCTATGATGAAATACTAATAAGTCCAAATCTTTTTTCCTCACTCATCATGGTGTCAGCAGTTTTTCCAATTATAGTCAGTTTGAATTCTACAAAGACTAACACAGTGATGCCTGAATGCCAACCTGGAGGCTTTAAAACCACAGTTCCCACACCAATGGATGACCAGGTGGTGACTTCCATGACTGATGATATCTCAAAAGAGGATTTCAGTGTTTTCAGCAGTTGGCTGTTTTGTGAATCTTCTGTGGGTTGGGAGCACGCAGACCAGCTTTGTATCCCCTCACACAAATGGCAGCTTTCAGTGTCCATCAGGGGTTAGGGGTTACATTCAGTTTCTGTATTTTAAGTGCCTGTAGATGTATATAAACAGAGAAATAAAGCTTGTAAATGTAAAACAATCCTGTAATGAACAGAGCAGTTCACATAGTGTGAAAACAGAAAAGAATATGTTTTAAACTAAGGTAGATATGTTAACACAACTCCCCCTTTAACACAAAATGGAAAACAGCAATGTGGAAGAGGCCCCAGGAGGAGAGAGGAAGGCCGGTGATGCGGCTCAGCGAAGTGATATTTAACCCTTAAAGTCAATTTCACTGGCAGAAATTAAGTGAGGATTTCTAATGCAGAAATTTTTGGTAAAATTGAACGTTTTTATGCATAAATCTATGTATAAATTAAATTCAAATTTCATAATGGAAAACTGTGCACAAAAATATAAACATATTGTTCTGAGTGCACAAAATCCAAGAATAACAAATTCTATTTTATTCTATTCTGTTCTATTCTATTTTAGTCTATTCTGTTCTATTCTATTCTACTCTACATTGTTTTAGTTGGGCTCCAACAGGGCAGTGATGATGAAAACCGCTACCTCTTCTTTTCCGGTCCTTGCCTTTAAGTCCAGGAAACCCCTTGTAAGAGAAATCCGACATTTCAACCAATCAACGCCGGGCCTGAAATAACAGCAGCCAATCATTGGCGCGGACAACATGATGGGCGCGTTCCAAACCCTTTATACCCGCCTGTTGTACTCCGGGCTCTGACAAACTCCTGTCGCCGTCTGTCCGGGCTGTGCTCAGTCAGTAGGTCAACCGTACTCAATTAAAACAGTTATAGTTGACTTTTATCACTCACTACCATTCATCATGAGAGAAATCGTGCACATGCAGGCCGGCCAGTGCGGGAACCAGATTGGGGCAAAGGTAAGAAGAAGTGATAAAAAACGTTAATTAGCAGTTTAATCTGTTTTTTTCTGAAACATTTCACCCTTTTTTTACCCACATCTTCATCTCTCAGTCTCAGGACTATTGTTTTATTTTTTAACAGTTTAAACATTAACTGAATTTATTTATAGATACCAAACAAATGGCTTAATTTCTGTATCTTACTCACCTTTTTCAGTTTTAAAGATGCAACGTAATAAGAAACCATGCACCTCTAATGTTTTGCTCTTCTTGTTTTGAGAAACTTGGATCAGATACATGACTTTATAAGTTAGTTTATTCTGTTTTATTTGCTCCAAATGAATTTATTTTGTCACTTTCACCCAGAAGGAAAGTGTATATTTTGCACTTTATTGTCCGTTTTTCCAAGCTTGTGTCCAGATTTTGCTGTTATAACTGTGATATAAATCTTTAACCCACAGGCACAATGGAAATTAAATGGAAAATCTACCTTGTTCCTCTTGTAAAAGTGGATTTAAATTCTGTTTGACAGGAACAATAAATCACTGTTGAAATATCTTGTGATGTGTTGGATTATAACAGCAACACAAAATGCAGAAAAGCCTGTTTAAGCATTCGTATCTTAACTCCCGTTTAATTCAACAATGTGAAACATGTGAGCGTGCAGCATATTGCATTATACTTTGATCAAATGGATTTAAATCCATGCATATGGCTACAGTGAAAATGAGCATTTTAAAGAGTGACTCGGGTCATTGAGCCATGATTAATGAGCCGGCCAGACTCCAGCAGACTCACAGAACCAGCTGCTGTCTTGGCTGCATGACGAGTCTTTGTCAATGAGAAAAAAACACAAGAGAAGAGGGTGAAAAGAAAAGAGAAATTTGCTGAGGCAGAGGAGAGGAACGCAGCAGGAGGAGGGTGACGGTGGGGGGGGGATGACAAGTGGCTCAGTGTGTGCTCTGAAAGCACAGATGACGTCGTTTAAATGGCTGCCTTTCCAGTCAGTGTATCACATGCACACACCCCGGGCCCCCAAACCCTAAACAAATCTCCTGTTTACACAAAGATACTAATGTGTGCTTTCTATTTAACTTGACTTGAATGGAGTCTCTACATTTAAGCTGCACAGGGATCCAGTCAGCAACAAGCTGATGATGCAGCAGATGGATCTGTTCAATAATTCGGACCAACAATGCGTTGCTTTAAACAAAAGATGCTCAACCTTTGCCTGCTTCATCTCCCCACATGTGAAGATTTCCACTGTTTTTCTTTGGTGCATATAGCATGTAAAGCCATTTTCAAAGCACAACTCTTTAAATTCCAGAAAATGGGACAATTACTTTGCGATTTTTTTAAATTTATTTTTTCAGAAAACAATGAGCACTTTTTGTAAAATGACCGCCGTGAGGTCGCTGTAAGTGGTCTATTTATTCAATAAAACATCAGTGAATATATCAGATTATCACTTATAAAGTTTAGGCTTGAGTTTAATCTGCTCTGTAACAGGATAACAATGAAAGCTTCATCAGCCTGATGGATATTTAGCATAATTTATTTAAATTGTATTCAGATATTTGGCCTGTTATAGACTCAACCGGGAACATTGGATCCACTGCTCGATGGTCCCCATCAGTGAAGCCAAGTGTATTTACAGAGGACTTAGCGAGGCTGAGGTCATGAACATTTCACAGTGGATTAACTGCCTGATTTCCCTCACTTACACAATCCAACCAAAAGCCGCTCGGCTCTCTTGAGTTGCTGGATAACGTCTCAAAAGATGTGATGGAAATGGAAGCTTGGACCATTTTTTTCCAGGTTTCAGTAACTTACTGTTTTCTAACTTATTGGTTTCGTCAATTTTAACTTTCCTCGGGATTGATTTTTACTTCTTGGAAATGCAAATTAAGACGCTCTTCCCCCTAAAACTGAATCAACTGAGGTCGATTAAGAAAAGAAATTAGATTTCCGTCTCTCCCTTCTGCTCTCTCCTGCACTCGTATAGAAGCTCAAAGATGGGCGACCCCCCCCCCCCCCCCCCCACGCCCCCCGATTATCTCCAACTCTTTCTCTTAAACACACTCAGTCCGGGGCACAGATTAGGGTCAGTTGACTGAGCTGGTGCGACAGCCTGTGCTCTTGTTTCTAACTGAGTTTGGCGTTAATGTCTCCGCCTGTAGAACTAGATCCTCTGTGAAAGCTCAGCGCTTACTGAGCCTCCAACTGTGAAAGGAACAGATCTAAAGTCTTAAAGCTCCGTTTCAGCTGCTCCCCAACCACAAACCAGTCATTTGTTTTCCTATTAAATAAAAAAAAAAAAAAAAAAAAAAAGGTTTTGGCGTGCAAAGAGCCCTGAAAGAGATGGTTTGGCTGTTTTTAGGTGATGTATTTATGAGTCGTTGGTACCTGCAGCAGCTCACATGGAGCAGCCTAACGACAACTGAAACCTTAAAACTTAGACTTTAGCACAGTAGTTTAACTTGAACAAAGTCCGTGTTGCTTATCGTTCTGCTGGTCCAATCCCAAAGCAACGGGACTCTAAAGACGAGGAATTACCAAAGCGAAGACATGAGAGGATTTGTGTATGAGGCAGAAGATCTGCTGATAAGAGATGTGGGACAGAGAGACGGAGCAGAAGTAATCTTCCCTGGAGGAAGATGTCCAACATGTCTGACACAACTATTGGTGGACTCGGCTGATCCGTGATCATCAGTAGTGATCGGCGAGCAATAGGGACGCCATTGGGTTGAGAAAACAGTGACAAAGTAAGCTAATCTGAAGCAACAGTGAGGAGTTGTAAAAAAAAAAAAAACTGGAATATGGGGAGGTTTTAGAGGTTTGAGTTGTTTTAGATGACAAAAAGACTTCCTGCTGCTCCAAACTCAAAGAGCTCTGACTGCTGCTGCTTATAAATACGTCACAAGCCCACTTAAAAAAAACACGAGCTATTCCTTTAATACTGCACGAGGCACGACTCCAACGTCTTCCTCAGTCAGTGATGAACACAGAACTGTTTCTGCTGCGTTCATGCTGGTGAAATATGATTGATCAGAGCTGCTGACTCTGACTGACGTCCTGAATCAGGAGGTTCCACAGACACAGTGCGTCTTCCCAGGGGAAATGTCTCCCGGGGCTTTTCCCCTGCGGGGTGAACAGTGAACGAGAGGATGGACAAAAAACACAAAAGACTTTATCTCTGTGTCTCACAGATAATTGGCTGGAGTAGCATCAGTATCCATAAGGATTTTAGTGGCACACCCAGCTGCCCGTGTGAGGGTCGGGGGGGGGGGAAGTTACCGAGCTGCCTGTTTTGGCCCGGTCAGCAAAATCTGGCATCAGCAGCAGGAAACATCTTTACAACGAGTTCAGTTAGAAAAACAAGCAGCTCATGGGTGAAATTTCTCCAACGACTTCCAGATAAATGCTTGGGGGGACACTGTAGTTCCTCCAAACCGAATCTAATGTTGCTGTAGATTAACATCTCTGGATGAGATTTGCTTTCAGTCATGAACTGAGTATGTAACATCTGCTGTTTCCAGAGGAAAACGATCGCATTAGCTTCTCCTATGACGTGTTGGGCCCAGCATGTGATCAGGATGCTTGTTTTTGGAGAATACTCGAGCTGTCTGACCTCAGCTTTCTCGCGTTAGCTTCTCCTATATGAGTAATAAAGAGTGAAAGAGTTTTTTAAATGTTTATTTACACTGTTGTGGTCAGAGTGTGATTCACTGAACCAACTGGAAACATCCAGGTGGGGATGATTAAACGGCATCCTCCCTTCCTTTTTTTTAGACTTTTATTACAGCTCAGATCACAGAGTAGAGTGGAACACAATAACATCCTGTTAAGTTTTCCTTGTTTTCCAATGATTTCCTGCTTTCAGGTTGAAAATGACTGCATGGCTTTGTGCTTCCTCTTCTGCAGAAACAGCAGATTTATTCACCCAGATGGAGAGGAACTTGGATTATTATTAATTTTTAACCTTTGTACTGATGGCGAGGTATATTTCCTTTTAGCTTTATGTGCTATCTTGAGATGAAACAGCCGCTCATTCGGTTCATCATCCAGATCAGCCTGAGATTGCTTCCCATGGATGGATAAAACATTCCTGGATCCAGATGTGGACTTTAATTAGAATCACTTCTAAGTTGGTTCGTGTCCTACTTCTGGTTGCAATTTTAATACAAATCTGTGTTATTTTTTATTATATATATATATATATATTTAATATAAAAATTAGTTTATTTCCTTTTCATTCCTTTCATTGGGCTGGTTTCATGTATGTGTTGCAGGTGTTCGGGGGTCGCTCCTCTCCATCGCTTTGAATTCAGGGTCCGTTGCTTCACCTTGTTAGCGTAGCTTGTGGTGGAAAGTTGGGAACTGGTCAACTTTTCCAACCAACTAATCAAATTACATCACTAATCATGCATCTCACCTCGAGCTTTATTGTTGCTACGATTCCAAGCATCAGGCCCGACTACCATCACGCATCAACGCATCCATGTTAATCCTGTGTTTAGGTTTATGGATCGCTCGTTAGTTGTCTTGACAAGCTTGATCCAGGCTTGAGGGTTCAGCCATATATTCATTCATATCAGTGATGGAGGAGGCTTCTTCATCCAAAGGAGAGCAAAGAAAAACACTGAAGGCCTGTCCTGGTGGAAAAACTGCTTCTCAGATGAAATCCACTGGAATTCCTTTGTTTGATCTGATTGGTTTTATTTTTTGTTTGTGGCCCATCAAATCTCCTGCCAACTATAATATGAAAGTTCTGCTTAGGGCCGGTTTGTACTGACCTGGATGCTTCTCTGCACATCTGCAGTAGGTTTGATCTACAGATGTTTCACACTCTGACTCCAGTCGGCATGCTCACAACATTTTCTTCAGGAAGTTGCAGGCTCATGTTGCAGAACACAGCTGGAGGAGTCAGATTAAGACGCAGTTAATACATTTTATTAGTTGTAGCCTGAATATGCCTCGATGTGCTTATTTTATGGCTCCTGTTTTTCATTCTGCTCTCATCCTTTTTCTTGTTCTGATCCATTTCCATTCAGAAAATTCCTGAAAAACTACTGTTAGTTTTTCAGCCTCCATCTGGCTGGGACGTGGATCAAATTGGCAGTCCCTTGGAATTTCAAATTGCCTTTGGATGGGGGGGAAAAAGCTAAACTTAGTTTGTGGCGGGTTGTTACTTTATTTAAACTTCTGGTCTACATATCATGTTAAAGAAGTGTTCTCAGATAACACGTTGCTGTTTTCAGGTGGTCTTGTGACTACAAAACACAATTAGATGCTAACATGTGCTTTGGAAGCACAGAAGACCGTTTCTCCTGAAATTAGCTCAGTTATGACCTGAAGAACCACACAGACGCCTCTTTGTCAGGAATCTGTGACCAGAAAACTGTTGAGTACACAATGATTTATCAGATAAAGCTTGGAAACCCGCGTTCAGTGATTGCTTTTATGTTTTTCTGCAGTTAATGAGCGTACAGCCCAGTTGGTGCAGTGATATGTTGGTTCGTGTGTTTGTTTAGTTCTGGGAGGTGATCAGTGACGAGCACGGCATCGACCCAACAGGAACCTACCACGGAGACAGCGACCTGCAGCTGGACAGGATCAGTGTGTACTACAACGAAGCCACTGGTGAGTTCATCCAGACTTCCCAGTGTTGGACATGTTGAACTGAGGCGTCCCCCTTGTGGAGAAACTAGCTCACTGCAGTTTTCAAACAGGGATGTGGTAATGTTATGCATATTGGCCTGATATTATTACAATTTAAGGATATGACGTGTTAAGTGTCCTCTGTTGCTCGGCTGTGAGTCAGCATGTGGGCCGTGCCGCCTTAAAAAGCCACGCAGTTACGCTCATTTAATTTTAATGCTAATGGTATATTCTGCTACCCTGAGTGTATATAGTTTGACCCCGAGTTGCACTCTTGCCTTCAGTAAAAGAACACATTGATTTAAAGTCTATTGACGCTTGCTGATCATTAAAAATGAATCAGAATGACCCGGAAGAGCCTCTGAGTATTAAAATGATCCTTAATGTTCATCTCAGACACATTTTGTTCAGCTTCCCAAACTAAATGTCAACTGAGTGTTTTACTGTGCTTGACTCCATCTAGTGGACACACGTGGTACTACACATGAACGCCAGCTGTAGAAATGCCCACTGAAGATTAGAGATTTTCACTCCAGTCTGTTGAGAAACTTTGTTTTTTCTTATATTCTCAGTATTCATTAATTCTGTCCCACAGCAGCTGAAACTCAAATCACTCACTAATCCCTCCAAAAAGCTTCGATAGTTCAGAATTCTGCCGTTCGGCCCCCTCCAGCTTCCTGGTAAAGCTACGCTTCAATTTTAAAATGCTCCCGTGGACGTTCAAGGCCGTTCATCACCTCGCTCCATATCTGTCTGACTTCAAACTAAACTCAAGACTCATCTGTTAAAAATAGCTTCCTCTACTTAATGTCTGTCACACGACCCCATTTTACATCGTCTTTAGTTTATTGTTCATGGATTTTATGTCAGTTTCTTATTTGTCTTCTTGATTTTATTGTTCAGCATCCTTCAGTATTTTGAAAGGCGCCTTCAAATAAAATGTAGTATTATTATTATTATTATTATTATTATTATTATTATTATTATTATTATTATTATTAAGCCATCCCAGCTCTCAGAAGCCCCTCCTCTTCTAACACACGCACTTCTTTCCTGCTGCTTCTCTCTACTCTTAAATCAATCTAGCACTTAATGATTTTACAGACTTTCTTTTCTTTATTTTTAAAGGATTTTTGAGCACTATGTGGCCTTTATTTGACAGGAAGGGTGACAGCGAGAGGAAATGGCCCGAGCCAGGGCTTTAACCTGCGGGAGCTTTAGCTTCACAGGGCGCCTGCTCAACCATCGACCTGGGGGTCGAACTACACACTTCTGTTTGTGCAATTTCCCTGAGGCTGAGTGCAAAAATATTTAGCAATATTTTTGCACTAAGTGCAGTTTATTTATTTTTTATATTTTTATTCCCAGTGCTGGCACATAGCACTTCCATACCTAATTATTTTTATTGTATAGTACTGTACAGCATTCAAAATTTTGGCGCTGTTAACCAGAAGCCACGTAACGACATTTCGTTGTCAAGACTCACCTGTGTTTTTTGTGCTATGACAACAAAGAAAGTCATAGTCTAAGTCATTTGAGCCACCCGACGCTCCTTTTCCAGCATTTCTTCACGTCAAGAAGCTTGAATGTTGTTTCTGGCTTTAATAAAAGTTAAACGGCTTGATGTAAAATATAAAATTCCTTCAAACCCTCATGGGTTGATAGACTTGATCTGGCCTTTGCGGCCTCCATCGTGGAGTCCCAGAACCTGAATGAAAGTTTCTTCTTTCTGTTTATGTCCGTGCGCAGGTGGGAAGTATGTGCCCCGAGCCATCCTCGTTGACCTGGAACCAGGCACCATGGACTCGGTCCGCTCTGGGCCCTTTGGACAAATCTTCAGACCCGACAACTTTGTCTTTGGTAAGAACGAGCTGGACGGGAGAGGAGGGGCTAATGTGGCCAGGGGTCAGGGGTCAAACTTAAACCTGAGGCTATTGGATGTTTCCAGTTGTTGTGTAATAATTCAATGATGACTCCAAGAAAATGATCGTCAGTAACTTATGATAATAACCATCGCTTCCCAGGTCAGAGCGGAGCAGGAAACAACTGGGCCAAAGGTCACTACACGGAGGGGGCGGAGCTTGTGGACTCGGTCCTGGACGTGGTGAGGAAGGAGGCCGAGAGCTGCGAGTGCCTGCAGGGTTTCCAGCTCACGCACTCCCTGGGGGGAGGCACCGGCTCCGGTATGGGAACCCTGCTGATCAGCAAGATCAGAGAGGAGTACCCCGACCGCATCATGAACACCTTCAGCGTGGTGCCGTCTCCAAAGGTAGCGCAGACGCTGCCGCTCCGCAGCCAACACTGACACCTTCATTTCCAGGCTTAAACGCAGCTCATGTAGTCAGAAACAGTCAGGGAATCACTGCTGTGTCCTGTTTTTTATGTCACAGCATAAATATTGAATTTAATATTGATTACAATATAAACAATTTTAGTTATTTTTTTTTAACATGCATTGATTGGTCTTGGGTCAGTGTAACTGGAGCTCTGATAGGAAAGGGTCCAGTTGGAGTTATGAGGGGGTAATGTGCTGTGACGCTCAGCGCTCAGCAGTGATCTTCTGAGCTGCACGTGTTTATTAAATGTAACCTTCCACATGTTCTGATGCGGCTCCTCTCTGTGCGGCAGGTGTCGGACACGGTGGTGGAGCCGTACAACGCCACCCTCTCCGTCCACCAGCTGGTAGAAAACACAGACGAGACCTACTGCATTGACAACGAGGCCCTGTATGACATCTGCTTCCGCACTCTCAAACTCACCACGCCCACCTACGGAGACCTCAACCACCTGGTCTCAGCCACCATGAGCGGCGTCACCACCTGCCTCCGTTTCCCCGGCCAGCTGAACGCCGATCTGAGGAAGCTGGCCGTCAACATGGTGCCCTTCCCTCGTCTCCACTTCTTCATGCCCGGCTTCGCCCCTCTGACGAGCCGGGGCAGCCAGCAGTACCGCGCCCTGACGGTGCCCGAGCTCACCCAGCAGGTGTTCGACGCCAAAAACATGATGGCGGCGTGCGACCCCCGCCACGGACGCTACCTGACGGTCGCCGCTGTCTTCCGCGGCCGGATGTCCATGAAGGAGGTGGACGAGCAGATGCTGAACGTGCAGAACAAGAACAGCAGCTACTTCGTGGAGTGGATCCCCAACAATGTCAAGACGGCCGTGTGCGACATCCCGCCACGCGGCCTCAAGATGGCCGTCACCTTCATCGGCAACAGCACGGCCATACAGGAGCTGTTCAAACGCATCTCTGAGCAGTTCACCGCCATGTTCCGCCGCAAGGCCTTCCTGCACTGGTACACCGGCGAGGGCATGGACGAGATGGAGTTCACCGAGGCCGAGAGCAACATGAACGACCTGGTGTCCGAGTACCAGCAGTACCAGGACGCCACGGCCGAGGAGGAGGGCGAGTTTGAGGAGGACGTGGAGGAGGACGCCTAAAGAAAGTAACCAAATCACGCAACCGAAGTCCAAGAAAGAAAATACGCCAAGAAAACGACAAAAATCCCCCAAAAAATAGAAAAACTGTGAAATGAAATGAAGGAAAACAGCAGGTCTGAAGCAGAGAGCAGAACGAGAGACGGAATGAAACCAAACGACCAAATCAACGTGCCATGGTTTACTGTGTGTGTCGAGATAGTTTTAGTTTGATCAACAAGAATCTTCCAAAATCCTTTTTTACACCAGAATCTGGTCTCATAGAGAGGGAACAAACCGCTCCGGGGGCTGAACTATTGATCTAAATAAGAAATGAAACATCCAACAAACTCACCAAACTTACAGTTTACTGCCATGATGCGACTTGGAAAGACTTTGTGAATCTGAAACCTGTTTTATTCTCATGTTTTCTCAAGGTTTCCTCGGTTTGGTTTTATTCTTTTCTGACTGTAAAATCATGTTAACTTATTAAAGTGTTTGAAGCTGCGTATACAACCGGATCTCTGACCTGAATGTGAGACTCAAAGGTATGAAAGCAAGAATTTATCAGTGTTCAGTGTCATTTTATTCAACTTTTAAGGTGTTAAATGGATCATATGTGTGAGTATTTACAGGTTACCATCAGCCTCAGGCAGAAATAAAGGCACCCTTCTAAGTTGTTGTCATGTTCAAGGGTTCACTTTGAGCTAAAAGTGCAGCTGGTGTGTATTCTGCACAACTCTGTCCAGGTTCAAACACTCAGGCTTCCTGACGGTGTGTTGTCAGAGTTTCGGGACTTTTCTCAGACGCCAGCCAACGTCGTGCAGATGCTCAGAGCTCTGATTGGATCACCGGGAAGACTGCAGCAATAATCCTCACCTGGGAAGCACATTAACTCTTATTTAACTCTGTAAAGTATTAAAACACGAACACGGAGCGGCGCTCAACTGGAAAACTGAACACGAGCATCATAAAGCTTTCTGGGTTGCGGTGAAGAGCTTCTCAGACTTTTACATTGACTGCAAATTCATCAAAAAAAGGACCAACTTTGGACTATTTTATTCAAACTGAATCTTTAAGTTTCAAAAATGAAACGGATAAAAAGCTTCTTATAATTCTTCTGAAAAAAGATGTGAAGTTTGAAATACTTGTTTACTCCGTCTGAGCCTCTAAAGTGTTCAACTCAAACCCAAAGTGTGTGAGCCTCAGTCGCGTTTCTCTGTTCTGTGTTTGTACTTTTTTTCTATTTTATTCCAGTGAAACTTTCATTTGGGATCTTGTTGACTGTGAAACATTCGGGAGAAATAAAAAGGCATTTGTAGGAAAAATCACACCCGTTCTGTCATTATTTATCAGTTTTTAGTGTTTGACAGCACGTCATCATCTTTACTTCATCCCTGCATTCAGCTGTGTGTTTGGATCTTTTTTCACCCCCAGTTTTCCTCACTTGTCACCTTGTTTCCTTTGGCTTCCCTCCACACTTATCTGTTGATAACCAGTCCCAGCTGCACTCACTGCCTGTATTTAAGCTCCCTGGGTTTGGTCAACCCTTGTCAGATCCTTTCCATTACTGCTGCGCCTTCATTGCTGGTTTACGCTTTTCTCCCCTCAGCTGGTTGTTTGTGTTTTTAGTCTTTCTGTCTTCAGTTTATAGCTTGTTTTTCCAGTAAATACTTCATTCATTTGTTTGTTGTCTCCAGACTGCTGCTCTCTAAAACCATATACCTTGAACTTAGTGACACACCCATTATCAATCAGGTGCCAAAGACAAAGTTTCTTTTAAAGCCCCTTTGATATCAACTTAAAATTGTTTTTAATGATCAAATAACTCAAGAAACAAATAAAATGCTCTTACTGCCTTTTCCCTTTTTGTTAGTACAGAAAATTCTTGCTCTTCAGAGATCATCAGAAATCATTGACCTCATGCCTCCTTATTCCTCTTTTGGCTGAAGATAGTTTGCTGTTGTGTTAATTGAAGGCAGACTTGACTGACTGGTGACGAAGGGTCTGAACATCTTACGAAACTAATGTCTAAGAAATTAAGATATAAATTAAAATCTAAGAAACTAATCGGGCTTAAATCAGCCTTTAATCAGACACAGAGGTGGGAAGAGTACTGAATATTTGTACTCAAGTACAAATAATACTGTTACATTGCTTAAATTGTGCTCAATTACAAGTAAAAGTACTAAAGTTAAAAATAATAATAATAATAAATTAAGTAAAAGTACTTGAGTACTCCACTACAATTCACACAGGCTCCCCAGAACTGGACAATAGAAGATTGGAAAACCGTTGCCTGGTTCTGACGAGTATGGAAGTTTTTCTGTGCCATCAGAGTTTGAATACGAATTTCTAATATTGAATTTTTTACAGCATCAAAATCAGACTTTGAATTTGAAAAACCAACAGTGGAAAAAGAACCAGACTCAACGTCCAGGTAAACAGGGAGAAGCAATCGATCCCTGTCTCAATTCATCAGATCAGCTCAATAGATATTGAGTAATATCTATTGCTCAATTTTAATAACACAAATTTTAATAACACAAATAAAGTAAACTCAATCCCCGAAGCACCATGGACATGGCTGATCTGTCCAATGGAGCGTAACTTGATTGGCTGCCGTTGGATGAATTGAGAACAGGGATCGATTGCTTCTCCCTGTTTACCCGGATGTTGAGTCTGGTTCTTTTTCTACTGAATTTTTGGAAGTTGAATTTTTCCACTGAATTTTTTTTTTTCCACTGTTGGTTTTTCAAATTCAAAGTCTGATTTTGATGCTGTAAAAATTCGATATTAGAAATTCGCATTCAAACTCTGATGGCACAGAAGAACTTCCATAGACCCTCGTGTTCCTTGTCCAGCAACACTGTAAGTTGTGGGGTGTAGAGTTTAATAAAAAAAAAAAAAAAGCAGTTCGGCAACTGCTTGTTTCATTCATCATTACAATATTCTAAATACACTGAGTCTGTTGTCATAAATATGTCAAAGACAGTGGAAATGCCTTGTTGATGTGAGAGGTCAGAGGATACTGGGCAGACTGGTTCCAGGTGATAGGAAGATAACACCTTCACAAATATGTAAATGAATAGCTCTGAGACACGTTTTGTTGCTGATTCAGTCCACTGGAGAAGAGATCAATCAGAAGCAGCATTTCCGCTTCATTCATGGTGCAAAAACAAGAAATAAGAAGGTCAAATAGCATCTGAGCGGAACAAGCTGAGGAGGATCGTGTGGTCGGAGGAGAATCCGCCCTCACACTGATGGACCACATCTCCATCAGACTGGAGAAATCGTGCGTGTGTAATGGTGGCCCGAGGCTAAACTGCAGAGCGTCTTCTTGTGGCTCCGAGCCAGAAGCAGCATCTCTGCCGAAGCTTCCCGATCACAGCCGAACTCCAGGGGTCCACACACCCGACATCAACCGAAATCTTCAGCTGCTCCCGATCTTCCCCCACTGAGTCTGTTGTCATCGGGCTGGGGGTGGTGGGGTGGACGAGATTCATGAAATAAAGAAAAAAAAAAGAAAAAAAAAGAAAGAAGCAATTTCCACCTCTCCTGTGCCCCTCCCAGTCCACAGATTTTCGGATTCGAGGCTTGAGAAAGGTAATTACCATCATCTATTTCTGACTGTTAGAGGCATATATGTTTTTTTCAGCTTTCCGTTCAAACAGGGAGATAGTGGGTTAAATTCTGCAGTTTTCCTTGGCTGTTTATGTGAGTATTTGCCTGTGTTGAGGGGTCCCATACGGCTGATTCAGGACGTTGGAAGGAGAATCAGCAGTTATGGACATCTTCACATGAATTAAGGTAGTAACAGAAGAGAAATGGACGTTTTCCAGGCATAAAGCCCGGGGGTAAACTTTACATTTCTGCAGCAATTTGACAGAAATCCGCGCACTGCTCACACAATCCGTTATTTCACACGCTTTAAGTGGCCTCCTCCCTTTTGTATAAAAATGAAGGTAATTATTTAAATCCCGTTATTTCTGCCTCTGAAATGCATGTAAACTGATGCTGGTTTGTGGGTTTTACACAGGGGCTAACAGTATGGTGCATGTAGGACAAGCTGCGGCGTGTCATCATGTCGTGCGTCCGGGATATACCCGCCTGAGTCGGGGGGTATTTTCTGGTCCACCCCGGTGGAAACGGTTCCGCAATGCACTACGGCACACATTAAAGCTGCTGACTAAGGAGCGTGTTTGTCACTGCTGAATGAGAGAAACAATGAATGAGCGATAGTGTTTCCTACACCTCAGAGCCAAAAAAATGAACCATGACTCCAATTTATGGAAATTTGTGGGGGGAAAAACTTCAAAACCAGCTGGTTTTTGGCTCAATCTCTGGTCACTGGTGGCATCGATCAAGGAATCTGTTAAGGAATGAAACCGCATGGACAGTGAGAGCATGCTTTATGCTTTAAGCTTTAATATGATCAATACAACCTTGCATTCTTCATTCATGCTCACTCTTCCGCCATCATTTCCTCCATCTTTCATCACAAGGGGATGCCCCCAATCCGTGCCGATCGTGACACACCCTGAGCTGCACCAGCAGCTTCTCCAGGCTGGAAAGGGTGAGGAGGGGGAGGAAGATGGGGAGTGGGGATGGAGGGGGGTCCCACTTTTAAGGTGGTGGATGATATCCTCAAGTTTAAGGTTGGACTGAAACTGCAGTTCTGTGTTAAGCCACTCTTTATTTCTTTCAGGAAGTCAGGAAATAGGTGCAGAGCAGTGTTGTATAAAGTACTGAAATCTCACACTCAAGTAAAAGTATAGGTACCCCTCCAAAATATGACTGTAAGATAGTAATATGAAATATGAAAGTATCCGAAACGTCTTGTACTTAAGTATGAGAATTACTGTAAAAATAGATGTACTTAAAGGCGGGGTCTGTGATGTTTTCTGGAGCATTTTTGATCATATTGTCTGAAAACCTCCTCACGACCCCATTGCACCCACTAAATTAGAATGTTTGGGGAAAAAAATAATATTTTAGTCCATTGTAGAGGGTGTTGCAAGAGGAAATGTCTGAACAATAGAAGTAATGATGAGAGTTACTTCTATTGGATTCTGACACGCCAATCAACCGTCAGCCCCTCCCCTCACCCCTCCCCCCTGCGCATTCACAGACTCGTGACTCGTTCATGTGTTTTGAAGGCGTGGTTTCGAGGGGTGGGCTGAAGGGAGAGGCAAGGTTGTGTATTTTCAAAATTATAGCTTGCAGGAACCGTTTTTCCAGGATCTCCTACCCTACCTTTAAAGGTAGGGTAGGAGATCCTGGGTTTTGAGTCCAGCGAAGCTGCATTTTGAAAATACACCGGTCAAAAGTCCCAACCCTGTTCTTCACTTTCCCCCTGAAGGCACGCCTCTAGAGTACATGAACGCGCACGAGCACGAAGGTGCACGAGCGCCGTTCTGACAGCAAGATTGTACGTTCTAGAGGCCACTAAAACTTTTCATATTTGTGTCAAAACTTTTAATTAATTGGTTGGAATGGGGGTGTGAAGAGTATTTCAAGCAATGTGTAAAAAAATGTTCCAGAAAAAGAACCCCTACCCCACCTTTAAGTAATGTAATGAAAAGTATAAGTAAAAAGTAAACAAGGCAAATGCAGTTTGAATGACATTTTTTATATTTTGGTAAACTTTGAAGGTCAAATACACTTAAAATCTACACACAAACTAGTGCAGGCAAAGTTTAGACCAGGTTTAGACAGAAAATACAAACTTTGTGAACCTTTAAGTTTTTCTTCTTCAAGTAAGGTCAGTGCTGAAAATGAGGCGCACATTACACCATTAAGAAAAAAATGAAACAAAAGAGGCTGCTACTGTTCTTGCCATCATTTTAAACAAACTTTAAAGAAAAAAATAGGAGAAAACTGGAGCTTATCTGGCATCTGAAGAGGGAGTCCAGTTTGAAACCCCTTTTGTAAACCTTTCTAAAACATAAATAAAATAACTCAGTGCAGAAAATGCGGCCAACATCACCAAGAAAAAAAGCTGTTACAATTACTGTACTTCACAAGCTATAGGAGGTGCACACACAAGCGGCCATTATACAAAAGAAAAAAAGAACTGGGAGGGAACTGCAGCTTATCTGGCATCTGAAGAGGAAGAGGGGAGTTTCTGTAAGATAGAATTTCCACGTCTTTGGGCAGGCATAACATGCATGGGGTCAAAACACAGTTGCGTTTTTTTTCTCTCTCTCTCTCTCTTTTTTTTTGTAACGAGTAACTAAACCGAACAATGAAAATGTATTGGAGTAAAAGTATGCAATTAAGTTCGGAAA
Organism: Odontesthes bonariensis; assembly: GCF_027942865.1. NCBI lineage: Eukaryota > Metazoa > Chordata > Actinopteri > Atheriniformes > Atherinopsidae > Odontesthes > Odontesthes bonariensis. The sequence continues at coordinate 24,583,749 of NC_134523.1, forward strand.
TGTAGTGAAGTAAAAGGGAAAGTTGTCAAAAAAATTTAAACTCGAGGAAAGTACAAAGTATTCCAAAATATACTTAAGTACAGTAGTGAAGTATTTTTACTTCGTTACTATACAACACTGGTGCAGTGATTGGTTTAAACATGAGCAAACATGAATGTAAATACAGTAAATAAGGAAAAAAGCAGAGTTTGTTCAGTTCTGAGCAGCTTTAAAGTGAATATCTGCTCTGAGCTCCTTTCTCCTCCAACACAGCCTGAACCCTCTCAGACGAGCGTTCTGTCCTTTCTTTAAGGAGTCTTCAGGAATAGTTCTCCAGGCTTCTTGAAGGACATCCCAAAGCTCTTCTTTGGATGTGGGCTGCCTTTTGTTCCGTTCTCTGCCAACATGATCCCACACTGCTTCAGTAATGTTGAGCTCCGGGCTCTGGGGAGGATTCATCCCTCCATCAGACCTGCTGCCACTGATTTTCAGCCCACTTCTTGTGTCCTTTGGCACAGCTCAGCCTTTTCTCCCTGTTTCCCTTCCTTAAGAACGGCTTCTTGACAGCCACCCTTCCATGGAGCCCATTTCTGATGAGGCTTGGGCCAACAGCAGATGGATCAGCTGAAGGTCCAGATGCATCTCTCAGCTCCTGTGTCAGGTCTTTGCTGGATTTTTTCCTCTTTCTTAAGGACGTCACTTTCAGATCCTGTTCATCTGCTGTAGATAGTTCTTTAGGCCTGACACTTCTTCTTCTGTCCTCCACAGTTTCCTCAAATGTTTCAAGGACACACTGCACACCATGCTGAGATATGCCAAGTTTTCAGCTAACAGCTCTTTGGGAATCACCTTGTTGCTGCAGAAATCCTGTTTTCTGTCTGTCAGACTGTGTTATCTTTGCTGTTTTTCACAGATGCAGCTAAAGAAATGGGAACAAATGATGCGTCTCTGTGACAGGCTGCTGGGAACAAAGTGCCCGAAGATCCAATTTAAAATGGCTTCTTTGCTGAGTGGTCTGTTATGTGTCGACATGGTTCATCCTTTAAGTGAAAAAGTGAGTGAATAAGCAGAAAATGTCCAAAGAAAAACTTTGAAGGACCTTCAGGAAGCTGGAGAACTGTTGCTCATGCTGCTGCTTGGAAAAGAAATAGAAAGAAATGACTCTGTATTTTCTGCACGGTACTGTTCATTAATTGATTTTCATGCTGAAATTGATAGATGGATGAACTGGAGAACGCTTGCCAGACCTTTGCAATGTCAATTTGAACATTAAAACAATAACGCTGTAAAATGAGGCGACTGAGATTAGCAGCAGTGATGGAGAGCACTTAAAGAGAGCAGCTATGACGTAATACACGTGACTGTGGAGGATAATTAATAATAGGAAAGTGTTAGCCCGGCTTATCAGCAAAGCAATGTGTCAGACTGACTGACCCGAGAAGACTCAGAGGGGTAATTGAGTGGAGAGAACATAGGCAGTAAAGGGAGTTTTTCAGCAGAAGACACAGACAGAAAAGCAGAGACAGGAAGAAGCAGAATGATGAGAAAGCTGATAGTGTAACCAGAGGAGGATTAAGGCATGATGCCTCCATTCTGCTCATTGGGTGGGAGAGGAGAGACGGAGGAGAAAAGGCTCCTAAATCCGTCAGTCACGATGGACCAATGAGAGAAAGATGAGAGAAAGCTGTGACCTCGTCGTGTCACACTCAGCAGTGCATGCTTTGCTCTGAGCAGGCCGGTTGATCTAAATGGTCATAACAGGAGCAATGACCCTGTTTGGAATCAGTTTTAAGATGGACATCACGCCTTCGGATGAAGGACGGTGGTTACACACGAGTCACCTCAGCTTTCATCCTGCGGTGACACGGCAAGTGTTTTAAAACGTGTCTGCAACCGCACATTTAATGTTTCTGACATCAGAGAGAATCCGAGACGACGAATCAAATAAAAAATCATGGGGTTGCGTGGGTCCTTGTTCCCGGATGTCACCTTTTCATCCCTTGACTTGGCCCTCTCGCAGTGCTTTGTGCAGTTTTCGTAGAGTTTCGTGCTTCTCGTGTGACAGTCTGAAAAGTTCACGTTGATGTGAGCATTTACATAATCATCAGCAGTACAGACGTACGCATAGTTCTCTCTGTCTTACGAATCAAACCTGGGATTTATGTCCATTCAGCTCCGCAGCGTGAGCACTCACTCCAGTAATAAGCTAATGGCGCTGTAGAACATGAACGAGATATAATTCAAACCTGCTTCACGGGGAAGAAATTAGCAGAATAAAATGTGATTACTGTGTTCCATTTAAGAGCCTCTTTGAACAATGTTCCGGCGTCAGATGATTTAGTGTGAAGCAGCGAGGCTTTTTCTGTTTTTTCCTCTCTTAAGAGCTCTCTAATCCCTTATCTGAGAAAGCAGGCAGAACTTTTCAGTACTTCAGTACTTTATTTTCTAAGCTGGTGTAGAGCTCTGAAACTTTAATCAGCAGCTCTTTGGGACACATATCCATCTTTTTTGTGCTGTTTGGGTCCATTTAGCAGGTTGGTGAATATAAATGAAGCATGTTTAGCTCACTACTTTTCAGCTTCTTCTATCTACTGATACAGTTGTCAAAAAGAAACTACACCCCTCTGTCAATTCTACGTCTGGACATAAAATGAAAAAAAATAAAAATCGGTTCTCATCAGGCCTTAAAATGAGGTAAAAACAACCTCAGATGAACAACAGCACATGACTGTGTCATTATTCACTGAACAGACGGCCTCACATCTGACTCTGGAACACTTTGGTATCCAGAGGAGTTCATGGTGGACTCAATGGCTGCAAGGTGCCCAGGTCCTGTGGCTGCAGAACCAGCCCAGATCATCTGCCCTCCACCACCGTGCTTGACAGCTGGTGTGAGGTGTTTGTGCTGATATGCTGTGTTTGGTTTCCTCCAAACGTGCTGCTGTTCATCATGAGCAAACATCTCCGCTTTGGTCTGGTCTGTCCAAAGGACATTGTTCCAGAAGTCTTGTGGTTTGTTCAGATGCAGCTTTGCAAACCTGAGCTGTGCTGCCATGTTCTTTTTAGAGAGAAGAGGCTTTCTCCTGCAGCCCTTCCACACAAGCCATACCTGTTCAGTCTGTTTCTAACTGTGCTGTCATGACCTTTAACCTTTAACATGCTAACTGAGGCCCGCAGAGTCTGAGATGTAGCTCTTGGGTTTCTGACCTTGGGGTGACCTTGCTGGGACGTCCACTCCTGGGAAGATTGACAGCTGTCCTGAATGTTTTCCACTTGTGAATAATCTTTCTCTCTGTTGAATGATGGACTCCAGATAGTTTGGGAATGGCCTTATAACCCTTCCCAGATTGATGGGCAGCAGCAGCTGCTTCTCTAAGATTATTGCTGATGTCTTTCCTCCTTGGCATCGTGTTAACACACACCTGAATGCTGAAAACTGACAGAACTTCTGCTTTTATAGAGATGCTCACACTGACTGATGATCAGTCAATGAAGTGCCTTTCATTAGCAGCAGCTGGCTGCTACTTGCCCTCTTAATTCCTGTGGAAGCATTAAGGATGAACTCTTAATGAACGCTTAATCTTTTTTTTTTTTCATTTCTTATTATGACTTGAATTGTAAACCATCTTGAATAACTTTCTTTTTCACATGGCACCATGTGTTATAGTTACTCTGATAATGCACGGCAGCATTCTTTGATACACAGAGCACAAATCCTCAGAACGAGGCCCCGCGGGACCAGCTGCTGTCAACACAGTGCTGAGGTCAGGAGTGAGCGGATTGAATGTTGTCGTCCAAATGTCAGCCTCTCTGTAGAAGTAGTTACGACAGATGAGTCCTGTACTGTCTCATTTTTCTGAAGCTCCGTTTTTAAAGTTTGCAAACATTGGTCATTGATACACAGGCTCATGTCTCATGAAATCTAACTGTGGAGGGAGAAATTGTGAATCCTTCTGTCCTAGTTCAACTAAAATGCCGATGCCAGCCTTAGGCGTCTAATCTAACCAAATAAAGTGCAGATATTTTTCCTGACAGTCAACCACAGGTTGGCTGGATGCGGTTTGTCATGGCAACCAGTTCAAAAGACTCCATTTTCAGAGACTAATGGAGTTCTACTTGACTTTACAGGGTTCAGAGCTTCCAAACGTTGTGACTCTCACATTAACAACCCATCCAGATTAATTCAAATCTAGGCTAAAAACCTACTTATTTAGGATTGCTTTTAATGCCCAGTAGTATGATGACACTTTTATCTTATTTTATCTTATCCGATTTTGTTGTATTTTATTGCTTTCACTGTTCTTTTATTGTTTTTATTTCTTTTTACTTATTCTTCTCTTTATTTATTACCTGCTGTAAAGCACTTTGGTACATCGTAATGATTGTTTGTAAAGGGTTGTATAAATGAAATACATTTACATTTACATTTATATCCAGTGATGGTTAAGTATGCTTCTTCCATGCAGTAGGTATATCTCTTCATGCCTCCTGGCTCCTGTCCATCTCATTGTCCCAGAGGAGTGGTTTTACACCTAGGATTCCTCCTCCCTCACCTTTTCTCATTTCTTTTGTCCTTTTCACTGCATTTTCCCTTCTTTTTGGGTGTGTGTGGTCGCGTTTTGTGAGTGGATTTTCTTGTCTCGCAGCAGGAGATGTGCAGAGCTGCCGTTCAGCTCACCACAGAATGTCTTTGTTTTGCGCCTGCTGCACCTTCATGCCTCGAAGACGCTTTATCTATCAAGCTTGGCCAAGTTGGGTATTTTACTTTGCAGCTAGAAAACAAATGAAACTATAGATTTTCTTGCCACAGAGTCTTGGCAGCACAGTTGGAACCCGAAGAGCTAATTTGCGAAGCACTGTTTAATGTGGCACGGTGGCGCAGAGCAGTGGGGGGGCGGACCTCTCAGCTTCAGGAGCTGCACAGAGGCTGTTTTAAATTAAACACTGAACCCAATTAAGCCATACCACCTCAATGTTACGCAACTTTAATACATCTTGTCAAATAAAATGCTCCTACGGTAATATAATTATGGCAGATTTCTCTTTTGTCTTTTGCCTTTTTGAAGCCATGATGATGCTATAAAAGTCTATTTGTTGTGTAATATTGAGTGTGTGTGTTTCTTTTTTGCAGATACAGACAATTCAAGATGAAAGTACTCGGAGCTGCAGTGCTTAGCATCCTGTTCTGCACCAGTAAGCGCAAATATAATCAGTCACTTGGGATAAATGAATGTTTGAAACAGAGATTCCTGCAAAACTAAACTTGTTTCGACTTAATTATTTGCAAGAGGTCTTTAAAAAAAATGCAGGAAAGATGCCAAATCTACTGGACTTTCTCTTGTTTGCTTTCTTCCCTTTTGTTATTAAAAGCTGTTGGGGCCTATTTATAGCCGTCATTATGTGATGCATTTACATTTCAAATGCTTCCAAGTTACACTTTAGAACAAAAGAACTGATTTTCCTTCTTCTCTCTGTTCTTTCGCAGTCGTGTCAGCATCTTTGAAAGGTAAAACCGCACGTTTGTTGTTGTTGTTGTTAACGCGCGGGTAAAAACGCTGACTGAGCATTAACGGATTATTGTTTCCAGCAGTCAAAGAGGAGCACAGGACGGCCTTCTTCGGCGAGGACGTTCACATCGACATGCCGCCTTGGAACAACTTGGAGGTTGTGTTTAAACCCAGGACCAATCACTCCTACGAGGCGCCTCTCGTGCAAGCGGGCCAGGTGGTGAACACATCAAAGGCCCAGCTCATCTCTGTGGGCCACCTGGTGCTGAAGAATGTGCAGGAGGAGGACGAGGGCATGTACATCATCAGAAACACCATCAACCCCAACATGGTCAACCACCTCATCCTCATCGTCAGGGGTAAGCGCCCTGCAGCCTTCTTCTCTAAAGAGTGGGAGGACATGTTGACCTGCCGGAAAGGTGTCTCTGATCAAAGTTACAGTCGAGAACAGAAGAATAATTAAGCTTAATTCCACGAGTGGAAACGTTTTTGGTATGGGAAACAGTGTCCTGTATCATAAAAAAACATCCGCCATCTTTAACAAACTAAACCACTTGATAGTTGGTTAAATATTCAGCAAGTTCTGATGATTTTAATTAATTTAATTCAGATTTGTGAGGGAGATGCAGCTGCTCCGTATCCACCACGAGGTAAAGAACAGAGCAAAGTGCGTTCTGAGTACAATTACAATCACGAGTGAAATCAACACGTCTGTCACATTCTTTGATGTGGGTTAAACTTCACAAAGTCCTGAGCAGCGTTCAGCTGCCCCTGACAAACGGAGAAACACTTTATCTGGCAGCTGCCTGCAGATTTTATGCTGCAAGTATTGACTCAAAGAATTTCTGAACTTTGACTCAAACGAATGAAACAAAACAGGCCAAGACATGATTTCCAGGTCACTAACTCACATGAGGTTCATCCATCATGTGCCGTAAAAGGCATGTAAAATATTCAATGTTTTATTAACAATACTTTTAGATGGGTTAGATGGGTTATTTTTAACCCATGTAACATACTCTGGCTTCCAAAATGTTCCATAAACAATGTTGCAGGAAGGTTCCCCGATAAGGTTTTATGGTTCAACAGGAAAGGTTTCTGATATATAAATATACATATCTATATATATAGATATGTATATATCTATATATATATATAAATAGTTTTTAGTTACATGTTTTGGTTCCTCCAACGTTTGTCTCAAAGTCCATAATATTAGAAGCTATTCTGTCACAGAACGTCATTCAATTAAAAGTAATGTTCCATTAAAACCAGGAAAACCTTTCTGGTGAACCATACAAGCAGAACATTTCATAACCAAAAAAACAACGTCCCTGCGAGGTTCTGGGAACAAAACAAAAGACCAATTATCTTTGTATTTGAATTTGCCAGAAGAACCTGTGTTTTCTGCAGATTTTATAGAAGTTTAAAGACACATTTCCCTAAAAAAGGACGAATAAAGACAAAAAGGAGTTTTATCTTCAGCGCTGGTCCAACACTGAAGTCTGTCAGCGTGTTTGTTATGAATGTTCCCTTATTGTTTCAGCAGAAATGCTAAAATAACACCAGTTTGGAATAATTTGGAATTAAATTAATTGGATTTGATTTGATTTTGACTGTATTACAATTACAATGAATTTGATTCTAATTGGCTTGAATTGGATTGTATCTTTGAAGTGGCTTGAGATGACATTTGTCGTAATTTGGGGCTATATAAATGAAAATTGAATTAATTGAAGGTCATTCTAACCTAAAGAAAATGTCCCTTTAATGTTAGTTGAATGTTCTGAGCTTAATTGGAAGAACATGAGGCTTTGTTTTGCATCTGTAATGAGCACAGCACTGACCGTTCTGGGATTTTTGCTAATTTCCTGTAAAAATGACAAAGACTTTGTTTCAAATTCATGGTAATTTAAGACGTAAAGTTAAGGAATATTACTATTACCTATAGAACTGCCCCCACTGACTATATCGACCTGCTGTATTTACTTCTGTTCCCCTCGTGTTGATGAGCAGACTGCTCCATGGAGCAGGTGGTAAAGTACGGAGAAACCTACACCATCCATCTCAACCGTATCGAAGGTCCCATCACCCTGGAGTTCAGGTATGATCAGCAAAATGAAGCTGTGCCAAACCTGGAGCCAGAAAAAATGCGTTGCTCCACCATTATTTCAGACAGTTTACCTGTCAGAGGCAGAACCGCTGCTGCAGCATCACTGATCAGGCTGATCTGATTTCTTTGGTTAAGGCCCAGTCTGGTTAAAGTCAACCAGACGGTCGTGCAGCAGACATCCGAGCCTCCACCTGTGGTCCTGTACAACAAGACAACAGTGCTGGGAGAAGATTACGGGAGGCGCCTCAGTGTTTCGGAGAAGCGGGTGACTCTGCACTCTGTCAGGATGATGGATGAAGGGAGCTTCACTGTGCTGGACCGCGAGGGCCACACCAAGATGAAGAACTGTTTGAACGTCAGAGGTGAGGAGACGTCTGAGCTTTGCTGCCTCCTGTCAGGCTGAAGTCATTTATCAGTCTCACGTGAGCGTGGGATTCTTTCTGTTACCTGCTCCCGAGTTTAACTGAAATCATTCCAAGTGGAGTGCTTGAATAGTCTAGAGCAGTGATACTCACTATTTTTTTCACAAGAGCCACATTGGCAGAGCAAAATCAAGGGAAGAGCCACTTTTACGAAAACATACTAAAGTCCCCTTTTGCAAATATGCATTTCTACATATAAAACATCCCACAAAGAAAGAAACAACACAGCCAATACATTTTAAATTAAGACCACATTTACCTTATGGCATGAGCGGAAGCTGGCGTGCATGTCCTTGACTTTCTTCATGTTGTATTTGTAGTTTGTTGTTGTAATCATAGTGAGACATTCAGGATGAGCATGGTTTTTGTGCTGGTTTTTGCCCTTTTTTAATTAAAAACCGATCCATTGTGCCTGCATCTCGCGCTTGCTAAAAGAGCTAGCGTGCACTGCGGTCAAGTGTGACGGTGGTTTAAGCGGGCTGCGTTGCCAGGTTTAACAGAGCCCCCTTTAGGAAACACCATTAAGCCTTAATTAATACTTAATAAAAATACTTAATACTACAAAAACACAAACTTAATAAAAATACTTAATACTGTGCAGTATTTGCTGTATGTTATTTGAAAAAATTATTGTTATTGTTACCATATTGTTATAAGCTACTATGTGAGTACAGGCCGCCAATTAAAGCCTGAGGAGCCGCGTGATGAGTATCTCTGGTTTAGATGACAAACCATATTCTTGTTAGAATCTCACATAATGTATTTCCCCGCTTCCCATTTAGATGTACAACACAAATGAGATCAATTTGGAAGCTTTGGACAAACAACGTACCCATTCATTATCCACACTGACCACAGATGCAAATGCTGGTTGGATGAAAAGAGCAGAGACTGAGCATCATCATGTTTTCAACTTAGAATCAAATATTAAATTGATGGTCAGGATATGGAAAAAAATCTTGCTAAGTGTCTTTTCCCGTCCGACTGTTTTGAGTGATAAACATCATCATCACTGCCACTCTACTGTAAATACTTCGGTCATTTAGATCCACTCTAATGGTGTCCAAATGATTTGAAACACTCTAAGATTTTCTGTACCAGATTATGTTGTTGTTATTGTGACCAGCTGCCATCAGCGAGCTGTATATATGCAACAGTGAGAGAGACTGTCAGTGTAGATTCTCAGTCGTCCAGGTCATGATGATGTTAAGAGCTCAAACAAGGGCAGCTGGACCCCTTTTTCTTGATTCTGCCCCTATTCAAGTTCTTAGGAAAATGCTGAAATCAAAGGAAACTTCTGCAGTAAATATGCACATTTGTTTATGTTTGTCCCTTTGGTCCTCCAGATCACCAGAGTTTCCTGCAGCTCTCCTATGGAGAAAACCTGAGGATGAAACTCTACCAGCGGTACTCCAACGTCAACATCCTCTACAGGCCCAAATCAGACAACCAGGACAGAGTTATTGTGGAGCAGGGGGTTCTGGTGACGCCTCTGGACCCTCAGTTGGAGGGCAGGCTGACTGTGCAGGGTTCAGAGCTCATCATGAAGAAGCTCCATGCATCGGACTCGGGTGTCTTCAAAGTGACAGACCTGGCTGGGTTTCCTGTGGCTCATGTCTACATCAGCGTTGAAGGTTAGAAAAAAGATTGATGTAAAAATATAGCAAACCCTCTTAGCTTTTTATAGACACCTTACCTGAGGCTGCAGTGGCTTCCATGTCGTGTCCACAGGCTACGATAACCAACACGAGTCTGCACCGTCACTGCCATGTATACACTGAGCCAGCTGGAACAATGGGAACAATGCATTCATTGTGGCAGCAATGAGTCAGGAGGACATATCAGACAAAGAAATGTAACAGTTCTGCGGACTGTGTGGAGACAGTTTTGGAGATCATACCTCTAGAGGAAGCTGTAAAACATGAATTTTTAATGATACTGTTTTCATTTGGACTAGAATATAGTAAGGCGTCAGGCTGTGATCTGATGGTCTCTTCCAACGAACTAGTGAAAGCAGTGGCGGCTGCTGACTTTTAAAACAGGGGAAGCCCATATTACGTTCAGGGTTGTAGTGGCTCGTGTCATCCCAAAGCAGAAGATAGCAAAGTTAAAAATAATTAGTTATAACATAGCTGTGTCTAGTATGACAAGTATGCCCAGCAAATACACAGAAAGAAGGTATAGACTTTGAAAATTCACACAGCAAGGCCAAAATCAAGTATGATCGAATCTAAGGCCTGTAAATGGCTGGATCTGTGGCTGGATCAGAATCTGTGGAGCATTTTTCCCTGTCATAATGAATACTTAGAGTTTGATGGTGGTGGTAAGTATTCTTAAAAAAGGTAACATTTGTGAATGGGCAGCATGAATTCTGGAAAGAAACAACTAAAAGTAGCTAGCTAACACGACAAACAAATGCACAACAGGAATATGATTGACAAAACTTCTAAACAACAAGGATGTGTTTCTTATTTACAGTGTAATATTTACAAAAGTGTATGTGTGTGAGGATGGAAATGGAAACGATGGGAAATGAGTGAAAGTCCGACAGCACTTTCACAGACAACCAGTCTCTTTCGTATCCGCTTTGGGACTGAAGTTCCAGCGTGCTTCTCCCCGCTTAAAAATTCGGCTGCCACAAGATCTCTCATGATGGACAAACACTAACTCCAATCATCACGACACAGCCCCTCATATTGACACGCCCACATCTAATCTACCCCCAGAGACACCGGGCTGCCTTGGAAGTGATGAGTTTTTGTCGATTTAGCCAATGATGACCTAGATTTGTAGAAAAAAACTTGACTCTCCCGCCCCCTCCTCGAAGCCGGGCGTCCCTCGGCTCAGAAGCCTGGCTGTTAGTGGCGGCTTCATAACACGATTTCCTCAGTGAACGGCGGCGATTTCAGAACAAATCACTTCATTAAGCTACAGGACAACATGTTGTAGTTATGAAAGTAAATGCAGTATTGGGCATATCTTGTGTTTTGTGAATAACTGTTTTATCGTCAATTTAACATTGAAGATGTAGCAATTTCGCCAGAGAATGGGAGAGGCTGCCCGGCTTCCCGTGTTGTCTCTGAATAGCCGCGGCTGAGTGAAAGCATGAGAAGGGATAAATGAACATTATGCTGTACTTTGCTCTCATAATGCATTTCTTTGACATATCTCAAATTGTAAAATAATTACCAGTTTCCCTTTGAACAAGAATATGTAAAGAGCATCTTAAAATCATTAGTGAGTCAATGTAAAGCAACTTAGAACCATTAACACCTGGCATTCATATCCATCTTGGGTGATATGATTAGAATTGGTTTGCTCTAAGTGTATCACTTCACACCTGGAATAAAAAAAATTGCATCTTCACATGCATCTTGAATGAGAATTTACGACTGCATGCCACTCTAAGTGAAATTAAACTAATTAAACCTGAATTTGTGACACCAGAACTACCAGTAGCGATTGGCCAATAGAGGGCGCCAGGGCGCCGCCCTCCCAACAGAAAGCATCATTCATAAGATTTTCACAAAAATGTCAAAATTTAAAATTTTTGTGTTTAAAATATTAACATACCCAATTGCATGTGTAAAATATAATTAAAAAAAAGTACAAACTATTGTGTAAAATCTGTTTTTCCTGTCAAATTCAGCATAGAGGACGCTGGGTTTTGTAGCAGATTAGCCAATAGCATAATCACATTGTCAAACGTAAAATACAAATTTATCCAATCAGCGCTGTCAAAAGAATTCAACGAAGGGCGACAATTTTATCGCCCCAAACCGGCAGTTGGACTCTCAACAGGCGCCATTTTTCTACAAGCAAAATGTCAACCCTGATAAGACCGAGTCCTCACTCCGTAAGTTCTCTCCTTCGAGACCCATTTGGCCCCCTCCCCCCCTTTCTGTCTTCTCAAACCCCAGCTGGTCGAGGCGGATGGCCACCCTTCCTGAGTGTGGTTCTGCCAGAGGTTTCTTCCTGTTAAAAGGGAGTCGTTTCTCTCCACAGTCGCCTCAGGCACGCTCAGGCCGGGAGATTGGACCGAAAAACAAAACGTTTTCAGTGCAATCTGTTGGTTTTCTTAGCTAGGAAATTGTTTTTGAATTAGCTCTATATGAACAAATTGGATTATTTTATGAATTATGATTATTATTAACTAATTGAATTCTAATTGGCTTGAATTGGACTTACTATCTAAGTGCCTTGAGATGACATTTGTTGTATTTGGCGCTATATAAATAAAAATGAATTGAATTGAATTGAAATTTGAGAGGAGAACTTTAATGGAGAAGCTTCGGGTATAAGAGTTGGGCCCGGCTATCAAACAAGGGAAAGCGGTACGTGAGAGGCTTCTCTCCTAACTGCTACACCAGAAAGGCTCGGCTAGCTGGATGCAGCCATGCTAACGCTTTATTTTGTTTTCCGCGTATGCTTTTTAAAACGACTGGGACAGATCCTTTAAGGACAGTGTACGGGATTAAGGGATATGAAAAGAGATGGGGACTCAAGTCGACTCGAGTTGCTGTTTTGATGACTTGTGACTTGACTTGACAAAAAATAAAAGACTTGAGACTCGAGTCGGACTTGGAAGTTAAAGACTCGGAACTTGACTTGACTTGAGACACGACGACTTGAATGACTTGAGTGTTAAGCATCTAGCATAACTTCGAACTTTGTTCGTCATTTGAAGATCCATCCACCAGTAACTGCTTGTCAAATTAGCTAATATTATCCTGTTAGCCTAGTCGGTAGTTAGCTAACGTTAGCTTGATATGATACGGGGTGGACAGGTTGGACCACCATGATGTTTACTGACAGTTACTTATATCTTGTCTTTTCACTTTATTAAGATCAGATTCTGCAGGTCAAATTGCAGTAATAAGGTGACTTGACTTTGACTTGACTTGACCTGTTACAGGACTTGACTTGACCAAGAAAAAATTACTAGGGACTTACTTGAGACTAGCACATGTGTGACTTGGTCCCATCTCTTGATATGAAACATATTTCTGAGAAAATAAAGAAACTCAAGAACGCCAGATAACTACGCAAAGTTAGCCATATTAGGACCGCAGGAAACATCGACTCGACTGTATTTTGTCCGCGGTGAGGAATTATATTCAGGAAGAAGTGAAGAACGCCAATTTTGTAGTTATCAAGCAGACGAGACGACGGACATTTCCACCAGTGTTATAGTGTGTTATTTCATGATGGAAAAAAGTAACCTTTTAAATGGAAATATCTTACTTTACTTTTTTGCATTAACTCATTTTAAAACGTTTGACAATCACTGGATGTTGCACAGCCCCCACAAAATAAATAAATATATATATATATATATATATATATATATATATATATATATATATATATATATATATATATATATATATATATATATATATCTACCAGCTGCAACTGAGAACTACCTAAAAAAAAACCCTTGGTTTATTTCTGTTTAATACTTTAAAGTGTGATGTAAATGCCAACAGTCACTTACATGATAGAAAATGTGAGATTGGCATGTTTAAACTGATGACCATTTATTTAGATATTCAAGCATTAAGGTACTGAGGCAGAAGAAAGACGATAACTTCTGTGCACAGTCCCAGTTAGAGCAAAACATTTCTGTAGACACAGGAGACTCATTAGTTTTTCTTTCCTGTCCTCATCTGTGTATTTCAGGGTACAAGCTGCCCCCCCTGACTGTGGCCATCCTGTCCCTGCTGGGCCTGATCGCCTTCATGCTGCTGCTCTGCTTCGCATCCTGTCTCTATAAAGAACATAGAAGGAACGAGAAGAACAAGAAGCTGGAGATCCTTGCTCAGCAGGCCGGCAAGGGAGACGGCGAGGCTTTCAGACAGGTAACACCCAGCTTGTGTGCTTCTATCTTTCTTCATTTTTCTGCAGCAGGAACAGGACTCTGTTGTGGTGAATTAGCAGAAGTTGTTCGGTTGTAAAAGGGAGATGCGTTACAGTTTGATGGGACTGAAATGTAGAGAAGGGTTCTGCTCCCGCTGTGGGAGTCACGATGGTCATGTGGCCAACTTCCTGCCCTACAGAGCTGGACCTGATGAGCATGTTCTCAGCCAAATTTAACACGGTGCCAAGGCTGAAGAGCCCTCAGACAGACATTATTTCCAGTTCTGCTCTCCACCTTTTTACTCCGTTCACTCCTGACTGTTGCACAGTAATTAGTGGAATTACTGTTGCTGATATAAACATTTTGACTCATCCCTTCAGATACAGCGTGACTCACATTGAGCAGGCAATTAAATGTCTATAAATGAATGCAACTGTCCATGAACTCCATTAGTTTATGCTATATTACAGTGAAGTTTATGTTTAGTAATAGAGGAGGCAGGTAGGGTATGTTGGAGACTTAAATCGAGGTTTTAAGCGAGGAAGTGTTCAGCGACAGGAGGCAACATTTCCAAGATGAAAACATGTCATGTTTTTCATTCTTAATGAAGTACAAGCACAGGTTGTGATCTCAGACCACTCAGCAGGGCAGTTCAGACAATGGGGGGGAATAATTATTGCACCAGCTCACAGGAAGAAAGTACCAACTGAGGAATTAAAATGCATTTTATTCATTTTTGAATGAATGAATTGTTGGTTTAATCAGTTGCATATGCTTGATTGCATTATTGTGCCTTTGATTATTTAGAGTAAGCATTTAAAAAGAAATCACCTACGAAAAGCAGGCCATGTTTGTCATTCTTATGATATTAATTTTAGTAAATTGAATTATTTTCACCCTCCTTGTCCACCTGCGCTGATTAACTGACTGATTTGGAGTTTTAGAATAATTGACAGCTGACCCCGATCATTCCCGACGAGGCCACTGAATCTCTGGATCAACTAAAACTACATTACAAACAGACTCGCCGTAGAACACGCCGAGAAAAAGAAATTGATTTCTCTGCTTTGGGCTGGGAGATCAATACCAACACAAGAATTTATGAGGAATATGTCCGGATCACTTCTGTGAGCCGTTAATAAAAAGAGAGCCTCAGGTGTTGAATATATGAATAAATCAGTTTTCTTGTCACCAAAACTGCATTTTGATCTAATTACTAAAAGGTGGGAGTGATTCACTAAAACGTATCATTAAATTCTGAATGTTAAGCTGCTTGACGTAGCGGTTCGTCCTCGTTCATCAAACAGCCTCCCACCAAATGATCCTTGAAAGTGATTGAATCTGCAGAACGATTAAAAACTCACTGCTGACAGATGCTTCACTCATCAGAAACAACGACCACGGAGACTGATTGCTTTGCAGGGACTATTAGATTACACCAAGTGTTTGCAATACTTATGTGTCACATTACGAATTTAGATTATTTATGTCCCACTTGAGATCGTTTCTGAGACCCTCTGCGTTCTCGTTCAGTAAATCCAACATATTATGTTACATTTAGCTTGTTAGTTTATCTGCTGTGTGTGTTGTTTGTCATCCTAAAGTTATATTTTAGACCGAAGCGTTTGTCAGGATGTAGTGATGCTGTTACAGGTGCTGTTGTCATCTTAAGTTTACGACCTTTTATTGGTAAGGAGCTTTATTACGACGTACAGAATAGAGCTTTTAGGATTACCGATGAGGGCTTCGACAAATGTAGGTTTTAAACTAGTTAAAAATGTAGCTTTCCGTGTCTGTCCATCATGTCCTTCAGGGTGTGTTTGATTTGTTTGTATAATGATATGATATATAGGAATCTGACTTGATAAATGTGTTGAATACGTCTGTGGAAAAGAGGCCTTGGTGCACACAGCTGGATGTTTCTGATGTCTTGGCCCAGCTAACGCTGTTGCATGTGCATTGCGTCTCTTCTTCTAAGGAGCCTCAAACGGAGCCTCTTCTTGGTGAGAGAACTGTGTTCTTCTGACCTCCTTTTTTCCTGCTTTTCCTCCTTCATTTTGGTGTTTAAGAAGTTGTGCTGCTTTTGTGGCAAATAAGCTCCTTGATCAACTTGCTTTTGTGTGACAAGAATTGGACAAAGTGTGTGCTCGGTATCTTTCAGATGCCACGAAGACGCCGAGCACTTAATGAATCCTGCACACAAGAGAAACTGCAACTATCGGCCGTAATGAACAAGTAGAAGTTGATCGAAGACCTAATTTGACAAAAAGTCAATGAATTACTGGAAGTAGATCTGGCACCACGACTTGGAACAAACTGTCCCTGGAATCCTCACAGACCTGTCAGGATTCATATGACTGAGCTGCGTGCAGGCATCATCTTTAATTCACATTAGAAGTTAATAATGTGGCATGGAATTAAAGACGGCAGTGAGGGAGCTCGTGGCCTTCTGCATAAAAGAGTTAAAACATGTAAAAAAAAAAAAGCCTTTAAAAGAAACTGTTTTGGTGCCAGTTTGCTTTCTTATATAAGGAGATCAGTATCTGTGTTCGAGCAGAGATAAGTGTGGCCATGTTGTGTCTAATTCTGCTTAGACAAGCTTGGTCAGACATGAGCGCTGTCTCTGAGGATGTTGGGTACAGTTTCCACTCCGGTCGGGGTGCAAATGGCAAAAAAATGTGCATTTTAACAGTTATTTAACCAATTTGTTCCTCCCAGTAGTATAGCTTTCTTTAAACAAGTTAAATATTTCAGTTGAAGGTTTATTTCTGTTTAAATCCAGCTTTAATATTAAGGTGCCCCTTTAGTATTTTGGATGTTTGAACTTCAGTCTGCAGAATTGTGCTAAATGGTAAGAGTTTGATGTTCAAATTAATCTCCAAATGTTTATGTTTGTGCATTTGGCACACGCTTTTATCCAAAGCGACTTTCGCTCATATCCCAGGTAGGCAGGTATCATAAGGTGGTCTTGCCTGAGGACCCCTACTGGAAGTAGTACCTTTCATGCAGGGATTGAGATCAATCTGCAACGTAATGACCAGGCTTCATAACCTCTGGGTTTCACTGAGGCTCCATTCCTCTGTGTTTTAAGTTTTTAGAGGTAAAAACTATCGCTTACTTATACAGCTGCTCTATTCATTAACAGATGGGGACTGTGAATTTCCAGGTTCTGATGGGAAAACATCGACAAGAAGTCGGATTTCTTAGTAGGAATAAAAAACACCAGGCAGAGAACTTGATGTGTATTTCACTGAATTAGATATTTTCAGACCTAGATAGACTCAAATAAAAGATTCGTAGACCCAAATATGTGCTCTCAAATGCAGGAAAAGGGCTTTTATTTTTTTTAATAACATGTCTCCTTTCTTTGTGACATCGCAGCTAATTTAGAAGCCAAACCCCATTTTTATAAACAGACCACTTCAATAACTATGATGTGGAAACCTGAAGCTTAAATGGTGCATAAATGGATGTTCTGGAGGATATGTGTTGTTTCCAGTATTCATTTTGTTTTAAGGTGGAAAATATCTGCGCATTCATAAACTAGAGATTCTTCTGTGAAACAAAAATGGAATATTTTGATCATTCCCAAGGAGATATATTTATATATTTCTAAATAAGCATCAAACTCGTACTATTTATCTGCAAACTGCATACACGTCCGGAGGGGACCTTTAGCCTTAAGAGTGAATGACCATCTGAGACGCTTCCCATCACAAAAGTCGACTTTTTCTCACTAGAATAAGATGTTTGTTCCCTCTGCTGCTGATTTAAAAACTCTCATAAACAGTGTGGTTGTGACAGCTGCCAACATTAAAGCTTCTCAGCCAGAACAAACATACCGTTCGGTTGATTTATCCCACACAGGCGCATATTTCTCCCCTTCACATTTATTTCATCATGAGGTGATTACCCGATGTGTATTTGTGGATGTCGGTGCTGGTTTTTGTCGTGTTTTCAATCATTTTGTTGTGGATTTATAGAAGGTCAGAAAATCTGTGGGTGTGTTTTTTGTGTCTGTGTTTGTCTGCATTCAGTGCTGTGCTCATATATGGTCGAGTGGTGCTGAATAATGCAGAAATATGATGTGAGATACTCGTCTGTAAATGCTGCTTTATTATTCCCTCCCAACTATCACTAGTCAGGAAAAATTGGACAGTTCTTCATCTTAATGTCCACGTTTATAGATGAGCTCTTCTGTTTCCGTGTTGTTTTGGTGCTACATGAACAGCTTTCTTTTCAAGTCAATATCAGCTGATATCAGTGTCTCACTCTATAAAGATATAATGGCTGACCGCTGATACCAAAATGAGAGAAATTTAAATAAACTTAGTCTCGAATGAGTTTATTCTTGTTCTGCTCGGCAAACCTTGTAGATATTCACAAATCTTAATTTAAGGATCTCTTAATGTATTTAATGGTTAAATGATAGTGTTTCCAACCCCAAATATCCAACACTTTAATCAGTAATGTGCTTTATTTGAGTTATTTTTATTTATTACGGTAGTTTTTCAGTCCACTGTTACCATACTATTTATAGGCCTGATTTATACTTTTTACATATTTAGACTCTATTTTTATCCAGTTAATGAAAGAATAAGACTAAAATAACATGTCATAGTAAAATATTTTCTTGACTACTGATTATGGGGAAACGCTAAAGCAGCAGGTCCTCGTGTCCTCATCGTACGTGTCTGTGTGTTTGTGTATTCTGGTGTTTTTAAGTCTTTTTACAGAGATGCACTGTATTTGTGTGCAGGTGCTTTGATTTCTCGTGCTGTTTGGGAGCCTAACGTGTGTTTTGTATTGACGGTGGAGGTTGAGATGACGGCAGCTGCCGCAGTCGCTCTCACTCGTTATGGATTTTTCTCACAGATCTTAGAGAACCGGCAGCTCGTGTGAGAGGATGTTGGCCGTGTGTCAGGACCTTAACCGGGACACGGGCATGAAACTCGGATCAATCGTAACCCTCCACTTGACTCCGTGTCCAATCCAGTCTCATTATGAACCGTTTCATAGCTCCAGTGCTGCCAGAATGGACTTTTCTGCCTAAAACATCAGATTCTTGCATTATCTGTTACGTAGTTAGTTACCCAACACATCTATAGGTGACAAAAGTATGTGAACCTTTGCTTTCAGTTGCTGCTGATCAGTCTGAATTTGGAGCAATTTCATCACATTTGTTTGTGCAGAGCTCCTCAGATTGGCTGATTACCTCATATTCCTGAACATTTCTATTGAACCTGCTTAGTCCTGAGACATCAACGTTCCTCTTCTTTAACCATTCTTTGGTAGAGTGACTTGAGTGCTAAAACTTTCTGTTCTGTCCTCATCTCCTCCTGTTTGCCCTTGATCAAAATCCTTCATATAATTCAGACTTAATCGTTCCATCGATGACTGGAAGCATACCAGATACAGCAGAGAAGCAGGAAGGTTAAGTGCTGCAGAGCTTTTTAATGCAAATCATGGCTGCTCGCTGTGGACTGGTGAACATTAACACTAAGCAGTGTGATGGAGGCCTCCAGGTGCTCTGAAGTTACCTCGGCTTCTACGAGACCTCACGGGCTGTAACAGACCTGCTGTTCGAGGGATTCTTTTATGGCCGACTCCTCGACTGTGGATCGGTGGAGTCGAGTCTTTTTATTTTATTTTTAGCCTTTCATATCCAATGAGCTTCAACACCGTTTTTTTCTGAGAGGATATAGTTCCTTGTTCATTGACACCTCATTGTCATTTCATTGAATCTAATTTCACTTTCAAATCAGATGCTAATCTCAAAGGTTCACACTCTGTTGTCACTCACAGGTCAGTAATGTAATAACGAGATAAAGAGGTTGTCATGATCTGTGAGTTTTTATTTATAGATTTTTCTTATGTTCTGGTTTTCCTTTTTGATCTTCAGTTAGTTACCCTACATCCTGTTTTATTTTGGAGAGTACTTGTTGGTTATTTAACTTCCTTTCTGTTGCTGGTCAGCTCTCACCTGTGGGCAGTCTCCTCATCACTCCCTCTGTTAAATCCTCCTGGTTTTCCTTTTCTTCTCACCAAATCATCGTAGTAATCCTTTGTTTCCCCTCAAGTCTTCTGTGGTCGGTACGTCAGCCGTTTCTTTGTTTTTGGACCTTCAGTTTATGGTTTTCTCGAGCTTCAGTTTGATTTTGTCATGTTACCGCCTGTCTAAGCCTGCTCTCCAGCACTTGTCCTGTATTTCAGGATTTTCCACCTATTTTCACCTTCAGCTCGAACAGGAGTTATGACAGAAATATATTATTTTTGTATAATTTTTAGTTATTAGGCTAGTCTTCTATATCGACTTTTGGGGGGGGACTACTGTTTTCATGTAACAAAAGGCATGTTTTTGTCCATGTTACCCTACATTTTTGCCATGTAATTATCAACTTGCCTCCTCCTTCATGGACAGAAAAACGTCACCAGCGTCAGGAAGTCGAACGTAGGGAGGATTTAAGTGATGTAGGATTATTATCCAGTAGACAGTCATTCGGTGGCTCCGTGTTATTAGATTTAGCTTCGTTTTCAGCTCCTTCGATGCCCCGTTGTTACTTAAAGTTCTCTTTAATCTTAAATGTATACATTTCTTTAGAAATGCTGTCTTTTTCAGTCTCGTTTTGGTTCAATTAAGCTTTAAAAATGTTTCAACACATAGACATTTACAATTCTCTGACATTATTATCTAACAATTTTACAGTCTTCACTGGTAAATTACTACGTTTTCCATTTTAGACCAGTGCAGTTATTACAGTTTCTCAGGCTTTTGACTCTTTGTAATCACAATTGGTCTCACTTTTCGCTTCTGTTTTAAGACACATTTCCTGCTATTAATGACTCCAACACTCTTTTTCGACTGGTCATAATTATCCCTCCATTTTCACGGCTTTATCCTCATATTTGATACCTTTTCTTATTCCCCTTTCGGTGATAAAAAGACGATTTAAAAAATGTCACTTATGCTGAAAACACTTCGAGTTGAACATATGATTTAAAAGTCTTTTTCTGCTATACATTATGGTCTTATTTTATTATTATCTCTAAGCTCTGTATGTTAAAGTGTTGCCATGAATGAAAACTGATTTTTACAGCAGATTTTTATGTCAATCATCAGCATTTACATCATGCTTTTACCTCTTTTGTTCGTTTTTACTTCAGACTAAACATCTTTCCTCATGTGTTCAGAGGGATCAGACATTTCTGAAATATTATTGCCCCTCAGGCTCTGTCTCCTCTCAACCTCCACCCCAAATGTTAAGACAAACGCAGCCTCAGCCTTTTCATGCAAGTGCCCTCGTTAAGTATTTGTATTTAGGAGCTCTCTGTGCAGTTGAAAGTGAGCAGTGTGAGCAGTGTGTGAGTGTTCACTTCTTCTCTGCTGACCAGCTGTGTGTAAAGGCTCAGCTGCTGGGATGTTCAACTGTTGTGGCCAATTTTCAGTCTCCTCTGCATACGTGTGCGTCTGTTTCTGTGTGTTTGGGTTTGCAGGTGGTTCAAGAGGCGTACAGCAGATTCACCGAGGAGTCTTTGATGCAGTCCGTTTGTGATAAACCGTCGGAGTGCACAGAGGTCACCATCAAGGTAAGTCATCGACCCAAGAGGCCATTTAAAAATGACGACTTATTTTCTAAAATCCACTTGAATTTTGCAGCCAACTTAGAAATCTTACTCTGTCACAGAGATCACCCAAATCTGCTGCTCCCCTCGACTGTATGTGCGTGAGTTTCACTCCATTGTTTACTGTGTAGCTGCTTCTCTGCTGGTTTAGTTTATTATCACAGCTCTGATAATGCCAGCTGGAGGTGCAGCCGGTTAGCGACTGCGTGATGAGCATAGTGGAGAGTTTGGTCTAATGTTGAAGAGTCCACATCCAACATCAGCTGGCTGTAAACAGACAAAAGTTTTATTGCTCCTTAACTGCTGGACGTGTGCAACACAAAGTTAATCTTAAAAGTTGTTCATATGTAAGCCTCAGTGGTAAGAGATATAGATGCAAGAATGAGCGTTAAGTTTTGGTCTTTGTTGTGAGAACACGGGGCAGCTGAGTTGAGTGCAAAGCCTGATTACACCTGTGTGTTTTCTGGGAATTTTCCTCTGGAAGTTTATAAATTAAAATCCAATATAAAGATAGAGCAATCATTAATCATCCTTGAGATTACTCAGCAGAAACTACCTTCTACATAACACCACCAAAGTGCCGAGTGTAATTAAAAAGCAATCAACCTTAGCCGCTGCACTCAGCAGAGGAGCGGATTAAAGTTTATAGGTTGGACCTTCAGTCAAACTGAAAGAGGAGCTCAGAAAGTAAAGCGCTCGGGGTTCAGGGAGCTCTTTGAGTTTCTGAGTGAGTCATGCTTCTCTAACTCTGAGGATCAGAGTAAAACTGCAGCTGCCTTTTCAGACTTGTATGTTAACACGTGAAAATACCTGAGAAGTTTCTCCTTTTACAAGCCTGTGATTGTAGGTGATTTCTGCATTTTAACGTGTGGCAGAAACTAATTGCAGGCCTTTGAAATGCGACAAAAACCTTGAAAAATAGTTGCTCTGTCTTATGGTGAATCATGAAATTGGGTCAAAAAGAAAATCGTTTCATCAATGTGGCTTTTTTTTCTTTGGTGTCACAGAACAAGTACCAAGTAACGTGTGTTATTAATATAGTTGTATTAATAACTAAAGGCAATCAAGTTGTGTGGGTGTCCTAACTAAGGGACAATGGAAAGTCTCCATCGTCTTCATCCCATTTTGTGTCTTTATGCAGACTTTTGTTGCTAAAGTTCCCGAGAAAAAGCTTGTTTAGTGCTTCTCGTTAAAATGTACTGACTCACTCTTCCCTAAAAAGCTCAGCGTGATCTGACTGGTCACCTCCTGGGATCACCTGATCTCTCCCCGCTCTGTAGAAATGTTTTAAACTCGTCCCAGAGTGCAGGATAACTCATCAACATTTCATCATTAACCAGAATGCAACAAAGAATGCCTCCAAAACAACATATTTTTCGTTATCGAGTCTGATACTGATCTAAAAGTGACATATAATACAAAACATTTCACACACAAACATTTAAATAGATTGTGATTACATGTGGAATTTAAAATGTAAAAAGTTCTCAGAAAATAGATGTGGGGTCATCTTAGGTTATATCAACTTATTAACAATTATATGTGGCCTCTGCATTTAAATCAGGGGACACTTATATGTTCTCCTAATATACCCACATTTTAGCATATATAAGCAGACACTTTGGGTGTATTCATGTGGTTTCTGCTTTTCTACATGTGCTGTGCACTTCTGTTGTGATGTGATTGTGTAACAGGGAAAATAAACAGTGTGGGCTGCAGAGGAGTAGATGGTAAACCTATAAATACCATTCCAGAAATACATTGGTAAATTATTCACATAGCTCTTTCTCTGACCTCATTTTAAAAACTTTGTTCCCCTTCTTTTCTCCACCCTCCTCTCTTCTCCCTTCACTTGTGCTTCTCCTTACTTCCTGCCTCCCCCCCCCCAACCCACCACGGACTTCCTCTCCCTCCCATCCTCTTTTCCCACTTTCTCTGCAGGGCCTTGAGGTGTCAAAGCCGGGCCGCTACCATACTCTCTCCTCAGACAACTTTCTGGAGATGAGTGACTCTGGAGTTGAGTTCACCAGCTCTGGCCTCCCATTAGACAGTGACACTGATGGTGCGATGACCTACGCCTCCCACAAGCCCCTGCTGAATGCTGTTTACCCTCCAGCCGTGACCGACGGAGCACATTCCGACAGCTTGGAAACCACCGCGGCCCCCGACGGCGACCTCAGCGCCCTCCGAACCCCTGACTCTGTCTTGAGTGCCAGCCCTGCCTCCAATCCTCGCTCATTTGCAGCTGCCACCCCTGATGGTAGCCTGCAGGGTGCTGCATCACCGGCAACGGCCTCCAGGGGCACCGTTGAGTCGGATTCAGCCCAGACAGAGGAAGGTGCCGAGAGCGGAGACGGCGGGCAGAAGGAGTAATCGGCTCAGAGCAGCTGGGAGGATGTACCAGGGTGTGTTTATTGATTCACGTTCCCTTAAACACCCACGTGGCAGGAATCTTTTCATATACAAACACCAACAAGTCATCACTGCGTTTGGTCTATCACCGACAAAAATACTGAAGCTTGGATGCAGATGTCGCCTTGAAGAAAAGGCATTTACACAAAAATGCACAATGTAGAATTTAACTTTTGCACAGATGAATGAAATGCAGAAGAGCGACCTCGGGCTCTGTTAAAAGAAGAAACTGATTCTGTGCATATAAAACGCATGCATTTCAATTAAACATGAAAGAAGATATCATATCAGACCTAGAGGACAGTGCAGACATTAGAGTAGACTGCATGCAAACGGGTACAATTGTGATACATTCTCAGCATTTAAATCGTATCGAATTATTTGAACTCCTCCTAAAATGTTTGAGGGTGAAGGGTGGAGTCAGAATGCTCCAAGGAATAAGACCAAGGCTGCACACAACAGCAAGAAAATCTCCCCTTCAAGGTGAGTTTCCTCTGACAGCCCTTTTAAACCAACACTGAATCAGACAAACATCTCAGCCGCTCCCACACTCTCTATTTTTAACTGTACAAGCATGTCAGAAAGCTCCGCATTTCAGAGAAAATTGCTTGTTTCAGCACTCATTCATTGTAAGTGGGAAAAGCTACTTGAGGTGTTATTTTCTCAACAGCCCGCAGACTAAAGGAACTCGAGGACATTGAGTAGCACCCCCTCTTCCATGAGTGCTGCTGGTTGTTTTCCCTTCTCATCTGTCAGGTGCCAAATCTGCCACATTTGAAGGCTTCATCTGAGGAAAACCTGTCGAAACGGCCACCTTATCTCACTCACACAAATGATGAATGCCAGAAAAAAAGCACCCCAGGAACAACAACGGACTGCAGAAACTACCCTCATCCGTTTTATTTTTCCCTCGAGTGGAGTTGTCATTCGTCCAGTCGGAGGAAAATAAAACTCAGAACACTGTACGACACTTCTGGGACTTTTGGATCAACTGCTGAGAACATAATTGGATTCCAAGCCTCCTCGCAGATGGATTCACAGACGCCGTCCAGTGAGGAGCGATAAAAGAGATGATGGAGATAGCAGAGCGGACATTTCGAGGAGCAGATAAATGACTTGCATGATTCCAGGCCTCCCGTTCTTATCTCGGGCCCGTCAAACTCACGGAGCTCTGATCATTGTAGGCCAGGTGTTGCCTGAAAAGATGCAGATGGATCAGTCTGTTGTGACGACGCAGCCTTCGGCTTTAACAGAATTAGATGTTTGAGTGTGTACAGAAGAGGGATGGTGGTGGAGATTCATCCAAAATAACCGATGTTAGTCCGTCACTGGAAGACACGAGAATGTTCAGCCCATTAAAAACAGGAAATGAAGCGGAGCACTTTAAATCAATGCTTAGATCGATTATTGATGGTGAAGCCGATCATTTATTGCTCAACTTCCAGAAAATAGATAGAGGGTGGGGCTCGTGATTGGTTTTGTTGCCTTTATTCGTGCAAATAGACCACAGTTCGGACACGACTCTGGTAGGACTCAGGAAAAGACGGCCGCGCTCACGCTAAGCTGTAATGTGCGTGTGCAGCTCTACAGATGTTGTTTCATAGAGGTTATATCAGTTATGTTAAGATCTATTAGAAAAGGTTACCTCACTGTAAAGGTCAGTAATTGAAAAAGGGAAAGAAAAGGGCACAGCAGTGCAATACATTGCTCCCACAGCCTGTTCACACATTTATCTACATAAATCTGTTAGTGTAACTGCATGAAAATAACCGAGCAGGGATTCTAAATGTTGCTGCTGCAAGGAATTGTGGGAAAGGATTCCTGGATGGTCTATAGTTCCATGTGCTAAAGGAAGCATTTAGAGAGCATATTTAGATATTCTCACTCGTCATCACTTCTAACCGGTTTATGCACCAGAGATTTGAAAAAGAGATGACCCAGTAAGTGTCCAGTGTCATTCACGTAACCTCATCAGACAAAAAGGAACAAATATCATTCATAGCTACAAAAATAAAAATGCAAAGAGGGCAAAGCTTTGAAATAATATGTTTCATGACGACATGGCTCTAATTAGGTTCAGAGAATCAACAAAGAGGATTTTGTCTTATGATGTTAGTTGGTATTTGGACTTTGAAAAGCGCCGCCTTATACACCCTTAGTTTTAGGTCAACTCTGAGTTCTGTTTCCACATTTAAAGGCTGCAAACCTGATCAGTGAGCTCCAGCCCTCTTTAATTCTTTAGGATCTCCATCATTGTCGGTAAATTATCAACACGTTTCACTGCAGTTTTGTTCTTTTTATTGGAGCTCTAAAGCATTGTGAGTTATAAAAAGAACCTTAAGGCATCACAGGATGTGATAGACATAAAGAAGCTTCTAAATTTCATTCTTTCTGTTAGGAGGTCCTGATCTATTCATGACCATTACTGAGAGATGAGAGTAGAAATAATGGGAGGAATAATTCATCCCAGAATTAATAAGATGAAGCTCTCACCATCCTCACGACTTTTTCTGACTAATTAGTTGTTGCCTTTCTGTGGAAAAAGATTATTCAGGTCACAGGAAATCATTTTCACCTCTGAGCAATACGTCTCACGCAGCTGAGAAAACATTGATCACATGCTTCATCTGCCGGTCATAGCAAGGTTTCAGTGTCCCCACCATCCCGTTTTGTGTCGGCGTTCTGCTGCCTCTGGCCTCTGTTAGCTGTTGGCTACCTCACACCGTAACTCACCCTTCTGAGGGTTACTAAAAGCAGTCGCACAGATGTTTATCTGAGCAGGTAAAGCACAAAATTTAGCATGTGATTCTCTCAAAGAAGCCATGTGATTCCTTCAAACAACAATGAGGCTCCTATTTTTATTAAAACAGGTAAAAAAAGTTAAATATGGGAAGCAGCTATTGTAAATACAATATGGTGACCTGCAAAAAATGTCTGCTTATGCTCTTATTCAGGAAAAATGCCATCTTTAAGCATCGTGTGTAATTTACTTGCATACCTGACTTCCATGTGATTGATATATTAATTTTCTATGGCTGTTTTTTAAAGGAATGCATGCAGGAACCTGTTGACTGTACAGTGACTCTGGAAGGTGACAGCGAGGCTTCTAAAACTGTAAATGTGGCGTCGATGGTTGGTTAAGTCTGTGTCTCCCAGCCCTGGGTCGTCTCTTTAAGCTCTGCAGAAGGCTGCTGATCGGGTGTGCTTGAGCTGAGAAACGTGGAAAACATCCGGCTGTGCGAGAACCCGAGCTGGGAAACACTGGGTTAATGATGGATGGATGTTTTCCTAATGAATCTGAAGCAATATTAAGGATCAGGGCACTGAAACACCCCTACATGTGGCAGACGTAGCACCACATAGACACTCTTACTCATCCATTTTTCACTATTGTAAATATGATATGTGATCTGCATGTGAATAGCGTGAAAATACTTATGCAAGATTTTTTTTTTTTTACTATCAGAATGCTGAATCGATCTTTTAACCACATCACTGCAGTAGGTAGGAAACTTTGCCTCCAGCTGGGAACCCTCTCATCCAGCTCGTGATGGGTTTGGGTTTGGGTGAGGCCGTGTGAAATCCTTTCATCGGTGTTTGCCTCAGTAGGGTTGGAGCTGCCTGTGGCCGACATGTCAGTGGTGCTGATTCACTTCAAAGGGGAAGATACCGCACACTCTTGTCCATCATGCTGAATTTATTGTACAAACAACGTTTCGGCCAGTGTAGCCTTTCTCCACAGCCGGTTGCAGGAATCCAACATAAAATCTCCACTTTCCCAAAATGTTTGCATGTGTTGTTCCAGATGAATGATATTTGCATACTGCTTAGCGTTGGGTTCAGAGTGTAATTCTAGTAAAAACTGCAGTTTTATTTAAGAAGCTGGAGCTGTTTTCACTCCTGATCTTTAAAAGCACCACACTTTAGAAAACACATCTTTACTTTTGAAGGAAAGACGAAGCATTTCCTTGTGAACAAACATCACAAACTCTCCTTTCGAGGGTACGTTTGTGCTTTGGGAGGTGAAAGGACACAAATCCATCGACTTTCAGCAGGTGCTTGCAGGAATAAAAACACCACAGGTTCATGCAATCAGGGCTGATGAAAGGATTTCACTCGTCGTTTTCCTCTGATGTTTTCATCTCGGAGCAGGAATGCTGATCCATGTGTGGTGGAGGAGATTTAATAAAATGTTCTTTCAGTTGTGGCAGATTCGCTCTTCTTTTTAATCTACTTTTCTCCGTAATTCCAAAGAATATGATGAAAACTGCCGAACTGACATCTGCTGTGTGGCAGTTTGCTGATGCTTCTGATTATAACACTAAATCAGCTTTTACACAGAACATCTGAAGGGCTGGCAATTGCAGTTTTTGAATCCGCGATCAATTCATTTCCAGTCAATCCGGTTAAAATCAGTGGCTTTTGTGACTGAATTCGGTCCGATCTTTGATTCGTGTCAGATAATTGGAGAAGCTAATTGCAGACCACTCATCTCTGTGGCTCTAAGCTCGCTCCACGAGCTCAGTGTTTTACGGTAAGTATTTCTGAGTAATGAACACGTGAAGTGATTGCAGTCGAGCAGCACTCCTACTCCAGGCGGTCGTGGTGAATCATTTAGAAATGCAGCCAGCTCATTTTTGAGCATTGAGCGACGTAAAGGCGTTTTGAAGTGAAACTTGGTGTTTCTTCAGCCTATATCTGCTGTCCCACGTACGCCTAAGAGATAGAGTAGATGCAGCATGCTCACCTGTAGATTGCTTTGGGACAGCAGACTTGATAGTAACTAATGATCAGATGAAATGCAGTTTTCCATACAGCTGGCCTCCTGACTCCATCCTGATCTCTGGTTTCCCATAATCCCCCTGTGTAAATAATCCTCTTTCACAGCTGGAACTCAGCTGAGAAACGTAAAGATGAAGGTGAATATAAGTGCTTTTAGGCGGTGAGGAGTAAAAAATGGATTTGGCTTTGCCTTTGTGTTGCATGTTTTCAAAGTATTGCAGTTAACGGCATACTGAGCAGTTACAAGGTTCTTCTGAAAATCAAGTTTGGATCCTGAACGGATACATTTCTGGGATGCAGCGTGATTAAATCTCACCAAAGGACTGATCTAATGTCAGGGATGCTTCTGTTTATTCTCTCTCTGGGTTCTCAAAGCGCCCACACACCCTCTGCGCCTGTTGGTTTTCATCATATTTGCTGTCACTGCAAAGTTGTTGGCATAATTTGGTCCAGCAAAGAACACATTGCCACTATAAATGGCTGCTACGTAACCAGCTAGCGGCTACTAACAGCCACGTCAGCTGTTGGAGGTGATAGTTCGTAGGACGGTGTGACATGTGCCCTTTGAAAGCTCTGCTCTATTCTGTGTTTTCTGAATGCAAGGAAGGAATCTTTCCTCCATTGAAAAGGATGTGACTCAGAAGTTCATTTCCTGTGAAGGAAGTATCCTTTGACAACCTTTCAGACTTTGTCCTCCTTCTGCATTCAGTCAACCTCTGAAATGAGAAGTCGAAGCTCAAAATAAAGTCATTTTTTACTTCAAGATTGAGAGAAGCAAAGCTGCAGACTGATTAAAACAACAAAGCAGAGAAATGAGAGAATTAAAGTGGAATTTACCTGTTGTTTCACAGTAAACATAAATAAACACATCTTCACACAAACCTGTGGGAAGCTGCTGAATCGTCAGATTTTGTGTGAAAGATCACACTCTGTTGATGGCGTGTGAACGGATTCCTGTAATTTTTCTTTTGTCATTAACCCTGCAGGCTGTAATTGGCTTTTAAACAAAGTCTTTAACCGAAAACATCCCCAAACTGTGAAATAAGAAGATAAATACACCACCACACACTTCTACTGGGTCATTAGTCACGACTGAGATGCATTTTCTTTGTAAATTAGGTTGTTCTTTTTGGAATAATCTGCTCAGCATGCCTTTAACCTCGAAGGTTTATTCATAATTTGATCTGCTTTTCTCTGACTTACCAACTTTGTTGTGTGTTTAAATACTTTAATGCTTCTTCTATTTCCCATTAACTTTCATACAAACTGAAGTTAACAGACTCCAATTCTTCGCCAGGAGGCTAATGCTCATTTAAATTTTTCAATGGGTTCTGTGGGATATTCAGGTTTGCATTCACAGTTTTATTCTATGTGGGTTAACATGTGGAATAACATCTGTTTTTACACTTCCTGTGGTGAACTGATGAACTTTTGATATCATTTTTGGGAAACCACAGCGTCAGGTTGGCTCTTGAGACTTAATTAAATTCTTTTTTTTTTACCCCACTACAGTCAGAGGAGGTTTTATTATTGCCAATATTACTCCAGCTGCCTTTCTGTTTACGTTTGGACTCTGAGGATCATTTTATTTCTCGCATAGTTACATGATTGAGGAAGCTAAACGGTGAAATTGATCGGGTAGAAAGCTGTGAAGTTGATGTTTTGCTTCTTTATGCTAAGAAACGAAGGCTTTGTGTGTTCATCCTTTAAAATCTGAGGCCGGGTCATTCATGGTGAAAAGAAAAGAAAGATGAGACATGATTTTTTTTGTAGAAAGTCTGTTAATGTGCTCCTCCACATGAAAATAAAGAGTTTAATTCTTATTTAATGTTCCTCCAAAGCTGGGTGATGATTGGCTTTAACGAGGCTTCTCTGTCCTGTACGAGCCTCGTTTGCTTGAAGAATAAATCACTGATTATTTCTATACAATAAGACCTTTCAGCCTCCTGCACAGACTTTTGTAAAGCGTCTCTCTTTTTCTGTAATGACTGAATAATTCCAATTAAACGAATTTTCAACCGAGAGAAATTTGACAGGTTTATTTTTGTGTCACTGCTTTTTATTTGGACACCATTTCCACTTCCAGCCATTCAAACTCAAATGTTTCCCTTGTGAGCTTCAATAAAAGCCTTTCTAAAACATGCCAGGAAGCCTAATTCAGATAGATAGTCCACGTTTGATAAATGGTGCACACGGAGCCCCTTTGACCCAACATTTCAGCTCTTATTTGCATCAGACTGAGACGCAGAAGTTGTGATAAATGAAGTCCAGCTTTGTTTCGCTCACAAATATAAGAAATGGATGCTGATCCTAAA
Organism: Odontesthes bonariensis; assembly: GCF_027942865.1. Taxonomy (NCBI): domain Eukaryota; kingdom Metazoa; phylum Chordata; class Actinopteri; order Atheriniformes; family Atherinopsidae; genus Odontesthes; species Odontesthes bonariensis. The sequence goes on from NC_134523.1 coordinate 24,614,762, forward strand.
GAGCTGTTTTGGTATTTTACTTCTTTGATTTAAGAAAGTTGACCGAGTAAGAGATGCTTTCTTGTTTATTTGTGTGGATTCTCATCAGCTAAAAAAACAGTGAAACACTGAATGTAGCACAAGAATAAAAACATACATTATACACTGCAACAAAAAGTAAAAACAATACAAAGACATGTTGGATTTCTGTTTTTTAGTGACTTCTGGAAGAAATCTGTTGGAAGAAGCTCTAAAAGAACAGCTCCTGGTTATTATCAGCAGGAAAAAACTCACACGATACATTAAACAAACCTGTTTTAAACTAGTTTTTCACTAAAGAAGTGAGCATGAATCACAGTTTGTCTTCGGGTACCATTAGCACCTCTGGGTTTTTCATGTGTGTGTCAGAGATGCCCACATCTGGTCCTCGGGGGGCCGCTGCCCTGCAGGTTTTAGATGTTTCCCTGCTTGGAAACGGATCTCTTCAGAAGATTGTTAAGTTCTGCAGCAGCCATGCTTTGCTCTGAATCAGGTGTGTTGAAGCAGGGAAACATCTAAAACCTGCAGGACAGCGGCCCTCCAGGACCAGATGTGGGCATCTCTGGTGTTTCTCTGCTTCTCTTCCTGAGGGGCGTGTCAGTCAGTGACTCCCTCCATCCTCCATCCCTCCTGTGGCTCATCAGTTCTGGTCGGCTCTCTTCTCACCACCAGCTCATGCGGTGGATTCCTGTAACACTAGACGGTTCAGTCATCAATCCGACACCTGGAAGCTGCTATCTGTCCACCTTTTTGTGAGCTCCCTGCAGAAGGTTTGATATTGTTTAGGTGAGAAGCTCTGATTTGAAGAAGCTTAGAAACAGCTCAATAGCAACTCTTATGTCAGTTCTCTCAGTTCTCCTACAAACTTCCTGGAGCTCGATCATTATTAATGAATTATTATTAATTGCTTTTAAATGTGTAAATGGTTTGGCACCACCTTATTTATCAGAGCTTCTACAGCTCCATAATTCTGCTCGGGCACTTCGGTGGTCAAACCAGCTGCTCCTGGCAGGACCTCTGTTCAGGCTCGAGCCTTCTCAGTCGCAGATCCTAAGCTGTGGATCATATTGACTGATGTCATAATTCGGGGGAATAATTGATTGCCAATGAAGTAAAGATGAAAATATTGGAAAAAAGTGAAAAAAAACGCCTGGTTTCTTGGCATTAAATTGAGCCAAAATCATGTAGAAATGTATTCTAAGAGTTATGATTTCATTGGATGTTGTCTCCACATGTGTTCTGTGCATCTGGAATGCATTTATTGACAGCTTACCCAACCCACTGAGGATTTGTGGAAAACTGTAATATACCAACATTTTCTATCAAAAAAAATGAAGAGTACGGAAAATTTTACTGCTCAAAGCTTGCTCTTCTATAACTCAGGAGACAAATTTGAGATTCTCATCTCAGCCTCATTTTAGTTTCTATTTTGTCTACAATGTTTCTCATGTGTTTCTCCTAAAATTCACTAGGAGCAATACGTGAGACAGAGTAATTAGAGGGAGTCATACTTGAGATTTAAGGGAGATACCTTGCTAATCTCAATTCAGTGTTTTTAATGGCTCCTTTATTTCTCAAATGGACAAGAAAATGAGCCATACTGGAGCTGCTATGGAGCAATATGGTGCGCGCGCACGCACGTGCACCATATTGCTCCATAGCACGCACGCACACACACACACAGTAGCATATATATATATATATATATATATATATACACACACACACATATATATATATATATACATACACCCCAACAGCCATCAGGCTATATAATTCTATAGCAAATGAGCTGACAGACAAATTGATTTCCCTTTTGGAATGAATAATCTGAATCTTTATTCAAAATCAAAACAATGACTAAGTACAATGACTGAGTATTTCAAGGAGCTGTAATAAGGTTAACAATAACAATAATGTTTACAAAAAAAAAGTTAACATTGAAAGACAGCAAAAGCTATTCTCACATTATTATAAAAACTGAAATATAAATGCTCTTTTCAGTAAAACTATGTTTTTAAAACAGTACCAATGTCCAACAGTGTTTTGAGCAGTATCAGCACAACTTTACAACAGTGCACATTGCACAACATTTAACAACTTTTAACAGTCTTTAAGGCCCTCATTCAGCATTTGTATACAGGGACTTTTTTTGAACATGGTCATTTCAACAAATGTCTATCAGTATGCCCTATGAAATACTTCACAGCGTTGAGGCCCTGATGCGGCATTTATTTATGAAGGCTTTTTTTACTTTACTTTTCTCCACCGGTTTCCATCCATCCAGGGTACTACAGCGCATGATGTAAGCTGCAAGAAAAACAGAAAAGAAAGCACAAATTACAAATTTCATAATGTAACAGCAGTTACAATGACAGTATTGAGAGCTTTTTTTATGTCACAAAATTCCCATTGAAATATCTCTGGTTCACACGAGGAAATTCAGTAAAACTGTGAGGTCACTGAAACAATCAAAACATTAAAGGGATAGTTCGCCTCTTCTGACATGAAGCTGTATGACATCCCATATCAGCAACATCATTTATGAACATCTTCTTACCCCCTGCTGCGTCCTGTGAGCAGAGTTCCAGCCTCGTTTTGGTGTTGATGAAGGTAGTCCGGCTAGTTGGCTGGGGTTTAAAAAATAAAGCGTTTTGCTTCTCAAAACAATATGCGTTCAAAAGAGTTATACATTTGCATCACAAAATTGTTCTCCAGGAAAAAGTCAGACCTCACAATCTCTTGGCCCTATTTTCTCTCCCTTCGTATCACTGCCTGCTGCCGCCTGCCGACAGCCGCGCCCGTTACGGTGTTTGCTGCTCGGAAGCAGGGGACTGCTCGGTCTGCACAGTTTACACAGCCCGTAGTGATACGAAGGGAGAGAAAATAGTGCCAAGCATTTGTGAGGTCTGACTTTTTCTGGATGAACGATTTTGTGATGCAAATGTATTACTCTTTTGAACGCATATTGTTTTGAGAAGCAAAACGCTTTGTTTTTTAAACCCCAGCCAACTAGCCGGACTACCTTCATCAACACCAAAACGAGGCTGGAACTCTGCTCACAGGACGCAGCAGGGGGTAAGAAGATGTTCAGAAATGATGTTGCTGATATGGGATGTTATACAGCTTCATGTCAAAAGAGGCGAACTGTCCCTTTAAATGTAGCTATGTGACACATGGGGTTCTAACACATCAGAAATTATACCAAATTTGGCCAGATATTGTGATGAATGTGAGAAGGGGCAGAAGAAAGAGGGGAAAACAAACTAGAAATTAAAAGTAGAATGACAACAAATTAATTTTTGAAAATAATTCTTCTTTATGTTATGTATTTTAACTGATGGATTTCCACAACCTGTCCATATTTCCATAAATTGTTAACAATGAGCAATGTACTTACTTAGAATCCCACTGACTTTGAACTTATCCAGGACTGTCTTCCCATCTGGCACCTTCCCGTGCTTCCCAAAGGCCACAGCATTTCGGCACTCCTCTGCAGTAAAAAACTCATCGAAAAGAAGATGGAACAATCTGAGGCAGTCCTTCTTTGCTTCTGCATGTATTGCAGCCAGGCGGGTAGAAGACATGAATAGGCCACTTTCTGGAAACAGCTCTTGCTTCCCAGATCTGTGTTTTGGAGCCCCAACATCAGCCTGAGGTTGGATCTGTTCCACTTTGCTCAGAAAGCTTTTTAATGCCTCGAGGTGCTCACCACCTGTGACACAAAATATGAATTACCTTACAGGGACACAGCAGCAAAAATAAACTAAAGAAAAGGAAGAGACTAGTTCAAAATAAATTAATAAATAAAAAAAATAAATAAAGAGATTTCATGATGGGCTAAGATTTTTACCAAGTTGCTAAAAGCTTTTAAGTTTTAGTTTAATTTGGTACATTAGGGAAATTGTGAAAGGAAAAAGTAATAGTGTTAAAGGAACAATTAACTGCAACAGAGAGACAAAATGTACTTACTTATACTGCACAGCACATCCTGCAGTGTGGCCTTCTCCTCCACTAATTTTTCCACCTTTGCCTTGCATGCCCTGCATGGCTTCCATGATCTGTCTTCTCTTGATTCAGGCAAACTGAAAATTGGCTCTCCATATTCTGGAAGTGGATCACGCTCGATGATGAAAGTATCTGCAGATGACGAGCTTGAAGAAGTCTCATGTTCAGATGTACTAGGCTGGCTCTGGTCCCCAAGAACAGCAAGTGTTTGATTTTTACTAGGACTGTACAACATTTTGAGAAAGCTTTCTTTGGCTGTTACAGTAGGAGCTGGTGGCTGTCTTTGGTGATCCAAATCCATGAAAACAGGTTGTTCTGACAGGTCTGAAGATGTGGGCAGTGCCGTGTGAGATTGGTGATGCTTTGAATACTGTGAAAGATTGGAACAATGTGTGACTGGAGACAGAGTGGGTACATACTTGTGGGGCGGCTGGATAGGTGGAAGCTCGTAACATGGATGCGTACGTGGCGATGACTGGGAAACTGGAACCTGGTACTGTGGCCGGGCAGTTACAGGCTGGTGCTGTGGCTGGATAGGTAAAGATGACTCGGTAGGTGGAGGTTGGTACACTGGCCAGGTAGTTGGAGACAGGATGACTTTGTGATCCACAGTATTTGGATGATCCTGTTCAGAGGTGGACTGATCTGTTTGAGGTAGTGATGGAAGGTTGTAGAATCTTTGAGCAGCTGCATCTTTTTTTTTCATGTCTTTCTTTGTGACCTTCTTGGCATCCACTGTCTTGTTAACTGTTCCAACGAAGTCTACTGTGGCGCTGTAGAACTTGTTGTCGGACCATCTTGCAAGTACTTCTTCCCCTGGCTTCAGATCTCTAAGGCAGGCGGTGGGTTTATCATCTTTGCTTTGTATATCACAGACATTAAAAATCTTTGCCGTGTGTCCATCTTCAAAGGTCAAAAATACAAAAAATCCTGAAAATGAACAGATAAAGGAGATTTTGAGTAAACTAGAACAGGCTAAAGATAAATCTTACTTATCATGGTACTATATCTTATTGGTCTCAATTCTAATCCTCTTAGACCTTAGCAAAATAAATTTGTTTCTTCACTTGAGCCTTCAACTAGCATTAACTTTATTCTTTTTGCATAGACTTTATTATCTTGTTTTTTTTAATCAATTTCCCAGCCCCAAATGTAGTGATAATTTGACCAATACAGTTGTAAAATTCTGTCACTAAAATGTATAGTTTCAAGTGGGGGTTACTCTCGCCTTTCTTGACATTTCTTTTGAAAAAATCCTGTAAATCAGTGTTTGTGGCTGAAACTGCCAATATATTGATAATAATAATCCAAGTCATAAGAGACCAGAGACTGTCAAAGATTTTGGTTATTATAGTGTCCAAAGTAAGTTAGAAATGACAATTACACCAAAAATGAGCAGAGCAATGTAGTGAAAAAATAACTCAATTACCATCTGAGTCGTCTTTGGGTGAGCCGGGGTCTGCTTCATAAAAACACATCTTCTTCGGTGGGTTTCGCGCTCTTTTGGGCATCTCTTTTTTGGCATTTCCTGCTGGGCCATCCATTCTGTGAAATGCATAAAAGTAGAATACATTTTAATTATTTAAAAAGTCTTATTTAGTTTTATCATGTCATTAAATATCATCATTTGGTACAGAAACTTGTTGAAACATTTGGATACAGAGATGTGTTACTGTAACCATATCAGACAAGTCAGGAACTGAAAAACAATGTCTTAAAGAGGATATATCCTCTATCCAATTTTGGCCACAGCGAGCACTTTAAATATGCATGAGGCTCCAAAGCAAATATCTTAATTGCCAAAAATCATACCTTTAAGGTAAGATTTGATCACCAAATCAGACTTGCTGTCTTGTTTGCTAATTATATATAAAATATAATTAACCAACCACAGAAATCTGAAGAACTAACACATGAAAAAGTATATAAAATTAAGTTTAAGTCATGAAACAATAAGCATCTGCTCTGAAACACTGGAGGTGTTTGCTGGAGATACTGAACTCTGTCCAGCTGCCTGCAGAACTCCCTTATAAACATACATACATTTACAACAAGCCTTGTTTAGAGCAGTCTTGGGTTAAACAACAGGGATAATAATGAAAAAATAACATTCATTAGCCACTTCAATGTCATTCGGCACATATTTTGTAGGTAAAATTTTGAAGGTCAACTATCGTTTTTTAAATTTGAAAGTTTTTTCAATGGAGTTCAGTATTATCTCACTTCACTGTTTGTGAATAAAAAAAATAGCCCAAAGTGCATATTATTTAAATCAGTGGTTCCCAAACTTTTTGTGCCCAAGGCACAACAAAGGACAAGTAAAAATATCTGACTGACCGACATGATTGCATTATGCATCACCGGCCAAACTGGCTAGCAAGTTTTTATTAACACCTACGAAAATTATTTTTAACCCACATATGGCGGGTTGGCGGCTGTTAATGTAGAACCCTGGATATGTCACAAATCTCACCGCACACCCGGACTTGACCCGCGGCACATTTGGGAACCAATGCTCATGGCCACATGTGCTCCGGGCATATAGCCTCACTAGCTAGCTTCACTATTTGCCACATATGCCAACCAGTTTCTTCAAAAAAAGTATCTGAACCAACATAAGTACTCGCCAATTAAATTTTTACAAAGTTTTACCCCAATTACGCTTGACAAATATGCCGCTTACCTTCTTTTACGTCCAGTAACGGCTCCTTTCTCCATTTCTCCTGCCCGCAGCCCGCACTCAAACCGTTAAGACTTTGTCAGTCAGACCAGACCTATGTCAATTTACCAATCATGATGCAGTATTTGTGACTGATGGCGCTCTCTCCCAATGAAATGTTGACGTTAGGGCTGCATCATTTACTGGGTTCAAAGTTCACAACTCGTTTGCGCCAAATGCAACTCGTTGAAGAAAACAAAGATCCATGATACAGCTCCTGTAAGTGGTGAGTATATAAAGCTACACTTTTTCTAAAGAATAAGTTTACTTATTTTCTTTATGAGTTTAGCTTTAGTTAGTTTTGCATGTACAACATATTTTATGAATATTTATATGCGATTAATTTCGATTAATTAATTACAAAGCTTCTAAGTGAGCGGAACTCACCCTTTAAACAACATCGTGCCCAATCACTATATTTGATCATAATATAATAGTGAATTGTGCTGCCACTGGGTATTATGTCTTCATATTAAATATAAAACCTTTGCATTTTTTAGAAATGGTGATTTGACGCGTCATGAAATCACCGGAAGAAAAAATAACAAACTACAACAATTCTAATTAGTTATAGTTCTACTTCATGCACGTAGTTCTAGCTGCTATAACAACCAAGTAATATCCTGGAACTTGCCGTCGTTAGCCTAATGCAAAAGGCAGAGAGAGAGCGAGCGATTCTGTTGTCAAGAACCTGGGAGCTAATGTGCGCTGTTAGCACTGAAGCACTTCGTGGATACTACAGAAACGTGAAGATTGTGACGACGTGACAAATTTGTTTTGTTTAGATCAACCACTCTCAGAGATCGCATGAAACACCGATGGCGGTGTCTTAGCTCTGTGTTTTGGTAACCCAGCTTGACCGTCGGGGCCCAGTCCACTGACAGTAGCCAACAACGCGCTGGGGCAGCCTTCAAAACAAAGCCCAAACGTAGCCCGTATTACATTACTGTTGATTGGCATTTAGCAACATAATACTTTACTGCACTACTACAAAACTGTTAGATTTCGCGCATACCTTTGACGAAGTGGTCACCGCAGACACGAGCATTTGCAGATTGAGCTCCTCCAGTCTGTAAACGTAGGTGAACTATCCACTTTTTGCGGCGTTGTTCTGTGAGTTTTTTCCATTTCTCACCTCTATGGGCGATTACCTTCGGTACTCGATAGTAACCCTTTCCCTTCTCTCGGTTAGACCGATTGCTACATCCAAAAACGGTACAAAACTGAGGTATTTTGGGCAAAAAGTGGCAGACAAAACACAGTTGCCCACCACCTGGGTTAGCGCGCTTAGAAAAATACGGAAGTGACGTCAAGTGAAACCCTTCTATTAGAATTGTTGTAGTTTGTTATTTTTTCTTCCGGTGATTTCATGACGCGTCAAATCACCATTTCTAAAAAATGCAAAGGTTTTATATTTAATATGAAGACATAATACCCAGTGGCAGCACAATTCACTATTATATTATGGTCAAATATAGTGATTGGGCACGATGTTGTTTAAAGGGTGAGTTCCGCTTTTTAATTAGCCGGCCCTATTTTTTTACACTCAGTATTTCGACATTTTCATTAAATATAATACCCTTATAATACCCCAATAATGAAATGGTGTGAAAGATAAGTTGGTGATTATTATATGTCAGTAATATATATATATATATATATATATATATATATATATATATATATATATATATACTGTACTATGAATATATGTAATTTGTATATGTATCATTTTCACGCATGTATCTCTACTGTTGAAATTATTTCAGGCAAACAGTTGGGCACATTTGAAAATGGCACAGAGGCACAACTCACGCTGGAGGAGAAAAGTGAAGAGCCAACAAAATACTTGCAAAAGATACAGAAGAAAGGTAAGGAAATTTACATTTTATTATTTATTGTCACTTGCGGTGATGGAATATAAGTATATTTACTCAAGTGTTGGTACTTAATATTTCCACTCCACTATATTTTGGAGACAAGTATTTTATTGTTTATAACAGAGCTCAAATAGGGAAAACAGTTTACACTTCCAATCAGTATGTCAAAGCCAAAAGACGGAACAATTCCACAGTCTTATTTTGTGATGGTATGCAGATCAAATATGGCCAGATTGAATTATTGTGTTCCTACAAAGAAACCAGTGAAGGTCAAAATGAGATGAATCTTGTATTTGTGAATGAATTTGCAGTTGCAGGCATAAATCTTCTAAGGGACACTTTGACAGGTGGGTCATGTTTCCATATTGTGAGCCTCTTGGAAGTTCCTGTAAAAAGGACAGTAGTTGGACTTGAAAGTATTTTGGGAAACTTGATGTTCATTGATTTGTCCTCAATGCCTGGTATTGTGTTTGCTGCACATTTCCCTAATAAACTTGAAAGGGACTAAACATTATGAACTCAAAGACATGATCTTTTTGTGAACAGAAGACCCCATGATTTTTCCAACTTGTAGAAATTCCTTACTGAAAATGTAAAGTCTCAAGTTGATGGGCAGATAGTATTTTGATGCCATATTAAGACAAATGTCAGTGATCTCAACAGTTTTATTAATCTATTGCCACACAAATAGGTCACTTTGGGGCTTAACATGAGAAGATACAGACATCTGAATATAGTACATTGACACACACCACTAATGATCTGAGTTTTTGGCAGTTAAACTTTGATACAGCTGAAACATATTTTCTTGGTCTTAAAAGCTACATCATTGGATGCTAATATAGTTTTGATCTTGAAAGACTGTGATAAGTGCAATGTTCCATGTACTAATTTTATTAGATTATTGATTTTGAGATGTCCAGTGAAACATATTGTTATAATTGTTTTTGTTGGCATTTTGTAAAATAAATTCCCTCAATGCAAATGTCAAAAGTGTGACTTTCTGTTTACTGTTTTGATAGTTATTTTCCGAACTATTTTCACAAATGTGTTTGCTATTGGAGGCAGTGGTAGTGGTAGTAGTATTTTTTTCAAGTATTAAAAGGTGCTATATTCTGATATTGGACTTTGTTGAAATAGTAACTTTATTGCTCTCAAATTACTAATAAACTACTGTCGTTTTTATTTTACGTTTTATATGGTTCATGAAAAAAACCTGAATTACGTGCATTGGAATACTTAAAATTATTCATAGAAATATAATTAATATAAAAGCAGAAGGTCTTTGCAGCCTAAATCCATAAATTTTCAATCAATTCATTCTGAGTACAGGAATACATCATTTAAAAAAAAATCATGTGGTTTACAATAAAGTCAACGTGATTAACAACAACCAAAACATTGATTTAAGTCTGAGAAATAAATGAGTGCTTGTGGAGAGCTCTTCATTTGTTCTGTCTGAGCTTAGTATGAGATGGATAAACTGAAGCTGGGATGAGAATAGATTGAGTTTATAGAGAGAGCTCTCTAATTTCTCTGCATGAGATCACAGAGAGACACAAAAGTTGAGAAACTCTGAGAATTATATGAGAGCTTGTTGAGATCTCTTCTGAAACTTAAAAGGAGACTAAATTGAGATTTAGTGCATCTTATTGCTCCGGAGAAAAAGATGAGACACAGGAGAAATGACCTTTAGTCTCAGTTTGGTGTCACAGAGATCTCATAGTTGTCTAGGAGAAGTAAATGAAACATTGTTGAGATCTCTTCTTGAGTTTTCTTTTCCAATGTATGCATACATTACACTAAAATGGCCACAATTTTTCGATGTTTCCGGCAGAGCAGACCCTCTGATTATTGCTTCTTAGGGTCAAAGTGAACACAAAAAAACACAAATAAAAAGTATGGCAGACCATGTCAGGTTCAGGCTCCCTGACTACTACCTCTCCATGTTAGAGCTGCAGTCTGTTGAGCATTTCAAAACACTCGCTTTCTTTTTATCCCTCTTACTCTCTTTTATTTTCGCTTTTAATCTTAATTTGTTTTATATTGAATGATTAGTATCCCTTGTGCTGTATTTGTTGTTGTAGTGTTTATGATTATTTTTATTATGCTTTTGCTTCTGTGCAGCACTTTGGTCGACTGAGGTTGTTTTAAATGTGCTCTATAAATAAACTATGACTATGACTATTCGATCGAGCCTGCAACGTTTTCACCAGTCTGTCTTCTCTCAGTTAGCACACTGAGTGAACTTGTGCTCTGCTTCTAAACCTGTTCAAACCCACTAAATAAAAGTTAAAGAATGGTTTAAAAAACAGAAGCTTTCACTTAACAGGCCCAGATGACAAAGTCTAATTTTAAGCAGCTGCAGCTAACATGCAGCTGCATTGGTGAAGTTCCCATATAATTGAACTCCTAACATATTCTTTTGTTTACACGGTTTTTTATCATTGTGTTTTATCATTTAACTGATGAACTTAATAACTTTGAGCGCACCAATGCTTTTAAACTCCAGGATGCTGCTGTGTGTGTCGGTAACTAAAGCAGCAGTGACTCAGAGCTCAGGTCAGATTTCTTCTCGGAATGATAAAATGCATCCTTGTTACACGTGTAGATTTGTGATGGCGGCAGAGCAACCTTAAAGTTGCCTCAGAGGGAACCAAAGGAGAGGCCGAAAGCCGCTTAACGACTGCACTTTATGACCGCCGTCGCCTCACGCAGCCTTCCGGCCGTATGAAGACGTTATTGCTGCAGGGAGGCTGTGCTTATGGATGGAGTGAGTTAAAAAAGAAATAAAGCTCCCAGCATCATCTCCAAAGGCCGCACTTCATCCCTGCAACTCACATCTCCTGAAGGCACGAGGCAACATGCAGAAGTCGACCCATTCACATGTCACATATGTGCTCTCGTGATGCGCAGTTATGACAGATGAAGGCCTGTTTCTGTGGCTGCCGGTGGTTGGAGCCGACCGGGAAGCATGAAACTGGGACTGAAAATAAACTGAAGGACTCCCATTGACTCATTTTTTCAAAAACAAGCCCTCATATTGAGATTTCTGATCAAGTTTGGGATAAATCAACCGACAGTTGGTAATAACAGGATATACTTCTGGAAATAGTGTTTAGAAAATCTTTTTATTGTCAGAGTAGGATCCTTCTTAAACATCCTTTTTTTTTTCTTGGTACAAGAAAAAAGAGGTACAAAGTATTTTACGACTCAGTTCCCCAAAGTTTAACAGTAAATAGGCACCAGTAGTGGAAAGAATGAGCCTCTGAGCAGTACAAAAACAATCAAGATGGGGTCATTTCTCCCTGTTTTTATTAGTTTTATTTAGACTAATCCAGATCCAGAAGTTTGCACATTGGAATAAAAGGTGTAACAATTATGTCGCTTCTGCCGGGTCACATTTATCACACTGTGATGACAAATCTGGACACATTTCTTTAGATTTCGTCTTTGAATAATGCCATTTATACCATATTTTGGGCTGTATTTGACTGGTTTTGTGCTAATTGCATTTGAGTTGTTATTAAATTGTAGAAAAGCAGAATTTAAAGTGTATTTATGGTATTTTTGTGTGCTAAAGATCACTGAAGCACATCGCTGTGTATTTTTATTAATTTACTTTTGAACTTTACTTACTTTGTTTTATAAGTATACAAAATATTTACTGCATCCAATATTTACTTTTTTTTAGACTAATCCAGATCCAGAAGTTTGCACATAGGAATAAAAGGTGTAACTAATTATGTTGCTTCTGCCAGGTCACATTTATCACACTGTGATGACAAATCTGGACACATTTCTTTAGATTTAGTCTTTGAATAATGCTATTTATACAATATTTTGGACTGTATTTGATGTCATTACTGTGCGTTATCTAAAGATGCATGTATGCACCGATCAGCCACGGCATTAAAACCACTGACAGGTAAAAATGTTCTGCTGGGAAAACCTGCTCACCCGTCCTTCAAAACGCCTCAGATATCAACCTGATGGGATCTGTGGGAAGCCCAATCCACAAAGACCCGACCCCACAAACTCACAGGGCCCAAAGAATCTGTTTTAAAGTCCTGGAGCCGAACACCCCAGGACCAGGACTCCGTTTTCTTTATGTTACAGCTCAGCATGGCGTGTGGAATGTCCTGAAAAATGTGGACAAAGAGCTCCTTCTGTTCTCTAAACCGTAAGAGCTCTTATGGCCGCATAAAGAGGACCACCAGTTAACCAGTGTGTATTCCAGGCTCTCCGTCCTGTCCTGTGATGAGTCACGTTCTGCCTCCCATTCAGCCTTCATGGTGTTATTGTTGGAGATATGTTCTGCATTGTACTCTTTGTACAGAAATGAAATGCTATTTTCTGTCCTAAATTAAAAATCTGGGCTAATTCTCTGTATTTCAGAGGTATTGTACCCTTTATCTCACTGCAGCCATCGACAGATTTAGTTAGGAGTTACTTTTCAAAGTTTATGAAAATATCTGCAGTTTGTTGATGATTAAAATCTCACATTGAAGTTTTTAAATCTGAAATGCTGGTTTTGTTTCACATATTCAAAGCTTTTGTTCAGTTGTAGGCAAAGCAAGCATCTTTCTGACTGTAATCATGTAAATTCTGCTTCATCTCTTTAAGATCTGAGCCTTAATTCAGCATGCAGTGAAACTTCTCTTGGCTATTTGGATTGAGTCGGACCTTAGAAGTATAAAAACTGAGCGCAGTCTTTGATCAGGGAGCTGTTTCGAGGAGATATTTCCTCCCATTAGGATCCAATTTTAGTTGTTAAGCCTGAGAAATTCAACAACAAACCTCCTCTGGTGGAAAAGTGCTAAGTGTTTTAATTTGAGCATACTTGAATGTAATTGCAATCAGATTAATTCTTAGTCTGCTCAAGTGTTTTGATAATTAGTTAGCTTGAAGTTCGCTCATTTGGAGCGAAAGGTTTTGTGCTAATTGCATTTGAGTTGTTATTAAATTGTAGGAAAGCAGAAGTTAAAGTGTATTTATTGTATTTTTGTGTGCTAAAGATCACTGAAGCACATTGCTGTGTATTTCTATTAATTTACTTTTGAAGTTTACTTACTTTGTTTTATAAGTGTACAAAATATTTACTGCAAAAGTGCCCATAATATGTTCTTATCTTATCAATTGTGTGCTCAATCAATATTTTTGCACATTTATATGAATACAAATGTGCATCTAATAGTAACTTATCAATTATTAAACCATTTTTAAAGTTATTACTTTATGGGTTGAAACACAAGTGTAAAAGCCGACTTAATATTATGCCTAAAACAAATGTCTAAAACAGTAAGCTGTAAAATACAGTAATATATTGTATATATTTAAGAAAATGCTTTCAGTGCACTGTTACTGTGATAATCCTGCTTAATGAAATTCAGGGTCACAGGTTCTCTCCTCCGTTGTCCAAAAACATGCCTGTTAGGTTAATTTGTTGCCTCTAAACTGTCCGTAGGACTGAGTGTGATCATGCATGGTTGTGTGTCTCTGTGTGGCCCTGCATGGAGGTTCCAGCCCCCCCCCCCACCCTGCACCACCCTAAATTGGATTAAGCGGGTACAGAAAATAGATGGATAGGTAGTAAAATACTTTGTACTACAGGGTAAAAACTTCAAAGTGTGTGAAAAGTACAGCACAGCTTGGCATTAGCATACTTTCAATACATTTTAAGATGGGAAACTTATTTCTTTGTACACTGGGAGTCTTCTCTTAAAATAATGTAAATATATTTATTTTTATCCAGGCTTATTTCTACTGGATTAAACCTAAAACTGTTTCCTTCCTGATGCTTTTAGAAAATGATGAAGAGCTTCTGCGTGTCTGAACCAGTTCACGTGGAGCCATTTGGCCCCGGTGCTCCCGGGACAGACCGGTCCTTCTGCTCCTGCTGAAGGCGCCCTGGCCCTCGCCCTCGCCCAATCAGGGCGAAAGCAGGAAGTGACGTCTGTTCTCGCATACGGAAGTCCAGCGACTGGCGCGCCAAATTTCAAAGGACTTCCTCCTGGAAGGAAAGAGAGCGAGAAGCCGCACGGAGTCCTGGCGAACAACGGGGGTGAAATAGTGCCTGAAAACGAGCCTTCAGACACAGTTTTTCAGGTAATTCCACCTGCTGAGACGCGGAATGTTTCACCGGCGTGAAGTCGTAGTTCGGCCGTGTCACTGCTGCGGGTCGCAGCTCTGACTTTAATTCTGTCCCACAAGGAACTAACGTCAGCTAGCTGAACCCTGCTGCTCACCGACGACCTGGAGACCTGGAAGAGGAAATCTAACAGTTCCTGCGGCCTTATCTGAGCTCCAATCGATCCGAGATTGGTTTAAAAACGCAGATTAAACGCGGATTGGTTGAGTTTCTGGTGCGAATAAGGCGTTATTTTTTCTGCTTATTGTCTCCTGCTTTGTGTGACGGTCGCATGACTTGGCAGCTGCAGCACGATGCTGACTGCAGAGTTCAGTCAGTGGAGATTTTCTGCCTTGAAGTCCAACATTTATGTTTCAGCTTTATTTAATCGGGTTTTCTGTCCTCTGAAGTGTGAAATAAAGAAGTTAAAGCCGTTTTATTTAGGCAGAGCCACTCAGCCGAAGCGCTTTTCTCTCCTCAGTTTCAGTGATTTTTCTCCTGTTTTCTTGCAGATCAGACAGCTGTTGGACCCTGTCTGCTGCCCACCTGTGAGGCGGCTGATGTCTGGGATCTCACACACACTCTTGACACTTTATATATTAATATAGATATTAAATGTCAGAGCTTGAGCTAAAAGTCACAGCTGCTAAGTTTCTTTCCACAGTTCTGCCTCGGCGGCGCAGTCATTCACCTGCTGCCCACATTAGAGCTGCTCTTTGTGCTCAAACACAGCTTTATAGTCTCCACTCCATGGGGGATTTAGTCTCTGAGTGAGCTGGGGCTCATTTCCACACTTCACCGCCTTATACAGTGCTCTAAATCCTCATTATTCACTCATAAATGCACAGCGAGACGCCGGCTCTCCACTCTAATGCGAACACCTGCCGCTGCACCTGCCCGGCACCGCCACACTTTTTGTGTTTTTATGTCGGCTGTCAGCACCTTTTGCTCAAACGGTTTCAGTTCAGCTCCTCTCCACTAGCACAGCGTTGGATCTAAAGATGGATCGCAGCCTCCTGTAACTCAGGAGGCCGTCACAGATCCAGGGTGGGGCAGGTTGGGGGGGGGACGTAGAGGTGGTCTTGAACCATGCTGTCCGGGGCGCAGCCGTGCTTCCAGCTGCTTCGGATCGGGTTGTCCACGGGCGACTCGGCGAGGGACCTGTACACGTTCAGGCCGGCGCAGAGCCAGTCGGTGTTCCGCCTGGGTCGGGCGGCCGAGCTGTGCGACGTCACGCTGGACTCCCCGTCGGTGTCACGCATCCACGCCGAGCTGCACGCCGAGAGGGAGGCGACGGAGGAGGCGGAGCAGGAGGAGGAGGCCTGGAGGGTCCACATTAAGGACCAAAGCAGTCATGGTAAGCTGAGCGCTGAGGCACACACACAGATTAGCACACACACAGATCGGCACACACACAGATCGGCACACACACAGACCGGCACACACACAGACCAGCACCCTGGGAGAGCTGCCGGAAATATCTAAACACCTATAAGTAAAAAGAAGCCACACGTGGCTTTTATGCAGTTAGTGTTGAAGGAAACTCACACAAGTATCACTTTAAAAAGAAAAGGTGACTGAAACTGTGAGTCTTTACTCACTTGGACTGACAGGAGTAAAGAAAGATGGAGGAAACGGGAGTTTCCACGCGTAGTTTCCCACCATTTTTCATACTGTTCAGACCAGACGAATCACATTAAAACTACATCTGTCAGAAAATTACACGCAGAATTTAATCTGTGCCAAAGACTCGAGACGCCTCTCATTTCTGTTTATATTTCCAGAAAAACGGGAAATAAAGTCAGCGATTTACTGAAACATCAGCAAACATAAATACAGTAAATAAGGCAGAAATATCTGCTCTGAGCTCCTTTTATTCTCCATCACAGCCTGAACCCTCTCAGACGAGCTTTCTGTCCTTTCTTTAAGGAGTCTTCAGGAATAGTTCTCCAGGCTTCTTGAAGGACATCCCAAAGCTCTTCTTTGGATGTGGGCTGCCTTTTGTTCCGTTCTCTGCCAACATGATCCCACCCTGCTTCAGTAATGTTGAGCTCCGGGCTCTGGGCAGGATTCATCCCTCCATCAGACCTGCTGCCACTGATTTTCAGCCCACTTCTTGTGTCCTTTGGCACAGCTCAGCCTTTTCTCCCTGTTTCCCTTCCTTAAGAACGGCTTCTTGACAGCCACCCTTCCATGGAGCCCATTTCTGATGAGGCTTGGGCCAACAGCAGATGGATCAGCTGAAGGTCCAGATGCATCTCTCAGCTCCTGTGTCAGGTCTTTGCTGGATGTTTTCCTCTTTCTTAAGGACATCACTTTCAGATCCTGTTCATCTGCTGTAGATAGTTCTTTAGGCCTGACACTTCTTCTTTTGTCCTCCACTTGTCCAGTTTCCTCAAATGTTTTAAGGACACACTGCACACCATGCTGAGATATGCCAAGTTTTCAGCTAACAGCTCTTTGGGAATCACCTTGTTGCTGCAGAAATCCTGTTTTCTGTCTGTCAGACTGTGTTATCTTTGCTGTTTTTCACAGATGCAGCTAAAGAAATGGGAACAAATGATGTGTCTCTGTGACAGGCTGCTGGGAACAAAGTGCCTAAAGATCCAGTTTAAAATGGCTTCTTTGCTGAGTTGTCTGTTCTGTGTGGACACAACACTGGTTCATCCCTTGAGTTAGGAGCCTTTTTCCTGCCTGAATGGTTCATAGGTCAGAGTTAAGTGGCTTAACTAAGAAAAAAAGACTGAAACTGAGTAAAAATGAGTGAAAAAGCAGAAAATATCCCAAAAAAAAACTCATCACATGAGAATCTAGCTGCTTGGAAGAAAATGGAAAGAAATGAGGAGTGACTGTAAAACACAGCCTAACATCTAATTCATTTGGCTCCCTTCAGCTGGAATATAATGACTGAGTTATCAGAACTAACACCTGCGCTCTGACGGCTCCAACTGCTGAAACCAGCTGTATGCATGCAGGAAGCACACACTCCTCCCAGTTCGATCAGTTAAAATCTAAAGGTGCATTTCAAGCTTTTTGCCTCAAAACGTCTCGGTGGTGATTCTCTAAAGCCAAAACTATGGTGACCGCATACATGTTCGTGCATTTAGCAGATAATTTTACCCAAAGTGACTCACAGATGAGAGGCTTTCTGCCCAGCTGAGCTACATGTTAGTGGGAGCAGATCTGAGTCCTTATCAGACGCAGCTGCCTGAATGCAGCGCTGAGCTTGGATGAGGTGTGGTGACCGAGGGCCTTTGCTCTTTTTCCAAAGCCTCTGCTTTTATTGTTTTTATCTCTGGTGTTTTATCACCAGAGTTCCTGGGATCGGTCTTTTACCCTCGTTATTAAATGTCACAACCTGTGACTATCTGCTGTCAGATGGTGCCCGCTGATGTCCTAATCAGAAAAAATGAGCTCACCAGCTTTAATTTGTGCACCTGAATCAGTTTTAGAACAGGAAATTAACTGACAGCTATTTATTAAACCTACTTATTTAGGATTGCTTTAATACCCAGTAGTATGATGACACTTTTATCTTATTCGATTTTGTTGTATTTTATTGCTTTCACTCTTCTTTTATTGTTTTTATTTGTTTTTTACTTATTCTTCTCTTTATTTATTACCTGCTGTAAAGCACTTTGGTACATTATAATGATTTTTTGTGAAGGGCTGTATAAATAAAATACATTTACATTTGTTAAGCAAATAGTTCGAGCATTTGTGCTCAAAAATATCAAAATAGTATTATTTTATATATATATATATATATATATATCAAAATGTCTCAGTTCCAGCAAGTCAGGGTCTCTCTTTTTGTCTGTTTCGTCTTACAAACTAAAGAATTTGAAAATCTCTCTCTCCGACATTGCGGTGGATGTTTGTCATTATTTTGTCACGCTTTGTAAACCAGTTGATAAAGTTATGTGTTGTGAAAGGGGAAGGAAGTCACGGCGCCTCCTGAAATGATTACAGAGCCGTTAAAATGACCCAAACGTGGGTTTTAAACTCTGCAGCTCGGCACCTGACGCTGTTTTAAAGGTGTAGAAACTATGGGAGTCTGAGGCAGTAACGAAGCCGGAATAATGATGAAAAAGGTGGCTCAGATGTTCACACACCTCGTGGTTTTACTGCAGTCTGAGGAGAGAAGCCTGAAAAACCCAGATTGAGACAGAAACTTGGCCTGAAGTCCAGCAGACTGGAACTGACAGACTCTGAATCTAAACTTAACTCTTTCTGCCTAATTTTTCTTGTAATTTCACACTCTGTTTCACACGTTTTCCACTTTTTTTTTTTTTTTTTTTTTGCTTATGGTTCTACTCCGCTATTCTCTCTGCATCTCCGAAGCTTTCTGATTGTCTCGCAGCCTTCCAGCTCTTCAATTCTAGTTTAATTTCACAGACTGTTTTACATTTCCCCTCAATTCGGGAAGCTGTAAACACGTCCCAGCTGACAAATGAGTCGATTTCAGGGCTCTCCTTGCTTGATTATGTCTTTGTTGTTTGCCAGATGTCGGTATATTAAAAAGTTGTCACGTTTCCCTGCACTTGTGTGTCAGTTTGACCTTCTGGGAGTCCCGCACCGCCTTCCTTTGTGGGCAGAAGGACATTCAGAGCCTCCTCTTGCTCCTGTTTTCAGGCACGTGGGTCAACGAGGTGCGCCTGCAGTCGGGCATCCAGTGGGAGCTGTCCGACGGCGACACTCTGACCTTCGGTGGCCAGACGGCTCCAGGAAGCCCCGAGTTCTACTTTCTCTTCCAGAAGGTGAAAGTTCGCCCGCTGGACTTCGATGCCATAACTATTCCGAAGGTAAGAACCGACGCTTTTCAGAGGCAGGGGAGGCCGAAGCGACTTCAGTTTGCAGAGACAGAACGGTCAGCTGGCTAGATTTACACCCTGGGCGAACCATCCCTTGCCCCCCCTCCAAAAAAAAGAGAGACTTAGCCTGCCACCAACACAACAACATATTATATTACTTGTATTATTTTATTATATATAATCTTAAATACAAACATATACTACATGTAGCATACAAAATGCCATGTCAATGTATATTAGAAGTTATTTAATTTAGCATATAGCTCATAACAATAAAAAAAAATCCACAGTCCGGACTTCTTGTTGTGTTGCAAACACAAACTATGCCAGGTTGCCTTTGGGTGAAATTAGCTGCATGACATGATGCCTCAATTCTAATTCTAATTCAGCAAAACTAAAAATCAAACAGTCGTGGCTAATAGCAACATATTAGCATGAGGCTAACAGATAGCCTATAGCCTACGTCACTCGTAGAAATCTGCATTCCTTTATCTTCTGCCCGTTTCTCCTCTTCTTCTTCTTCTCTTTCTAAACTGGGCACCTGATGGCTTCTTTGGTCTTTCACCATGATGATGATCCATGATGACTCCACATTATTACCTTTGCTTTTCCCTTTAACGCTGTCCGTTCACCCGTCAATCAACCGGAGTCACGTGACGTAAACACATTCACGTAGATGACTGCACAGATTTACATAACCCAGTTAATAACACATATATATATATATATATATATATATGGGTCTATGTTAATTTTAGGAATGAAATACAGTTTATTTGGATTGGAAGCAGTTTGTGTGTGTGGCCTGGGATCAGTCTATGCCCCCCCCCCTCCTTGCCTCTTCTGACACACACAACCTGTATGACTCTCAGCAGCAAGTTGACGACAATGAGGCGCCCCAGCGCCCACTCCACTAACTTGACATGGAAATGAGCGGTAGTCTAGAAAACTGGCGATTTATTTTAGAGTGCGCCCTGGGTGGTCGCCCACATTGTCCAAAGCAAAGACCGGCCCTGAGAACGGTGACGGACCGGCGTCAGAGACCCTGAAAGCTGCCGCAGAATGCTGTCGGGTTGGGTTTTTATCAGCTCATAAGACACGATAACTTAGGATAAAAAATTAGATTTACCTCGCTAACTAATTCCTGTAAAATAAAATAAATAAATAACCAATTAGTCTTACTAAAATACAGATTCTCGATGATCTGTGGGTATCTGGTGGGAGCATCCTCAGTCATCAGCCCTCCTCCTCCTGCAGCCTCTCTGACAGAGTTGGCGGCACCGCATGATATAATCAATGCGAATGATTTCAGCATAGGAGACGATGAGCCTGAATGATGACATGGTCCTGATGATGCTTTGTGGACTGTAACAGATGCAGATTAAGGTGCAGTTTGCACTGTGGTGCAGATATCGGAGGCCTTTGTTTCCTCAGTTTAGATTCACATTCAGGCGGGACCTGCTGAGACTCTTTGACCATCTTTACTTTAAAGGTAAGTTTAGTTTTTAGCCACGGTCATAATAAGTGAGTCTGCTTTGTTAGCCTTCAGTTTCTGCCCCATCCGTGCATCCTTGGAAGGTGGGAACTTCATAATATGAGGATATGACGTGGTTAAGAAGCAGCATTTTTAGCTGCTAAATGTGGAGGTTCTGTTTCAGGGTGGAGGCAGGTGTTTCATGTTGTCCTGAAGTTAAAAAAACATGAAGTCAATTCAGTTTATGTAGAGAAACAAAAAGGAAAATGCCCTCTTTTATGTTTGCTTTAGTATTTAATACATGTTTTCATCCTTTTTCTTTTTCTTTTTTTTTTACAGGGGGGGACCTTCTCCTCAGATTTGCAGAACCGGATTAGAACCAACTTGGACCGGAAGGTGGCGCCCAACCTGGACCTGTCCAAGCTGTCCATTAACCGGGCCACGGTCATCCTCAATTCCATCGGCAGCCTGAGCAAGATGAAGGGCAGCGCCTGGACCTTCAAGAGGAGCCACAGCCACGAGGGGGCCGTCTCCGACCCCGGGACCTCCTCCTCGCCCCGCCTCACCGTGGGCTTCTCCGCCCTGGTCCCCACGTCCCCGGCTCCATCCTTCTCTGCGGCTTCGGTGGCGTCGGCGAAGCCCGTCCAGGCGACCTCCCGGAGCAGGAGGAAGTCGGCGCACACGGTGCTGCTGGAGGACGACAGCTCGGACGAGCCCCGGAGTCGAAGAGGTGAAGCTCGGAAACGCTTTTGGTTTCTTTACAACGCGGTAAGAGTAAGTTGATCGGTGTGTGACCTCCACTTGTCTCTGGGTTTCGCTCTCAGCTCTGACGGGAGTCGCGGAGGACGGAGCGAGGTCGAGGCCGAAGAAGAGACGAAGGCTCTACAAGTCCGAGTCCGAGAGTTTCAGCTCGCCCGCCCCTCCCCCGCTGCTGCCCAAGAGCCACAGCGACATCCGGAGGCCCCTGGAGGCCAAGCCCTTCCCCGCCGGCATCAGGACCATCGGCAGCTTCCACGGCGCCATGACCAACAGCAGGCTGGACCACCCGTTCCTGCAGGCCTCCTTCACCAACGTGGCGGTCCACAAGCAGCAGGTGGAGGCCGCGCATCGCATCAAGACGGTGCTGCACGGCAACATCGCTGCTTTCCGCCACCAGAAAGCTGCCGGCAGCTCTCAGACCGCGCAGAGAGGCCGGCGAAGGGCCGGCACCACGCCGGTGTTCTCCCCCCTGGTGGTGGGAGGGGAGAACTACACCCTGGCGTCTCCTTCGGTGAGGATCCGCACCGAGGAGAGAGGCCGGGTGCAGTTCAGCCGCTTTCACCACCCAACAAGGTGAGATGTTCGGAGGCATCGGAAGGTGTCGCATCTACACCCAGCTTTAAAGGGACAGTTCGCCTCTTTTGACATGAAGCTGTATGACATCCCATATTAGCAACATCATTTATGAACATTTTCTTACCCCCTGCTGCGTCCTGTGAGCTGAGTTCCAGCCTCGTTTTGGCGTCCACGAAGATAAAAAAAATAAAGCGTTTTGCTTCTCAAAACAATATGCGTTCAACAGAGTAATACATTTGCATCACAAAATCGTTCTCCAGGAAAAAGTCAGACCTCACAATCGCTTGGCCCTATTTTCTCTCCCTTCGTATCACTGCGTGGTGCCGACAGCCTCGCCTGTTACGGTGTTTACTGCTCGGTCTGCACAGCACGCAGCGATACGAAGGGAGAGAAAATAGGGCCAAGCGATTGGGAGGTCTGACTTTTTCCTGGAGAACGATTTTGTGATGCAAATGTATTACTCTTTTGAACGCATATTGTTTTGAGAAGCAAAACGCTTTATTTTTTAAACCCCAGCCAACTAGCCGGACTACCTTCGTCAACTCCAAAACGAGGCTGGAACTCGGCTCACAGGACGCAGCAGGGGGTAAGAAGATGTTCATAAATGATGTTGCTAATATGGGATGTCATACAGCTTCATGTCTAAAGAGGCGAACTATCCCTTTAAGATGGCAGAAGCAGCTTTTCTGTTTGCAGAAGTCTGTAAATCTGAAGGTTCGCAGCTCCTGCAGTGTAATTCTGGAGCTTCCTGAGCATCTGTGATCATCAGGTTAACTGCGAGCTGACGCATCATAACAGCTGCCGACACACTGAGCTGTTACACTTTCTGTTTAACAAGTTAATCTCACCTCTGCTTCTTCTTCTTCTCTTTCTGTTTTTCTTCTCTGAAGTAAAAGACGAGGCCGCCCCAGGAAGCACCCCCTCCCTCCCCGACCCTCCCTGCCCTCTCCATCCTCCTCCTCCTCCTCTTCCACATCCTCGGCCTCCTCCTCCTCCGGCTCGTCCTCCGGCTCCTCCTCCGACGATGAGGACGACGATGATGAGGAGGAGGACGAGGACGCTGCGGTGGGGGCGGTGGAGCCGTGCGCGGCGCCGCACTGTCGGCTGCCCCAGCAGGACACGGTGCAGTGGATCCAGTGCGACGTGTGCGACGCCTGGTTCCACATAGACTGTCTGCACGTGGACCGCAAGAAGGTCCTGATGGACCCCAACGCGGACTTCCACTGCGGCTGCCGCTGACGCAGACTCGCCGCGTCACGGGTGGTTGAACGGAATGGAAAACCTCACTTTTAAACTTTGAAATTGGCCACGTTTCTTCCCCTAAATGTTTATTTCCTCCAGTTTTAACAGTGGAGAACAGCGTCGACTCCACATTAAACCGCCTGCAGTGCATTTCTGGCCTCTGAAGCAGCTGGTGGAGGACGGAAAAGAGTTCCCTCTGATTCTGTGCTGCCTCACTGTCACAGTCTGCTTCACCAGGAGGCGGAGCTAACTGTAATGAAATGTATCGGCGATCAATGAAATCTTTGACTCGTCTCTCTCGGATCTCTCTCTGCTCCACACTCTTACGCCCCAGACCAAATCACCCGGTAAACGCCACCCCAGCGCTGAGGCGTGGGAGCGTGACGCCTCAAAGCGATTAAACATCGACAGACTTCTGTTGCTGCTCTCAGGATGAGAATCGAATGTTTTAAGGCACTTCTGCAGCTGCTGTGGACTCAAACCTGCGAGACGTGGGGAAATATCAGCTGATGCAACGAGGAAAAACAGATTTCATCAAACGCTCTCATCGTCTGAGACGAGCGGGTTGAGTCCTGATGTCAGAGACGCTTTCAAGGGCCTCTTTTCATGTCTTTCTCCACCTGTGAGAGACTCGGCACACTACTGAACTCTGGTGCCAGAGTGGGTGCTTCAGTGCCGGGTGACGGTAGCTGCACCTGCCTGAGCTGCTCTGCTAAATATCTCCACTCCGGTGCTGCCAGAGTAGAAAAGCTTCCCCTTAAGCACCTTTTTATTTAATTCCAAATGTCTGCTTGGGTTGAAGTCTTCTGAACAAAAAAAAAAAAAAAAACAGCCGGCACCACTTCTGGGATCTTTGTACCGGAGCTTTTCAGATGACAGTAGTTTTAAAACGATGAATATTGACCACAAACATGCAGGTTCTTTTTTTTTTTTTTTTTTTTTTTTTTTTTTTTGTAGGGGAGTTAAAGAAAAGAAAAGAAAAAAAAAAAGATTATTAAAGCAATAACTTAATGGAGAAAATAAAAACAAATCAAATATATATTTAACTTGTTTATGGTTGATAAAACGGACGTTCAGTTAACTTTAATCCATATTTGGTTGCGCTGAGGCTGCAGAAACGCTTCGTATCTCGGCTGTTAAGATGGTTAACATGTTGTCTTTAGTTGCTGGAAAGGCTCTAGTTTGACTTCATTTAATAAAACGTCACAATGGGGATTGAATCGGCCTGCTGCTGTCGTACAGAATCAGTTGGAATCACTTATATCACATTAACATAAGGACCTCACAGCGATACAGGTTTAAAGGCCCCGTTTGGCCTCGTTTAGCAGTGCTTCCTGATTTAAAAACAACTTGTTTTTCAGTTTTCTCTGTTAATCCGAATGTTTTTTATGAAATATTTTTGTGTGTGTGCAGTTTGACCTTCCGGTAAACGTGTGTGTTGTATAATTTCGTCGTCTTTGAGCTGTTGAAATGACTTTTTTTTTTTTTTTTTTCCACCTCCACCAGCTTCACATTCAGGTCGCCGCGGTAACGCGCCTGCTCCAACCAGACGGTTGCAGCTGTGCTTTTTCCCCAAACTAAGATAAAACGAGAAGAGACTTTTTAATCACCGAGAAGATGCATGAAATCTGCGATGCTGGCTTTTAAGAGTAAATTATTCAGATTAGAGCTCCAAATGAGGCCCAGAGATGGAGAGCAGAGATGCTCCTACCGTAGAACACTGACGGTGTAACTCCACACTGACGGTGTAACCATCCCTTTGATGCAACTTGGATATAAAATCCAGATCCTGTTTAAACAAACAAAAAAAAAAAGACGGGGAAAGTTGCTTAAATAGTCAGAATTAGACGAATCAAATGAAAATATACAGATGTTTTAATGGAAACTGCCCCATTCTGTGTCCCAGATGAATGAATTTTACACTAAAGACTGTGAGCAAACCTTTAAATGCCTGTTTTTATTGCTCCGATCTTCCTCTGTGCATCAAAGAATCAGCGGGAGGCGGTTCCCTTCGTGCACGGCAGCAGATGGAGACGCTTCATAACGTGCACTTGACCTTGGGGAGGGGGGCGTCATTGAGCGGGAGGTGTTAACCAACTGGAAGCAGAAGCCTTTAAAAGTCCAACGTTTACTCCCAGCATTTAAATTGGCGTTAGCGTCTCTAAAGTGTAAAACCCGCAGACCAATAGAAAAACATGAATGTTTAAAGAAACTGAAGCTTCCCTGCTGTGCTTCGCGGGGTCCCGTTCACTTCAAAGTGATCGAGTCGCAGCATAATTGTCTGAAACAAGCTGCAGGTCTGGAATCTTCTCTTGGTGCATCTTTCAGGGCTTTGACGGGTCGTTGGCCGGCTGACGTTCTGCATCTACAGCTGAACTAAACGCAGCGTTTCACCCATAAAATCCCACAATGCTGCATTTATGAGGTGAAATCATCATTAAGTTCATAAATGTCGTCTTTCTTGTGTAAATGAGCTCAGTGTTCGCAAATCAAGCTTCCCAGCACTCTGTTATTAAACTGCCTTCACTTTAATTATCCCGCTGAAATACAGAAACAGTTTGATTTTTGTTGGTTTTCTGGGGTTGTACAGAATTAAACCGTTGTTTTATAATTCTGGGATGCCGCGAGCATCAAAGTTACTGGAGAAGAAATAAAGAATATTCAGAAAATGTATCTTGGTGTGATCCGATTTATCTTCACAGGCTGCACTTTTCTCTTTTATTCAAAGAGACATCTTCTGTGGAGACAAGGAGGCTGTGATCAAAAGCACATTTCATTTATTATAGATCCTCGCACATCAAGTCGAGATTGATGAAACGTTCCCAATTTTGTTTCCCTCCAGTCTTGTTTTTAAAGGAAATGACAGCCAGCAGAGATGTGATGCATCGGCTCATTACTCGCTTTCTTTGAGACAATCAGAGAAGTTTGATTCAACTTTCTTGTGTTTGAAGCCCATAATCTCACACACTTTTGCTCTACTTTAGATTGGATACCGTCTTATCAGGCTTCTCCATGCATGAAGCTGCAATTATTCGCTGTCGAACATGATGACCACGAGTGCAGACGCAGATATTTAAGTTTGCTGATGTACATCCTTGATAAACAACTGATTTCTTAGATGTTTTGAAGAAGATTCCCAACGTTTCATGTTTTTTTGTCTGGATAGTTCTGTAATTAAGAATGTTTCCAGTGTACATTTAAAAAAAGGAAATGACCATCAAGCCTTTCGATGAGGAACACTCGTGCACCTGCTCACCTGCGCACTCATCTGATCGGCCAATCGCAGGTCAGGAGGTCCCTCCCCCGCCTCAGCAGCCAGAAACCAAACTGTGAGGCTGCAGATGGAAAGGAAAGGAGTGTTTTTATGCTCTGTCAGTCTGTTGCTGACCATCTGCATCAGTCTTCTCTTAACGAGGTAAGTCACTCAGCTCTATTTGGAGAAGCAGCATTTAGCTGTTATGCTGCAAACAAGTGGAACAAACTGCCAGTGGAGATTAAACTTTCACCAAATGGAGACATTTTTAAAAATATTTCTTCTCATGTGTCTATGCATGAAATCTGCACGATATCTTTGAACTTATATGGACTGTTGCTTGTTTTTAAATTAAATTTTTTTGCTTTTATTTTATGTGAAGCACTTTGAATTGTACATGAAATGTGCTATACAAATAAATTTGATTTATAAAGATCAGGCAGACCAATAAAGAATGATTAGAATAGGTGCCGAGCAGTTGACTACAGTTTTTCTCTATTGCTTAAACACATTTCACGATACTGTCCTCACTTTTCTAAAGTTACGTACACACAACCTCAGTCTCTTTTCAAAACCAACCCATCACACCAAAACAGTTGCTCATATGCTCAAAAGCAAACTTTGACACCACAATACCGCTCAAGGCCTGCAAAAATGTAAACACTGAGCATCATTAACCACATTACCAAAAATATTGAAAACACAATTTTCAGTGAGAGACTGTTCTTTTTACAGTTTCACAACTGCCAGGATGCATTTGAGGAACCCCTATTTCTTCTCAAATATGTATTGGGCATTTCATAGGAATAATGAATAATGCAGAAAATGCAGTAAAAGCACAACTCAATGCAGAAATGAGTACTGTAAACTCCATGGAGGATCCATTACACACAATAGATACAGACAGTAACAATTGAAAACACAATGTTCAGGATGCGATTTCTTTTATTACAGTACGTTGTACATGTAAATTGACACTGAAATCATTGGGCGGCATCATGTCGTCGGGCTGGGTCGGGCCACAGGACCTCAACGTCACAGGCAATATTGTCCATAGCCAAACAACGTGGGAAGAATGCCCTGGCATGCCGCACCAAGCCTTGGACCGCCTCCACAGCCACATCACAGGCCAGGTCCATAGCCCTGAGAAGGTTCTCTCTGGTGTAAGGTTGGCAGTCATAGACCTTCCACCGCCATGATGAGAAGAACTCTTCTATTGGGTTTAGGAATGGAGAGTAGGGTGGCAGACACACATTAATAAATTGCTGGTTGATGTTAAACCACTCTCTGACCTGGATGCTGCGATGGAAACTAACCTTGTCCCAGAGGATGACATATGGGAAGATCAGCCGGCCCAGGATTCTGCTGGTCGTGGTGATCAGCTGGCCCAGCATTCGGGTGGTCATTGTCATGCAAAACATCCGAGCTCTCCTAGGAAGGTGAGGAGACGCTCAGTGTTGTAGGCACCAAGTTCAGCATGCCGGTGGAGAAGCCCTCTAGAACTCATGGCAGCGCAGAGAGTGATGTCCTCCACGTTGGCCGGGCACACCAACAATAGCTCTCCGTCCTATGATGTTACGGCCTCTCCTCCTCCTTTTTGTGAGGTTGAAGCCAGCCTCATCCACAAATAGACATTCATGGGGTCTGGCACGAACTCTTCTTCTTCTTCTTCTGCATTGATCATCCATTTTTGTTTGGAACCTTCAGCAAACTGACTTATATAGGTGTGGTCACATCATTTGCAATAGGTGTTTTCAATTATGAGTCGTTGTGTTTAATGAATGACACCAGGTATGTTCATTGTGTTCAAGTTTTGCTGACTGTGGGTGGCATTTTGCATCACATGAGCTTCACAATGCATATTGGAGCAGAGATATATGCAAAATGTGTTTTAGCAAGGCAAAATGTGTTTAGAGTTTTGAGAAAAAGGGGATGGGTTTTATGAACAGTGTCTACAGGTGAATTGTGTTTGTGGTTGTGGCAAATGGGGGGTAGTTTTACTAAATGTGTTTAGGCAACTGGTCATTTGGTTTAGAGTACTGGGTTTTGTGTTTTGGCAATAGAGAAAAACTGTAATAGAACTGGTGCGGACCAGGGGAGTCTGACTGTTTATCTATCGGCCGGGTCCGGAGCTGCGCGGGCGTACAGCACATTGGACCAGGGGTCGCAGCCCTGGCCTTTCCATGGTCTTGGCTCTTCCCTTGGGTCCA
The DNA here is from genome assembly GCF_027942865.1 of Odontesthes bonariensis. Classification (NCBI taxonomy): domain Eukaryota; kingdom Metazoa; phylum Chordata; class Actinopteri; order Atheriniformes; family Atherinopsidae; genus Odontesthes; species Odontesthes bonariensis. Next base: position 24,643,845 of record NC_134523.1, read on the forward strand.
AATCAAAGTTGGTATCGAGGGCCTTTTCCAAATACAGTTTTTCTCGATTGCTTTGACACATTTTGCACATCATGGGTCAACTTTATCTAATGCTCACACCTTCTTTGCACAGCAAGAGTCCTCTCTGGTGAATCAGTTAACTATTTCTTATTGCTTTCACACAATTTTCTTTGACTTTTAATACACTTTTCAAAACAGTTAACACACTTCTCACAAAGAGACACGAAACATAACTGATTTACCATGGCAACACATTGGAGACACTTAGTAGCAGCCAATTGGAACTGCTCTCTCAATTCTAAAAATTATCAGCACCTGTGTGAACTCTTTTTGCAAAACAAAGCAAGTAGTTCTCAACCTATCAAAGAGGTCAATAACTTGAAGTTGACACCAAGCATGGATCGAGGAGGACGTGGACGAGGACAAGGAAGAGGAAGAGGTCGTGGGAGAGCTAGACAGGCCCCTGCCAGGGGAGGTGGCCCTGGTGTTAGGAGTTCCAATGAAATTAGGGCAACAATCATTGACCATGTTGTAAATCATGGTCTCTCCATGAGAGAGGCCGGACTAAGGGTGCAGCCAAACCTGAGCAGGCATATGGTGGCATCAATAGTTCATACTTTCCGCAATGAAAATAGGTAAGTCACTTTGTTGGTCAATTTACGTACTGTACTGTGTTTCACTGTATTTGCACTCTTGGCAACAGCCATTTCTGTACTATTATAAAGTGTTGCCATACAGTAATACAATGCATTACTGTAGTTTTACGAGAGTCGTTTCCAATAGAGTACTGTAACTGACTTTCAAAATATACAGTAGAATTCTGATTACTGTACATTTACAGTATTTACAGTCATTGGCACTATTTTCACAGAATCAACACACTGGCCCACGCTGGTGGCAGGGGAAGAATTTTCTCTGCTGAACAGGAGGCTGCCATTGTGAACATGGTAGTTGCTAACAATGCCATCAGATTGCGTGAGATAAAGGCAGCGGTCTTAGCTGACCAGGTGACTTTTATGAACATAAACAGTGTCAGTCTGGCAACAATAGACCGCATCCTGAAACGCAATCTGGTGGCAACCAAGCAGCTATATAAGGTGCCATTTCAAAGAAACCGCGTCAAGGCAGCACGTGCACAGTATGTACAAGTATGGATCTGTCACTGCATTTGGATTTGTCTTGCTGCATACTGTAAAATTCAATTACAGTAGAAAACAGCATCTTCTGTATATGTTACTATATGATTTACTCTGAATTTCTTTTTGAATGTAGAGAGTAATGGATTTGGAAGCAGACGAAAGGCAGTATGTCTTCATCTGCGTCGATGAGGCTGGATTCAACCTCTCCAAAGTTAGGAGACGTGGCCGAAACATCATTGGTCAGAGGGCCACAGTAACCGTGCCTGGACAGAGGGGAGCAAACATCACCATGTGCGCTGCTATTTCCACAAATGGAGTCCTTTGCCATATCCCATCTAGAGGCCCATACAACAGTGATCGCCTAATCACATTCCTCAATGCATTGCATGAGCGGCTGGTACTGCCACAGGAGAGAGGCCTGTTCAGGGCAAACATGTCCCATTTTGTCATAATTTGGGACAATGTGGCCTTCCATCATTCAAGGTTAGTGAATGACTGGTTCACGGCTCAGCCACGCCTGATGATATTGTTTCTCCCTGCATACTCTCCCATACTAAATCCAATCGAGGAGTTTTTCTCCTGCTGGCGTTGGAAAGTATATGACCATAGGCCTCATGACCAGATGTCATTGCTCGATGCAATGAATGCTGCATGCTTGACAATCCGTGCAGAAGACTGCCAGGGGTGGATTCGCCATTCAAGATGTTTTTTTCCCTCAATGTATTGCAATGGATGACATACTCTGTGACGTGGATGAGAACATGTGGCCTGATCGTCAGGCCCGTGTCGACAATGCGTAATTTTCCTGTATTTTTATTTTTTTCATATTTACAGGGTTTCATTTCAATGAGTTTCATTTACAGTACTTTCTTTTTTGAGAATTGACCTTTGTTGTACTGCATATTGAACCCTGTCATTTTGATTGCTTACAGTATGTGCATGTGACAAGTACTGCAAAAAATATTTTTCTGTCAGAATCTTGTCAGAATCTTGCCATTTTGTACACAGTAGAACAAATGTAAATCAATGGTGTTAGCAGGTACTTCAGCAATACAAAAACAGATCTACAATATTTTACTGTATACACATTTTCTGATTTTACTGTAAATACTCTGTGACTATATTTCTAAGTTATATAACTAAGTTAGAGTGCTCAATACAAAACCCAAATTGTAGTATGTTGTCAGTTGTAAAATAGTCAATACTATGAGGGTGTTGAACAAAAGTTGATATTGATAGCTGTAGTTTCAATTTTGTTATCCATTATTAAATAAATGAGAAAACATACATGTTCAATTGAGCACAAATTGTAGGTTTTGATGGAAAAGTTTGGTTTTGATGGATGTGTGACAAGTTTTGAGAAAGTGGTGTCATTCTGCAAACATCATAAAGTGTTTTGGTTATTTCAACTTCTGTTAAGGGCTTTGTGTGAGCTGTTTTGAAAAAGTAAACTGTGAATGGAAAAATGGGCCAAAACGATCGGGAAAAACTGTAAATCGTAACAAAAGCCGCATTCGCACTGTTGGAACCTTCTGCAGTTCCTACAACCTTTTCAGGAACGGGGTCATTTGTTTAATAAGTTAAACTGACACGTGGTCTCCTTTGTTTGCGGCGCTCTGCTCTCCTTCCTTCATGAAATGAAAAAGTTTGGCCTGCGCTTCATCCTTCGTCTCCTGACTCTCTCTGTGAGCTCTTCCAGCCTCCATGTTAGACGCCTGATGTGATCTACCATCATTAATATCACCATCATGCAGACCATGAACACGGTGGCCTCCCCGCTCTCCATGTTAGCTTCTTGGTGGTGTTTTTTTCTTCTCTCCTTACTTTTCCCGGGTTTTGTTCTGTTCTGTTTTGTTGTTGAATGTGGCGCTACAGTAGCACGTCGCTGTCACAGACGGTTGCGTCGCATCAGTCCCTATCAAGGTCCGACTCATGTGCGAATGCAACCTGAAACAGTTCCCCTGGGGAAAGGCAGTTATCAGAACGGAAGTCTTGATCCGGTCGGCTGATGCGGTTCATGGGACTTCAAATATTGTATAAAGGAGGAGAGCGTTTGGGGTTGCATCTCTTTGCTCTTCCTCCTACTGGAGTAAACATCACATGCGGTTTCTTTGCTTGTCACTTGCATCCTTGTGTCGTAAATGGTGTCAGTTCTGGTATCCTTCTGTGGGGAGTTTGGTGTGAGACCTTGGGACGGATGGGGCTAAAGGGTATGAGCTGGTCCTTAGTCAACGAGAGAAAAAGATAAGTCGAGTCGGACATCCACTTGGGTGGCTTTGTTCGGCTCCCTGGCGGGTTTCAGATCGGCAGGAGCCATCCAGCGGGGTATGTGGGCCGCCACTGCCTCTGCAGGCTCGTTGTGTCCTCGGGTTACTCGAGGATATCTCTCGCCCAGACTCTGATCGAAGTGAAGTGGTTTGGCTATTTTGATTACAAATATTGGATCTGCACTGGAAAAAATCAAAGTCTTACCAAGTATATTTGTCTCATTTCTATTCAAAATATCTCATTACACTTAATATCAGACACAACTGCCTAACAAGTACTTTTTCAGCCAGATATAGGGATTTGTTTGAAGACAATACATCTGGAATATCTTGTTAAATGAAAAAGTTGGATTTCACATGAAACAAGCTTTTTTTTACATTTGAAGAGGTTTTTAAGCTAATTTCAAGATCACTTTTATCTCAAATGTCCTAAATATCACATCTTATTTCAAGAAATCATGACAAGCCGATTTTCATTAGTACCATTGGCAGATGTTTTGCTTATTTCAAGCAAAAACGTCTTATATTTGTTGTTTTTCTTACTTATTTTTGGAGGGGCATTTTTTGACTGTGTGAAAACGGAAGGGGCAAAAATAAGCTTTAGATTCATTATTAATATCTTTAAAAGATAATTTTGCTGACAGGTTCGTGCAGTGAAGGGATACCCACATACGGAGGGCCGCCGTCCTGCAGGTTTTGGATGTTTCCCTGCTTTATCTCACCTGATTCAAATGGAAGGGATTCCACCAAAAGTTCTGCACAAGCCTGCTAACGACTCATTGATCTGAATCAGGAGTGTTTGAAGCAGGGAAACGGCCCTCGAGGACCGGATGAACTCTGTCCTTGGCAGACATTTTACAGACAGTTTCTCCAGGAGCTTTAAACACATGACATCTTTGAAAGTGTCAAGACTCAAGACGGTTAACAAGTCACCAAAGTTTTAGAGCAGCTCTGATTTGTTTGCTCGTTAATTGTTGTGAACGTGTGGTTTTCTGCATTTGGCAACAGGCCACCACAGCTGTGGCGCTGAGTGAGACGGAGCCAATAATTTGACTTTAGCTTCATTGTGGGAGTTTCTTGGTGTGCTACATCGTGTTAGTTAGTAATTATTATTTTATCTGGTGTTTTAGTACCAAAAGCAAATGATTTCTTTCTGTTTTCACAGATGGAAACCAAAAAAAAAATCACTTGTTTTCAACTCTTTGAATAACAAAGATAAGAGTCTGCTCCAGGGTAATGAACACAGGAGAGAGGGAACAATTCAGATCAGAGGAAAACGGATCATCAGAGATTCCTTCTCGTCTCTCAGGGCTGCCTCCCATGTCCACATGAGAAGCAGCAAAAATAAGATGCAGAAAGATCAAATGAATGTCTTAAAAAGCACAATCAAATGAAAATTGGAATAGAAAACATGATTGGACAAAGCGGACGCCGTCGGTAAAGGAAGTTGGAGACTTTCTGTGAGTTATTTGGGTGGATCTGACGGCAGAAATGCACTTTTTTAGAAACTTTTTCCTGCCTGATAACAAACCGTGACAGAAATCAGAAGTAATTTCAAGCTGATTTCATGGCAGTGAAACAAACAGAATACATCTGGGATTTGATGAGACTGTCATCATGAAAGCACGGCTGAACAATCTACAGGAATGATGTGTTGAATCATGTTAACATGACAACAAATATCAAATGAATGTGTTTGGGGGTCCATGACTCTAAGAAATGACAAAGATTTGAGAGCCCAACACAGTCTGCGTGTAGCTCAAGTTTAGCCGAATTTCATAGAATTATACACATTACAATCAACCATGTTCCATTTTAGATATCAGTTTCTTCCAGAATAGTCTTTCATCCTTTGTTTTCTGGTTGAACATGAACTGCTTCATCTGAGCCCTTTAAGCAAAATGAGTCAAGCAGTCATGCTTGGCTGTAACTCTTCTTGTAGTGAGCATTTAAAGCCAAAAGGGCTTTTTGCGGCGCTGTAGCAAGTTTCATTAAAACGCTCTCTTCTTTTAAATTCTGCAATAAATTACAAAAGGCCAATTTTACGGTGCTCTAGCAGTGCTGATTAAGACGGGTTTGTGTGTAATCAAAAACTAAAAAAATGTCCCTTTTTTTTCTGAGTTAATACTCCCTTTGTTAGGTTTTGAATAGCCAACGAATTTAAACTCTCCGACCAATTTGTGAAGAGACCAAAGGAATGCATTAAAGGGGAAACTGAATCAATACTAATCATTGCCAGGCAGTAGATTTGTGTTTGAATTACAATAAAGGAGTCATTTAGCTGACAGATACAGAGAAATATGAATTTCCCTTCGACTGTGATCACCCCGCCTCGTCTTTACCTTTTTATAGACATATCATTTTCAGGTAAATAGTCATGCTGTTTTTGTTTTACTTGATTCAAACTTGTCAGATTGACTTACTATAGTACCATTGAATATATTCCTTTGACTTTGCATCAGTCCAGTAAGATGTTGCATGCACATCTTTCCCAATATTAACAAGATTCTATCACATTAGTTTTGAAAGGGAATTTAATTTGATACATTGCGGGTTGTACAGCGGCTTGTAATTTGTAAAATCTATTCACTTATTCCTTTATTTAACTTTCTCCCACACAGTGTGGTCCCTCCACAAGCCACCACAGAAGTTAAAAGATTTCATCGTAGTCGAGGCAGTTTCTGGAGGGGGAAAAGTGACAGTCAAATGTTGCTCCCCCAATCCTGCACTGGAAAAAATGCCCCTCAAAAAAGAAGTAAAAAAACAACAAATACAAGACGTTTTTGCTTGAAATAAGCAAAAAAAATCTGCCAATGAAACTAATGAAAATCGGCTTGTCAAGATTTCTTGAAATAAAATGTGATATTTGGGACATTTGAGATAAAAGTGATATTGAAATTAGCTTAAAAACCTCTTCAAATGTAAAAAAAAAAAAAGCTTGTTTCATATGAAATCCGACTAAAAACAATTTGTTTTCAAGACTTTTTCATTTAACAAGATATTCTAGATGTATTGTCTTCAAACAAGTCCCTATATCTGGCTGAAATGGTGCTTGTTAGGCAGTAGGCATGAGATATTTTGACTAGAAATGAGACAAATATACTTGGTAAGACTTTGATTTTTTCCAGTGTGACTGCAGGATTCTTATAGGAATAAATGGACCTCTGGCTGTACAGGTATGTGGAAACGAGGCACAATGGTTATTTGTACTGTTCCAGATTTAATTTTATGGACTGTAGAACATCCTAAAAGAAGGCCTGCCTGCCTGCCTATGTCTGCAGGCACTTACAGTCCTGGTATCCTAAACAGTTTCCCTAAATAAAGGCCTTTGCCTCTGTTTGAGGAAACATGGTGCTGACTATCCAAAACAGAAGGATGGGTACATTACTGGGGAGAAAAATGCTGGAAAAGGTGTCATTTATAAGAAGTGTTTGAAGCATTTTCATGTATCTTACCCGACTGCTGTAAAAAAGTGGGGTTTCTCAGCATTTTTACAAGCCAGTTTCATTGAAAAGTTACATTGTTTTCCAAAGATTGCATATTTCTTTGTTGCAAACTACTAAAATTCAGGCTGTTGACCCCTGACCCCACTCGATGAAGTCGCATATGCAACCGACTCGGTTTGATTTTAGTAAAACCAGTTACATGAAGTTAATGTCTGTAATTGCACTGTTAATAATTTGTGTTACATGGTTTCTAGGACAACTAACTAACCCTAAGATGAGCCACTAACTACTGTTCATTTAAAATAAGAGTAGAAAATGTGAGGTCGGTCTCGAATAAGGTTACGTTTGAGCTGGGTTGGTGGAAGTAAAACATTTCCCCAAAGTTCTAAGTGTTCAGACTCTGAGTTTAGAGTCTTAAAAATGAGATGTGAGCTCACATTCTCACACACACAGGTGATAAAATGAGGCAATACATCACACGGCGTATTAGTAATTCATAACTCCAGGAAACCTATTTTACCCCCACGGGCCGGTGGGTGGTTATAAAGGAGATGGAGAGATTATGGAGCCGCTGTGCCCACTGCCTTGACCTGCGAAGATGGAGGGAGACAATTACGATTGTCAGTACTGTTACCATAGCAACATTCCCCCTCTGTGTCTTTCCACTGTTTTTTTTTTTTTTTGTGTGTCATTAGTCGGGCTGCAAGAAGCCAGTCAGAGCTCCATCCTGCAGCACCAGCCGACGCCTTCCTTCCTCTGATGCACAAACTGAGACAGAAGGAAAAAGTGGAGAAAGTGTGTGTGTGTAACAGGCCGAAGAGCAGCTGGATACGAATGTGGACTTTACTTTCATCTCGCCGTGACCTTCCTCTTCGCCTGCCGCGTCACAGTGAGATGAGAACACCATTAGTTATCACTGGTGGGCATCCTACACACACACACACACACACACACACACCGTGATTCTCTTTGTAATCAGAGCGCTCATCAATAATTCTGCGCACCCAATAATTTGGTGCATGTGTCTGATGATGCAACACTGATGAAAAATGTCTCCTTTCAAGAAGGATCGGACTCTGGTTCAACCTGAGTAACAGAACTTGTTCCCCGAGTATCACTGATGCAGTTATACGCGGATAAGGAATCGGTTCAAATCCACGAAAATTAAACGGATGATCTCAAGATTCTTTCATTTTGTAGCTTTAAAATGGGCAAGTAGTATTTTATTTATATATATTTTTTCTGTTGTAAAACTCATCAATCTTTTTTGGAAAACTCCATAAACAAATAAATCATGCTGTGTGACGAACACTTAGTTGTTCTGATTCTGTACATATTGAGTCCAGAGAAATACCATCATCTTTCATTGATTTGTTATTATTTTTTTTTTCTGTGGAAAAAAAAAATCCAAATTGATCAGGAGAAGGTTCAATGTAGGAGGGAAAAGAGTATATTTTCTTTTAGTTAAGATTTTATACTTTGGGGGGGTCCTTACTGCTTTAATTTTACAAATTTGAATTTAAAAACACATTAATTAACACAAAAGCATCAATCCATTTATTTATTTATTCATTAAGGTATAGCCAGAAACAGCAGGGACCTTACAGTTGATAATGTTTTGATGTTTTCTTTGGAGTAGAATCCTCTACAGACGGAGTTGGTCCTCCTCTGCTGACTCTGTCGTGTTTCTGTGGTAGCTAACATATGATGTTGGGTTTCAATGCTGAGTAAGAAAAGCTGAGAGGGGACACGGTTAAAAGTTCAACTAATGCGCAAAACAAAAAGTAGACGTCTGCTCATGGTGGTTTTTATCTTTATATCAGGTTTAAAGATTAAAACGAGCAGAGCTCTCCACATTTTCCCCTTTTGTGGATGTCCACCGCATCTGTTTTTATTTATTTTTTTCTTTCTGGTTAAAACAACTACTAAAAATCATCAAAACTTTTAAACCTTACGCCGTCTACTTCTAAATGATTTAAAGTTGCTTTGAATTCATTTGAATGTGATTTAAGTTGATGTAAATTTAGCATCTAAATGCTGTTTTTTCCCAGTTTGATTCAGCACAGACACTGGTAACGGACAGGAGTAAATCCTGAAAGCTCAAACTGCCTGAACTCTCCTGAATAAATGTAGGACCTTCGAAGATGTAAATACAACTAGAACATGTTAATGTTCGAGTCTGTGTGGACGAGACGTCTGACATAGAACAAAAGTGGTGAGTAAGAGTTGATTCTGTTAATAAACCTCAGAGCTCCAAATAATCATGCATTAACATTCAGGCATTTTTATGAGATAGCAGCAACAAAAGTGGTAAAACATGTGAGATTATCTTTATTCACTTAAAACTTACACCTTTTTTTTTTTTTTTAAAGGCTGCTTTTCCAAAGATCCCTTCAGGTTTGCTTCGTCAGTGACTAGAAACCCGACAACTGGCGCTGCAGTTGGGTTCTCACATACTTTTTGCCCTTGCAGCAGCCACCATCATTTCTAATGCACTCTTGGAAATGAAGGGTGAAGCATTCTACACACTGGTTTTGGAGCTACAACCCTAAAAGGAAGTATCTTAGTTTTTCAGTCATGAAATTCAATTGCGTTTGTTATAAGTTAAAAAAAAAAAAAAAAAAAAAAGGATAAAAATGATTAACCCCATAGGCATTACCTGGCTTACTTTTGTCCTCTTACCTCAGAGCCACAGCTGTTGGAGCAGATGGACTGGCACAAGTGTTTAAAATCAGGGTGCTCTTGGCTCTGTTGGTGTTTTAATGTTTTAAAGTAGCAGCCTCAATATAAACCAACAACAAATGGAATATTTGTAAAACTCACCCGCAGACAAACTTGAAAAAAAAAAAAACCCAACGACAACAAAAAACAACAACATTGTTGTTAGTTTTTAGCTGTTGTTTCCTTGTGGCCCAGCAGGGGGCAGTGCAGAACCGGCACAGGTGGCGGCAGACCCACAGAGGATGAACACACACAGAACCAGAATGTGGAGCCACTCCCTGCACATTAAACCCAGGCTGGAAATCATAGTTTTCATTATTCCTCTCAGGGAGCATCAATGCTGATGCCGGAACGCTTGTAAGTGAGAGTGGAGTCAGCAGTGTGGGCGTTGGTGTGGAGGTGGGTGGTGGGAAGTGCTTGTATCTCCTGGCTTTAATGGATCACAGAGCTCAACTTCCTGGCAGTGGCTGCTCATTGTAGTCGTAAAGCAGAGGCCGTGGAGGCGCATCCTGTGTGAGTCCTCTTTGTCTCACTCTGACCGTGCGATGCACACCTCTGAGCTCGACTCTCTTATGATCACGCACAGTTGGAAAGCAACGAGGCGTGCTGTGTGCGTGCACAGATAAATGTGGGCGTGCACGTGTGTTTCAGGCTGAGCTCTAATAGGTAATTGAAGGAGCAGATGTTGATTTGTACCAATCGACTTTCTTCTGTCCTTTTCATCTTTGTCGCCACTCGCCTGCTCTTTCTGCTTTCATCCCTCACTGTCCAATTTCCTCGTGTCCTTTCCTTTCTCCTCTTTTTTTTGTTTCCCTCACATTTTCTTTCATCTCTTCTCCTTTCTTCTCCCATTTATGCTGCCTCACCTCTCTTTGCCTCCCCCATTTAATTTCCTCCATTCTGTTTTCTTTGCCTAATCCATTCAGCTTCCTGCTTCCTCTCCATGTTTTCTTTCCTTACCCGCTCTGCCCTTCCACTTTTCCTGCTTTCCTTTCCCCTCTTCTTCTTCTCTCTACCCTTTATTCCCTTCCTTGTATGCCTCGTCTCTCAGAACTTCCCTTTTTTAACCCACCTGTTTCTCCTTGTTTCTTTACTGTTGTCCTTAATCGTTTCTCGTGTTGTTTTCGCCCTTCTTTCCTGCAGCTTTTTTCACTCCTCTCACCTCGCTCCCTCCTTTCTCTTCAACACTTCACCACTCTGTCATTCATTGCGGCTTTTTCTTCACCTTTTCTGTTTTGCCTCCCAGTTCCTCACATGCCAAAGTCGATCAATAACATCCTTTCTTCTCTCCTTTACCTCTTTTTCACTTTCCCTCCTCCCTCCATCTTTCACTCTTTCACCCCTCCGGCTCACACAAAATGACCTTATTGGCTTACTTCTACCTGTCCCCTGTCTGACCTTTGCATGTCTCACTCTCTCGAACCCGCACGCACGCATACCTTGTCGCGCACGCGTTAGCATCTTTCCCAACACGTGGGATTCTCTCTGTGAAGCTTTAAAAACAACTCTCTTTAAGACGAGCACAACTTCACAAAGCAGCAGTGACACGTTCAAACACTCCTCCGCCCACGCTCGCGCACACATATGCTCCGTTTCATTCCTCCACACTGTTTCACCTCACAAATCACCCTCGATCGGCTCCAGCTAGAAGAACACACAGCCTCTCTCAGCTGTTTAATAACATCATTAATCATCGGGCTTTGACTTTGCGTCGGCGCAGCTGCCTCTGTGAGCGGCCTCGACGTGTGTCACGACTTAAGGAAGCCCCGAGTTATGACAGGGTCTCCTAAAAGCTCTGCATGAATAGCTCTTTCATTTCCTGCTACATACTCATGTTTCGCTGTGTACGAAGATGGAGACGCAGGAGGAGGGGGGGGGGGGGGTCTTCTTTTCAGATGTTCCATATTTAGAAACTGCTGGTTTCTAAACGGTTTTTAATGGCTGAAACGTGTTTTTTGACAGTTCACTTTCTCAGAATCTGAACATTCTGACTCACCATCTTGGCAAAGCCATGCAAAGGTCCCTGTTAACATGTCAGTAACGGATTATTTAAAAAGGATACAGCTGCATTTATGATGTGAAAGAGAGAAGTGTTGAAAACATTTGGACACCCCAGAGTCTGTTCAATTCAGATGCATTTATGTGGAGCCAAATTACAACAAGTGTCATCTCCAGGCACATCAGATACAAGCCAATTAGGATCCAATTCACTGTAATACAATCATAATCAAATCCAATTCAGTAAGTTCCACATTAGGCTAATTCATACATACAAAGATAATTAAAAAAAAAAAAGTGGTTTAGTTGAGGAAACCAACAGATTGCACTGAAGCTTCTCTTTGATCCAATCCAACGTCCTGAGCGTGCAGGAGGCGACTGTGGAGAGGAAAAACTCCCCATCAGAACCAGAACCGGGGGGGGGGGGTCATCTGCCTCGACCAGCTGGGGCTGAGAGGACAGGAAAGGGGGGACAATAAACCCCGTAACACCAGGCCAGGGATACCTGCTGAGAGAGGAAAACGAGTTAATGACAACAATGATGTCATCATATGTTCATGGAGAGAAGCAGAGGGAGGAGAGGTGCATCATGGGAGCTCCCCCTGCAGTCTGGGCCTATAGCAGCTTAACTATGGGATGTTTCAGGGTCACCTGAGCCATCCCTAACTGTAGGAACCTGGGTCCTATTTTGGTTCATTGATATTTGGATAGCTATTTGAGTTTACATGTTGAAATATTATTTACGTTAATTGTAGTAAAAAAGGAGCTATTTACAGTATTTATAGACAGATAATTAATTTAAGAAGTTAACAGTTTAATTCAGGTCTTTTATGTTTGTATTATTTAAAAAGGTTAAAAATTGCGTACATTGCCTTTAATTTGTTGTTAATCTCTGGAGAGTTTGGTTACCGGAGTCATTATGGTCAGGCGGCTTAGAGTGGAGCCACAGTTTTTTTTCTTTTTCTCTCTCTGTCACTTTCTTTGTTTTTTCTCTCACCTTTTTTTATTTTTCTCATATTGGATCATTGCTGTCCCATTCTTTATGTTTTTTTGGAAGTACATTGAGGAACAAAAGAGGATCTCTTGAGTTTTTACTTTGTCGTGGATGTGGATGACGAAAGAGAAGAGCGTCGAGCTAATGGCTTCATTAAGGAACCTACACTAACTATAAGCTTTATCAGAAAAGGCACGATGGGTCTGGATGAGCAGAGTGAGGAGGTGGCAACAAGTCCTCTGACTAAGAAGTTTTTTATGTTAGTTTTCCCGTTTTATTTTGATAGATCCAGATTCTTTTGGCAGTTTTGCCGCTGCCTTGTCACGCATGGTTTGTTCTTGCTTATTGCTCTGATCTGTTCATGTTGAAATGAGTCCCTCAGTGTATATTCTCCTGCTTTTCCTTTGCTCCTCGCCATGTTTTCGTGTCTCTGTGTGTCTTCATCGTCTTACCCTTGAGGTTTTCTCGTCCCAGTTGGTTTCCAGTGGTCTCCTTTTCTTTAATGTGACCTCGTGTTTTCGGTAAACAGATGTGCTCATCCCGCCTTGGCAACTCTTCTGTTTTACATCACCAACGCCATCGTTCATCTTCATCTTTCATCCTCACACTCAGCATCGCGACAGATTGATCTTTTATTGCTAAATTAGCAACGATATTGTAAATATTTTCAAAAAGAGAAATAAGGGAACTCGCATAACAAACATTTTAATGATCCTATCAGCAACTTCTACAATAATAAATCTGATCTTGGAATGAAAATCTTCTAACTTGGTCAGTGTTGGTGAACGAATGGAAAGCCTTGAAGCACAGGACGTGATATGTTATTATAAGCATTTAACCAAACCCACAAACGTTCACTTTCTTTAAACAAAGTGCTCTCATTCTCTAAAGCTCAGCAGATGTGAGGCTGTAAATGTGAACCGTACGATACATGAAACCAGCTCTTACAACTCAACTTTAGTTATTTATTGTAATCAAAAAGCAGTAAAGGATCCCATTTAACTGTAATCTGTAAGTAATGTCAACAAAAAGACTTTTTTAGATTCAAATGACTCCAACTGCACCAAAGAAATTAAGAAAACTCTGAAGCTTTTCTTAAAGGTCAGGTCCAAGCTGTATTTATGGTCCCAAAATTTGAATTTCTTCCAATCAACTCACTAAAAACGATTCTCCCCTTTAAATGACTCTAAAGTTTAAACTGATTTATGTTGGGTTTGACCGCAACTGTCAAACCAATCAACCCACTTTCAAGTTGAGGCTCCAAACTAATTAAGAAGACACGGGGGAGAGGTCGAGACCAGTCCAAGTTTCAGAAACCTCTGAGGGAAAATTCCTGGTGTGGTTAAACCCCCCTCCCAGGCTTTGCAAGATGTGATTAAACTCCCACTGCAGGCAGTTAAAAAGCTCACTTAGTTTCCAGTAAACACAGCAGTGCTGGTTATTGGGATAAGTGAAGATAGTCAGAACTCAGGAGAAAAACACCAAATGCAGCATCACTGTTAACAACTGTCCTGACTTGGTTTACAGTGGACGAATGCTGACTGTCTCAGTGCAAAACTCAGAGAAGTTCAGCTTCCGTTGGTCCAAATTGGACAATTAGAGAATCCTGTTAATATGGAACTCTCTGCATTACTTTGGATAAACCTCCAGTTGAACGTAAATGCTTTCAGACAGCTGTTTTGTCATGTATAGGTGGGGGCTATTCCTTTTTATTCTTAAATGGTAAAGATTAAGATGTACCAGATTCCAAGTGTGGGACTGGACATTTGGATGCTGTTGCTGTGAAAACATGTAAGGAGTTCCAGTTGGGACAATATAAACGGGCCATCATTAGCTTGCAGATTCTTTTTTCTGCCTTTTAGGTCAGTATTTTGTTTTCAAAGGTTTTTTTTTTTTTATCTCTGTCCTTCTGAAGCATTTTTTTATTTGTTTGAAGGAAACAAATTGGCCGTTCCTAGACAAAAAGGGCATGAGTCTGAACCTCAATCAGTGAGTGAAACTGTTTCAAATGTCTTTGCTGTGCTGCATCCAGTATTTGAACAGATTTTAGTCCAAACATCAGGGTTACACTGGGTGAAAAGGCAGCTAAGGGGGGCTAATGGGTGTTTTATTAACAAATGTATACTCAATACAACCAATCGGATGTCCTGTTGTAATCTTTGGGGTGGGTGTCATGCTGCTCGCTTTAATATTCCGGATCTGATTCTGGCTTGAACATGTCCGGCTGTATGTCATGTGGTGTTTTGGTTATATTATGTGTTGTCATAACTTCCTGGCTGGCAACTGGAGTAGTGCACGTTCAAGGGCTGTTAAAAGTGCTCAAAAATGATGTTCAAATATTCCCTGGGTTTTTTTTTTAAAAATTAAAAAAACCCAAAACAAATATATTATAACTATTTGAATATATTTGGGTTTGTGCATTATTATGAGGTGCATACGCACCTGGGGGGCGTTATTGCGTCTGCTGCAGCTGCGGGCTTTCAATCAGCCAGACTGCCAGGCGATGACATCATTACGTCAATAACAGGACAAACTAATACGAGACATAACTACTTGTATGGGTAGTTTAGTGAATTTTTTTACATTTTTTTTATGGGCTTTTATGCCTTCAATGGACAGGACAGTTCAAGAGAGACAGGAAGCAGGGGGCAGAGAGAGGGGGAAAGACATGCAGCAAAAGGCCGTCCAATGCGGGACTCGAACCGGGGCCATCTGCAGCGAGGACTGTAGCCTCTGTACACGGGGTGTCTGCTTAACCCACTACACCACCGACCACACCAGGGTAGTTTATTTAAGTTTAAAGGGACACTGTGTAATTTCTTCCCCCATCGAGTGGTGCAATTTTATTTTTCAAAGTCGAATGAATTTGCTCTCTAGCGCCTCACGTTTTCAAATGTGCGCTGCAACTTCTTGAACTACGGCAGGCGGAATGTGTCAAGATTCAAGAAGCTATAGCTTCAGACTCAAGGTCCATACAAACAAAAAGAAATCAAGACACACAGTACACAGGATTACATAACACACATACAACAACACTATAAATACAGATGACATTTAACATGTCAGATAACATAAGTTGACATAGCCTTTGGTGTGCAAGCAATGCGATTAGTCATATTCCGGGAGTTACCGGAAGTGACGCAGCGGTAGCGTTAGCAGCAGTGTGTAGTTGCTATCTGGAAAGTGTTCTTTTAAATAAACTCCCGGTAAACTTACAATCTTTCTAATACCTCGTTTTGTGAGTTAAGAGCCTATGTGTACTACGGCAGAAGTTTGGTAACAATCAATGCATTATTAGTGGGATAATTTACGAGATAAAATCTATTTACCATTAGTGGCTGTAACAAGCCATTCGACGGAAATGGCGTCACAATGACGTCTTTTCCGCTTGCAGGCCTGGCGGGGAAAACGCGATTCGAAGTGCTTTATGTCCCTCTCGGCACTTTGTCGTTTTTCATAGACCGGAAGGACATGGCAGCCTCCATAGAGCTTACCTGCTCTATGTAGATCCAGACAAGTTATTCTTCACTCAGGAGGATAATTGAGATTGTTGACAGAGATCATTTTACACCAATGAGGACTAATTTATGAATGAATATGTTGATTTGAGCTAATAAATGACTTAATTTATTACATAGTGTCTCTTTAAACATATTTAACAACATATTACCCACACAAAAATAAGTAAATGAACTAAGACCGCAGACCTCACTCTCGAATAATAAGCAAACTTAAGCTCACATAGCTTGCTTACAACTTTGTCTCGAGGCTCCACAATTATTCCATCAACCGACGAAAATCCGAGGTATATCCAAACTGGGCTTTTCATATTTTTGGGGGTTAAAATCACTTTCTCTGCAGCTGCGGTCGAGCTGGGCTCTGAACTTTCATTAGTGACGCTGTGCCGGAGAGTGCGGCCGTGTACGCTGCTTTGCAGACAGCTGCGTGCGTTTTTCCACATTCGAATATTAATTTTCACCTCCGAATGTCTGCTTATAAAACCTATATTTGAATTTAGAATATGCTCTGACAGCCCTAGCACATTCACGGGTCACCAACATCCACTCCCCTCCCTCTCAGCAAACATTCAGGGATTTGATAAGTCAGAAGATGCTCCAGCAAGATCTGATTCTCAGGAGGAGGATTCTGACTTAATTAATACTATTTTGAGTCATTAGGTGTGCACAGCTAGTCGAGAGGTACCAAAGATTAAGAACTAAATGACTGGAAATGTCATCAACTTTCAGATTAAATTTATTAACTATGTGTATGACGGATATTTACACCCAGTGATACACTTTATACTTTGTGACTTTAAAAAAACTATGGTCATTTTTTATCCTTAAAGGATTAATTTTCCCAAATGGGTAGCAGAAAGTCCCGCTTTTTCTCGACAGAAGACACGATCACCGTGCTGTCACACTGATGTGAACTCTGGTTCAAAGAACACATTAATGAGCATTTAATTAAAAGATTGCAGAGAAGTCTAACCCATGACTTTTGTTAGATGTCTCTCCTCCAATTCCCTGACATCTAATCACTGTCACGAGCAAAAGGATGTAGACTGCTACAGTTTTACCTTAAAGAAACAAGTGTCAGTCTGGATCAGACGGAGAGACATTTGCATCGGGGCACTGATCCTCCTGCAAGGATCAGCAGAACCGGATCCTCGGGAGATTTAGCAGTGCTGCAGAGCACATCCCGAGAGACTCTCACTACGCACTCTGATTTAGAAACTTCTTCCCTGTGAGGCAGAAAGATGGCCTAACAGTTTAGGGGGATATCAGCAAATTAGCAAGACAAAGAAACCCAGGGCAAAACATGTTACAAATGATTAATTATTGAAAGGGCAAGTCTAGCCTCAGATGTGCTTTCTTATCACAAATCTGTGAAATTTAGATAAACCTGCAGGAAAGATAATTTCGTGGAACAGGACGGGCAAACAGACAGACTGAAGGACAGATGGATTGGAGTTAAAGAGGAAGACGGAGGAAAAAGTGGTTGAATATAATGGAGCAATCCCAGTCGGTCTGCGGTGCGCCCCGTTCCGGTTGGCTAACGATAAGTGTTTCAGGACTGTTAAGGTGCAGCCTGATAGCTATGGGGACACACGGGTCTCTATGGCAATTATGTCGGTGTGCCGCAGGACGAGCTGCTGCAGAATGGTTGGAGTGAAGTGGTTCGGAGTCACAAACTCATAAACAAATAAGCTTGGAGGGACGATATGCATTTAGTATGCACAGCACCAGCAACAATGCATCTCCAAAATGTCCTTGAGGGATTTAGATATGATGGTCTTGTGCTGCTAACAGTTTCAGGCCAGTTTGACACGTTGAATATTTTCCTTAAGGGGAGACATTAACCAGTCTGACGTCAGGTTAATGTCTTAAAAAGTGATTAGCATACACACTGTGATGATCCTGGCAGGCATTTCCATCTGTAAGGCCTCAGTCGACAAGAACTGAGATGAGTAGGTTCGGTTTCTTCATATAATGAAAAGACCTTTTTATTGAACAGAGATATCGGAAATAAAGAGGAAAAAGATGTGGATCTTAAAGGAGAATTTCGTTTTCGTTTTAAACCTGGACCTTATTTCTGGCATAAAATCCGTTCATCTACTCACCGATAACAGTTTGGTGAAAGTCGGCGTCCTTCGGAAGATATTTAGATCACTGGAGATCCGCTTATATCCATTTAACGGGAGAGAACAGAGACAATACAGCCTCTAAATAAGGCATTATCTGTCTTTATTTCACCAATACTTTAAGACCAATGAATGAATGAACGTGTACTATTGCACTGTTAGCTCATAACTGCCTTGTTATTGGGGGCTTTCTACACATGCGTCTTGTGGGATGACGTCATCGATGTGCGCCACTGCAGTACAGCTCATTCACTCCGGTAAGGTTGTGCATCGAACTCAAAGTTGTCGTCCACATCGTCAAAATCTGATAAATATTCTGCCATGTTGCACAAAACTAGCAGCAGCAAACTGTGTGTGAAGTTAGCCGACCGTCACAGAGCGAATAATAATAATAACAACAACAACAACACGGCAGCTATGAGCTAACAGTTACATGCTCATTCATTCATTCGTCTCTGTCATGTCTGTCGGTTTTTTGCCACGTTTTTAGTTTCTATTTAATGTGGCAAGCAGCGGAGAAAAGGATGAAACTGTAAGAGCCAACAACGCCACCTGGGGACTTGCACCCCAGGATATGACAACTGAAACCCAATTGCTATAAGGACGCAGGGTCGTGACTGAGGAGGCAGAGACAGTAGAATAGAGAAAATATATTTATTGAAAATAATATTTAGGAATAAAACTGAAGTAAAGCTGCTGCAAAGAAACAAAAAGGTTAAACACAAGACGAATTCAATAAAGTGTTTTTAATGACAAAGCTAAAAGGCCGGCTATAACATATTAAAAGTGAAATGATTAACAACATTAAAATCAGTGGGCTGAGGTCTCAGGGGGAGGCATGCTACCGGACGTGTGTCCCTTTCTTAAGCTGGGGTGAAACACTACAATTGAAAGACACAACAAACACGCTAAAAGTGCCCCAGTGTACTTGCATGCGAAAACGGAAGTGAGGTCCTCACCACAGTGCCTAGTCTCCCACCTGATGACACCCAGACCACACTGAAACTCAAAAAAAGGAAAAGTTAACAAACCTAATATCAAATCAATGATCAACCTAAAACACAAAGAACTACACAAGTAAAACCAACCAAACAACTGCACAAACAAACTAACAAAACAGCAGTGCTGTGCAAACAAATTAACAAAGCAGCACAACCAACAAAACAGGTATAAACAAACTAATAAAGACCAAGCACAGCAGCAAGTGAACCTACAAAGACAAAACATATATTAGTAGGACAAAGGATCGCACCAAACATGATGATGAAACAGGGACCCTACTCACCACCCGAATTAGGTCACACCGCAAGCTCAGCAAGAGGCTGAAGGAAGCCATTTTGAGGCTTTATATAGAGGAATGGGGAGGAGCTAAAGGAGGTGCTTACAGGTTGACTTGAGTTATGTTTAAGACCTATAGGTCCACTACATTAAGTTCTTAGTTTTGCCATGTTTTAGTTTTTCATGTCTTAGTTTAGTTAAGTTTTAGGTTCAGGTCTTGTTTTTCCTCAGTCTTTCTCCTGCCCTGCCATCAGCTTCACTTCCTTCACCCGTGTTTTCCCCATCAGCTGTACTCATTCACCAATCACCTTCCATAGTATTTAGGCTACGGCTACACGAAAACGAAACAAGGTTTTTTTTTAAAACGGGTACGAAAATTCTTGCGACCACACGGAAACGCGCTGCTGTCCAGACGAAAACGGATGGAAACGATGAAACGATGCAGTACACACGCCGCTGTGTCACGCCACGCTGTGAGACAATAGAGAAGTGTTAAAATTGGCTCACAGCGTCAACGTGTGACTGACGCAAAAACGTTTTAGCTGTAACAATGGAAACGAAACGACACCGTTTTCAAACTTTCCCACTCTGGAACCCGTTTTCAAAAACTATCGTTTTGGGGTAGTGGGAACGCCGGCTCCGTGTGGCCGCGACAGCGAAACGATAAGAAAAAGTATCGTTTACAGTGAAAAACGTTTCCGTGTAGCCGCAGCCTAAGTCTACCGGTATATTCATGTTCTTTGCCAGATCCTCACTTGTCACTCCTCACGCCAAAGTTACGTACCTTTCTTGTTTATTCTAAGCCATAGCCATGTTTTGTTTTTGACAGTTTAGCTTTTGGTATCCGGCTCGGCCGCGCTTTTTATTGAAAATTTTTTGAAAATAAAGCAAGTTTTGCTTTTACTTCTGAAGTCCACATCCATGTCCTTCTACGCCTCGCACCCGGTATGCAACCGGCATTCCGACATACCGTCACTCAGACATGACGCCACTGCGACATTCCGACATCCCGCCATTCCGACACTTTGATACCACCATTCCGACACTTGTTGGGAGCTGTCAGGATCGGACTGGGAAAAAAATCCCCCCCCCCCCCCACCCCCAGTATTAATTAGTATCTCCAATGTAATTAAATTAATTAATTAATTAAATAAAAATAAAAAACGAGCACAGACCGCTCAGTCAATCACACAACCTGACTATCGACTGCTAACAACCATGATCAACACAAACCCAGATGTTTGTAGATGTTAATAGATGTTTATATAGGGACAAAAGAAAGCCTACAGTTTAGGCGAAATTAATTATTATTATTGTTTTTTTGTTGCTAATTTTAGTTGTATTTACCTCATTTTGAATGAAAAGTTAATAAAATGCTGTTGTTCATGTGGATCTTGTTGTTGTGTTGTTTGTTTGCATAGTGATTGTACGAGGATTGCACTTTAAGGTGCCCACTGGTTTCTTTAACCGTTGCTCTTTTTACGAGCAGGGAGGAAGTTCTGTGTGAGTTCATCCCTTAAGATCGGGGCTCACCTTCCTTTGTGGAGATGTCGACGGGCAATATTTTTAACAACAGCAGGTTGCGTGTCTTCCGACAGTTGCCACAGCCTTGAATGCGCGATGAAGATTGTAACTCTGCGCACTCCAATTGAAAACTGAAACCAGCATTTAAATTTGGTATTCCTTTTGCAGCCACGTGCATTTATCTAACCTGCTGTCCCCTCCACAAGCACAAGGCATGCATGAATTAATTGAAGTCATCTCCGACTCTGTGTGGGCTGCGATCTTGTTAATGATTGAAATACGTCATGAAGCTTTTCGTTAAATTACATTTGATTTGTATAGGCCTAATATCGAAAAACTTGCACAAGATTTGATCTTTTTTTGCATCTTAACTCCCACGGTAACATAGGCTACACATTGCATTTGCTGGTTTTCTGGTGCTGTGCTGTCTTTGCGATGCGCATCTCCGCTTCACTTTGACAGCATTCTCAGTGGTTTAAGGTAAAATAAATTGAGGCAATTGTCACAAAAACAAATAGCATCCATTTTACACTGCCAAATGAAATGTTGGCTACACAACGAGCCCCTCGTCAGCCCTCATCATCAGTAAATTTCTGAGTGGGTGCGATCAGTCTTGCTTGACTTGCGTGTTGGAATGTCTCTCTCTCGGGCATTTGTAGCTGGTGCAGCCCTATTATTGCCAGCCCATTATATTCCAGCCCATCCCCGCACTGTTTATGGTAGCAGCACACTTTAGCCATAATAAAATTAGGGGGGAGAGGAAAAAAACCAACTCAGTGGTAGGTGCAACAAAGAGAGGAAGCGATGAGAAATAAAGTTTTCCAGCAATAAACATGGAGAGATCTCACAAACTGATATCTTTGCTGCACAAATTAAACCTTGATCTTAATTTCTTTCAGTGAAAAATAACGTAACTGGGACAAACTGCTGCCAGTTAGACTTCCTGTTAGTCATGACACGGAGCACAACAGTAAATGTCTGGAGTACATGGACACGTTTCATTAGTTTTATTATAAGAATCAATCATAACTTAAATCTTCTGTGATTTACAGCCTGCACAGAGCAGAGGGAGAAATGATCGTGATGATGGTATCTTTTCACGTTTGTAAACCCACATGCCGCCAACTTTACCGACGGAGCGAAGCAAAAACGACACAACAAAGAGAACAGAGCAAATCCATCATCACTTACCAACATCAAAGCTCAGTCTGCGTTTGTTTTTCTTCCTTTTTTGAGTGAAAATGACACAAAAAAAAGCATTTGAATGTGTTTCCTCATCACACATTGTACATGACTGTACCTCAACATTTTCAGGATTATTATTCTTGTTAGGACTTGTAACGTTATCCCTCCATGTCGCTTGACATTTTTTGGTGGCTTCTGGTGGTGTCTTTGTCAGTCTCAGCATGGCTGTGCATGTGCAGAGTTTAAAGTCCAGTATATAATTGGTTTTAATTACCGATATGTTTATCATGGCGGCAGTTTGTGCACATCCTCAATGCCTTGCTTTCGCAAGCTGCAACATATATTCAATTCAATTCATTTTTATTTCTATAGCGCCAAATACAACAAATGTCATCTCAAGGCACTTAAATAATAAAGTCCAATTCAAGCCAATTGGAATTCAATTAATTGTTATCATAATTATTTATAAAATAATCCAATTCATTCATATAGAGCCAATTCAAAAACAATTTCCTAGCTAAGGAAACAGATTGCACCGAAACTTGTCTTCAGTCCAATCTCCCGGCCTGAGCGTGCCTGAGGCGACTGGGGAGAGGAACGACTCCCTTTAACAGGAAGAAACCTCTGGCAGAACCAGAACCAGGAAGGGTGGCCATCCGCCTCCACCAGCTGGGGTTTGAGAAGACAGAAAAGAGGGGACAACAAACACTGTAACACCATTCAAAGGATACCTGTTGGAACAGGGAAACACCAGTTAATGACCACAATAATGTCACATGTACATAAAATCATTTGAGAAATTAAACGGGGGAAAAAGAGAGTAAAGTGAGGTAAGGTGTGACAGATGAGGCCCCCCAGCAGTCTAGGCCTATAGCAGCTTAACTATGGGATGTTTCAGGATCACCTGAGCCATCCCTAACTATAAGCTTTATCAAAAAGGAAAGTTTTAAGCCTGGTCTTAAAAGTGGAAAGGGTGTCTGCTTCCCGGACATTTACTGGCAGCTTATTTCACAAGAGAGGGGCCGGATAACTGAAGGCTCTGCCTCCCATTCTGCTTTTAGAAACTCTGGGAACCTCAAGTAAACCTGCAGTTTGGGAGCAAAGTGCTCTGTTAGGAAAATATCTTATAATGAGATCTTTAAGATATGATGGAGCTCGGTCAATAAGAGCTTTATATGTGACCAGTAGGGGCAGAGAGCGGTCAAATGTGACTGGATGTAGGGTCACGGGGTCGGCAGCGGTGCAAATGTCAGACAGTTTTGAAGGCAAGCTTGTAGAGAAAGTCCTCAAATAGCTGCTGAGAGATCGGTGCCATTTTGGAAAGGATTGTGGACGGAGGGAAACGTAGTCGGACGGAGTCATGGCTTTGTGTTTTTGTTGGCCTGAGTCCTGAGTGGAATCCTCAGCTAATGGTACACAGGCATGTATGTGAATAATTACGTCCACAACAAAATTAAGCTGCTTCTGTGAACATGTGATTTTAAAAAGCATGTATATTCCTGGCTTGAAGATCATGTTTATGACGGCACTGTCACATCCTGTGACTGTACTGTCAGCCAAAGAGCAAATATTTCTCAGATTCTCTAGTTCAGGGGTGTCCAAACTTTTTCTGTTGGGAGCCGCATGCAGAAAATTACACCGAGTCGTCGTGTCAAAGGACGAAAAAGGAGCAGTTTCTTAAACGCTTCCCATGCAATGAAAAGTCTTCAGACCTGAAACCTGCGCCAAACTGAAAAATAAATGTATGCTTTTGCTGGAGTTTACGACGATATGCGGAACAGTAACACTGCTGATGTTTAAAGTTGTGGTCACACAGAACTGCAGATCATAAAGATTAGGATGAAGAGGGGCAGTCCCCAACAATTCCCCACAGCCCAATGTATGAAGTGCGTGGAACAAGTGTCCAGTTTGATTATGTTGTTGTGCGTGACCAGCCACAACAGCCAGGAGCTTATGATGGAGCCACATACTGGTACCAGAGCTGATGGCTCGCTGCACGTTTTCACCAAAATTCAGACGAATGTGGCTCAAAGAAAACTCTGTGTGAAACATAAGAACAGGAGAAAATATCTTGGATTGAGAATGAGAGTATAGTGATGGAAACTGTCTGTTGGTTTTGTTTTGCTGGTTTACTGATGGATAGTTAATGTGTTTTAGAGAAAAACCAGAGAAACTAATGGTCACCATTTGCATTCTAAATTGCCTATTATCCATAGATTTTAACTCAACCATATCTGGAATCATTGCACTGGATTTTAATACGTTTATATTCCCTTTTTCATCTACTTTTTCTGTATAAATGAAAGATTGTGAGAAGCCTCATGTCCTCTTCAGTGGAAGGCTGGTTGATTTCCTCCATTAGGAATGTGGTTACAGACACATAGTTCATCTTTTTTTGTGGAACAGTTTGCGTTTGGCCATCAGTATGGGAAAGCTCATAGAACTCGGACACCAGCTGATCCTTGCCTTATCGGCTCTCGTTCACTGCATTTAGCTGACTCTGCAAATCAACTAAAAATGCCAGGTCAGCCGACTGTAGTCCTTGCAGAGGTCAGGATGGATCTGCAACTAAAGTTGACCTAAAGTTCCCATTATGCTGCTTCTAGCCTGTTACATCTGCTTTCTGCTATTCTCTGTACTCACTCAAACAGCATATTAATGCAGCCAAATTCAAATTAATTCTCATTCAGTCTAGTCGGGAGACTTCTCAATCACAATTTCAGACTTTTTATATCCTCTTAAGTGTTGAATCGCAGCACTTCTGCTTTACTGTAATTAAATCTAAATTCGTTGGCACAGCGTTATCTAACACCATCTTTGCAGGGATTTCAGATGCATCACTCAAAGTTGGAAATCCCAGAACATCTTGAGCATCTTCTCTATCTTTTAGACGTCTATCTGCTGCTGCTGCTGCTCCGTTTCCTCCGGTCATGAATGAGCCCGACTGCTACTTCTCACTCTTGAGATTGTTGGCTGATCCTGAGGATAACTCGATCCTCTCCTTAGAAAAGAAATGTTGGTGACTCACTCTTCTAAAGCGTAGCTAAGGTTTGTCCTAAATGTATCGATTGTATCGCTAGTTGTTTTAAAAAAGATAAATAAATGCATGATGAAAAGTTTGCTGTCGTCTGAAAGTAGCTAAATCAAAGTTGGAGACGTGATGCTAGCAGCTGTAGCTAAAAGGATGCTAGCATGCAGGACTTATTTAGCTGGCGGTTGTTGGGGGCTACATAGCAGCTTGGAGGGGCCGTACTGAAACTCATTAAACGCTGAATGGCCAGCCGAGCCACGGACACCAGTAGGAACCGCAGACGGTTAAAGAAACTGGTCCTAGCTTTGCAGAATTGGTGTAAACACGGTAAATGATGCCATTTGCTGGTTGGCGGAGATGCAGACGGGACCACATTAGCAGATTCATAGATCTCCCATTCACTTCAGCTCATTCCCACAAGCTGTTTGAAAGTTTTTAAGGTGGCAAAAAATTTAAATGTGCATTTTTTTTTACCTTTTTTTTTTGCTGGGAAATAATAATAATGCTAATACAAAATAAGCTATTTATTATTAATGGTGCATAGAGGCAGATTTTGATGCCTTTTTGGCAGAGTCAGGCTAATAACTTAGTTATAGTTATACTGAGCTGTACACCTGAAAAGAATACCAAACTATTCCTTAAAGGCAGGGTAGGGGATCTTTTTCTGGAAAATTTTTTTACATATTGCTTGAAATACTCTTCACACCCCCATTGCAACCAATTAATTAAAAGTTTTGACACAAATATGAAAAGTTTTAGTGGCCTCTAGAACGTACAATCTAGGAAAATCAGTATCCAATCATTGTGAACGGACCGTTCACAATGATTGGATTCTGATGCCGTCTATCAAACTGCAATCTGCTCCTCCCTCCCCCTCCTTCTCCCTGTGCGCGTACCCTGCTCCGTGAACGAAGCTTGGCAGGAAGCTAAACTAGAGCCAGCTTGGCTAGCACCTAGCATTATTAAACGTATAGTTAGCATAAACTAAATACTAAATACTAAATATGGCAACGATCGATGCTTGCTGTCAGAACAGCGCTCGTGCACCTTCGTGCTCGTGCGCGTTCATGTACTCTAGAGGCGTGCCTTCGGGGGGAAAGTGAAGAAAAGGGTTGGGACTTTTTACCTGTGTATTTTCAAAATGCAGCTTCGCTGCACTCAAAATCCAGGATCTCCTACCCTACCTTTAACATCCCATTTCCTCTGTGCTCTTTAAAGGTTTCTGGCTGCTTCTCTGAACGATTGTTTTGTTTTAAGCAACACGGACCACTAATGTGCTGTTCTGTTCATATTTGAATTATGTATCGTTGCTGTCAAAGCTTTGACATCCGAGCATTAATCATCAGAGCACAATTACTAACCTCAAGTGACATTCTGCTCTATTTCTTATTGCTCTAAAGACGTTTTTTTCTACTCCATTAACATCCGTTCTTCATGACGTTCGGGGGAATGATCCTGTTATTTATTCCAGGTCTCGTACAATAACATCAGCATCAAAAGACAGAAGAAAAGTTTTTTTTATTGGACAGAGATGATCAGTTTAGATAAGGAGTCTGTTTACACTGGATAGGAACAGAGCATCCACCTTGCACTTGAATATTTTCCTGACGCAGACGGTTAGCCTGCGGAGGTCAAGCTACCAACATTCGACAGTCTGAGACAATTACAGCAGGACTATCGGATAAAGACTCCCTTAGATTAAAGCCAGTTGATAGGACTGTCTCGTTGGTATCTGGACTTCTTCAGCTACATAACAATAAATGCAATTCAAATCTGAAATCTTCCCCTGCCACAAGAGATAATGCATGACAGATCAAAGCAAAGCAAGGAGAGCTGTAGGCGGCGAGCAGAGGCAGGTGAAGCTATTTTTAAATTAACAAACCAGACAGGAGTGCTATCGGATCATTTCCGGTTCGTGGACGTTCATTCTGCTGTCCCTTATCTTCTGGCGTCCCATTATAACCGGAGAGAAGCGCCGGCGGCGCAGTAGGACGCCCACGGACAACGGAGTGGGCTGACAACTGGAAAACACTTCAGGAAAATTGAGACCTTTCAACAATTCTGGATCGTTTTCTTCAAATTTCTTTTGTTTTTTAGGGACGTTTAAACACGGAAGTGTGGAAAACAAAGACGGTGCCGGAGCCTTTGTGTGGCTGCAGCTTGGCGAAGCATCAATTACTGTCACAACCATTTCACAGGTATGCGGGAGGCGGCATCTGACTCATACGACTGCTATGATCATATCGCATGGTTGGACAAGTGTTCGCGTGATGACAACTGAGGAATATTTGGGGGGAAAAAGTCGAGCAGAGAAGCAAGCAAGTGCAGGGGGAATACTGGCTTAATTGAATGCATTCACATTTCCATTTTCTTAGGAAGTTGGAGGGGACAGATCGCCAAAGGAAAGGAATGAGCGAGAGAGACAAGACAATGAAATTGAGAAAATGAGACAGAGGGACTGAGATAAAAACAGAGGGAGGAAAAATGACCTGGAGACAGAAATGTGCAGAGAGAAAAATACTGTTGTCAGAGTCTCAAAGGCTCCGTTGGACCCACACTTCCCTCTGCAAATGGGTACCGAAATAAAGCTTGACTTCAGAAAGGGAATTTTAAATCCATGTGCAGTGTAATCGGGCGCATGTGATCATCAGAATTCTTCTCTTTAAAGCAGAATTCTTTCCTTATTGCTTTCTCTGTATTTTCAAACATACTCTATTAGGCTACATTTGTTATACATCTTATGAAACATGGCAGTTGTTCTTAAACTTTTTTTCTTTTTTTTTTTTTTTATGTCCCCCTCGGCCAAGAAATCCTGCGTCATCATCCATCACAACAACAAATCTATTTTTATCAAGCATTAACAAATGGGGGAAAACGAGCAGCAAAACAGATGATCTTGTGGAGCAGCTCGGGCAGAAAATTGGTTACATCTTCGAGGTTTGCTGGGGCGGTTTTCATGTCTGTATCAGGGCGACAGTGACGTGATTAACAGTCAGACATTTACCTCACTGCTATGAATTTCCCACATTATTCTCATTTAAGGGCTCTTAATCTAATATTTCATTTTTTTTAAAGTATTTTTTTGGCTTTTTATGCCTTTATTGGAGAAAGACAGGAAGCAGGGGGCAGAGAGAGGGGAAAGACACGCAGCCATGCGCGTAATTTGCACGGGGGTTATGACCCCCTCAAAAATCAGATCCAGCTCATCTCATCCAATATCATCAAATCAAATTATCAAAAAATATCATAAAATTCTGAATGAATAACTTTTGTTTGTTTTCTTTATTCATTCATTTCATTTCAAGATAGTATCATGTTTTAAATAATCTGTAATGTACCCCCCTACTCCCTCCCCCCAAACCGACTACTTGGTATTACCCAACCCGCTTTCTCTGCCGAAAGTTTGTTTAGGCTACTATTATGCGCAGCCGCTGGCGAGTGGTGCCAGAGGGTGACAGGGATCACTGTGTAGAACCAATGTCACTGAACTGTATCTTAAGTTGCTGTTTGCTCCAAAACAGTCACACTTTTTTGGGGTTTTAAATGCAGCACTGAGATCTAGTAAAACTAATACTGACATTTTTCCACCGTCTGTATTCAGACATATGTTGTTAAACACTTTGTTCAGAGCAGTCTCAGTGCTGTGGTGCTGTCTAAAACCTGACTGGAAGGTGTCATAGCAGTTATTTTGTTTTAAAAAGTAATTAAGTGGTTGAAAAACCGCTTTTTCAATGATCTTACTTAAAAAAGGGAGATTTGAGATCGGCCTGTAGTTGTTCATTTGTGTCTTGTCAAGATTGTCCTTTTTCAGCAGAAGTTTGATTACAGCTGTTTTTAGTGGCTCTGGAAACACACCCGACATTAAAGACAAGTTCACCATCAGTAACAGGTCTTACTCCTTTAGTATTATTATTATTGATTTATAGCAATCTTAATGTGATAGTAAGTGGGCAATATGTGAAATCAGTTCCTAATAAAGGTGCAAGCTGCACTCCAGTGTGCCACCCTGTATTGTGTGATGTATCGAGAGTTGCATGTAGGTGCCAATACAGTGATGAAATTGATTAATCTTTAAGTTCTTGTCAGCTGCCACTGTTGGCTAGTGCTTAAACACTGAATTTAACTACTGTGTCGTCATGGCATAAATAGTCAAGTGAACAGCTGCATTTACGTTAAGTAGCCTAAATCAGTAAAAGTATCACAATGTATTTCTAACACAGGAATGGCAAATTAGCAAGCAAGAAAATGATTAAATAAATAAATACGCCGCGAGTTTAACCCCCCCAATGGTAGATCCAAAGTTACGCCCTTGCACGCAGCACAGGGCCGCTCGGTGCAGGAGTCGAACCTGGGCCAGCCGCAGTGAGGACCACAGCCTCCACACACGGGGTGGCTGCCAAACCCACTACGCCACTATCCGCCCCGCTCTTAATCTAATTTAGTCACTTTTTGTTAGAAGTGCTCCAATTTAGCGTCTCTCTCTTTATAAAGTCTGAAAAGCTCAATTAACTGATAAATTAAAGTAAAAGTAGCCCAGTCTCACCAGAAATGGTGTAATAGGAACATTTGTTCACATTTCCAATACGCTGTAGTAGGGCCGGGCGATATAACGATATGAAACATGGTCGATGTACTTTTCCATAGATTCTATTCATCCATCTTTTGACAGACAACACGAACAGCCAATGACAACGAGAGCTGCGCCGCGCTGAACCAATCATGTAGCTGGAATAGATGGGAAGTTAGGCTCTTTTGACTCCCGAACGGCTCTTCATTTAGGATCTTTTGTAGCCTATATTTTACTTTAACTTTGCAAAAAAAAATCATGGTTTATGTGTTGAAAACCCTTTTGCTTTCAGTGTTTTTATGAGAGACCTTTTAATTGCCTAATTCTTTGCATTTATTCTGTGACAAAACCAGTCTTACATTTGTTTATTTCAATTAAACTTTTTTATTGGACAAATGAACAAAAAAAATTTCAAACAAATCCACAGAACATAACCAGAACCAAACTGCAGCAAACAGCAATAGTCCTCAGGGCAGGTTGGCATTCAGGAAGATCAGATGCCTCAGCTTAGACGGGCTGATATGATTTCGCCTCTCCGTGAGTATCTGCCCTGTTTTGGAGAAGATTCTCTCAGAAGGAACCGATGTGGCAACAATAGCCGCATTCGGACAGAGCAGTTCTAAGAACGGTCCTCCTCGAATGTCGTTCTGATAGTTGCCCTTCCCCAGGGGAACTGTTTCAGTTTGCATTCGCACATGAGTCGGACCTTGATAGGGACTGATGTGGCGCAGCCGTCTGCGACAGCGACATGCTACTTTAGCGCCACATCCAACAACAAAACAGAACAGAACAAAACCCGCGAAAAGTAAGGAGAGAAGAAAAAAACACCACAAAGAAGCTAACATGGAGAGCGGGGAGGCCACCGTGTTCATGGTCTGCATGATGGTGATATTAATGATGGTAGATCACATCAGGCGTCTAACATGGAGGCTGGAAGAGCACACAGAGAGAGTCAGGAGACAAAGGATGGAGCGCAGGCCAAACTTCTTGGTTTCATGAAGGAAGGAGAGCAGAGCGCCGCAGACAAAGGAGACCAGTGTTTCCCACACATAGACTAATTCGTGGCGGTGCGCCCCAGATTCAACACCGGCTGCCACATTTTGCGTTTCGTTATTATTATTTTTTTTAATGCTATTTAAAAAAATACTCGTATTCGTTAAGCTGCATTTCCTTTCCCTGCTCTCATTCAGTCTCTCTGTCCCTCACGTCTCTCTCGCATAGCCTTCACACACACACACACACAGCCCCTCCCCTCCGTGCTTCCCTGGAAGCTTGCTAGCTTCAGCGTCGCGTTAGATTAGCTCTATAGCTCTGGCTCAACCGAAAGAAGACGGCTGGTGAAATTCACGAAAGGTTGGTACCACGTGCACCTTTATAAAATCACACATTAAAAAGTCCTATAAAAATATTTTATATTTTGAATACAATGTTGTCCCGTCCCATAGCAAACAAGCGATTATGCCTTCT
Organism: Odontesthes bonariensis; assembly: GCF_027942865.1. NCBI lineage: Eukaryota > Metazoa > Chordata > Actinopteri > Atheriniformes > Atherinopsidae > Odontesthes > Odontesthes bonariensis. Next base: position 24,675,106 of record NC_134523.1, read on the forward strand.
TTATAAAGTTAACTAGTCGCAAGTTTGTCTTAAAAATAAATAAATAAATAATGTAGTTGGGTTGTCGAGGTCAAAACACTAGCAGCTGTGAATCAAATAAAGTAGTTTTTTAAAACTCTTACACTGAATGTTTGCTGCTTCAATCCAGATGAGTATTGAAAAATATTTTCCGCGATTGAAAAAGAGACGTGCGTGTTGAGGATGAGGACCAGCCTGAACCGGAGGTATCAGTCTGAAACAGAGCTGAACAGTCCGACCAGTTTAATTAGCTATGTTATTAATTTGTTTACAATGAAGATGTGAAAATCTTAGCCTGATTAACATAGACTTTCAAATCTCTTCGAGATTCTGGTCTGACCAAGACCATAACGAATACGATTCGAAATGGCCTGGTCAACCCGCCTCCCTCGGGTTGTTACTGGTTGTGGCCAGAAAAGGCTGTGCCTAAGCTTAAGCCAATCACACCCCTCTTTCCTCTGACGTATGATTTAGCTACCAGCGGGGCTAACTGGTAGATTAAACTCTTACCAAAGCCAGTAGGGAGCAAGGCGAAAACGTCTTTCCTGTCAAGAAATGATTCAAGGGCTGTTCTTTGCTCGATTTTTAACGAGAATCTCCCGTCGAACACTTTCATTACAGCATCTACAGCAGTGTCAAAAGCTTGACGCTGCTCCATGTTGATATTGAATGAAGCGCTTCCGTGTACAATCCATGGGTTGAGTGGCAGTTCAACCACGTCACTACCTTGAACACGCCTCTACCCTGGGCCGTTGGCGCTGCTCAAAGTTGATTGCTTCCCGACAAAGTGGGTGGAGTTCCCATTTTTTCGGGAACTCGATTCCACCTGAATGAGCAGTTTGCCTGAGTAAGTGTAGCAGAGCCGAAGGTGTTGCGTCACTGCGAGGGCGGAGCCTGGGTATGAATATCTGCAGATAAGCCGCACCTGTGTCACCCACCGTGACACAGGTGTCACACATCCTTACGTCCCCCATAATTTTCCTTGATGGAGAAATGATCCAGGTTCTTAACTCCCAATGTGACATATAGCCTATGTCACATTACAGATCTCTGACAGTGGGGGGTGGTATTCTGGAAAAAAATTCTGAAATGGGTTCTATGTGGTCTATTTAGTCTGTGTTATAACCCCCTTAATTTTCATTTTAGTAGAAATGGGTCCGGGTTCTTATGGGTTAATACAATAAAGTTCTGTGTCAGCAATTATTAACGAAGGAATTATTTCGAAGAATTTTTATTTTTTACACCCCCCCGTGGCCCACCACCACACATTGCCTTCACATCTGTGGGAAACACTGGAGACCACGTGTCAGTTTAACTTATTAAATGCGCGCAGGTTGTGTCCGCGTCGTTTGAGGAAACATTTCAGCCTGACAACATGACAAGGGACGGAGCTACCAACCACCAAACACCTCCCTCAGATGTGTTCCTATGGAAACCAGAACAGACCCAGCTGAGGGGAAGGAGCTGAAATGGTTCCAGGAACTGAGGGCCGTGGTCCCGAGTTCCTGTATGTCTGAATGCCGGAGAAAACGGCCCCGTTCCTGAAAAGGTTAAAGGAACTGCAAAAGCTTCCTACAGTGGGAATGGGCCTGTTATAAATTGGCTTTATTCTTAGATTTTATGTATTCATATTCTGTAGTTCACTAAATAATCTATGTTCCTAGTTTGTACGTTACACTCTGCTCATGCAACGCAAATGTATGTCCAACACTTTAAGATGACGTAGCGGGATAAAATAACTGGGTCAGATACAGCGTCTCTTAGGACAGATAGGTCTGGTACAGTAGATGCACGCCTGAAACAACACTCACACACACTGGTGTAGTCCAGGGTATACGCGGGTATACGGCGTATACCTACTTATTTGTCAGTCAGCATTGCGTATACCCACTTCTAAATCCCCTCTGATGCGCCCAGTAGTACTCGCTGCCAGTGCCTTCATTGTTTACACCGGTTAACTGTAGGCATGAAGACTGATGGGATAATCAGAGGCAGAGTGGGGCGGGAGATGTGCTGGCCACCTCTGGAACCTGATTGGACACCTCAGGTGCCAGTGCCACTCCAGTTGATTGACAGGTCACTTGCGCGGCGCGAATGAGAAATGTGCCGTCTTTCAAATGAGTGTCAGGCGTCAAGACGTGTTGTGTTGAAGCTACTGTTGGATTTAATCTACTTTGGTGGAATACATAATTTTGAGGTAAGTTTTAAGGTAATTTCCAAATGATTCATTGTTTTTAAACTACTCGCAATATGACTGCACATTTAGAGAAGATACTTGTTTGCCAATTGTTACACTGTAGGAGTTAGCTAAAGTTATCAAAGGCAAACGTAATGTTAGCTTGAAGCTATGTAGCACTATACAGTGGTACCTTGAATTATGAGTGTCCCGACATACGAGTTTTTCTAGTTATGACCTGAGCCGTCATTTTATCGATTTTTGCTTTGATTTGCGAGCAGAAATTTTAGTTACGAGTTATGAAGCTTCAGGAACACCGCCGCTAGTTGGCTTGGTGAGTGAACGCGGCCAGCATCCCGCGTCTCACTCGTTCACTTCACTTTGTTACCTGAAGCATCTCTTGTGTTTTGTGCTCGCGTTTGTGCAGTTGCTTAGCAAAACTTTCAAAGTTCATTAACAATAAACACCCAGAAGGAAAAGCGTGGCAAATAAGCCAAATGTCAGTGAAAATGATAAGTTCCTTTTTTTTTTTGTTACAAACCTCCGCCAGCATCTGCAAGTCCAAGCATCTGATCTCCAAGATAAATGCATTTTATAAAACCAGTATATTTCTTTACATTCTCTTTTATTATATCTTATTATGTTCTTCTAAAATGTTTATTATTTATTAATAAATTTAATCCGTAACAAAAAAAATTGGGGAGGTTTTTTGGGGGACATGGAACGGATTAATGACATTTCCATTAATTTCAATGGTGAATATTGATTTGACTAGGAGCTATTTGACTTATGAGCTCTGTCACGGAACCAATTAAACTCGTAACTCCACGTACCACTGTGTTGTAAACTGTAACAAATGCCCAAAGATTATATCAATGTCCATGAATCTTGTTTGTTATTATAAAGGTCTAAAAGTATAACTTTAGCCAAGCTACTTCACCTGACTAACCTACATGATCTGGTTTAATTTTATAGCAGCTAGGCTGGTAATTTATTTTAAAGTAAATAAAAGCACAAGAATGGAGACAAATAGTTTAAGATTAACACAATATGGAGGTTTAACCAGGCTGTCTTATTTTGTGTGGGGACAGATAACGATGAAGAGAAAGATAAATATTGCAGACTTCTTTATAAAGAAGCACAACTCAGACGCAGATCAGGCTCGCTTGTCTTTTGAAGATGAGACCATCACGGACCTCAGCATCTTAGATCAGAGTAAGTGGCCATCAAAGCCCAGCATTCGCCATGGTGAAGAACAAGTTAAGCGACTGTGCAAGCGATTTAACTTGTGCACAGACCAAGCCCTGAATGGGATGCGGGACCTACTGGAAGAGCCCAAGAACCTAAAACCACTCGTTAACTGCATGAAAACATTCCCTGTCAGTACAGCAGAGTGTGAGAGAAACTTTAGCCTTATGAATATTATAAGCTCAGACAAGAGGACTGGCCTTCTTATCTCAAACATATCAAACTTGATGATGATTAGTATTAATGGCCCACCTACTTCCAAGTTTGATCCTAGAAAGTACACAAGGACCTGGTTGAACAGCCTCCGTGGTGCCTCTTCTGTGCGGTCTAGACAGTGCAGCATGAAAACTCCTGCAGAAAGCAAATCTGTCTGGAATATTCTGTAGTCTGAGGTTAGAAACCCAGTACTGGGTTGAGAGTATGATACTGTTGATGTGTTGTAAATTCATATATTTTTGTAAATTGTTAACATTGTTTTGTTGAATGATTTAAAATAACATGTTCAAAGCATTCATCCAAAAAAATATATATTCGTAGTGATATTATATTGATATTTGTAGTTTTATGTATATACTGTATATCTGACAAAGTATGCTAGAATTGTGTTCATCTATTGAAAAGTAAATATTTTGTTTCAATTTTACGACGGTGCACTTTTGAGTTTATCTGATTGGTTTTGATGTTTGGAAGGGAGTGATTTTTTTATTTTATTAAAGGTGAAATATGAACAAGGATGCATTGTCAACTTTTATTTAAATAAATGCTGAAAATTACCTGAAACACCATGTTTTCCTCATGTTGAATATATTTTACATTCATTCAGGCTGCTTGTGTGACCAGAAACACCTACAAACTGCCCCTGATCAAGTCATGATCATTTTGTATCAGTGAGTAAATACTACTGACAGATTTTTGGGTAAACTAAATAGACTTTAGTCTTACACGTCTAAAACAGTGCATTTTCTGGACTTCTTAAAAAAATGGGCAAAATTGAGAGTATACCCACTTCTCCAGGGACCACTACACCACTGCTCACACACACACATCACTTATCACATCCAAAGAACATGACGAAGACGGTGGATGGCCTGCTCACATGAGTAAATATTCAATGATGCGTCGTCAAATGTAGGTACAACCTCTGTGAGATAAAGGTGGACATAAATATGAAATGTTTCCGGATCTCGGGACTTGGTCGGACGGATTTCATGCGAGAACTCTGTCTCTCCAAGTCCAGCGCTGATACGTGACCTGTGACCTCCAATAAATACTTTGTTTAACTTAAGACTGCTCCAAGTGGTTCTTGGGCTTCCAATATAAAGAATCGGGTCTAACAGGCCTAATATCCTTAATTCTCACATAAATGCCGCATGCTGGTTGCCATGCTGGCCAATCATAACAAAGCTCTGTCGTCACCAGAGCTTGGACTGAGCACTGAAAGGAAAACCTAAGCAGCGAATGGAAAAAACTGGGAGCCGGCTCTCAGGGCCAATGCTTGTGCGCATGACCCATCACTAACCTGAAGTAACGCCGCCCGTTTGAGCACAGAGAATGCAAACTGTTACCAGTATTAGATGCCAAACTCCTTGGTTAATATCTTGATGACTTGTAAATTACCCTTAAAGCTGTAATAGCTGGACACATGTAGTTTAAACAATAATAGTCCTGTGCCAACATGTAATCCAAGTGGTCTGACATGCTTTGTGCCTATGATTGGATTCATTCACTGCCATATATCCAAGGATAATTAACCTTGCTCAAATAAGGAGCAACTCAGTCTTATTGTAATTTAGACAATAATCCGATCCTTTCAGTGGAAGGTTAGAATTTGTCCAGTGGAAGTAGGATGTAGAGGATTTGTTGCAAAGTCTGTTGTCTCATTGTTGAGGGAGCTGGGTGTAACTGGACAGAGTGTGAGAAAAATAGTGCAGGAGGTTTCAGATAAAGCATTACAATCCAGTCAGTGGATTTGGATAAGAAGAAGCAATAGCAGCTGGGGGCCCAGCAGGGGGAGCACTTAGGGTAAACAGACTTTTGAAAAAGCAAAGAAGAAGTTCAAGCTATTTAAGTGGTGGGTTTGGCACATGTGATCCTTTTGAAACCAGGCGGCCATTTTGGGTGAGTTGGCTTGGAGTGAGTTGTATGGATTTGTTTTTGCTGGTATTTTAGTGATTATAGGACTATTTAAGTGAGTTTGTCTGCTGAATCTGCTAGTGTGTCTTGTCCTTCCTCCACCTCTGGCACCCTCTATATTTTCACTACCCCTACCCGAACCAGGGTTTGAATCCCATTCCTGCTTTTCTTACCTCTTTTATTTCTTCCCCCTACCCGAACCAGGGTTTGCATCCCCACCCCGCTGTGACTGGTGTGCAGTTGGTGAGAGTGAGTTGTATGGATTTGTTTTTGCTGGTATTTTAGTGATTATAGGACTGTTTAGGTGAGTTTGTCTGCTGAATCTGCTAGTGTGTCTTGTCCTTCCTCCACCTCTGGCACTCTCTATATTTTCATTACCCCCTACCCGAACCAGGGTTTGAATCCCATTCCTGCTTTTCTTACCTCTTTTATTTCTCCCCCTACCCGAACCAGGGTTTGCATCCCCACCCCGCTTTAACTGGTGTGCAGTTGGTGAGAGGCTGAGGTAGATTATGGTCGTTGTGGTGTGAGGGGCAGTGTTGGCTGGCATTAGGGGGGTGACTCTGGGACGCCAGTGGTCATTGTCTAGCCTCCTGGAGGTGTCGTGGGCCCAACTAGACGAAACACTGATGAAAGGAGGTTCCCACCTGATGACCCCAATGATATGTTGGTCAGCACTGCTCATTGATCTATATAATACGGAGTGTAGGGAATTATTCACTGAGTCTGGTCCTTTATTTTATTTTATTTTATTTTTTATTTTCTTTAGCACAAGTTTCTTGTGTTTATATTGAAGTGCCATGTGACCCCATAGAGTGCATCTGCCCGGTTAAAGGTCTTCTCAGCCACTATTGGCTGCTCTACAAAGACAGATTCACATGCACCACTGATGGTGGTTCCTTCGGCGGAAAGCCGCCATCCTAACACTGGCAACAAATCTCAATCTTTAAATTTCCCTAAATAGCGATTTCTTTTGTATCGCGATATATATATATCTCGACTGATATTTAAATATGAAATAATCGTGATGACTTTTTTCCATATCGCCCAGCCCTGCGCTGTAGTGTCAAAGAATTGTGCGCTGAGAACGCTTTGATCTGTGGTTGTTTTGCTTTGGTAAATCATTCTCATGACAACCCTGAAAGAAAATCCTGGATCAAACATTTCAGGCAGCTCAAAAACAACTGATCAGAAACATTAACACTGTGAAGGAAAGAGGAAACCCACAAAGGAAAAGTACGACCTTCCAATCAGATGCTGCTTTTTAAAAGCAGCTATCTTCATCAATTTGACAGCATGTGTTGCAAATGCATGTGTTTTGAGTTTTTGGAGGACAATTTGTTCACTTAAACTGCACTACATAACTCTGCCTTTACAGGCTATTACCAAACTACCTTTTAAGAGCTGCCTCTCGGGGCTTTTATGCCTTTTGTGTCCCTAAGGCTCTGGTTTGGTGCATGTGGCGTAAATTTCAGAGTGCACACAACGTGAAGACGATTACCGGCTTCCTCAGTTTCCAGCTCACAGGTGCATGACTCCCCATCCCACCTCTGTATTTGCATACAGTCCTGCATTGAAAGGCTGTGTGCATTTGAAATGCTCAATGAGTCCCCTGAATACACACCGTATTTTCTAATTTTAGGGCGCATATAGCTGCGTTAAAATTTACATTTCAATAATCCTATTGAACAAATCGTGTTCCTTTAAACAGGATATTATAACATTTTCAATGAACCAACTAAATAAGGCACACAAAGAGGGAAAAAAAGACATTATTACAGTCGTTTTTATTTTGCTTTTGTGATAGACTCGATGTAATTAAAGGTGAGGTGGCCCTTCAGTGCTCTCTTCTATTCATTCAGTGAATGAATGAATGGAAATGACCAGACGATGTTGTTTTGGGGTTATATGCTTATATGCCTTTATTTGGCCAAGTGTGAGGGGGTAAGCGGCTGTTAACAGCCCAGGCCTCTGTATATGAGGTCCACGCTTTTACAACTCAAGCCTCTTTCCAAAGTTTATTCCTGTCAAACTGCACCTAATTTACATGAATCTTATGCCTGAGTAGAATCGTTTGTTCCCTCACTTCTGCACTTGTCTCCTGGTAGTTGGGCTGTTAATCCTTTTTAGAATTTATCACCACCGTTTTCTCATGCCACCAAACTCTGCTAATTTTCAGCTCTGTCATCACAACTCTGGTCCAACGCTCCTCTTTCCTGCAACTTTATCGAGCCAATTAGTCTGATTCCTGTTATCTGAAACCCTCTGTTATTCTCCCTTCTGACTCGACCGTGTTGTGCATGATCACACTTAACAAGAAGGCGCTCAAAGTTCAGTTCACATAGATTTAAGATTGAAATTGTTAATAAGTCTGTAAGTTCACAGCCCTAAAATGAACCAGTGCATGTTCAATTTCTCACTTTTTTTTTTTTTTTAAGAGCTCTAAACCACCAGAGCAAAGGTGTCTGCTACCTCCAAATTTAAGCCTGATCTATGGTCGTCTACGGATATCGACAGAGACCCTCCCGGAGACTTGCGTGCGTCGGCCAAAATTCCTATATATCCGTTGAGACTCGCGGAGACCACAAGCATGGGCGTCAATTGGGTATGGCAGCTGCCACATCTTGGCTCCAGGGGAAAATGTTACTCTGTGTCAATTTGTATTGATTATTCTATTATTTAATACATATAAATTAACTACAAATGAAATTCTGAACAACACAATCAATTTATCTAAGTATCATCTTCCCCAACACTTGTATCCCCTTTTGAAATGTGGTATCTCCCAGCCCCCCCTCCCTCCCTCCCTCCCACGAGATGATGGAGCCTGGAGGTCAAAGCTGATGTTGTTAGTGGGATTTTTTTGTTTGCTAATTAATGTAAAATATTAAAAGGAAGTAGGAAACTTTAGATATATTTATCACCAAAAAAAGGGCAGGTGATGATAGGTCCAATGTTGCCCCAGCGGTGGAGGAAGGAGGACCAGGTAGTGAAGGCGGGATTCAGGCTGTCATCCGCTAATGCTAATGCTAACAGGGAGACGGAGACGAGTCCATTGTTATTTTAGCGGCTATGTTAGTGAGAGTGCATTTGCACACAGATAAGCTACGTAGCAGACTCTTGTGGTGATTATTTGCATGTATATTTATTGATTGATACTGTAGTCATGTGACTTTAGGGACCTTCCCATACCTTAGGATGAATTGACGCTGCGCAAGGGTCGTGATTGGTTGGCTAACAACATAATTACCGGAATCACTTTTCGAGTTTAGCTCCTTCCTCTCAGAACAACAACACCGCCATTTTTGAAAGAGTTTACTGTGTGCCGGTAAACATTTGGTCAAAATTACTTGCATTTCAACATCAACAAGCTCCAACTCCAACAACATACTTTCTCTCTCGGTCGCCATCGTTCACTGTGAGGAGTGGAACGGAGCCGGAAGGTGAACAATCAATCAATTTCACCCCTTGGCCCTACCCCTTACCCCTTCCCCTCCGTTTTGCGCGTTCACATGTAGGGGTAGGGGTGTCCCAAATCACCTTAAGGCCGAGGCATAGTGCTAAAGGGTAGGGCTTTGTAGCCCTTGAAACGGAGGGCTTCGGCCAGGCAGACTCTGTTTGAAGGGGTATGATATATTTCCCAGAGTACAGCGCGACTACCAGGAGAACGCGAGTCTTTTTAAAAATGGCAGAAGCAAAGAGAGCACCACACAAATGTAAGTTCCTCTATTTTTTTTTTACCATAATTTAAGTGTTTTAACATGGTGGCAATGTGTAGTTGTTTTCTGCTATAAACGCACATGGGAAAAGTCGCTATTTCATGGAGTAATCGGTCAATGCATGTGAAGGTGCTGCGAAAGTCGTAAAACAACGATTTTGAAATTGTAACTCGAGTGTTTACAAGCAATGTAGTTGGTTAACCATAGAGAAGTTCCTTTTGAGCGTCATTTCGCTACCTATCATCACAAGTATTCATATACGTGACTGATTCACAGGGACTCAAGCACAAACAAAGAGCCTGATCAGGTTTCGTGTTGAAAACGAAGATCGGTTTCTAAAGTCATCCCCATCCCCAAAAAGAAGTAGGAAGTCCAATCCCATAATGGATTACCTGGTACAGGAGAGCCTGAAGGAGCAGAAGCGCCACGAGCAGAAAACGGAGCGCTTTTTAGCTCTGTTTAAGCGCATGATAGACAAACTTTAAGGTGAGTTGATGCGCCATGCACCTATTGTACACACAGCCACCACTACCGCATTCTGAAACACCTTTTTTTATTTTTTTTACAATGGATGAAAGTGCATGCTATAATGTCATGTCGTGTCTTGTTCCCCCAGAACATCACTGAGCCCATGCAGCACCTCCGATGTGCCATGCACCTTCGCTGTTCCTGCTCCGGTCATCTCGTTCTCGATGATTGCACTGTTGCCCGTTTATATTCATACTGTTTATATTCATACTGTTTATTGTCCATATTTGCACCATACACTTTACAGCAGACACTTTAAGCTGTTATTTGCACTATTTCTGAAAAAGAGCTGCCTTACCAGTCTGTAATGTGAGCCTAATAAAAGAAATTATTAATTATTAATATGATTATCACATTAACATCATATGAACGACTGGAACGGATATTGGTATGAAGAGATTTATTATACAAGGGATAACAAAAAAATTGGGGTACATGTTGTGGTCCAATCGGCAATAATTTGTAGGATGACCCGTCTGCTGGAAAGGAAAACATGGAAAGATCAGGCTTTCATCCTCCCAAACCAACACATTGATAGCACACACAAGGCAGTGCATTTATTTATGTCATCAAATCTGAACCTGGTACAAAGAAAACCGCTTCAAAAACGCATGAGCTGCATGTTTATTCCAAACGGAACGAGGCGAGTAACAAAGGCTAAACGTTAGCTTATGCTTTCAGCTAGGTTAGCCAGGTTAGGATACTACTCCAATCAGCAAATCCAACGAGACAAGCAAATTGTTTCTATATTACACGATATCACAAATGTACAGTTAGAAGCACTTTCAAACACACACACACACATTATCATATTCACACGCCGGCTCCTTTAAGCTACCAGCTGCTCACTCACACGCGTTATTTGCATTAATTTCTCATTCTACATACCGTAACAAGATCCAGCAATGCTCCCAGATGTCGAAGACGCCTTCGCCTGATGGCACTCCGTCGATTCGACGCAGATATTTCTAAAAATGTACGAATAGCCCAGGAGAGAGCGAACACCACAGCAGCAGGCATGTTTGTTTACTTCTGTCTAAAGCTGTCGCTTTTGGTTACGTAACAACTGACAGCGCGCACTTATGACGTACGTGAGTGTGAAGGGCTGTCTCAATTCTAAGGGTTATGTTTTCAGCTCTACCTCTTAGCCATACGATGGAAGGGTCGAGGGGTAGGGCTAAGGGGTAGGGGTAGAAAAATAGAAATGGGATTGGGCCTGGGTCGTCTAACGTAGCGACGCCTACTGAGCGGGAGGTGAACTGCCTTGCGTATCCGACATCCCGACGGAGAACTTTGAAAGGTTTAATAGCCTCTGCGTGACCACGTAGTGGGATTGACGGATAGCGACAGAGAAGCATACCGAGGCATTCAATTGTATCTTTTTCATCAATCTTTTTTTTTTCTAGGTCCTAAGTAATCTAAAATTAAAAGCATTGATTATGCATTTATGTAAAAACTAAATAATTAGCATTCTCAGCACATTGCCACTTGGGGATATATGTAGCCCCACTTAAAGGAAAACTATACAAAATATGGTTTTCTTCTTCATGTCATTCAGCTCGATGTATTTCAGCTGTTATCTAACCAACTTCTACTCAATGCAAGAAACTGAACTGATTAAAGAGACTTAAAATGAATCAATTCGAGCTGAAAAACCAAGAGCGGCAGCCTCAGAAGGAGAATGTATGATTAAACGGAGACCTGACTAACTGTGAACTGTGCAGAGAAACAGATGCACACTGACTGTACAGGGCCGACGGCAAAGCTCAGGGTCACTCTGGCTTTCTCTGCACACTTAACATGATGGCTGGACTAATACGGGAGTTTGGAAGGGCATTAAAGTTTTATGACGGCTCCTGGTGAGGGAGACTCGCAGTGAATTAACAGATCACAGAAGGACTGTCTGCTACTGTATGTAGCTGCGTATGTCTGATAAAGTGGCTGTGTAATTGGACAAGACAGTTTAATGGCTTCGTTTTAGCCATTATGGGGTCGTGCAGCCAAAGAGGTCGGCTTTGGTTTGGCACAGGTAGAGCTGTGATGATGTGACCCGCTATGACATGGCAGGTTTACTGGGTTGATGCACAAATTCAATTTCAGAGCCATCAACCCCAAAGTCTGTGCTGGTATTCTTTTTGTCGCCTTTTGTGTTTGAAGTCTCTTTCCATCTCTGTCTGGCCCACTTCACTGTGATGAAACATTCTGGGTTCTCGCCCCCACACGCCTTCAGAAGCTAATCCACACCTGGACCAACATGACACACGGCACTAAAACAGGTGGCTTTGTAAACGCATGCCCTGTTAAGAATTAGACTGACGCTCCCACACAGGACGCAAATAAGATTTTCAACATTCAGGAGCCTTCCTTCCTTTGACAATCACGCCTTCACAGACAAAGAGCCATCAGTCACTGCGCAGCACTCCTCCACAGCTGGATGGCAATCTTCTCCACGCTTCGCACCACAGGTGGTAAACCAAACAATCAGCAGTTCCCTCCGTGAAAGCGGAGCAAAAAAAAATCCTCAATCAGCTTAAACGATTTTCCAGTGACGGCATAGGAACAAACTTTTCCTGCCTTTCGCACTCTCAATGATAATGACGGCATCAGATGTCAACTTCCTGTCGACTTTGGGAATATTAACACCATTATCGAGGACGAGCTTTGCACGAATGCCAAACTGAATGAGATCTGTGTGGTGGACTGTCTGTTTACTGTTGACTGCAGGAAGTAGGTGTTAATAGTAGGGCTGGGCGAGTTAACTTGTTATTATTGTGTTAACGCATCAATTATTTAACAACGATAAATATTTTATCACGCATTAACGCATGTTTTATTACATTATTATTATTATTTTTTAATTAAAAAAAATTTGGGGGTGGGTTTTTGTGCCTTTTAATGGATAGGAAAGTTCAGAGAGACAGGAAGCAGGGGTCAGAGAGAGGGGGAACGACACGCAGCACAGGGCTGTCCGATGCGGGACTTGAACCGGCTGCAGCGAGGACTATAGCCGCTGTACATGGGACACCTGCTCAACCCACTACGCCACAAACTACCTGTTTTAAAGGCTTTTATTTTGTAAAAGTCTGTTGCTCACAGGCTTTTATTTTGTAAAATTCTGTTGCTCACAGGCTTTTATTTTGTAAAAGTCTGTTGCTGTCTGCTGCGGAACCGGAAAAGAAAGTAATCGGCGGATCCACCAAACATGGAGAAGGGTACGGAACTTTTACTCGGCCATTTTCATTTTAAAGTTCTTCCAGACGGCGGAGTCGACAGAACCAAAGTCATCTGTAAACACTGCCAAGTTGAATTGTCTTCTCACCGTAGTAGTTCCAGTCTAAAATATCGCTTAAAGGCAAAACACACAACTGATAGCAGCAAGTCATTCAAGGAAACAGACAGTGGAGCGAGGCTTCTACATAAAAACTACAGAAAGATGCTGATGTTAAAAGTGTGTTTGCACAACAAATGTTATGGCACTTTCATTCATATGGCAGCACATTTAAAATAAAACTAAATGCTAAAAGCTATACGCTACTTTTGGATTCATTTTTGGATTTTGCGTACAAATGCGATTAATCGTGATTAATCAGGGAAATCATGTGATTAATTAGATTAAATTTTAATCGTTGCCCAGCCCTAGTTAATAGTTTAGAAATATTCTTGCAAACATGTTATCCCAAATTAATTTGGGCAAAATCGAAGCTCTCAAAGCCAGACGAATGCAACTCAGATATTTGTACACTACACTTGACTCAATTGGGCCTCGAGATGCATCGTTTAGCATCTTTTTTTGTTAAAAAACAGAAAAGTTTCTATAAATAAATGCATCCGAGCTGCTTTTTCTCTCTTTTGTCAGACAGCCAAACACTGAGCTGAAAAACAGCTCATTAAGATTGTGTCGACTCGGTCACTTAAAGTATTTCCAGAATGCCGCTCTGCTCTAATAAAATCCTGGTTTTATAACGGCGTCATTTGGCAAAATCACCGTGAAAGCAACTTGAAAACGACATCTGTACAGTGAATTCAGCTGTACTTTTATGCACCATGATCTCCCACAGAGACATTTAAAGGCTGCAGAGTGTCCTGAAGGTTTGCTCTCACAGTCCGCTCTTGTGTTATTGGACCAATCGATCAATAGATTGATTCCCCTTTGATCGATGCACACAATGCTGGTTTTCTTCCCTGTATCCTGCTTTTTAGCATCTTGGTCAATTGAAGAAGATATTTTCACAAATTTGATGCTTTTTTTTTTTGACAAAAGAATTTATGTAACGGATACGTTTGTTTACGAGACTTAATATGATCCTAACCTGTGACCGTGTAACAGTTGAGTGGTAATTGGGCTCAAAGACTAGTTTTAAAAGCTTTATTGATGCAGGTAGGTGGCAGGCGAGGGGGTCCGAGTACAGGAAGCCGAAGTACCTTATCAAATCAAATCAAACTTTATTTATAAAGCACTTTTCAGACATTAAAATGTAGCACAAAGTGCTATACATGTTTAAAAGCAGCCCCCATCCCCACCCCACCCTGCCCCACCCCAGCACATACACACAAACAGACATATGCACACACACATTAAAAATAAATAAATAAATATATAAATAAAATAAACTTAGAAACGTGTGGCTGAATACAGAGGAGCCAGGTCAGGAAACACCATCACAGGAGGCCATCTGCACTGGGTGCTGCTCACAGCCCACGACCAGGACGCCTCCACCCGGGCGCACACCAAGCTAATAGGCCAGCGAGGGTCCCACAGCAGTGGAGCACTGCCGCAGACCCCCCACCTGGCCAAGCCAAGGTTCACCACCCACCTTTAAAAGCCAAATTCAATGGGTTGGTTATCCAAAACAGAACGATTCAGAAAGCTCAGGAGTCCAAATTAAGATTAAGATCAGATTTATTGTCATGTACAGGGAAATGCACAAAATTTCTCCTCCGGATTTAACATGAGTGGCAGGAGTGGGAAACGAACCGCCAACCTTCCGGTTATTGGACGACCTACTGAGCCACGGCCGCCCAAATCCACACTGTAGAGAAAAAAACTGACACACAACAAGTTCAGCAGATCAAATCCAGGTCCGGTCCAAAGGTTCAGGAAAAAAACAAGCATAATAATCCAAAGGCAAAAGGTCGATCAAGATTCTGGGCAGAGATCAGGGTCAAAAACGGGTCCAGGGTCTGATAACGCCAGCTAGACGAGAAAGAGGTCAGGGCTGGAGAGTGAGCTTGCATGAAGTTGGCACAATGTGGCAAGAGACAAGAGGACGGGTGAGACTGATCAGCATTACCAGAAGATGAGGGAAGCTCAGAGAGAGAGGAGATGAACCAAATAAGGTCGAAACAGGAAGCTGGAGACCACGACTGACCGTTGAATTATTATTTTTTTTAAATAGCTAAAGTATTTTTGTTCATATGTCCATGAGATTGTTTATGTATTAATAGACGAATCGTGAGTAAAATCGGCCATCGTTGCTATGGGGGAGGAATTCAGTTTATTTATTCAGTTTTATTTATAGCCTATAGCGCCAAATTACAGCAAATGTCATCTCAAGGCACATCTGCCTTTTCTTTTTGCTTTGAATCTGCAGGTCAGACAGCCTGAATGTTCTATGCAGACAATATTCAAGACTGAAAACTAAAAAGCGAGCTGAGCAAGCTGGGAAAGTCTGCTGACATGCCTAGCGGGGAGTTGGCCAACTGGTAATTGGTGCTTTTTTTTTTTTTTTTTTATATTCTGGAAAGTGAAAGTATATGAATACAGAACTTTTTCTGATACTTCCACTTGTTAACTTGTGTATATAGCAGCTGTTACTTCTGCAGAATAACTCTCTTGGTTCACTTCTAGTTGAATAAACGGAGCATAGCACACTGGCATGCTGACAAACTAACGTGCTAACTGCTAGCATGCTAACAGACACATTAGCATGTTCAGGGGGATTGATAGCAGCTAGAGTGGGACTTTTAACCTAACTGTGTTTAGGGACGAACCAACTGCAACAATAATGGACAATATTTGGTGGAATAGAGCTTGAACTTTGTTCTTTGGAGCAGGCTGTCGTGCAACGCCACTATCCACCCCCCCATAAGCATTTCTGAACATGTCGGCGTCATCATCATGAATTATCCCTTTTGAGACAGATCCACAAATAGAAACATGCGGGCACTTCACAGTTTTCTTAAGGTCGACCTGTGCAGAGAATAATTTTGGAGCTCAGAAAGTGAAGTACTGTAATTGAACAATTTTACAACTTCTATTGCAAAAATTATCCAGCGCACCTGTTATGCATCCTGCAGAGAGATTTTTGTTGATTGGTTGCAGCTCCATTTCTTTATTGTGCAACCATAGAAAGCAGCTGGAGTCTAGACTGTAGAGAAAGAAATTAGGTGTGTGACAGCAACACGAGCAACAGCAAAAACAGGTTTGACTCCGTCGTAATTTGTTTTCTGACAACCTTGGAAGAAGAAATGCCTTATTTTGCCAGACGCAATCATTTCAAATGAATAGGTATTTCCAGAGATCTCGACACTTTCAAAGACCGTGTGTTAACCCTTTAATTTAGGGTGAGAATGTGGAGCGTTGGTGATGTGGAGAAAAGGAGACAAATCCGCGTCGGTCAGCCTTTCATTGGGGAAATTTATTAGAACAGTCGTCACAGCAAATATGCGTACAGGATGTTCAGAAATCTCCAAAGACCTAATTTTGTGAACCGACTTTATACTGACTTAAATCATAACAAGCGTGTGTCACCCGGCCCCAATCTGCCTTGGCGGTGCCTAGCTTTCGCCGTAATCATAAACAAGCTCATTTTAACCTTTAACCATATTCATGAGCCGAACAACAAAGCACACGATGAAATCAGGCCATGTCATGACAGTCCTCTCCCACATAGTCCCCCCCGAAAACACTTATCAGTGATTTAATAAAGAAATAATCTAAAATGAAAGAAAATCATCCCACATAGTTAATTAAGAATTAATTAATAATCAACACTAAATTATTCTAATAATTCTACAATCTCACTCAAAGGGAACATTTTGAATAAATGAAAAGGAATATATATATGCACCCGAATCACATTAAATGATTAACTGAATTCAACGATGACACAAATTTTAACATCGCCATCACACTTGTCCACTGTTCGCAGTGCATAGGAGCGAAAAACCCACCGGCTGCTACTTTCGTAACTCATGTTCTTAGTCTGGGAAAACTCTCCTACGGCCCCACCCCACTTGGCGACCGACCACTTTACCAAAGGTCGCACTCCGAACAGTTGACTAACACAACTGGCAATGGACATATTAGTGATCAGTTCTGATTGATAATACACATATAATGAATACACCACCATCAAATCAATTAATCACAGTTTTGTACCAAGTACAATACATAAAATTATGGATTATCACACAACAATAGTAATAAAATGCAATGTAATGCAGCTTTCCAGTCCCGTCCCATCTCCTGTACTCTGGCGTCGTCTGCTTCTGGCCGAACATCCGTCCGGCTGGTCTGGAACTGCTAAGCTAACTCTGGGAGGAGAGGTCGCCAGTACGTCACTCCCAATAAAAGAGATCTTCAGCATCTCTTCTCCCTGTCAGGCTATACTTGGTTCCACACCCGAGGAAAGAACCTTGTGAAAACAATAATGTAATTTATTTGGCCCAAACATCCATCTGCACTTAATACCACACATAGGAAGCTTAAACAATAACCATTTATCCTTCTGAGGTGTAAACCTACCTTCTCTGCATTCCCGCTGCTGGACCACCACACCGTAAGTTGTGAGGTTCTGGAACAACAACAGGCAATGCTCCTGGAGCGTCTGCGCATATGAGACACTCCGCCGCTGTCAATTCTCTCGTAGTGTACCATGCCCATCTATACCACATATCCTGTGCTGCCTTCCCCCACAAACCATCTTCCACAGTTACACTGTTTTCCTGTCTCTACCTGTGCATGTACACTCCGTCTGTTCTTGGATAAACATGATTATTCTGTCCTGTAGTGCTAACGGTATCAAGTCCCCTTAGACTTTCACGAGAAATCTTTCTATCCTTACAAACATTGTGAACAACTTCTTCTGACCCGAGGACAACATGATCTTACCAGATTGCCCCTTTGTTGTGGTGTCCAGAGGCGGTGATTTGGTCGTCTCCTCCTCCGGACCCATGATCCACACTTCCTCACCATCCTTTATTCCTACGTACTTAAATTCAAGCTTAACATCTGCCTTTTCACGACTAGCTCTAGTGTGTATTGCTGGCAAAGTTCGTGGCGTGGCATGGTCTGAGTGGGTGTGTATTGTTGCATCATACTCATCTGACCCAGGCTGGCTACTTCCCCTGCGCGGTGGTTTCCTCACGGGACCCCTTCCCGCCTCTCCTGGATGCGGGATCCCGTCCCACATCTCCAGGCCTTGCTCTCCTGAGCCTATGCCGTCGTCCAACACCCACACCTGGATGCTCATTAGTGTCAGAAATCTTAACATCTTCCTTTTGTTCATCCTTTGTTCATAACTCCGTCTGTGCCTGTAGCCCGAACCTTAGTGCAGTGATTCAAATGGTACCATGTGTTGCTACCTTCCATTTGAACTGCTGTTGACGTTGCTTGCACCATTGTGTACGGTCCTTTTCGTCTTGGCTCAAACCACTTCCTCTGGAACACTCTGATGTGCACCTGGTCGCCTGGCACCACTGGTCTCTCAACCGGCCGTTCGAGACTCACGTCTCTGGACTCCTCCTGTAGATAGATTGTTCTGTGGATTGCAGTCAGTTGCCTCATGTAAGCTTTTAACTCTGTTTGCAACTGCTCAAGTGGGGGCCCTTTAAAGGGACCTCTCAACTGAGGTGCCAGCATGGGTCGACCCATTAGCATTTTATGCGGTGTTAGTGCGTGACTCTATGAGTCTGCATACGATAGCTCATTAGTGCAAGCGGCAAAGCATCCAGTTTAGTTTAGTTGACGCACAGATTCAATTCAATTTCACTTTCCAGGTTCCATTGATCCTCTCACCCATCCCTTGACTCTGTGGATGATAAACGGCCCCACAGCGCTGCTTGATTCGCAGCTGCTGCAGAATGCCTTTTGCACTTTTCTAAACAAACACTTAACCATTATTTGAGCTAATCTCTGATGGAATGACAAACAGATGAATCAATTCTCTTGCCCAAAAATTTTACGACCATCTCTCCAATATGTATGACCAATATCCTTGTGATGGCGTGACCTCTGGCTCCAGTGACACCATTGGTGCCAAAACAGCAAGCTGGCACTTTGATGCTACTTTCGCTGCTTCACCAGCCGTGTTATTACCTTTACCGGCCATTTCGTTACCTTTAGGATTATTTGACACTTTATCACTGCCAGTTTCGCGGGGAGCATCATGACTGCAATCTGCTCCTTCATTTGGACCTCCTGTTGCACTGGACTTCCGTCTGTCCTCCTGAACCCTCTCTGCTTCAAAACTGCTTCAAACAAATAGCAAATATCATGAGCATATGCAGAATCTGTGTACACATTCGTAACCTTACCTTTTACCAGTCGACATGCTTCCGTTATTGCCTTCAGTTCAGCCAACTGTGCCGAACATGGCTTTTCACCCTTCTCAGTTTTTGTTATGGAAAAAATCTTCCCTTGCTTTCTAATACCTCTGATGAGAAATGAAATATAGAGATCTCTGTCGTTTTTGCCGGCCGGCCACGTGTTTATTTTCTCCTGCAGAAGGGTCAGTCAACACCAGTCAGCGTTCATGGTGAAGAAAGACCCAGGACAAAGGAAATATGATGCATTTATACAGAAAGAGGAATTTCCGTCTTTTCAGATGCGTATTCTTCAACTGTCTCCTTGTCACACCCCCCCCCGGGGATGGTCTCGCACTTTGGGGTGATGCAGAATCTGGTAACAATGGTCATTTCAATGATTATTGTCTCTGTGTTAATCAACAGACACATGGTCTGCAGACATTGAGTCTACAACAAGGTAAAAGACAAGTGGTTAGCAGACATCGAATTTACCATAACATTCCCCTCTTGTGATTAAATTAATCACTTGATAGAAAACAACCTTAAAAATAAAAAATAGAAAGAATAAAATGAAATAATGTAAAAAATAAGAGAAAACAATATTGAAATAGAATTTTTTAAAACGATAAAAATTAGAAATCACCCAACACTTTCTTTCAATTGGTATTAACCATTGATATGAAAATGACCTTAAAAATAAGGGAAAACAATACCAAAGTAAAAAAAAAAAGACAAAAGAATGTAAAAAGAACAAAAATTAAAATCAACCACTTTCTTTCAATTGAGTAGAACTAATCACTAACAGAAAACAAAACAACCTTACAGAAAAATAAAAAGGAATAAAAAAAATTAAAGGGAACAAAATTAAAATAGTCATAACTTAAGTATCTGATTATCACTAATTCACACAGATTGAAAAATATATCATCCTGGCGGTTGTCTATAAGAGAGAAAATAATAATGGGACTACAAAAAACAAACAAACAAACCAAACCAACACAAAGCAAAACAAAGAAAATAAAAAATAAAAATAAACATTTACAAAATGTTATCATCAGAGTGGTTGTCTTCAGTTCCAGAGGCCTGCTTGACCGTCTTAAAATTTAACAGCATGTTAAGTCTGGAGTCATGTGGGTCGGGTGGCCCATTGACTGTAACTGAGTTGTTTGTACATATCCGAGCTTGGATGTTTAATTCCACACCAATGCGTGCCATGGTGTAGTTTGTTGAAACATGTCTAGTTGGCGTTTATTGAGTTGATTCCTTGCGTCGTCCTCTCTGGCATCTGTGCGTCCTTGCACCAGTCGTCCTCGTGTTGTTCATCCTCGGCGTGTGTTCCTCCTTGTGTCGTTCGGTTGGCAGCTTGGCTCCTCCGTTGGCTCGGGGATCTTCCTTCAGTGGTTGGCGTTGACCCGCGTCGTTCTCTGCCATCTTCACAGCGGTATGCGTCATCAGAAGGCCCTGGAATGGATCTCGTTACCATTTGGAATGCCGCTGCTTCCTTCTCAGGCCCTCCACCCCCACTCAGTCGTCAGGCTGGAAATCATGGCGTGATGTGGAAGCTGATGGTGATTTTACCTGCTGACACAGAGAGACAGAATAAGTTTTGCAATATTGTAACATATTTCCTTGTGTGAGTGGAATGGAGTGGCCTGGTTACAAACTCCGTGTGTAAAAGAATTGCAAAGGGTAGATGTTTTCCTTATTCTAATATGCATAAGGACAATAGGCTTTTGTCCCTGGCAGTCCTGTTTCCTCACAACACTACGCTAATTTGATTTTAGAGTGTCATTTTCTGGCAGGGTGTTATAAACAATATTGTTTGAGGTTAATAGCAAGAAATGTATTAATTTGGGTTATTGCAGAATTGACAAAGTGAGAGCCATTATCGCTGCTCAGTCTAGTTGGTATTCCCCTTCAGGGAATAATCTCTGTTAGCAGAGCCTTTTTGGTATTTTGCTGGGAATACTTCAATTCAGTTCGACCACATGTCGATCTATTACTAAGCAATTATTAAATCTATCATCAGGTGTTCAAATGGTCTGTCTGTGGTGGGTGGGTGGGTGTGAGTGTTTTCTTTTACCTGTTATCCGTTGCACAAGCCATTATGATTGACGAAACTTGAAGAAAATCTGAAAATCCTTTAATGAAACAGTGTTGGGTTATGGCATCCATTCCATTATTCCCCTCTTTTGACACATGGTTCAACCCATGTGTCAGTTATGCAAAGTGAGGAAAGAAACGTTCAGGCAGGAAAGATTTCTCGTCAGGTCCACATCACACAGCTTCCTTTTGTGTGGCACTGCAGCGTCTTTTCCTGTGGTGTGGCGAAGGGCTGTGTTGCTGTAAGAAAGTTGGGAATGGTAACAGGAATTGATACAAATCAGTGGCAGTGTGTTGGAGTGTCGCTCTGTTTGCAGCCAGCGGCATCCTCGCCTGCATTTCCTGAAATTTCTGTCATGATGGAAAAAAAAATGGGTTTGTCATCAGATTATCTAAAAGCATTGTGTTGTATTGTAGCCATCATGCTGTGAATAGCCGGGAAGTCTTTTGTTCAAGTGAAATTCTGGACACAGCATGTGGGACCAGGAGAGTTACATCAGAATAGACCTGCAAAGTGGGATGCAAATCTTTAGGTCATCAGCATATTGTAACGAAGTAGTGTCTGGAGAGAAAACAAAGGATTCAAGACTGTCTGAGCGCTTCATTGGCTTTCACAGTATTCTTGAAACAGACGTGTGAATGTATGGCCTCGTGTGCTGAAGTTGAAAGCAAACCAGAATTAGCTTCCTGTGTAAACCTGGAGCCTCAAAGTAGATGTTTGAAAAAGCTGACCATTGAAACAAATTTTGTATTAATTGGCTGCATCACCTGCTTGCAGACCCTGAACAACACGCCACTGTGTTGGCTGATCTTTATCTCTGATCTTCTTATCAGGAAATAAAGGTGTGTGTTTTGGAGAATCATCATCTGGGAAAATGACTCCTGCTGTCTTGAGAGACTCAAAGAATGGTGGTATTCTATCGATGGCTTCTTGTTTGACTGAATTACAAAGTTTAAAGTCTGATTTTGGAGTGATGACAACATTTTCACAAACTTTGAAAAACATCATACTTACCACAGTGACTTGGAGACCTCCTGTAAGATGTTTGAGTACAGTGTTTTCTTTGGACAAACAACAAAAGTTTTTTAGAAGTGCTTTTAGTTGCCAGCTGGATATTCCCTCGGGTGTGCACATCACATTTCAGATTTTCTTGCTAATCGGCTGCATGCTTACATGATTTCATAATGGGGCTTAAATCTTCCCAACTATCTGATGTGTGTTTTTCTATAGGATGTGTGGGCCTGAATGAGACTAGTGCAGCACATTTATGTTGTGTCCAATAAATGTGTTTCAATGCGAGTTTGTCAAACCTCTCCTTTAACCAGCCTTCCTCATATGATTCATCAGGTGGCACATAAGGAATGCATTCCAGGTCCTCTGGTGTCTTAAAGTCGTTTGCTTTTCTTGGCTGAAACAAAACTCAGAAGCATGTTAAAGTTTGCAATTTCCATTGGTTAGCAAAAGTCATGTTCAGGGTGTGGTAGACGAGGTGTGTGAAGGATTTATCTGCTGGTGTCGATGAGATGTTTTCTGGGACAGTCACGTCTCCAGTGTCCGCTCGTGTCTCTGCCTCTGTCCTCCACATTTGTCTTATTATTTCCCGTTCCCTTTTCTTCAGTTTTTCTTCTAACTTTGATATGTCTTTTAAAATAAAGGATCCCCCTATTGGAAACCCAAACTCATTCGTCCAAACATTTAGATATTTTAAACTTCTTTCCCCACATTTCTTTCTCATAACGTCAACAAGTGGCCCCCCCGGAGGCGGCGGCATCCTCAAACGGAGATTTTCCTCCCCACCCCAAGTAGGAAGCGTCGTACGACTGATTATTCTCCTGCTTCGTTCTTCTTAAGTTCCCAAGCAGTAAAAACTACATTACAAACACATTCACTCCGGCTTCGTCTTTTTTAAGTTCCCAAGCCGTAAAAACTACATTACACAACCATTTACAAACCTTTAACGCCCCTCTGCTTCGTTTTTCTTAAAGTTTACAAGCAGTAAAAAACTACAAACATTTAACGTTAAAAAACTACAAACATTCACAAACATTTAACGTTCCTCTGCTTCGTTTTTCCTAAAGTTTACAAGCAGTAAAAAAAACTTTGCCACCTGCTAAGATCATGACAAATGGAAATGCTAAAACCCAAATTTGAAATAATAATTTAGAAGTCAATATTTCAGTACTCACCAGATGGTTTTTCGCTGAACTATGTTCGTGCAATCTCAGCGGCAACGATTTAGGACACTACACGGTTAGCCCTCCCGTCTTAAAAACTAAACTAAATGTTCGGAGGCTGAATTATATAATTCAGGACGGCCAGTCGCTTCCCGTGTCTCGCCCCGAACGATTGCGCGTGAGTCCTGCTGACACCGCCAAAACTGTTATGGAAAAAAATCTTCCCTTGCTTTCTAATACCTCTGATGAGAAATGAAATATAGAGATCTCTGTCGTTTTTGCCGGCCGGCCACGTGTTTATTTTCTCCTGCAGAAGGGTCAGTCAACACCAGTCAGCGTTCATGGTGAAGAAAGACCCAGGACAAAGGAAATATGATGCATTTATACAGAAAGAGGAATTTCCGTCTTTTCAGATGCGTATTCTTCAACTGTCTCCTTGTCACACCCCCCCCCGGGGATGGTCTCGCACTTTGGGGTGATGCAGAATCTGGTAACAATGGTCATTTCAATGATTATTGTCTCTGTGTTAATCAACAGACACATGGTCTGCAGACATTGAGTCTACAACAAGGTGTCATTTAAAAGACAAGTGGTTAGCAGACATCGAATTTACCATAACATTTTCCACCTTCCTGTTTCACAACTGCAAAACCTGCATGATTACCCAAATGATCTCAAAACATGATCCATACACAACATAAGTGACGTCAGCCTGCACAAAGCCTGCACAAGTGAAGTTGCTTCTAAGTCAGGTCACAGTTTAATGTATCTCACAGCTCTGACACACGCTCATGTGGTTCTCCTTCAAACTCACGTGGAATGACATCTGCAGGATCCGATGTAGTACACTTCTGTATTCTCACATCTGGATGCGTCAAGAGATGCACAACCTGCAAACATCCTGTCCAAGTCACAACATACCTTCTCTGATTTATTAGTTCTGAAATCTTATGGTTTCTATTGGAGACATATACGGAAAATGGCTTCTCATAGTCTAGTGTTGCCCGTTTTGGATGACTTTTGCTAATTTTGTTTCAAATTTTCAAAGGCTAACTTAGCCTCGTTTGTCCTCTCCAGTTGTGCTTACAACCTTTGAACTTTGGATTTTTCATGATTCCTTTCAGAGGAAGCAAATTTTATTGCATAATCCTCCCAAAAAAGATCATAATTGTTTTATTTTTAATTTGATTTATTTATTCATTTAGTTATTTATTTATTTTGGACATGGCCATTACTTACTCCCTCCAAGTGGGATGGAGAGATTTCAGTAGTTCCCTATGGGATAGATAGATGCTCTAATTTAGGCTAACAATGCTAAAATTTAAATTCGAAACTTTGTTTTGTTTAAATTTTAGAAATATTGTAATAGTGGCATTTAATTTTACATTTAGAAGCTTTGTTTTGTTTTGTAATAGTAATAGACACATATAAATTTAAATTTAGAAACTTTGTTTTATTTTGTAATAATGACACACATGAGGGCGGTTTTTAAACCCTTGAGTACGTCTGGTGTAAGTGTACTTCTTACCTCTATATGTCAATGCAAACAAATACTGGGACTCCTCTGCCATGGACCTGCCGGGCCACTTGCTCCGCCCCCCAGGGACTGGCCACGGTCCTGCCGAACACTCGGGTTTCTCGGTGCTCTCGGACAGCTGTAAACAAAGTGTCCCCTCTCGCCACAGGCCCAACATGCTCCCGAGGACCTTCGTCCTCCAGGTGCACCTCTTCTTAACCTCCGACAGGGTCGACGATGGACTTGCCCCTGTGATGGCTGTTCAGCGGCCCCCGTGGCCTAATTTTGTACTTCTTGCTTCACTTGCAGTTCTTCTAACTGCAACCGTGTAAGTTCCCTTTGCATATCCTCCTCCTGCTCATTCCGTTTCAGTTCTTTTCTGTATTTGTTTACTGCATGCACCACGTGGTCTCGGAATTGTCCATGTGACATTGAATTCAACCCCACCACATCCTCCAGCCTCCCCTGAACTGGGGCAGGCAGAGCCTCTGTGATGGAAACTCTGAACAATGTCACCCAAGCTGGGCTCTTCTCGATTTCTCCCTCAGACTCTTGTCCCCATTTCTTCAATTGTTGTGCAATGTACACAACCGGACTCTCTGTTCCTGACAGTGGCTCCCCCTTTAATGCTTCGAGGTCCACTCCTACAGGAAACTCAGCTCGTAACGCTCTCCAGAGTGCAGCTCGATATGCATTAAAGTCAGTTCCATCAGCTCGGTGGCTTAACATCCAGTCATTCTCACTGTGTCTCAAAATGCCCTTCATGGTAGAAGTTCCAAAACACAGTGCCCACACTGCCTTAATGTGTCCCACAGACAACAGTTTATCCAAAGTCTCAAAAGTTCAGTTCAAAAGCTCTTATCCATTTGCTTGCACCTATGTGAACATCCGGCAATCGAGCAACCAGCCCCGCTAGGTCGAGCATCTGCCACAGCACATACTGTCCCTGCGTCATTTCTATCCAGCTCGCTGCTGACGCTGTTGGACTCTTATGTTCTTCAGAAGATGCCTTTTGAACTGGTGGTGCCAGTTCTGGGGCCTCATGTACAAAGACTTGCGTGGATTTCCTACCGAAACATGGCGTACGCTCAAACCCAAATGCCCTCCAACGTCAGATGTACGAATCTGTGCGCACGCATTAATCCAAGCACATTTCGTTTGTACATCTCAATCAACGTGGAATTGAGCGCACATGTCGGAGCACCCGACTCCTCCCTGTCCACACCCCTACTTAAATACGCAAATCCTATTTAAATGAGCCCTGCACCTGCGATTCCCCTCTGTGTACGGTGTATATCCACTCGTGTAAATGGATACACATGGGTGTATTAATTGTTTATCAATATTAATTGTTCATCTATCTCAAATGTGCACATCACAGTCTGAGGACTAATTGTTTTCACATTAATTTATTATAACAGTTTCCCAACATCACCTTAGGTGTCGCCAAAGAATCAACAGCTGCAGAAACGTGCGTACGCCAGCCCTGAAGCTGCCGTGAGGCACCACACATTTCCACGGTCTTTTCGTTCTTGATACATCTGATCGTTGACGTGAAAAGGTGCGTACGCCACTATTTTGTGCGTACGCACGCTTTGTACATGAGGCCCCTGGTGATTTTTGATATTGTGGGAGCTGTCCCCTTGCCTGATCTGAATTACAGACGGCGTCTGGCTCAGGAGCTCCATGACTGCTTGAAGTAGCTATTTGTGGTTCTGGACGTTCATGAGATATTTTGTGATTTTTCATTTCAGAATCTCCTTGTATGTTTACTGCTCCTGGCAGTGTTGGATATAGCTCTGCATTTTCAAAGAAATGTAAAACTTTTAATTCAAGCTCTCTCTTTTCCTGTCTCTTTTTGCTTTTGTCCTTTGGTTTGTAAGCTTTAATCCTTCGTTCCATAATCTTACAGGCGGCTCCATTGAAAGTGCCAACCTTTTGGCCAGGGTGAGAAATTATTTTTTGTTAGTTTTTCCCATTTTTGAGATATCTTTGGAATGTTCAGGATGCTTGACGCTGATGGTTATTGTTGGTGTTACATCCATTATTTCACCTAGTTAGTTCCCTTCTTTTGACTTTCTATTTACTTATTTTTTTTTTTTCCCTAATTTTATTTTATTATTATTATCCCTTTTTTTCTTTTTAACAACTCTTGAAAGTCAATTTAAATTACACTAACTCTAATCAATGCTAATTTAATGCTCGGCTAAATTTAGCTTAGATGCTGCTAATTATGCTAATTGTTGGCTTGGATATTGTCAATGCTAATGTTAATGTTAGCCTATGTTAGCTTTAAAAGCTTATGCTCTGGGTTGGTTTCAAAATTAAACCAATGTTAATTCAATGTTAGCCTATTTTAGCTTGTTGCTATTTTGATTTCTAGTTTGGAGTTAGGTTACTATTAGCTTGTTGCTAATGCTAATGTTTGCTAACCAATGCCAATTGATGTTAGCTTCCTAGCCGTTGCTAATAAGTGCTAACTTATTGCTAAATAAGAATTAAACCAATTGCTATTGCTACTCAATGCTAATTGTACTTCTGATCAATGCTAATTATTGCTAACAAAATGCTAACAATGCTAACCATTGCTAATCAATGCTAGTTATTGCTAATCAATGCTAGCTATTGCTAATCAATACTAGCTTTCTTGTTAACCAATGCTAATCACTGCTAATTTATGCTAGTTATTGCTAATCAATGCTAGCTATTGCTAATCAATACTAGCTTTCTTGTTAGCCAATGCTAATCAATGCTAGTTATTGCTAATAAATACTAATTATTGCTAATCAATACTAGCTGTATTGCTAATGCTAAACAATGTTAATTTATTGCTAATCGAAAGCTCAGTTAATGCTTACTCTGTTTGAAGTGACTCAAGCTAAAGGCGCTGCCCCAACTTTTGCTCACATCCGGATGCTTCCGATCCAATCCATACACAATGTCTCTCCACCAATCCAGATGATACAATGCACGTCACAGCTACGTCAATTCTGACCAATGACATGAACATTTTTTGACCAATGAAATCTGAAAACACCTCTAAACCTACCTCCGATGAAACACGTCGGGGACACATAACTTCTCCATCCATCCATCCATCCATCCATCCATTATCTTCCGCTGGTCCGGGGATCGGGTCGCGGGGGCAGCAGCTTGAGTAGAGAGACCCAGACGTCCCTGTCCCCGGCCACTTCCTCCAGCTCTTCTGGGGGGACCCCGAGGCGTTCCCAGGCCAGCCGAGAGACATAGTCTCTCCAACGTGTCCTGGGTCTTCCCCGGTGCCTCCTCCCAGTGGGACGGGCCCGGAACACCTCACCGGGGAGGCGTCCAGATGCCCGAGCCACCTCATCTGACTCCTCTCGATGCGGAGGAGCAGCGGTTCTACTCCGAGCCCCTCCCGGATGACCGAGCTTCTCACCCTATCTCTAAGGGAGAGCCCAGACACCCTGCGGAGGAAACTCATTTCGGCCGCTTGTATTCGCGATCTCGTTCTTTCGGTCACTACCCACAGCTCGTGACCATAGGTGAGGGTAGGAACATAGATTGACCGGTAAATCAAGAGCTTCGCCTTCTGGCTCAGCTCCTTCTTAACCACGACAGGCCGGTGCAGAGCCCGCATCACTGCAGACACCGCACCGATCCGTCTGTCAATCTCCTGCTCCATTCGTCCCTCACTCGTGAACAAGACCCCGAGATACTTGAACTCCTCCACTTGGGGAAGGATCTCACTCCCGACCCGGAGAGAGCATTCCACCCTTTTCCGGGTGCTTGAGTTTGGGTGAGCGTGCCTGGACCAGGCAGCCTGGTGACTTTAAAAATGTTCAAAGTGTTTTATTTTTCTTCTAACTTCTAACCAATAAAATATAAACACCCCTCTAAACCTGCCTCCAATGAACCACGTGAATTCTAACCAATCAAATATGAACACACCTCTAAACCTGCCTCCCAGGCACTTATTAACTCCTCCCAATCTGTAATCTTATGAACAAGACATAACCATTGAAACACACCCTAACTCAAAATGGCGTTTGTCACACTTTTGTACAATTTAAGAAAGAGAAAGAATTCAATTTGTCCAGCCGTGGACAGGGAAAAATACAAACCAAACAATACAGAAATAACAATTGCACTATTCTTCAACTCAAAATGGCGTTTGTTAAAAAAGAGAAAGAAATACAATTTAACACGCTGTGGACAGGGAGAAATACAGACCAAAAGATACAGAAACGATGCATAAGCGAAAAACTTTCTTTATCAGGAATGTCAAAAATCACGTCGAATGGCGTGACAAACAAATGGCTTAGGGACAGAGACTCTCCCCTAAGTTTGCGGAACCCTCATTTACTCGACTGATAACAACTCTGCAATTAGCACATTACCTAAAGAAACTAATAATTATTACAGTTCAACCATATAGTGCCCTGGAAAACAACAAGGAAAGAAAATGTGATTAGGCCTACACACGAACATTTGTGAGTGCAGAAACAGCACAAAAATGTCAAGGACAGAACAGCGTGTATCCGCACGCGCAGCATGCACGCGCAGCACCTAGCTCTCCCCCCTGACACCCAAACACCTTCAACAAGCCTGTTGAACACAGAACTTTAGAAACCTTAACACAAATCACAGCAGTATTCAATAATAATAATATGCACTCAACCAAAATTCACAGTATTAAAGAAAACACACAGCATTTAAAAATCACAGCTCATCACTGTAACAACACCTTATTTCAACAAACTATCAATGTGGCAATTATAACAATGAAGCAAATTATAACAACGAAGCAAATCTGAGTGTCTCTGCACTCACTTACAGTTTTTACCCATTGCTTGAACACTATAGACACATGCTTAAACCAAAGTAACATAACTTGAAGTTGTTGTTACTATACCTTAAACAAAGTGTAACCATGCCTTAAACAAAAGCGCCTCTGTGCACTTTAGTTGCAATTCTGCAACACACTTGCTCCTGAACACTACACACTATTTCATACATAAGACACTTCGTTCAAAAATGAAATCTCAGGGTACCATTGGGAAAACACATCTATTCAAAATACAAAACACACTGGGTAATTGAAAACACTTGGACACACACCTGAAAATACTTAATTACAAAACTGAACACCAATCAGCCAGCTACAAAAAGGCCTCAGTTAAGCCATTTTGAGAACTTTGCAAGCATGGTGTCACGCCCATGGATTTATAGACATTTTCTGGACTCTATTCATTTCCTGTTTTATTTTGTTAACCGTTGTCATCCTCATTTCACTTCCTGTCAAGTTCCCACCAGTCTCAGCCACACCTGGTGGCCATCAGTAATCATTATCAGTATCATTTATACACCTAGCCTTCCAGACCTTCCTTGCCAGATTGTCTAGGATCCTGTGTTCCAAGCTCTCTAGCGTTCCAAGTGTATGTATCCTCGTGTTTGACCTTTTTTCAGTGATTTTTGACTCTGCTCTTGCCTTGCCCAGTTTGTTACCTCTGCCAGTGGATTTTTGACTTGGACTGTTTTTTGACTCCGCCTCTGCCTACCCCTACCTGTACTTTTGCGCCGTGGATTGCCTACCTGTGTATGACCTTTATTAAATTGTGTTTGATCTCTGCACTTGAGTCTCCAAGCCAGGCAGAGGCAGAGGCAGAGGCAGAGGCAGAGGCAGAGGAGGCCATGCAAGGACAATAATTTCTGATGACATCAGAGCAACTTTGGTGGACCATGTCATCAATCATGGCCTGACTGCAAGGGAAGCTGGGCAGAGAGTCCATCCTAATCTGAGCCGTTTCACGGTTGCATCCATAATGAGGACATTCCGACTAGAAAACAGGTATGTCTTCAACTCTCTACTCAGTACTGTACCATATCACATTACCGTATCACATGTACTGTATTGCATAGTGGCTGATGTTTAGTGTTTTGTGTTGTGTTAGTTTTGAGAAACATACCGTGATAACATGTTGATGTTTCAGTACTGTGTATGGTATAAACAGTAAAGTACAGTATATACAGTACTTTAAATTTGTGGTTGCATTTTTCTACAGAATGGCTAGAAGACCTCCTGGGGGTGGACGCCAACGCCTGTTCACTCAACAGCAGGAACTTGCCATTGTGAACCTCGTCCGAGCAAACAATGCAATCCGTCTCCACCAGCTACAGCAACAAATAATTGCAGATGAGGAAGTGTTCAACAATATCAATTGAGTTAGCATAACCACGCATTTTAATAAAGCACAACATGACCATGAAACAACTGTACAGGGTCCCATTTCAGAGGAACAGTGTCAGGGTCATAGGACTTCGACATTTATATGTACAGGTAAGTGTAACAGTCCTTTACATTTACAATACAGAATAGGTGCTGTCCAGTGAATATGTACCATTGGATCAGTACCACATAGATACATTCAGAAAGCTACACAGGCACCTGTGTGGTGGGGTGGGGCGGTTCTGTATGTGTAGTACTGTATTTGTGTGCTTTGAGTAATGCCATCCACAATAAGTATTTTTTGTTACAGAGAATGTTGGACATGGATGGAGCTGCACAGCCTCATGAAATTATTTACATCGACGAGGCTGGATTCAATCTGATCAAAAATTGACGAGGGGACGTAATATAATTGGCCAAAGGGCAATTGTACACGTCCCGGGGCAGCGCGGGGGAAATATCACAATGTGTGCCGCCATTAGCCTTCAAGGGCTACTGCACCATCATGCCAAACTGGGTCCCTATAACACGCAACACATCATAACATTTCTAGATACACTTCATGATGCGGTTGTACAGAACAGACCAGAGCAGCCCAGGTTTGTTGTTGTGTGGGATAACGTTAGTTTCCATCGGGCTGCTCTGGTCCGGAACTAGTTCGCCCATCATGATCAGTTTGAAGTTGTGTACTTGCCACCTTACTCGCCATTTCTAAACCCCATTGAAGAATTTTTTTCAGCTTGGAGATGGCGGGTATATGACCACCAACCACATGACCGCATGCCTCTGCTGCAGGCAATGGAACAGGCCTGCGGAGACATTGCCGTAAGGTCCATCCATGGCTGGATTAGGCACACAAGGCGATATTTCCCGTGATGCTTGGCAAGAGAAGACATCGCTTGTGATGTCGATGAGATCCTGTGGCCCGACCCCAACAGACGGCAGGATCCATGAGCGCAATTATGCACAAATGTGTTTTTCTTTGTTTACGATAGTGTATTGTTTGTTTTTATTTTTGGTATAGAGTATTTAGTATTGACTATTTCATTTTGTTGTTGTTGTGAAAAAGTGCCTTCTGTGGAACTGAATAAAAACAGTGAAAACGAACGACTGCAGTGTTTTATATAAAGTCGACTAGTGTGTTGCTGCTGATCTGAAAGTGTATTCATATGATGCAAGTGGGTATCATTTTGTCATCAGAGTGACATTTTGACAAAGGATTGTTAAGTTTTGATAGCAGAGTTTCAAGTTGACACAGATGTGAATGGTTGATTTCCCAGTGTTGTGTCTTATTTGCTTGTGTGTAGAGTTTTGGCACAATGAGCAAAGTTTTGCAAAATGTGTTCAAGCAACGGGCAAAAACTGTAATCTTTTATTTAGCCTAAGATTATATGTAAGACGTTGTGTTAACTCTATGTGTTATCTCAAAATGACTAAAATACTCAAAAGTCAAGGGATGAGATGAGTTGGAACCTTGATTTGTCACACAAAATAACTTTTTTCTTTTCTTCTTTTTTTTTTTTTTTAGATTCACATAAAACAGCAGGATTTCACACACATCGACAGACAAAGACCGGTCACATACACACCAAGTTAGTCGGTCTGAGTTTTGTGTCAGTCACCGTTCAAATCTTCACAGTTTTAAATTATCAATTTCTTTCATTTAGACTTTTAATTTTTCAGGAGATGTTGGTGTCGGCAATATATGAAATACAAAATGTGTTTTCTCTACAAGCCTTGTGATATGGTCTCTAAGGACCAAAGCAACAGTGCCTGACGTGTACTTTCAGCCTCCCTGTGACCTCTTTATAATCATCTCCTGTGGCCAATTCATGAACGAATTTGAATTTTCTTCTCAAAATGTCTTTATACTGAGGTCTCGGATAACTCCAAAGAGTTCTAAGCAGATATAAAATGATATAAACATATATTTAAAATGTGCCCGTATAGAACTGGAATTTACTTTTCGGAGTTTTCCTGAACTGCCCTTTTGATTCCACCTTCAAACTTTTATGTTCGCAAGTCAATCAATTACCAGCATTCGTCTACTCCTTGACTAGTGAAAATAATTTTCACATATATTAATGACTAATGTAAGCCGTAGTCCCACGGTAGCCCGAACCCCAATGCATTAAAGATCGGCCGTTGGCTCTATGACATCACTATGAACGGGTGATTTAAAGCGTATCCAGTATTCCAGTTTAAACTCATCGATTTATTTCCTGCCAGGGCATTAGCGACTAGTCCTTCTTAATTACCACAAAAATACAACAACACAATAGCCCGACCAACTGCTCACAGCTGTCTGTTTCACAAAACACGTCTCACATAAGCTGCTGTTTACCCAATTTTTATCTCAATTCAAACATTCGGCTCCTCTTGGCCCAAAATTTCCAAAACAATCTCAGCAGCCCCCCTGTGCAGAGGAAAACAATGAAATGCTTACCGAATGCAGGATCCGTCCTTCTCTTGTGCTCTTTTGATTTGGGGAAACCGGAAAAACCCGTCAGCTGTGCACTACCAACAGGAATCCGCTGTTTAATGGTAGGAAAAAAATCCCACCTGCCGGCTTTTCACAGCTGATGTCGGTTGTCGGGGCACAGAGGACACGCTCCGCCGGGATCCAGATGCAAAATCTCACGAATTCGGGGTCACCATTATGTTGTGGAGAAAAGGAGTCGAATCCGCGTCGGTCAGCCTTTCATTGGGGAAATTTATTAGAACAGTTGTCACAGTAAATATGCATACAGGATGTTCAGAAATCTCCAAAGACCTCATTTTGTGAACCGACTTTATACTGACTTAAATCATAACAAGCGTGCGTCACCCGGCCCCAATCTCCCTTGGCGGCGCCTAGCTTTCGCCGTAATCATAAACAAGCTCATTTTAACCTTTAACCATATTCATATGAGCCGAACAACAAAGCACACGATGTAATCAGGCCATGTCATGACATTCCTCTCCCACAGTGAATAATTCCAGAAGAACTGGATGTACAGTCACCAGCCAAGACTGACAGCAGCACAAATGTACTGGAAAAAACAGTTTTCATGGAGGCTCGGCAGGAAGAAATTGATAGTGTGCTTTTGTAGAGGGATTCAGTGATTTTATCGATTTCCCAACAATATGAGCCATCAAAGAAAAAGGAAGAAAAAAACCATTGACCTTTTAGAATTTCACCTCTGTCCAGTGAGAAATGTCCTTTTTTCTTTTTTCTTTGCTGCCACGGAAAAGTCTGATAACGGACCTTTTTCTAAGCAGATATTTGTATTTCTAAAAGCAGAAAAAGCACACGTACAACCGCCAGAGCTAGAAAAGGGTGCGTTCTCCACCAAGACTAATGCAATATTTTGTCATTTAGAATTTACATGTGCATCAGACGCATTTACTTTGAATAGTTTGAGACCAGACAATGAACGGATGTCTTTGGGAATTTGTTTCACGGTTTTTCTTCCATGTCGGCTGGTATTGGCGTATAAGCAGTTCTCTGCTCGTTGTTTATGTAATCAGTCATGTGAGTAATAGCTTTTCTCCGTAAGACTTAACTGCAACAAACATTTCCGTCCTCCATGTTGTGCTTTTGTGGCCAGATTTTGATCTGTAACTCAGTTAGGCGAGCATGATAATGGAATTTATGGCACCTAGACTAAAAACCCTGAAGTTGTTCACCTTGTTTTAGCACAGATACATACATGCATGCATAGATATGTAGGTACGTAATGCTCCTGCACTGGTTGTCTGTGGTGTTGGGTGCTTCTCCTCCTCTGAGGATGGGCAGGCTGAGGATCCAGGAGTCTGTGTTAATAATGCTTTAATAATAATTTCCCTCGTGTTAACGTGCACTTTTCTGTGCTCTCCGGTGCCTCGTCTCTGTTTACTTACCTGAGTTTCCTTGAATTTTCTTCCCAGAAATAACTTGCCCCTTTCTTCCTCCAGAGTATCAGACCTGGAGGCTGAACAATTACTTAGAATTCAATGTTTCCCTGAACGGTCCTGTTGCATAAACAAAGCAGGCAGGCTTTTAACAGTCTGCGTTGGGTCCTGCTTCAGCTTCGACATTTCACTGCCGCTTCTGGCTGTGAGTATTGATCAATCGATCGTCAGTCCAGCCACCCCCCGGCACGCGCTGGTGCCTCCCGCCATCCAAAAACATGCATGCTAGGTTAATTGGTGGTTTAAACTCAACTCAACTAAACTTTATTTATAAAGCCCTTTAAAACAGCTGTGGCTGAAACAAAGTGCTGTACGTGAATAACAGCACGAAGTATAAGGTGTAACAGTCACAGTGCCGTGTGGATTAAGAGTTTTTCAAACTTTGACAAAACCAACATTCCTGTGGGGGATGTTTACGTATGTGGATATAAACCAGATCTTCATTTTCTCTCCACAAAGGAAAAAGAGACAGAAACTGCCTAATTTACAACACCCTTAAGAGCTTTTGGGGAGTCGAACTCACTCTTGGAAAAGTGGGAGACTTACTATCTTATCTAGACCATAACTCGAAAGTTGACACTTTAACACCCCTTTCCACCAGGAATCCGACCAGATGGCTACACATGAACTAAGAAGACTCACTTTTAGTCAAATCTTAAACTATATTAAATGTGTTTGATAACCGTGTACAATTTCTTTCAGGTTTCCAGCTTGATCACAAGACGCATATAGAGACAATTTGTACGATTCTGGCTTAAATATTGACAAAGAACTGATTTTGGTGGAAAATGCCCAACCTGCCTGATGGAACCACATTGCCCCCTAGTGGTCTGCAGTGTTGATTAGTTGAACATATAAATCCCCAAAGGACTCAGTAAAATGGACAATTATGCAGCTAGTAACTTCTAACGATGTCCCTTCGGTATCTATTTGGTATTTGTTTAGTGTCCCCATTGTTAACACAGAAATTAGCATTGTGTAATTCACAATTCATATGTCACAATTTCATAGATATTCACCTGAATTTCGAAAGTCATAATTGTCTTTATCATGTGTGTTATTTTGATGTCTTTGTATTACAAGTCTATGTTATATCTTTAATCTGCATATCTTAACAAGATGTGGTGTTTTCAGAATCACCGAGACAAATGTTCTATGAGATGGGAGTAGTGGAGAAACACAGAATTCTTTGTCTAAATCCAGAAATCCCCCTAGCACAGATCACCTTACAGAGACATGCACACAGTTCAAGCATGTCATTGGCTGAAAAAGTAGTGTAAGCCCCGCCTCCGAGAGTCAAAACCCGGAACAGCGGAAAACACAGCTCTCTTTTTTTCTTTGCTCTTTGCTCTCTTCCCTTCGTCCCTGCTGGCGCTCGTGCTTGCTGGCTCGCTTCAGGCGTCTGCGCTTGCCCTCTGGTGCCCTGGATCTTGTTCCAGAAGGGTTCCAACCCAGAGTTTCAGAAGAAGATTTGAGCAGAAAACAGCTGCTCATAGACTTTTAGAAATGGTTTAAGCAGAAGAGAAGAGCTCGCCGGAGTTTGGGAGTTTTCCCATAATCTCAGGAGAGAGCGGAAGGACGTGTGGATAACGATGCAGCGGACGACCGGAGGAGACCCTCCAGAACCCAGTGAGACCCCGGAGACGAGAAAGAAAGACCCGAACAAAGAAACAGATTGAAATACTCTGAAGATGCACGTTTTACGTGTTTGTGTTCGTCCCTCGCCATCCACGTCCTTCTACGTCGCACGTCCTAACCTCCGCTGGTTCACGCCATCATCACCTTTTCTTACCAAGAAAGCCAACTCCAAGCAACCTTTTATTAATCTTCTGTGAACTTAAGTTCACTTCATCAGAGAAAGCAGCAACGGACCAACTCTGACACAACGATGGATTTGATCATCCCACAGTAAAGCCCTCGACACCATCGTCCCCGTTTCCCGGTGAAAGAAGCAACTGAGACGCTAAAAGGGTCAGCCACCACAGCCAGGAAGGCCCAGAGAGCGGAAGAGAAATCCCCTCGGACCCGCGTGGCCGCTACCATTGGTCCGAAACGACTGAACAGAACTTCAGCACAGTAAGA
The DNA here is from genome assembly GCF_027942865.1 of Odontesthes bonariensis. Classification (NCBI taxonomy): domain Eukaryota; kingdom Metazoa; phylum Chordata; class Actinopteri; order Atheriniformes; family Atherinopsidae; genus Odontesthes; species Odontesthes bonariensis. The sequence continues at coordinate 24,712,473 of NC_134523.1, forward strand.
CCGACCCGTTTTCACCTTAAAGTGGGTTTGATGGATGTCTCGAGGCTTTCACAGAATGATAAATTAATCCGAAATGTCAGTACAGTACTTAGATTCAAATAGTCAGCCAACCCAAACTATTTGAATAAATCCAGTATTTTCCCATTCCCCATATTTTATTTTATATTCACTAAGTGTTTTATATAATCACCCATATTCAATGCATCTCCTGTTTGTTTAAAGGTTCATGTCTAAGATCATATCATTGTAATAAACAGCTCATATATCTATATATATGTTATAATCACAGATTGTGTCGTATGCTTTCTTTACGTAATGTCTGTCCAACCAAACGAGAACTTCACGAAAGTAGCGAGATATGAGACTGAATATTAATTGAATATTAATTTAACACCAGGATCGTAAGATTTCGAACAGTTTTCCGACCGGACTGTGACTTAAAATTAAGTCAAAACCTAGGTTGGTGGTGCCCCCTAAATTCGAGGTAAGGTTTATTTGAGACTGTAAGAACATCTCATAAATCCTTATATTTAATAGGTATATAAATACCCGGTAACGCTACATATTTTTGGTGCGCCGTGCGAGGCGTTTTACGGTAGACTGACTTACGTGAAGGAAAGCATAAACATGATATTGGCTGGTTCATTATCTGTGTGTGAGCAATGCAAGCAGTGGCTGTGTCTGTCTTTATAAACTTAGAATGACTAAAAGCACTTTATCAGAGTAATCGTGGACGCATGATAACTCTCCAAATCCGTGGGTGCGCAATATTAATTGCACACCGCAGAAGAGCCCAGCTGTCGCTGTGTCCCCCCAGAATAAAGATTGCATGCACAGCGTAAGAACGCTGAATTTAAAGGCCTGGCCGTAGTTGCGAGTTTCCAACACGGTCGATTTGATTTTTTTTTTTTTATGAGTATCACAAATTCAGCCGCGAGTCCCGGTGAATTTAGTCAACTCAGAGCCTCCTCAAACACAGGAGTTTTGATCCGCTGTAATCTTGCAGCCGGACATAAAAAAAAGCATCAAGGTGCTATATTGAAACCCCATGAAGTAGGGGAGCGAGTTTAAACGTTGTTTAACGGAGCGTTGTGACGCCTAAAATAAAGTAATACAGATTACTTATTGAAAGTTAAAGCTGCTGAGCTTAACTGAATGAGTCAGAGCCGTCGCTCCTGATAAAATAAATGAATAAAATACACACGGTCACAAAACGTGATCGCATGAATGACTTAAACAGTCAATTGTTTTTGTATTATTAAATAAACGACCGGAACGCCGTGTCTGTTGAACCCAGTTGAAAGAAAAAACTGAGGGTGTGTTTATTTTTAAAATGCTTACAAGCCCTAACTAAAATAATATACGGCAGTAGTGGACAGACCAATTTTGCTGCAGAAAAATTGAGTTGGTGACTCTATTCGTTGTTATTATCAAAGTTGGTGACTTTTAGAAGCATTCTGAACTGAGGCCGCCGTGTCAAGCATTGTGAATGTTGCAAAGCTGTGTTTAAAAGTTTGTGAGCAAACTACAACATCGCTTGTGCACTGTCTGTGAGAGAAGTTAACCCTTTCATTCCCCAGTTGAAATGAGGCAAATTAACTGAGTCCTTGAAAGACTATTGGTGGGCGGTGCTAGAAATCGTCACCAGTGACGTCAACTCCTCACTCCCTTCTCTCAAACCCGCCCACTTGAAGCTTTGACATGTGAGTCGCTCAGGATCACATTAAATAGGATCACGAAGAAAGCTGAACATTTTGCTTGGTACTAACGAATACCAGCTTTATTTGAATATTCTTTAATGCATTTGAATCAATTGTTTGACATAAACAATACCAACTTTGTTATTTGGAAACATTAATTGAAGCTAATTTATCTCAAATGTGTGTCTTTCACCAAATCAGATTACCTTAACAGGAACTGATTATAAGACACTAAGGCTTAAAGAAAACAACAGCCCAGAGCTTGTATGTTCCCTTTTGTGTTAGCATTAATGTTTTCCATCTTTTTACCATAACGGTTAATGATAAGCTTCTAAATTAAATGCATTTCTTCCAGTTTTGAGTAAAATAACACAGTCGTGTTTATTTTAACATCCTTCCTTATTTGTTTCTCAAGTAAACAAATTCAAAAGGAAGAAATTAATTTCAGGAGAACAATCCTTATTCCCAACTACCTTCACATTAACCCAACTAATTTCCCTTGTTCCAAACTCAAACTTATTTTCAGAAAGAACCCTTTCTGAGACAAGCGAAAAACAAGATGATGGACTTAACAAAAAAGTTGATACTGGGTTATGCCTTAAAGAAAAGATGCATTAAAACACCTGAAACAGAGCAAATCAGTTTAAAACCATCGGCTGAGACAAAAGCTAAAAAGCCCAAAGAAGAATCTCTGACCAAAATGTTAAGTAGTCTAGCTGTGGTGTTCGTTAAACATGCACACCAAGTGATGGAACAAGCCGCTGACAAACTTAAAACTCGGTCACAGAAAAAGCCACAGTTTCAGGAGGAAACCAAATTCCTCCAACACCAACTTGAAGCCACTGAGAGGGCATCCAGCCAAGCTAATGCCCAAGTAACAGAGTTAACAACACAGGTTGAAAACTCAAACCAACAAATTATTCAACTCAATGAAAACAACAAAAAGCTTGAACAGCTACTTCAAAACTGCCAACAAGAGTTGATTTCAACCCAAGTCCAACTGAAGAAGGTGGACCAAGCACAAAAACAGTCCCAGCAATCTCTACATGTGGTTCTGCAGAAAGTGCAGGATTTAACAGTCAAAGTGCCAACTGATGACAAGCATCTTAATGTTGAGCAGGAACAAATGCAGCTGTTGACAGAACAGCTAAGCAAAGCTAAGGATGAGCAAAACGCCGCTCATCCACAGCAGGAACACCTATCAGATAAACCAGAAGGTGTTGAGATAGACCTACGTCAGTCTTTGGAGACTGGACATGAACAGGAAACACATGGCTTCCCCCAGGAAGACACAGGGAACCCTTTTCCTGAAGTGAAAACAGCCTACAAGAGCTCAATTATTTCACCCCCGTCTTCAACGACAACAAATTCTTTCAGATCTGAAAAGATCGTTTATGATCCAGGTAAACCGGATCAATCATTTCCTACTCTAGGACCCCACGTTCCACAAGCTCCTTCTGACGAAGAGCTTGACAAAATTGCTCGCCATGTGCCCAGATTCGAACCGACTCTTGGGACGCCACATGACACCCGAGCATATTTGGACGACATTGATTTCTTCCTGCGAAGGTTTCCAAACGCATCAGTTAACAACAAATTCTACTTGATTAAGGTTACATCTAGCCGCGAAGTCAGTAGATTCATTGAACGTCAACCCGATTACATCCGGAACGACTATACACTCCTCTGCCAAACACTCGAACGCGAGTTTTCAGACGAGCTGACCCCATCTGGCTTAACCGCTGCCATGATGGTTAAACAGGGACGGAATGAGCTGCCTCAGCAGTATTATTACCGCCTCCTCAAAGCTTATTTTGGTTTCAGCAACAAGGTAGGAATGGAGGAAGACATGAGTTTCAAAACTCTTTTCCTTCAAAACCTCCATCCAACTACCAGCTATCACTTAGGAGTTATAGCTAACCCTCACACTGCTACCATTCAGCAGCTACGTGAATGGGCCAGTCTAGGTTTCCAAAAACATAGACAAGCTAAACAGCCAGAACCCATCACCACACAGACCCAGAACCCTGGTTCTTGGTCCCCAGAGTTAGAAGTGGGACAAAGTGGCAGACCTCCAGCAGAGGTCCCCTACTGGCCACATTCTCAACGGCCTAAGAAAGGTTCCAAACACAACTATTCCAAATCCTCATGGCCCAGCCATGACCCAACTCACTGCCACAGTGAAAACCACAGTGTTCATTCAAACCCGAAAAAAGACATGTCTTTTCAAAATCGACATGACCAGCAGTCTGCTCGAAACCGCAACTGCAATTATAGACTTCGGTCTCGCTATAAACCATCACACACTGCATGGTCACAACCATCACCAGATCAGAAAACAACTGAGATGAGCAGAGTCATCAACAAGGACCACATAAAATCTCAGCAATGGTCTAGTGAAATAAGTGCCATCAGTCAAGATGATATTGATAGCCTGAAAAGTCTGCTACTAAAAGAAAAGAAAAAGTTCAGAACCCAACCGTGCTAACAGAGACTTAGAAATGCTAGCCTGTTCCTGGAGGTAGGACCATACACTCCAACAAACATTCTAGTAACCCCAAATACCAAACCTTTAACCATAGCTAACTCTTAAAGGAAGCAAAGAAGCTTACCCTCAAAATATCACTTACCCAATCACGATAAAACTACTCCGTAGTATCATGATGCCTCAAGATTGAATCCAGGACACCTCAGTGTTCAAAACTTCAATTTTCAAGTCTATCATCATCTGGTGACACACTCAACTTACCTTATTTCACCCATGTGACATCTACAAATGGGGGAAACTGGTCTACAACTAAATTAAAAGCCAAATTAGCAGTGAAACACTGACAACAGCTTTCACCATGGATCCTTTTAGTTAGAATATCACTCGTTGCTACTGTACAGTGAAGCCCTGTCCAGGACCGCCGCCGCGACAAATATGTTACACATTATTGTTCGTATAAAGTCCTGCGAATATTGCTCACACTCAGGTAGTAAACGTTCTCATTTCCTAACTATTAAGAAATACCACATCCTAGATATGACTCTAACATGAGTAAAATTCTCCCCTAACATTGATCTTTTTTCCAAAAGAAATCTGCATGCTTTTACTAGGATTTTCCATTTGAAATTATATAGGCTTAGAAACCTTTACTTATGAACATTATCTTTAGCTATTAGACATTTACTACGTAGGTTAAGTAAGCTTAACAAAATTACGTTTATAGCCATTGTTGTTTCGGAATTGTATTAGGCTGTCTCGAGACACCCACCATAACCCTCTTGAGAGTCCTAGCAACCACCAGACTCGGACACACTGGACTTCTTCACCTGCGATTCGGATCAGCCACGAGTTCAGATCCGATTCGAATGGGGGAATGTAACAGTCACAGTGCCGTGTGGATTAAGAGTTTTTCAAACTTTGACAAAACCAACATTCCTGTGGGGGATGTTTACGTATGTGGATATAAACCAGATCTTCATTTTCTCTCCACAAAGGAAAAAGAGACAGAAACTGCCTAATTTACAACACCCTTAAGAGCTTTTGGGGAGTCGAACTCACTCTTGGAAAAGTGGGAGACTTACTATCTTATCTAGACCATAACTCGAAAGTTGACACTTTAACACCCCTTTCCACCAGGAATCCGACCAGATGGCTACACATGAACTAAGAAGACTCACTTTTAGTCAAATCTTAAACTATATTAAATGTGTTTGATAACCGTGTACAATTTCTTTCAGGTTTCCAGCTTGATCACAAGACGCATATAGAGACAATTTGTACGATTCTGGCTTAAATATTGACAAAGAACTGATTTTGGTGGAAAATGCCCAACCTGCCTGATGGAACCACATTGCCCCCTAGTGGTCTGCAGTGTTGATTAGTTGAACATATAAATCCCCAAAGGACTCAGTAAAATGGACAATTATGCAGCTAGTAACTTCTAACGATGTCCCTTCGGTATCTATTTGGTATTTGTTTAGTGTCCCCATTGTTAACACAGAAATTAGCATTGTGTAATTCACAATTCATATGTCACAATTTCATAGATATTCACCTGAATTTCGAAAGTCATAATTGTCTTTATCATGTGTGTTATTTTGATGTCTTTGTATTACAAGTCTATGTTATATCTTTAATCTGCATATCTTAACAAGATGTGGTGTTTTCAGAATCACCGAGACAAATGTTCTATGAGATGGGAGTAGTGGAGAAACACAGAATTCTTTGTCTAAATCCAGAAATCCCCCTAGCACAGATCACCTTACAGAGACATGCACACAGTTCAAGCATGTCATTGGCTGAAAAAGTAGTGTAAGCCCCGCCTCCGAGAGTCAAAACCCGGAACAGCGGAAAACACAGCTCTCTTTTTTTCTTTGCTCTTTGCTCTCTTCCCTTCGTCCCTGCTGGCGCTCGTGCTTGCTGGCTCGCTTCAGGCGTCTGCGCTTGCCCTCTGGTGCCCTGGATCTTGTTCCAGAAGGGTTCCAACCCAGAGTTTCAGAAGAAGATTTGAGCAGAAAACAGCTGCTCATAGACTTTTAGAAATGGTTTAAGCAGAAGAGAAGAGCTCGCCGGAGTTTGGGAGTTTTCCCATAATCTCAGGAGAGAGCGGAAGGACGTGTGGATAACGATGCAGCGGACGACCGGAGGAGACCCTCCAGAACCCAGTGAGACCCCGGAGACGAGAAAGAAAGACCCGAACAAAGAAACAGATTGAAATACTCTGAAGATGCACGTTTTACGTGTTTGTGTTCGTCCCTCGCCATCCACGTCCTTCTACGTCGCACGTCCTAACCTCCGCTGGTTCACGCCATCATCACCTTTTCTTACCAAGAAAGCCAACTCCAAGCAACCTTTTATTAATCTTCTGTGAACTTAAGTTCACTTCATCAGAGAAAGCAGCAACGGACCAACTCTGACACAACGATGGATTTGATCATCCCACAGTAAAGCCCTCGACACCATCGTCCCCGTTTCCCGGTGAAAGAAGCAACTGAGACGCTAAAAGGGTCAGCCACCACAGCCAGGAAGGCCCAGAGAGCGGAAGAGAAATCCCCTCGGACCCGCGTGGCCGCTACCATTGGTCCGAAACGACTGAACAGAACTTCAGCACAGTAAGACCGACCCGTTTTCACCTTAAAGTGGGTTTGATGGATGTCTCGAGGCTTTCACAGAATGATAAATTAATCCGAAATGTCAGTACAGTACTTAGATTCAAATAGTCAGCCAACCCAAACTATTTGAATAAATCCAGTATTTTCCCATTCCCCATATTTTATTTTATATTCACTAAGTGTTTTATATAATCACCCATATTCAATGCATCTCCTGTTTGTTTAAAGGTTCATGTCTAAGATCATATCATTGTAATAAACAGCTCATATATCTATATATATGTTATAATCACAGATTGTGTCGTATGCTTTCTTTACGTAATGTCTGTCCAACCAAACGAGAACTTCACGAAAGTAGCGAGATATGAGACTGAATATTAATTGAATATTAATTTAACACCAGGATCGTAAGATTTCGAACAGTTTTCCGACCGGACTGTGACTTAAAATTAAGTCAAAACCTAGGTTGGTGGTGCCCCCTAAATTCGAGGTAAGGTTTATTTGAGACTGTAAGAACATCTCATAAATCCTTATATTTAATAGGTATATAAATACCCGGTAACGCTACAAAGGCATAAACTGTCGTGACGGGGTGGTAGGACACGGATGCGGACTCAGAGGATGTAAAAAAGCAAACTGGGTTTTATTCTCAAGAAATAAAGTAAAACAAAAGGCGCGGCTGAGCCGGATGACAAAAACTTAAACTGTGGGACAAAAAACACGACTAAGGGAAAAAAAACAAAACAAGTAACATTACTTGGTATAACAGCTTTTTCCTTAAAGCCGTAACCAGTCTAAATTCTGACACACACTGATCTTCCCTTTGGACAATCCCTATTCATTTGCAATATTCAAGAATTATGGCCAAACACTGTTGTGTGCAATATATTCATATACTTGAATCTACTAACACCTGATTTATCTATTGCCACTAACACCATATTTTATTTATTTTATTACTGTAACAAAAAAACTGTGCATCTTACACCCTTCCCTTTTTTTACATGACATATATTTTTAATATTTTTATACTCGCACTCTCTTTGCACTGTTTTGGTGGCTTCAAATTTCGTTGTACCATGTATAATGACAATAAAGGCATTCTGATCTGATTCTGATGACTAACTCTTAACTTATGGTGACGTCTTGGCATGAGGGGTCAAAATCAGGTAAAGATCTGACAAAAGGACAGGGGAGCCTGGAAACTAAATAGGGAACTGGGTGATTGTGAATCAGTGCAGCTGGGGACAAAGAGCAGGTATGTGAAGTGAGGGGAAAAGCAAATGGCAAAACATGAACTCAAAAACCAAAACATAACCTACACTGGAAAAAATGCCCCTCCAAAAATAAGTTAAAAAAACAACAAATACAAGACGTTTTTGCTTGAAATAAGCAAAAAAAAATCTGCCAATGGAACTAGTGAAAATCAGCTTGTCAAGTTTCTTGAAATAAGATGTGAAATTTAGGACTTTTGAGATAAAAGTGATCTTGAAATTAGCTTAAAAACCTCTTCAAATGTAAAAAAAAAAAGGTTGTTTCATATGAAATCCGACTCAAAACAATTTGTTTTCAAGACTTTTCACTTAACAAGATATTCCAGATGTATTGTCTTGAAACAAGTCCCTATATCTGGCTGAAATAGTACTTGTTAGGCAGTTGTGTCTTATATTAAGTGTAATGAGATATTTTCACTAGAAATGAGACAAATGTACTTGGTAAGACTTTGATTTTTTTCCAGTGCAAAACATGATAAAAACATAACTAAAAACATGGGGAAAATCCCATGGGCGTGACATAAAACATAAGAACAATGTAAAAACAATAATAAACAATAACAATATTAAAACAATAAAAACAATGACAGAAACAGAGTCTCATGCTGGGTTAAAAGCCAGGGAATAAAGACGAGTTTTCAAAAATGGACAGTGAAGGGGCCTGTCTGATGTGAAATGGGAGGTCGTTCCACAGTTTAGGATCAGCAGCGGAACCCCCACCCAATGACAGCTGGCCAAAACCCCCAAAACCCTGAATTTTCTGTGGTTTGACAAGCTCATCCTAGATATTTACTGCTTTAGATGACTTAAACAGATTTAGAACTTGCCAATTTCCTTCCATTGGGAACCTGAGTCAACAAAACTAAACTGAACTAAAGTTCTTTGAGATTTCAGTGCAGTCTAATCACCCAGAAACTGACACCAGCTGAGCTGACGCAGCAGGGTAATGGCAGTGAAAATGTGCCCCAAGTACATTGTTCAGGGGCTGTTGAAAGTGTTGGAAACTTTCTTTGAAAGCAAGAAAAACCTAAGGCTAAATATCTCTCCCTGAGGGGTTGTCAAATGGCCTTTTTGGGTAAATGTAGGTAGATCAGCTACAGTAGATCGGGCAGGCTGCTGGCAAGTGGGTAGAGTAAAAGGAAAACTGACAGCTGCAGAGACCTCCTGCAGTGCACTGAATGTTTCAAATGGATTCTTCTTTACATAACGGTTCTGGATATTTGAGAGAGGCTTTCTCTCTCATCTTAAAGGGATAGTTCGCCTCTTTTGACATGAAGCTGTGTGGGGATATTAGCCATCTCTTGGCTACGCAGCAGCAGTTGCGTTTCACTAGACTCACAGTGAAGAACTTAACCGGCTAGCTACTTGCTGGAAGGAATACACAGAGACCTTCTCTCTTTGGCTAAACACACTCACGCTCACTGCTGAGTCAGCCGTTTATTCAACATGATATACATGGTGGTGGCGCTGACGTCACTACGTCATATATACCTCATTGGATGCGCTGTATAACTTGGCTTCGCCTAAATAACAAAATATGCTTAACACTCCCACTCAAAGACATGTTTACAGCTCTCTCTACTGTATAGTGGAAACCAAAAACAACATTACAAAACTAATTTGTACTGTGCTCAGTTACAGTATAACTCGTAAAGCAAAACCATTTCACATACTGGCAGTTCTGAAAACCTAAATAAAAGAAAAATACATTCTTTACTTCATTTATTCTGCCAGCTATCATTACTCTCCAAACAAATAACCCATGAATTTCTCAAATTTGACCTTTGACACTGGTTTGGTAAGTACATCAGCTACCATGTCTGCAGTAGGACAGTAAACAACATTAATTTTCCCCTCTGTGTGTGCAGACCGTACAAAATTATATTTTATATCCACATGCTTGCTTCTCTGTCTGCATACTGGGTTCTTGGATAACGCTATCGCCCCCTGGTTGTCCTCAAAGAGTTTGACTGGTAAATGCTGAGTACTCCCATCCATTCCTTTCAGTAGTTGAACAAGGTACATGCTCTCCTGAGTAGCTGCTGCTAGAGCCATGTACTCTGCTTCACAGCTAGATAGCGTTGACTGCTTCCTGCTCTTCCATGAGATTACTGCACCAGTCTCAGTTAAGCTGAAACAACATCCAGTGGTGCTTCTCCTGTCATTTTTGTCATTTGCCTAATCAGCGTCACTGTGTCCTTCAAGCTGTAAGCTTTTCTCACATTTCCTGTAGTGTAATTCCTGATCCATAGTACCCTTTAAATACCTCAGTAAGTGTTTTGCAGCAGTCCAATGCTGTTGCTTTGGTTCTGCCAGGTGTTGTGATGGTTTACTAACTATCCAACTCAAGTCGGGTCTGGTACATGTCATAATGTATATTAAGCTACCCACTATCTCTCTGTAACCTTTTGGATCAATTACATCACCTCCACTGTCAAAATGTAATTTCTGCTCAGATGGGGTGGTTTGCGTTCAGACATTCCGAATCTGGCTAACATTTTCTCAATGTGCCTCTTTTGTGTCATTTTGATTTCTCCATCACTGTAGTTAAAATCGATACCTAGGAAGTGTCTAAGGGGACCCATATCCTTCATCTTAAACCTTCTCTTCAGCATTTCTTTCACATCTTTCAGTATGGTGTTGTTGCTCGCTGCTATGATTAAATCATCAACCCACACAAACAGTGTGACTTCCTCGTTCCCAGATTCCCTGGTGTAGACACAGTGGTCAGCATCATTTTGCACAAAACCATTCCCTGTAAGGTGATCATGCAGTAACATATTCCAGTTGCGACCGGACTGTTTCAACCCATACAATGATTTGTTGAGTTTACACACAAGATGTTCACCTGTTTTTGACTTAACCTCAAAACCTTCCGGTTGCTCCATATATACCTCACAGTCCATGATAGCATGCAAGTAAGCAGTCTTTACATCCATTTGGTGAAGGATAAGATCCTCCTTCACAGCTACCTGCATCAAAGCTCGGACAGAGGTCATATTAGCAATGGGTGAATAAGTCTCTTTGGAGTCAATCCCTTCCACCTGACCGTACCTCTTTGCCACATATCTGGCTTTACAAGTCTCAGATCCATCTGGGCCTTCTTTCACTGCATATACCCAGCGACCTCCCACTGCTTGTTTGCCCCGTGGCAGTGGTGTCAGAGTGAACGTTTCATTCTCAGTTAAGGATTGCATCTCATCTTTCATCGCATCACCCCACAATTTTGATTTTTGTGAATTAATTGCCTCATTAAACGTTTTAGGCACACCATAGGTCACTCTGTAGAAATAATCCACATTTTCTGTTACATCACAATCTGCTTTGTACTGGTACTCTTTCAGGTATTCAGGGGCCTTTCTCTCCCTCACAGGATATCTCTGTTCTACATGCTCTTTCTCTATATCATCTACCTGGGTTGGACCTGCCTCAGCCTCCACACTAGGCTCTTCCGTCTCTTCAGACTGTCCCTGACCCTGCCTCACTACCTTTGGTGTCGCATCTCCATAGCTCTCTGTGTCTTCTTCCATGTCATAACTGGTCTGTGTCTGGCTATCTATGCTGCCTTTAGTGATCGATTTCACTAGCCTATGTTTTAGGACTTTTCCTGTTTCCGGATAGTAGATGTTGTAAGCTGGGCTATATTTATCGTAGCCGACAAAGATCCCTTTGTCACACCTAGCATCCAGCTTCTTTTTGTCCTGCTTATACGTGTAACATTCTGATCCGAATACCTTCATATTACACAGGTTGGGTGTTTTCCCTGTGAAAACACAGTAAGGTGTCTGCTCTAGACGCTTACTGTAACACCTGTTGCAAATCTGAGCTGCTGTTTGCACTGCATATGTCCACAAATGCTTTGGGAGGTTACTCTCTAACAGCATGCATCGCGCCATCTCAAATAATGTTCTCCATCCCCTTTCGGCCGTTCCATTCTGATGGGGCGAGTAGGGTGCACTTGTGTCATGCTTTATCCCATTACTCCTAAGTAAGGACTGGAACTCCTGCCCGGTAAACTCTGTTCCGTTGTCAGACCTTATACACTTAGGCCCAATCCCAATTCTATTTTCTACCCCTTCGCCTACCCTTCGCCCCTACCCCTCGCCCCTACCCCTCGCCCGTTCAAACGTAGGGGTAGGCGAAGGGCTAGGAATGTCACCCCTTCGAATTGGGACAGCACTTCACACTCACGAACGTAATAAGTACGCGCCGTCAGTTGTTACGTAACCAAAAGCGACAGCTTTAGCCAGAAGTAAACAAACATGACCGGTGCTGTGGTGTTCGCGCTGTCCTGGACTATTCGGATATTTTTAGAAATATCTGCGTCGAATCGACGGAGTGCCATCAGGCGAAGGCGTCTTCGACATGTGGGAACATTGCTGGATCTTGTTACGGTATGTAGAATAAGAAATTAATGCAAATAACGCTTGTGAGTGAGCAGCTGGTAGCTTCCAGAGCCGGCGTGTGAATATGATAACGTGTGTTTGTGTTTGAAAGTGTTTCTAACTGTACATTTGTGATATCGTGTAATATAGAAACAATTTGCTTGTCTCGTTGGATTTGCTGATTTATTGACTGGAGTAGTATCCTAACCTGGCTAACCTAGCTGAAAGCATAAGCTAACGTTTAGCCTTTGTTACTCGCCTCGTTCCGTTTGGAATAAACATGCAGCTCATGCATTTTTGAAGCGGTTTTCTTTGTACCAGGTTCAGATTTGATGACTTAAATAAATGCAATGCATTGTGTGTGCTATCAATGTGTTGGTTTGGGAGGATGAAAGCCTGATCTTTCCATGTTTTTCTTTCCAGCAGACGGGTCATCCTACACATTATTGCCCATTGGACCACAACATGTACCCCAATTTTTTTGTTATCCCTTGTATAATAAATCTCTTCATACCAATATCCGTTCCAGTCGTTCATATGATGTTGATGTGATAATCATATTAATAATTAATAATTTCTTTTATTAGGCTCACATTACAGACTGGTAAGGCAGCTCTTTTTCAGAAATAGTGCAAATAACAGCTTAAAGTGTCTGCTGTAAAGTGTATGGTGCAAATATGGACAATAAACAGTATGAATATAAACAGTATGAATATAAACGGGCGACAGTGCAATCATCGAGAACGAGATGACCGGAGCAGGAACAGCGAAGGTGCATGGCACATCAGAGGTGCTGGGCTCAGTGATGTTCTGGGGGAACAAGACACGACATGACATTATAGCATGCACTTTCATCCATTGTAAAAAAAATAAAAAAAGGTGTTTCAGAATGCGGTAGTGGTGGCTGTGTGTACAATAGGTGCATGGCGCATAAACTCACCTTAAAGTTTGTCTATCATGCGCTTAAACCGAGCTAAAAAGCGCTCCGTTTTCTGCTCCGTCTCCTCGTGGCGCTTCTGCTCCTTCAGGCTCTCCTGTACCAGGTAATCCATTATGGGATTGGACTTCCTACTTCTTTTTGGGGATGGGGATGACTTTAGAAACAGATCTTCGTTTTCGGCGCTAAACCTGATCAGGCTCTTTGTTTGTGCTTGAGTCCCTGTGAATCACAGTCACGTTGAATACTTGTGATAATAGGTAGCGAAATGACGCTCATGTCACTCAAAAGGAACTTCTCTATGGTTAACCAACTACATTGCTTGTAAACACTCCAGTTACAATTTAAAAAACGACAACTCTTTCGCAGCACCTTCACATGCATTGACCGATTACTCCATGTAAAATAGCGACTTTTCCCATGTGCGTTTATAGCAGAAAATAACTACACATTGCCCCCACTTTAAACTCACACAATACACCAGTTATCACAACCTAAAACGGAGTCTGCCTGGCCGAAGCCCTCCGTTTCAAGGGCTACAACGGAGGGGTAGGGTTAAGGGGAACGGCTTTGGAAGAGTATTGGGACAACACTACCTCTACACGTGAACGCGCAAAACGGAGGGGAAGGGGTAAGGGGTAGGGCCAAGGGGTGAATTGGGATTGGGCCTTAATCTTCCCATAGGGAGCTACATCTGCTATGAATTTTTCTGTAGCCTGCGCTGCATAGCTTTTCGCCTTCAGAAAATAGGGAAAAATCATCCCACTGTAATCATCAGTAAACGCTATTGCATACTTGTACCCATCTTTACCTGCTGGTTCTATGGGGCCGCACAAGTCTGTGTGCACTAGCTCAAGTATGGATGTAGCTTTTGCATCTGCCTGTCTGTTTCTGCTTTGTGTGAATTTGCCCTGCGTGCATATTTCACAGTTTTGGTTCGACTTCATCATTTTTGCCCTTAATAGACATCCCTTCAACCACATTCTCTAACTTTGCAATGTCATCAAAGTTACAATGGCCTAGGATTTTGTGCCACATTTTCATATCATGACAACCATACACTTCAGCCATATTTTCATTCTCAACTGTGCTAAGGTAATACAGCCTACCATACACATCCATTTTGAATTTTCTACCGTCCCTGTTGACCAGCCAGTTATCGCCGTCTTTGAATCGGACCTCGGCGCCGTTGCCTGTTGCTGCCTTGACAGAAAAGATGTTCTGTGGGAACGATGGGATGTAGAGCGCCTGCTTGAGTCTCGTTCTCACTCGTCGTCCCTCGCTGTCCAGCAAGTAGACCTCGGCGTCTCCCCTCATCTTCGCTATTCCGCTCACCTTGCTTCCGTCGGCCAGCTCGATCACGTGGCCCTCGGGTCTGAAGCTCTTGTCCACCGTTTTGAACTTGGTGGGGTTGTTGATCATGTGCGATGTGGCTCCGCAGTCAACCATGAGCCCTTTCTTGTTTTCTCCTTGCACTTGACAGTCACTCACACTAAAGAAAAATGACGACTGTGTATCTGTCTGTTCATCAGCTTTCTTGAGTTGGTCACGACCTCGGCCTCGTCCACGACCGCGCCCTTTTCCTCGCTGTGGTGTGTCCCATGCTCGATCACCTCTCCTCTGTTGCACGTCGTTGGGGCATGCCCGGGCCATGTGTCCTCTTTTCCCGCACGCGTAGCACTCCATGTCAGCCAAGTCCACCTTCTTCCCTCGGCCTCTCCCGCGCGCTCTCGTTGCCCCGCTTGTTCTCATCACGTTGTCCTCGGTCACTTCTCCTCTTCAATATTTTGCTGTGCTTTCATAACTGCGCAGTTTACTTTTAAACTCGCCAAACGTCACGACTTCATCTGTCTGTGTAACGTGCACAACGAACGGTTTGTTGGACTCGGGTAGCCCTTTCACTACCATTGCAATCATAAGTCCATCACTGATTTGTTCGTCTGCTCTCTTTAATGCCATGAAAATAGTCTCTGCTCGAATTATGTACTCGGTAATTGTCTCATCGCTAGCTTTGCAGAGTGAGGACAGTTCACAATAAAGACTCACGACATGTGGCTTGTCCTTGCCAACGTAATGCTTTCGCAGAATCGCCAATGCCTTTCTTCCGTCTCATTCCGCTTCTCTCATCACCAACGATAAACTTTTGTAGTCCAAAACTTGCACAAGTTCCGCGTATGCCTCACCATTCTTTGCCTCATCTTCGGCGAGAGCTCCTTCATCCCCCTCGTCGATATCAGGCGTCTCCGTGATGGTCTCCCTGAGACTCCGGAGCTCCATGTGAGCGAGGAACCTTGTTTCCCAAAGTTCATAATTTCTCTCTTCGCCGTCGAATAAAAGTCTGCTCCACCTAAGTGACTGGGCCCATAACCTGTGGGGATATTAGCCATCTCTTGGCTACGCAGCAGCACTTGCGTTTCACTAGACACACAGTGAAGAACTTAACCGGCTAGCTACTTGCTGGTAGGAATACACGGAGACCTTCTTCTCTCTTTGGCTGAATACACTCACGCTCACTGCTAAGTCAGCCGTTTATTCAACATGATATACATGGTGGTGGAGCTGACGTCACTACGTCATATATACCTCATTGGATGCGCTGTATAACTTGGCTTTGCCTAAATAACAAAATATGCTTAACAAGCTATACGATATACCATACTAGTAATATTATTTATGAACATTTTCCTACCCCCCGCTGCGTCCTGTGAGCCGAGTTACAGTCTCGTTTTGGTGGTGAAGTAAGTAGTCCGGCTAGTTGGCTGGGGCTTCACAAATAAAGCGTTTTGCTTCTGAAAAGAATATGCATTCAAAAGACTAATACATTTGCAACACAAAATCGTATCTTCCGAAAAAGTTAAACCTCACAATCGCTTGGCACTAGGAGTATCAATGCGCGCTGCCGCCTGCCGACAGCTGCGCCTGTGTCTCGGTGATTACTGCTCGGAAAGTTAACGTATTCATGTCTGACTACGACACCGATGATGAAGACATCCCTTTTACCACAGAGCTAAAGGGATATCTTTATGAACCAGGAGAGAGAGAGAGGAGGGACAGAGAAGTGGTCCCAGCTGAAGTTGGAGCCACAGCTGCAGCTGTGAGGCACAGGGTGACCAACAAATGGTGGTGCTCTTGTTCGAAGCGCCCAGTAATGCCAACGTGGGGGGAGAGCTGGCCTGGGTCGCTTCTTCCAGTTAATTTTGGGAACGTGGAAAAAGGTCCAGCATTCAGGATTGCGGGGAACTCTTTATGATTTGTGATGCAGACAGAAGCTGGGACACTGGCCTCTTCATCAATTGAAAGGTCTTGCATCTGTGGCATGATGAGTTCCCATTCGTGGCAGCAGTAGCTCTCCACCTCCGTTGGCATTACTGTAACTTTTTCGGAAGATACGATTTTGTGATGCAAATGTATTACTCTTTTGAATGCATATTCTTTTCAGAAGCAAAACGCTTTATTTGTGAAGCCCCAGCCAACTAGCCGGACTACTTACTTCACCACCAAAACGAGGCTGTAACTCAGCTCACAGGATGCAGGGGGGGGTAGGAAAATGTTCATAAATGATATTACTAGTATGGGATGTCGTACAGCTTCATGTCAAAAGAGGCGAACTATCCCTTTAAACCAGTGGTTCCCAAACTTTTTTGGCCTGAGTACCCCCTGAGCCTTCTTGTCACACCACGAGTACCCCCTCACACATACAACGCGTACGATGATTCTCCAAAAGTAGAGCAACACAGTGGTTATTACATGAAAATCATTTTATTTAATATCCTTAACTTGAACATAAAATTCTCAGGCTTTCTCTCTCTTTTTTTAACCTCAGTTGAATTCAACATAAGAATAAAAAACATTTTCATGAAATATAAATAATTAACCAAAATAGCATAAATACTAAATCAAAATAATCTTCCTTTGTTATCTAACTTAAACAAGTAACATTTCTCTTTTTTTTTTAAGAATACATGAACATAACTCATTTCTCTCTCTTTTTAAGAATACATTAACAGGCCTAACTCATGTAACATTCATCACAAAACTGGAGTGTCCTTCATAAACAGTCCTGCATAAAAGTGTGACGCCTTAATAAATAAATTAAAAAATAAAAAAAAACTACCTGTGCGCCGCGTACCCCCTGTAGTACCTCCGCGTACCACTAGGGTACCAAAGTTTGGGAACCACTGCTTTAAACAAAAGCTCATGTTTATATCTAATGGCTCGGCTTCCTCGCTAGTGGAATAAAGAGCCTGTGGAGTACGGGAAGGGTATTGTGCTGTAATACTGCTACAAAGGCTATTGAAGTGGTATTCTTGATCCAAAGTTTGGTCGAGTTTGCAATTTAACTCAAAGGCATGTCAATCAAAAGCCAGTTCCTCTTCCTTTCCCTTTATCTTTAACATCTGTGGGTGGGCTGTCGCTGTAGTGCTACAACACATCAGTCCCTCATAATTTACTCTCATGTCTTTTTGCCACAACAATTCATATTAGTGTACCAAGTGGAGGATGGAAGCCCTTTTCCACATAATTTATGCTTAATGAATGGTTTGTTTAATGGTCTGTTTTAACTGCACTACAGTAACAGAGTAGCTGTTATCGGTTTGGTTTACTTCCCCTGAGGGCACCTTCCCCACACTGCCCCTGCTGTCTGTCAGAGAAGCAACATCAACACTTTAGATACTTCAAGAGTCACCGTGTCATTTTGCCACAAAATCTTGCATCAAGTTAAAGTTTTTCTTTTTTAAACCTGGACCTTATTTCTGGCATAAAATACGTTCATCTACCCACTGATAACCGTTTGGAGAACAGGGCAAAGACGGCCTCTAAAATAAGGCATTATCTGTCTTTATTTCACCAATACGAATGAATGAATGCGTACTGTTGCACTTTTAGCTCATGGCTGCCTGTCGTTGTTATCCGGGGTTATCGGCTTAAAGGGATAGTTCGCCTCTTTTGACATGAAGCTGTATGACATCCCATATCAGCAACATCATTTATGCACATTTTTTTTACCCCCTGCTGCGTCCTGTGAGCCGAGTTCCAGCCTCGTTTTGGCGTTGACGAAGGTAGTCCGGCTAGTTGGCTGGGGCTTAAAAAATAAAGCGTTTTGCTTCTCAAAACAATATGCGTTCAAAAGAGTAATACACTTGCATCACTAAATTGTCCGTCCAGAAAAAGCCAGACCTCACAATCGCTTGGCGCTATTTTCTCTCCCTTCGTATCGCAGCATCTTTACACGGAATGTGCTACTGCTGCTGGTTCGTTTTGTGCGTATTTCCAAATTGCCACGTTGCACAAAACCAGCAGCAGCAAACTCTGTGAAGTTAGCCGACCGTCACAGAGCACGGAGTGAATGAGCTGAGCTGCAGCGGCGCGCGTCGATGACATCATCCCAGTAGACACGTGTGCAGAAAGCCCCGATAACAACAACAACAACAACAACAACGCAGCTCTGAGCTAACAGTGCAGTAGTACGCGTTCATTCATTCATTGGTCTTAAAGTATTGGTGAAATAAAGACAGATAATGCCTTATTTAGAGGCTGTATTGTCTCTGTTCTCTCCCGTTATATGGCTATACTCCGATCTTCAGTGATCTAAATATCTTCCAACTTTCACCAAACTGTTATCGGTGAGTAGATGAACGTATTTTATGCCAGAAATAAGGTCCAGATTAAAAAAAAAACAAAAAAAACGAACTTTCCCTTTTACAAACTGGTGGTGGATGAGAGCAGATGAAAATATTGAAATATAATCAGACCGAGAGCAGGAGCTTCTGCGAAAGTTAAAACTATTTTCTGTTTATTTTTTTCTGGATAAAAAAAAAAAGAACTCTTGGCAGCAGGTGGAGAAAAGTTTAAAAAAGTGCTGTTATTTCTTTATTTGATTTTGAAACCCGTCGGATTAACTCGCCACTCTGAGCCGTCTGTCCAGCGTTGGCTGCAGCAGTTCACATTTGTTCAAAGTAATAAGTTCTGTGTAGGTTTAATTTCAGTCTCAAGATATTACTGAAAAGCACAAGCACAAATCACACAGGACACCATCACGTTTAGCTGCCACCAGATTAATGGAAAGCAGCCAACGGGGTAAAAGGGGCCATTATGTGAAAATTAAATGACTGACAAAACATCCCATGACCCCGGGAACATCAAAAGTTCCATTGTATGTAGAAGATCTATATTCCAGACAACAAGAGGAGCACTGTTAGAGGCCTATAAGATCCACCAGACCACTTGTCTATTTGGTGCTTATTGCTGTATATTCAGACCTTTGAGGTAAGATTGCTCCAAAATAGTTGACTAAACATTAGGCAACTGTAGAAATCTTAGTCTAAAAACATTTGTTGGTTGATTAACTGTTGGACAGGAGACGTATAAGTGCTTTATTGCGTAAATATATATCTATATATTTTTTGTGTTATTATTAAGATTAGAAGCAGCAGACTACTTCAAAGAAATTTAAAGTGTGCCAGTACTAAGTCTCCATCACTGTGCCTGAATCAGAGAAGGTCTATCCTGCACAGAAACTAGTTGTTTGTTCAAAACATTGCAACATTTTTCAGCATGTACATATTTAAAAGGAAAAAAATCAATGTTCGAGGATCAGAAAAGAGTTACAACATCTGGTGAGAAACAGTAGGATCGTGTTCCTCCTGGCTCGATGATGTATTTATTCGATGTGTAAGAGAAGATGGGCGGATGTAATGTGTGTGTGTGTGTGTGTGCTGCAGGACGTGTGCAGAATACCCAACATGGATCTATTATAGAAGTGTAACAAATAGTTAACTTTTTGCTTCAAATTGACATAGTGTAGCCCAGCACCCTGCAGCTCTGCTGACGTTCACAGAGAACCAAAACTGGCAGAAACCTTTCCCTGCAGATGAGAGCAGACTCAGACATGAACGAGTCTGGAGATGTTCTCATCCAGCACGACTGCTTTGGCCAGAGGTCAGCGACGGTCTGTGGAGGCATATTTTTGGAGGGTCGCACCGACCAACATGTGGCAGCCTCGCTGCTGTGAGGCACCGGAAAGAAGTGCTTTGATCAGTTGTTACACCTTTTGCAGTGGGCTCAGTGTTCCTCCTGGCTCAGGACAATGTCTGGCCTCATGGGGCCAGAGTGTGTCGGTAGTTTATGGGTGATGGAGGCAGTCAGTGGGGTTACATGGCACTGAAAGGTTCGGATAATTGGCTAAATTACCATAAGACTGAGTTGAGCAAGGGTAATTATCGTTGGATATATGGTTATTCGATGGTGAATGAATCGAATCATAGGCACAAAGCATGTCATACCCCGGTATGATAGGTGGCGCTGTGCCCATTCCAACTGTTGCTAATAGAGCCACTTCCTGTTGACCCCAACAACAACAAAATCAGGCAACGCCCTTTAAGTTTTGAAAAAGTTGCCCAATTAATTTTTGCCCCCATGTCTTAAGAGTAACTTGGTCAAGTTTGAAGTCTATAGCTTTAAATCTGTAGGACAAGTTCGATCATATGCAAGGCGTAGCCTGGCTGACGCGTCCACAATCTCGATGAGATGGTGGTCTGGGAACTAGGTGTGCATTTTCTCGTATTTGAGGCGTGGTTTACGAATGCCTAGAGCCGTTTATTGGGCGCTACGAATGTCTATCAAATGACGTCAGGTTCTTCCTATGCTGCTTTGCGCGCGATTCATAGCCAATTGTATCACTTATACCAGATGACGACAGAAATTCGACGAGGAAGAAGAAAAAAAAGTAAAATAAAAGTAAACTTGCGCTCTAAGCTACTTAAATTGACAACAAAGTAGGCATATATGCTATATTCTACATGAATTTTTATGTTGTAGAGTTGTGAATTTATTTTAATAATGGAGAAATTGAGCAGCCTTGCTTTGTTGTCTACAGTAGTAGATCAACCCTCATCTTACTTTGAAGCTCCCAGCTCCCAGAAGTGACGTCAACGCAGCTTTAGCAGCAGAAAAGCTATCAGGCTTGTGTTGATAATAATAAACTCCTGGACTATGTACAAACTTCCAAATGCATCGTTTTGTGAGTACAGACCATATTTGTACTACTGTAGAAGTTTGGTGTCATGACATGTGATTTTATTGTGGTAATTTTGGAGATACTGCCAGAGTCCGTCAGCGCTTGTACGAAGCTATTCGGGATAACTCAGTAACTCAGCTGATGTTCAGCCAATATCGGAAAAACTTCGGGTGGGCTACTTGGCTGGATGTCACGGTTCAAATGACCCCAGGTTGAATCTACTCCGAAACACTTTCTAAGGCTGCATCGAACGGTAACGTTGTGTCCGCTGTCATGTTGGATTAACACTCTAGCACTCTAGAAGCTTCGGTGTAGCGCATAGACGTTGTCATCGTCTTGCTGCCCCCCCCCCCCCTTCTGTGATTGGTTCCCAAACTCTGGCAACAATAAGGGCGGTGGTTTCCAGGCTGACTTTGCAGTGAGAATGAAATCGAGCGCAAAGCAGCATGGGAATTCCCAAGCTATGCAAGGCGTGGAATCGGTCAAAAATTATGGAAGCAAATCGTGATCAAAATTCAAATTCAAATGCATAATCAGAAATGCGTTTTCATTTTAAGAATGTGGCTGCATTATTTGACTCATAAATAAAATTACTAATCAATCATCCTATTGCATTTCAATTTTCTTCTTCAAGACTGCACATTCTATGCCATAATCAAAAAGAAAACAAAGCGGACATTCCTTTTTCCGTTTTCGTGGTCTGCATGCAAAATACTGCCCACAATTTGATAACGAAAAAGCAATCTGAGCGGCGCAGGAGAGCTTTTGCAGAATCTGGAGGACTACAAACCCTGCGATGTAGTACAAAGCATTGTCCACAACATCCACCAATATAAATATTGAGAAGTAGCTATTTAACATATTTAGAACGGTAATTTTGATATGATGTTTAAAAAAGAAATACTCAAATCATTTAGGCTGACTTAGTGAGTTTGAGGTTGAAGCTTCTGGGTCATCCTGAGTGGCCACAGACAGGCTCTCTTCAGCTTTTCTGGAAGAACATGTAGTCCTGCCCTTTTCTGGCTAAAATGAAGAAGCATAATATTAAAATATATAAAAATACACACACACACAGGGATAAGTATTTCACCCCGCCCTGTTATTGATAATATTTCAATTTATGAATGCTAATAGCCTTATGATGATACACCTACTCTTATTAGGTGAACCTGTAAGCCCAAGATGGAGGGAATAACACCAACTCTCGGTCGGACAATCTGAGGGGTGGGTATGAGACATGAGGTTAATACTTTTGTTAGGATGAAAGAATTACATGTGAATAATACAGGCATAATAAACGTCATTAATAAACCTGAGTAAAATCTGATGGTCAATGTTATAACAGTAATATTTGCATTATTTCAAAAGTAGCATTCTTGTGTTAGTTGTAATCTAAGCATGTGTTATGGAATATATGATTTATGAAGTCTTCGTTGGCCTAATAGCCGTGTGAACAGAGGTGTTCTGCCGAGAAGTGCATTCCAATTCACGGAGCGCGCGTAAACTGTTTCAGGTGTGGATTATTACATTTATCCAAAAAAAATAATACTGAGCTGACAATGGTGTTTCATTCGTGCATCTTTTTTTCACATCTCTTCATGTAAATTAATAATACGTGTACAATTATGATAATCCAACAATTGTAGAGTTTAGAGTATTCCTATTCCTAACTATTTTTATATTATTGGACATATATTCAAAAGTAAGGGCCGTGACTAATACTTTTGTAGTCAACACGAAAGACGGTTGGATACATTTTCTATTAACAATCTCAACTCATTATAGCCCAGATGAAATGATATAAAAATGAACCTAAAACTATGAAATTTGGTTATTTTAATTTTATATACAAATTTGGACTTGTTGAGATTTGCATCCGTTAATTCAATCAGGTAAACAAATTATGATGTAGTTATATCATATCATTCCATCACAGACTCTCCTTAAAGTACGACCAGCAGGGGGGGCACTTCTCGGCATAACACCGGCTATAAACATATCCTAGTTTAACGTTTGCTGGCTACGATTTCGCCGGCAGACACAAATACAGTACAATAATATTCTATTGACAAAATACAACCAATAATAATGTTGAGTCCTACCTGTGAAAGGTAATCCCCCAACTCCTGTTCGCAACGTCTGTCTCAGCCTCATTAATGGCTGCTCCCTCAGTAATGGCCGCGGCCAGAAAGTCATGGCCGGTCGTAGCCGCGACGCGCTAGCCCTTGCTGCACTAACCTCTGAATTTGTGACGGCAGAGTATGCAGCCAAGCTCTCTGTGACCCGTTCAACCCGGTCACGGGCATCAGAATCGGATATATTGTTTGACTCCACCTGGGCAGCTAACTGTACAGCAAATATGCACACCGCCCCCTACCGTAGCCTACATGATGGGTAGCCCGGTCAGCAGGCGTGACGTCACTCTCCTGCGCCGCTCAGATTGCTTTTTCGTTATCGAATTGTGGGCAGTATTTTGCATGCAGACCACTAAAACGAAAAGCAATGTCCGCTTTGTTTTCTTTTTGATTATGGCATAGAATGTGCAGTCTTGAAGAAGAAAATTGAAATGCAATAGGATGATTGATTAGTAATTTTATTTATGAGTCAAATAATGCAGCCACATTCTTAAAATGAAAAAGCATTTCTGATAATGCATTTGAATTTTCAACTTTTACATTTCAAATTGAATTTTGAATGATGAATGAGGGTACCGAATTTCGTTGTCCCACACGAAACTAACCCCATTGCGGGGACCATTTTAAGCATCCTAGGGGGTGCTACAGAGTCAATGAGCGACTCCCAAAAATATAAAGTTTAGATTCTTTCATGTCGTCGACTGGCAGGTGGTGCTTGCAAAATTTCAAGACTTTTCGAGTACCTTTTGCAAAGAATAAGACGGCGGAATAATAATAAACCTTACAGATACATTAGGGTCCTTGCAGTTTCACTGCTCGGTCCCTAACGAGTTGAGCAAGAGTAATTCTCCTTGGATATGTGGCGGTGAATGAATGGGATCAGAGGCACAAAGCGTGTCATACCCCGGTATGATAGGTGGCGCTGTACCCATTCCAGCTGTTGCTAATAGAGCCACTTCCTGTTGACCTCTTCACCACCAACAACAACAACAAACTCAGGCATTGGAGAAAGATGGAGAACGCAGAGCAAGATGAAGCTACGTCCCTCTACATTTGGTCTGTGAAGGAGCTGCTTGTTGCACAAACTCGATGCCCAACGGAGCATTCTCCATCGCTTTGTTTGTTTCTTTCTGACGGCGACAACAACAGTAATATCGTCTCCTTTGACTTTGTGACACCCTGATCCAGAACTCAGGTATAGTTCAGCACACAACGGTTTAAGAACCTTCCTAACTGAGTAAAATTACCCAGAAGTATCGAAGCAACAGCCATAAGAGCTGTTTGAATTCCCAAATGCTAAAGAAAGGAGCTCCATTGCTTCCTAAATTATCTCCTTCAGCCTAAGATCCATCGGGATTAATCGTCTTTATTATCTCTAATGTGGTATATATGGGACACGGTTCATGTACCGATGTGATAATACTGCGTTAGACAAAGTATCTAAAGCACTTTTTATGGAAATTTTATTGAACACTTTGTGGTTTCAGAGCAGCAGACCCGGGTCGCAGCTCAGCCTAAGAGTGGTCACATGTTAATTGCAGCGAGGTCGTCTTTTCCTCAGTCCTTAAGAGGGGTCCTGTGAATTATTAAGCCACATTATGAATTTTTTGATGAAATTCACGCGCGGTTGATCACTCTGAATTTCTTGGTTTAATTTTCTGTGCGATTTTGAATCTGGCCCTTCGTGGGTTTATGATTTTTGGCTTCTGTTTGTCGTGTAATTGTGTTGCACGTAAAGGTTTGTTAATGAGAGTTAAGGGTGGCCTAACTTCTTTGAGCTGTGTATTTTAAAAGGTTTACATGTCTAGACTTTATTTTCACATCATTACATGAATGTTATTTATTTATATTCATATTCGTTTAGAATATAAAGCCAGCAGAGCTCTTAGATCCAAGGACTCAGGTCAGCTGGTCCAGTCCAGAGTCCAGACTAAACATGGAGAAGCAGCATTTAGCTGTTATGCTGCAAACAAGTGGAACAAACTGCCAGTGGAGATTAAACTTTCACCAAATGTAGACATTTTTAAATCCAGGTTAAATACATTTCTTTTCTCATGTGTCTTATGCATGAAATCTGCACGATATCTTTGAACTTATCTAGACTGTTGCTTGTTTTTAAATTCATTTAAATTGTTTTATTTGTTTCTCTTTATATTTTTTTATGTATTTTTAATGCTTCTTACACTCCCTGATGCAATGCTTTTATTCTATGTAAAGCACTTTGAATTGTTTTGTACATGAAATGTCTTATTAATGCTTCACTAGGAGGAAAACTTAGCCATATTCAAATGGTCTATTAAGACCTATTATCACTGTATAAATCTTAATATTTCCTCTAAGATTAAAGTTTTTTTTGCAAGTTAAATAATAGACCTAAAACAAATTCCCATTAACCTATAGACGACCGAACAGCTTTTTAAATGCTTCCTCTTAGAGGAAAGCTTATCCATGTTTCTGATCTTATTAATACTTCACTAGGAGGAAAACTTAAGTCATATTCAAATGGTCTATTAAGACCTATTATCACTGTATCAACCTTAATATTTCCTCTTAGATGAAAGTCTTTTAAAGATTTGTTATCATTCATTATATCAACCGTTCTGTTATTAGCTATATTTTTAAATGCCTCCTCTTAGAGGAAAGTTTATCCATGTTTGTTAGTTTTTGTTAGTTTACTCAAATTACCTGTTATAGTTATACCAATCTTACTGTTAGCTAAAATGACCTGATTGATGTTCTGTATCTATATTTCTGTGTCTGTAATTCTGTCTGTGTTGTAAAGCACTTTGGATCGCCTTGTTGCTGAAAAGTGCTATATAAATAAATTTCACTTCACTTCACTATACAAATAAATTTGATCTGATTTTGATGTGATATTCCAGTAACATTATATTGCAGATTCCTGAACTTATTGCCCTTATTGAGTCATTCTCTTGTACGATGAGGCGACATGGTTTCTCGCAGGTCGAAGTCGATTTCCTGTCGCCTCTGATCCTATAGTGACTCGTAATCATGAGGAAAAATGTTTCTTTAGGTGAGATAAAGTGTGAGCTGCAGGAGAAAGTCTCGCTAATTGGTGGCACATCATGCTGCTGCCGGTGAAACCACCCTCGCCTCGTTATGGTGCGTTTCTATCCTGGAAAATTACACTTGAAAATTCAGTCTGAGCTCCAGAAATGACATTTTGACAACGCGAGTGGTTTCAGCATGCAGAGTGATGCAGTGGAACACGATTGGCTGCAGAAAGTGATGCATTACAGGCTGTTTGTGCGACCTATTAGGCTCGAGCCTCCATTATGGCCCCTCCAACACGAATCTGTACCACAGCAGTGGGAAACGTTCCCACAGGAGCAAACTGAGGCGGGTTGTAGGTGTTACTGCCATCACACACAGCACTACCTCTGCTTTGGATGCTGTGATTATGGCCGTCATTTATATAGCGAGCTGCTTTTATGTGTACATTAAAGTGACACGACTGTGACCTAACGCTGAATTACTGCAGTCATCTTGGGCTCCTGTGGAGTACTGATGATGTACCTGTCATAGCTAATAAAAGCACCACAGTTTCAAATCCCAATGATCCAATTTGGCTTAATGATGCGTCCTCGGATGATATCGATATGTGCAGTAAAGAGTAGTTACGGTGCAGGCATGCACACGGAGCCTTATGTGACCGTTTCAAACCAGAATCTGCATCTGGTAAGTGAATCACACTGAAGCTGAAGAGTGAGGAATTAAAAAAATACCAGCGAATGTAAAATTCATGAGATGATGCAAAATTTATCAAGATGTACCTGTCGGAAGGAAAAAAGATGTACGAAGGACTCGATGAAGAGGTGAATACCTACCTGAATCATGATTAAATGTGTGTGTGAACATCTCCGGTACAGAAATCAGGCAGCGAGACTCTTTATTGTATCAAAGGGGGGAAAAAGGTGCTTTCAAGGACCAAGTTAAAGGGGTAGTTCGCCTCTTTTGACATGAAGCTGTATGATATCCCATATTAGTAATATCATTTATGAACATTTTCTTACCCCTCGCTGCGTCCTGTGAGCAGAGTTCCAGCCTCGTTTTGGCGTTGATGAAGGTAGTCCGGCTAGTTGGCTGGGGTTTAAAAAATAAAGCGCTTTGCTTCTCAAAACAATATGCGTTCAAAAGAGTAATACATTTGCATCACAAAATCGTTCTCCAGGAAAAAGTCAGACCTCACAATTGCTTGGCCCTATTTTCTCTCCCTTCGTATCACTGCCTGCTGCCGCCTGCCGACAGCCGCGCCTGTTACGGTGTTTACTGCACGGTCTGCACTTCGGTCTGCACGGTCTACACAGCAGGCAGTGATACGAAGGGAGAGAAAATAGGGCCAAGCGATTGTGAGGTCTGACTTTTTCTGGATGAACGATTTTGTGATGCAAATGTATTAAGGCCTCAGTATGCTTCTCCGTTGCTATCCGTCAATGCGGCTCCGTAGTCCGTCCTTTCGAAGTTCTTCGTCGGGCTGTCGGATACGCAGGCAATTCACCTCCCGACCAGTAGGCGTCGCTAACGACCCGATCTCGCATCGTCTATCGTGAAATTCGTTGATTGATCGCTCACCTTCCGGTTCCGTTTTTCCAGCTTGTTGAAATTGAAATACAAATTTTTTTTTGACCGGCACACAGTAAACTCTTTCAAAAATGGCGGTGTTGTTGTTGTGAGAGGAGGGTACTAACTAACCGGAAAAGTGATTTACAATGATGTTGTAAAATTAGCCGACCAATCACAACCCGTGCAGCTCCGTTGCCTCGACGGATAGATAGAAATTTTGGCCGACGCACGCAAGCTACGGAGAGCGTCTCCGGGAGGGTCTCCGTTGACGGAGAGGTCTCTCCGTAGGCAACCATTAATCAGCCTTTACTCTTTTGAACGCATACTGTTTTGAGAAGCAAAACGCTTTATTTTTTAAACCCCAGCCTTCGTCAACACCAAAACGAGGCTGGAACTCGGCTCACAGGACGCAGCAGGGGATAAGAAAATGTTCATAAATGAATTTGCTAATATGGGATGTCATACAGCTTCATGTCAAAAGAGGTGAACTATCCCTTTAATCTCTCACTGTAGATGCCACAGGACTGTAGTGGAATTATTTTAGAGCGAGCGCTGCACTGTGGATGTTGGTGTGTTGTGTACATATTCAGAGAACTGAAATCTCCAAGGAGACTGCGGTCAAAAAGCTTTATTTAGAGAAAGAGACGTAAAGGTTGGATGTGAGCCTGCAGGAAGACAAATGGGTAAGAACTCTGAGATGGTTCCTGTGTGAGAGCAATGGGTACATTTCAAGTTTGTCCAGAGGCTTTGTTGGGATGACCGATAGCGGCTGGTTCACAGGAGGCTCGAGGCAGAGAGTCGGTGCGGACCAACCGGGTTTTTATTCACCAGCAGACATTTGGAATGACAGGAACCCGTGCATTACCAGAGCTCTGCAGGGCATGTAGCCCGGGATCATAGCAGCCTAACCAGCTTCTGATCCTTACCGACTGCCTTTTAAAGCCTCCAACTCATTCATCCCCAGGCTCCACCATCTAAAGAGAACAATCCATTTGTTACAAAACCCCCAGCAAGAAAATACACCAAATCACAAAAAACAAACATCTTGGAAACAAAGATTTGACGATCAAAAAGGCTTAAACACGACTGCATGATGTGCCTTGCACTCTGAAATCTTACTGACTTTATCCCAAACATGTTTCCCCCCCCCCCCCCCCCCCCGTAACTTGTTAGGTGCAGATGGTTTGTTTAGCCCGAACACTCTGGAACAGAAGAGGTAAGAAACTTACGTAGGGAATTCAATCATCCCCCACCTCCAGAGAATCGCCAAAAGCAACCGTCAATTCAGCCAAACACTCACAAGCCCCCAGCTCCAGCCCAGGAGGGAGCCACCACAACACATTCATTTCCAATATAATATCAGTTTGTTTGGCGACATCATTTCTTACACATTCAATAGCAATTCATCACATGGCAGATATTACATGATGGAGACAGTGGCGATTCTAGAGTCTGTGGGGGCCCCAAGCAAAAAAATCCTAGGGGGCCCTACCGACCAGTGTTCGTCACCAAAACATCTGACACCAACGAAAAATGAATGAAATAAAACCTCTTTTTATTCCAAACATGAAAAACATTGTTATTTTTAAAATATACATGTAAAGAATAAATAACTAAAAAAGACTAATCAAAATAAAAAAATTGAATAAAATACCGCAAATTACTTTGAAAACCCAATATAAACTTTCTACAAAATATTTACAGTTCATATTTACAAAGTATATACAGTAGTAAGTTCCTCATAAGCCCAATTTACAGTATGCACTGCTTTTAGAAATGCTGCTTACGGGCCTTGGCTTGTGCAAATGCTGATCCAATGTCCTCCAGATCCAAAGACCTTCGCACACTACACTCTTGAAATAAGAGCCAGTCCTGAAAGTCTCTTTTGAGACATAGTTGACCTGAGATAGGTTTTGACTTATCACCTCATCATGACAACCACCAGGTTGAGTGGCCACTATCCCACTGGAGGTGGATGTTCCTGGGACTAATATGACAAAAACAATGTGTAGTTCTATAGAGTGTGGTAGTCAAGTGGAAGCTTGTAGTTTTTCGTGTTAGCATTTTAACACTTGTGGTTTGTAAGAAAAATTCTCTATGGGAAAATGAATGGAGTGTTTGGTAAGGTCTGAGCAAAGCTGTATGGAACACTGTTACTAGCTTCTACAGTTAAAGCTGCAGTCTGCAACTCTTTTTCAAGCATAATGCCTGGAACTGTCCGGGGATTCTGAAAGTAGTACATTAAATACCCCAGTGCAAAAAAAAAAGAGTTCTCTAGGTCCCCTATATGTCCCGCTAGGTCCCTCCAAAGCCAGCAGGTTTGTTTACAAAATTGCAGACCGGACCGGTAAAAGGTAACCAATCAGGTTACGAGCTGGGCTCTGCTGCCTGTCAATCACCGATTGTGCACGCGCGATACAAGGTAGGCTCGTCCCCACGCTTATTTATCTAGACTATTGAACTTCATTACGGGCTAGTCTACTTACTGTGTCTTCCATGATCGCAAATGACAGGTGAGTTGATGAATGAGGAGTCGTGTACGCGAATCTGGCATGCACGAGTTCTCATGTGTTTTGATGGGGCGGGACAGGAAGTTGAATAACTTTTTATTTTTCAGTTAAAAAATAAGCATTTCTTGCATTTTGCGACTACGGAGGTCACCGTTTTCAACTTCAAGCGTTCTGATAGATCATGTAAACCCTTAAAATGCCAAAAATTAGGACGTTACGTATGACAACAACAAATCCTGCAGACTGCAGCTTTAACAGTTCAAGTGGAACACTTACAGATTTCATCGTCAGCATTTTGGAGGGGCGCTTTATCTGTCTGTGTTGTGGTAATGAATTTAAGTAAGGATCCTGAGGAGAGATATGAAAGAGATGCTTAATTGTACTCCTTGATATAGCTTTCATTCTTCATTGCATCAACGCATTCACTTAACGCTAGCTGCTATTCAATTCTGTCTCTCCTTCAGTTTGACAAAGTAGCATCATTTTTCAATAACAGTCATTTACTGTTAATGTTATGCTTAAATCATTATCTGCTCCACTTACCACTGTCTTTCTTTCTTTTAGCTTCTTCTTCTTTTCACTGCCAGATGGATAGGTTCTCTTCATTTTCCATCAGCTTATTTTCCGATTCAACGTCACGAACTGTCATTTTCGAAACTGTGAAGTTATCCGGGCTGGATTTTGACTGGGCAAAGCCAATGTCAATCAATCAACATCGAATCCAATCGGAATTTTGACATGCAGTCGCGTGGCGCTCTATGATCCTTGATAGGTTGTCTACGTTGGCACTTGATATTCGCCTGTTGCTATTTATCTACCGGGTGTAGCTGGCCATCCAATAATAATTGTGTTCATTTAAGGCATGTTAACTAGACAATCTTTGACTAAACCATTTAAATTTAACTGTTCAAAGAAAACATGTTCACCACGAACGTTCGCCACTGTTTATAAAGTAACTACACAATCTTTGATTGAATGCACCTCAGCTCTCTGGGGCCCCCTAGTGGCTCGGGGCTCCAAGCAGTTGCCTGCCTTGCCTGTTGACAAGGTGCAGGACAGGGTTGATTCAGTTAAAACAGAACAGGCTGTTTTTTTTTCAGCATTTACCTGGTTAAATAAAGATTGAAAAAAATTAAATGAGTAAAATCTAAGATCTGTTAAAGCTGCAGTCTGCAGGATTTGTTGTTGTCATACGTAAAGTCCTAATTTTTGGCATTTTAAGAGTTTACATGATCTATCAGAACGCTTGAAGTTGAAAACGGTGACCTCTGTAGTCGCAAAATACAAGAAATGCTTATTTTTTAACCGAAAAATAAAAAGTTATTCAACTTCCTGTCCCGCCCCTTCAAAACACATGAGAACTCGTGCACATAGACGTGCACGGCAGATGCGCCTACACGGCTCCTCATTCATCAACTCACCTGTCATTTGCGATCATGGAAGACACAGTAAGTAGACTAGCCCGTAATGAAGTTCAATAGTCTAGATAAATAAGCGTGGGGACGAGCCTACCTTGTATCGCGCGTGCACAATCGGTGATTGACAGGCAGCAGAGCCCAGCTCGTAACCTGATTGGTTACCTTTTACCGGTCCGGTCTGCAATTTTGTAAACAAACCTGCTGGCTTTGGAGGGACATAGCGGGGCATATAGGGGACCTAGAGATCTCATTTTTTTTTGTATTGGGGTATTTAATGTACTACTTTCAGAATCCCCGGACAGTTCCAGGCATTATGCTTGAAAAAGAGTTGCAGACTGCAGCTTTAAAGGGGGTCTTTGGTATAAGATCAGCATACATATGCCAGAGCAGAGACTGCTGTTTATTTTCTTCTCATTTTGAAACCTAATTTTATTTATTTGGTAATTTTTTTTTTGTGGTTCTAACATTTTTCAGAACGTAGATTTTTACGTCTGCTTTACTCAGACATGAAGATACAGTTTTCAGGGACTTTTTAAGGCAGGGCTGACATAATGGAGCAGAGCGTTACGGATATTTTAATTTGCTGAAATACACCAGCTTATTAATAATGTTTTGTTCTTGTTATGATTAGTTTCTTCACTATTCAACTCGTGTCGCTGCTTTGCACGTTGCAGCATCCCGCAGGACACAAAACTACAACCACGGCCTCCCACATATTAAGTGCAGGCTTTCAATTTAAGGACATCATGTTTATTAAATCATAGTATATCCCTGAAAGTATTCCCCACAAGCGTGTTCACATTTTCCCTAAAGCTTTGGTTTAGAGACGGATATCAGATGTTTTTTGACGTAATGTGTTCAAGTTTCTTATCTGTCTAATTTAACAAAGCCAGCAGCTGCTGCAGATGGCAAATAAATCTAATTTATGTGTCCTCTGTTTTCCAACATCAAACACAGTAAAGAATACTAATCACCCTTATTCCCACACGTGACTGCTTCTTTAGAGTCGAGAACCCTTACTGTACTCGGCTATATGCTGTTACAGAGTTTTGATGGTAATCATTAATTATGGTAAGATTGATTTGCTTGTTCACAAATAAAAAGTGGAAATGAAACCAGAGTTTAGTGGCTGATGTGAAATCAACACCTTGATTTTCTTGCAATTTATTTTGTTAAGTGAATATTAGATATATAATATACAAATGGACATTGTTAATCAGCAAATGGCGGACCTCGGTTTGGATAAATTCACGAGACGAGATCATTTTCACGGAGCATTTGTTTCCTTATGGTAGCGGCTCCAAAACAGTGCCAGGTAAAACTCCAGGTAATACGACACTCAGTACGTCACTCAGCTGAGCCAATCAAATCGTTTGTTTACCCTGCGCTCAGCGAGCGCACCAGAGAAGAAGAGAAAGGGGAGCGGAGACAGCACGGCTTCACAGCCCTTTTACAGACAGCCGTTCCGCTTCCTATTCGCCCCATTATACAAAATTTGGCTGCAGTTCAGTTGATTTTGTCTGGGGGCGCTGGCGAGCGAGTGCAGAATGAGATTGGCCATAGGGCTGGCGCTAATAACTCAAAAAATGTCCCCGCTAGCGGCTGAAACCTGAAAATATTACTGTGATTTCTGACAGAGGGATGTGGATTTATATCAAAAGTATATACAATAACCTGGGAGTTATATCTTTCTGTTTTCTTACAGGTCTGGCATTTGCGAGTCAGTCATCTAGCTAACGGAATCTGAAGAAAGCACGGCTGATTACGACCGGCTGCTTTACGGCAATCGTCCACTGTGCCAGAGTCGCAGCCCTTTTACATAAAATTAGTAAAGCCCACAACTTTATTATGCTTTATAGTACCTATTCTAGCCACGCAGACCCATAACAGGATGCACGAGCTGAAATCTGTAACTATTTGAGCTAACACATCTCTGCTAGCTCAGCGCTAGGACTGACCATGCCGTAAAGTGATGCCACATGCGTGATGTCACTTGTGATGCAATACTGACAATAAATGTGTATTTTAAATGTGCATCTAAGGTGGATGTCATAGTACCACCATAGAGTTCGGCGTGCTCTGCACTGCTTCGTTGGCGCCCCTAGAGTGCAGTACCACCCGGAAAAAGCCGCCAGCTTTCTCTCTCATAATAGAGACTCTCTGACGGCTTGCTCTAAAAGGAGGAAAAGTGCTGTTTTAAAGATGAACGGACGGAGAAAGTTCTGTTAATTCTTCAGGCAGCATTTCCGAACCAGGTTGTCTCAAATACCCCAAAAAGGTGGCATTAAAAGTGGCTAAATAACCGAAGTGCTCAGTCTGAGAGCTCTAACCAAGTCATTAATTTACAGCTCAGCGAACGACTGTTCACGAAAGATCTCGTGAATTTTGGGGCTACATAATTTAACATTTCCCAGAACTGTTTAGGCCCATCTGTGATATGTTCAGAGAATATAAAGCCAGCAGAGCTCTTAGATCCAAGGACTCAGGGTCAGCTGGTCCAGTCCAGAGTCCAGACTAAACATGGAGAAGCAGCATTTAGCTGTTATGCTGCAAACAAGTGGAACAAACTGCCAGTGGAGATTAAACTTTCACCAAATGTAGACATTTTTAAATCCAGGTTAAAAACATTTCTTTTCTCATGTGTCTTATGCATGAAATCTGCACGATATCTTTTAATTTATCTGGACTGTTGCTTGTTTTTAAATTAAATTAAATTAAATTATTTAATTGTTTATTATAATTTTACAACTATAATTATTATAATAATTATTCAAATTTATATTTGTTTCTCTTTATATTCTTTTATGTATTTTTTTACGTCATTTTTTAATTGTTTTGCACATGAAATGTGCTATACAAATAAATTTGATTTGATTTAGTAATGGGACTGTTGTGAAGAAGCGCTTAAAGGCCGTTTTTGAGACGCTGTATGAGGGGAAGCAAAAAGACGACAAACTGGATGTCAGCTGCAACAGCAATCGGAAACATTAGCTGAGGATGTACTGGCACAGCTTGATGCAGCTATTCAGAGCCCACCATGCACATCCCTGCCACTGATGAGTCACAGATGTTACTGATAATGCCCAGCTTTTGGTGTATGAGAGTTTTTTTTTTTGCCACGGATGAAAGAAGACAACCCTGACCTCAGAGCTCACCGCTGTCTCATCCATCATGCAGCAACCATGTGTGCTGCTCCTTCAGAGTGATGAAACTCACCAACTTGCTCAGGACATCCTCCTCTCCTCAGCACCGCCTCCTGAGGGAATTCCTGGAAGACGTTCAGGCAGGATCTCCGCAGCTTGAGCTTGTTAATCTGCCAGGGAACGCTGCATTAAGAGAGTATTTGGAAGCAACCGACGCCGCTACTTTCTGTCTGCAAACTGTCTGAGGCGGTTTTCCCTGCTCCAACCAAAGCAGCACCGCATCCACTTACAGCTGCGAGTCAGCTTTTTCCACCATGAGCATCATCAAAAACGAGTACCACTCCAGGCTCCTTTCCAGCCAAGATTTAAGTTACTGGCAGTCGCATGTCCATTTCTCTGATTAAGAAAAGCTTTTAAAAAGAAAACAAGAGAGAAAGGTGGTGTTCAGAGCTCTGTTTGCTCTGTTTCCCCCTAAAAGGGACGCTTTTAATTTGTTTTCTAAAGATGTTGACTTGACTTGAAATGTCGGCCTTAAATTCTTCAGGCTGGGACTTTAGTTAAAGAGAAAAAAAGGATGATTCGAGTTTCTGTTTGCACTTTATTTATTTTATTCTGAAGTTTCTGTCACAAAATAGATGTTTTTTAATGATATAAGTGTGTGGAAAATTGATTTAAAAAAAATTTGGGATAGGCTGTAACACACAAGCTGGATTTCATGAGGGTCGGACCTTTTACTGACTTTGTAAAAGTGAGATTTCCTCTGACTTAAAGGGATAGTTCGGGATATTTGACATGAATCTGTATGGCATCACCATAACCAGTGTCGTGCATTCAAACTGACTTACCCCCGACAGTGTCCTGTGAGCCGAGTTTTTGTCCAGTGTTGGTCAAGGCGAAAGTAGTCCGGCTTGTTTGCTGGGGTCAAGAAATTAGCGCGTTTTTCTTCCCAAAACAGTACGTGTGCTAAAGAGTGATTTATTTCATCACAAAAACCGAAGCCGGCAAAAGTCACTCCTCGTTATCACTTGGGCCCTATACTGTCTCTCATTGTGTATCAGTGCGCACGTCATTCTGACCGCGAGCTGTGCCCACGAGTCTTTCTGTTCTTTGGCAGTGCTCAACACTTACTCTGCAGACAACTGGCCATCGGGTCCGGCTGGTCTGGGACGCCTCTTCCAGTTGATCTTGGGAACATGGAAAAAAGTTCTCAGACGCCTGCATTCAGGAGTGCAGGGAAGTCACCGTTATTTGTGATGCAGGCAGCAGCTGTCCCGCGGCCGCCGACATCCTCATCTATGGAAAGGTTTTGTATCTGGGGCATAACTAAATCCCACTCGTGGCAGCAGTAACATTCCACCTCTGTCTGCATTACTTCGCACTTCAAACAAGTGCACCAGGATTTGTCGGCCACCCTGGGTATCGCAGCTCCAGCACTGGCTCCAGCTTCTGTTTCCATCACTTCTCTGTCCACCCTCTCTCTTTCTGCCCGATCTAAGTCCATTTGGCGAACTTCCTCCTCAGTATAAACGGGTTCATAAAGATACCCCCTTGGCTCTGAACGGAAGTCAATATGTTCCTCGTCGCTCTCGTTGTCAGACATCTTCCCGAGCAGTAAACAAAGTGAACTCGTGCGCACAGCTCGCGGTCAGAATGACGTGCGCAGTGATACACAATGAGAGACAGTAGGGCCCATGTGATAACGAGGAGTGACTTTTGCCGGCTTTGGTTTTTGTGATGAAATAAATCACTCTTTAGCACACGTACTGTTTTGGGAAGAAAAACGCGCTAATTTCTTGACCCCAGCAAACAAGCCGGACTACTTTCGCCTTGACCAACACTGGACAAGAACTCGGCTCACAGGACACTGTCGGGGGTAAGTCAGTTTGAATGCACGACACTGGTTATGGTGATGCCATACAGACTCATGTCAAATATCCCGAACTATCCCTTTAACTGAATTCCCCTGGTTTATACAGCATATTATATGCTATGTTCCCTAGAATATGGAGAAACATTCTGAGGAGGTAAATCTTTAGGGAGCATCATGAGACAAAATGACAACACAGTGAAATAAAAGAAGACCAGCGGAGGAAGGACCTGCTCACGCTCAGCACGTCACATTTCTTTTTAAATTAGCTGTGCATGCATGAGCTGGACTGATGGAATTTAAGACGTGCTCGGCTCATGCAGAGCAGCCCTGAGGCCGGCCTGTGACAATCTTCACCATCACAGGAAAGTTTCAGCCACTTTCTTTTTGCTCTCCCACTTCAGAACCCTGTTGTCTGTGTCTCGCTGGAACTTCAGGAGGATTCGAACCAGACGATCTCTGTGAATGGCACCGCGCCACCAAGACCCCTTCACACACGGAGATGTTTTTGGTTGGCTTTTCAATTTGCATTTTTAGCGTTGGACCTGAAAATTCAAGGTTGGGTTCCACAAGCTCCGAAGTTGATGCCATGCACCTCACGGTCTGAGCTGTTCTTCCCACAGCTTTTCTCTCTGTAGTGTGAGATTTGACCCCCGAGATATCTTATCACACGTTTGTGCAAAACTCTACAGCGAGAACTCTGACCCGCTCTGACAGGAGGACTCACTTAACCCCTGTTCTTAAAGCTCCTCATTGGCTGCCAGTTTCAGAGCATTGCGTGGTCGGGCTCCATCTTACATCAGTGACCTGATCCAGTCTTACGCCCCAGCTCAGGATCTGAGGTCTGTGGATCAGAATCTTCTGATGGTGCCACGCACCAGAGCAGACCGATCCTCCCAGGCTGTCGCTCCAAGGCTTTGGAACCATCTTCCGCTCTCTCTGCGTTGGATGGAGTCTGTTTACGCCTTCAAAAGGCAACTTAAAGGAGAATTCCGGCTATTTTACAAACATATCCCATCTGTTGGAGACCCAGGAAAGTTGGCCAAAGGGAAAAACGCGAGAAATTTTCATGCCTGCTGCGCAAAGTTTTCCAATTGCGCTGATTTCCATGAAAGCGGTCTCTATCGGGCAAGCTTTTAACCTTTCCTGAGGCTCTTAACGTGTATCAAAATACTTTTTACCGAATTGGCCATGGTGTCAGTAGCAATACAATTCAACCAAGGGGCTAACCATACCATTAGCTAGCACAGACATTATACATTTTGAGATTTCAAAAACAGCGCACATACCTCTCTCAGCTTACGTGTTCCACAGGCGTGCGCACAAATTGATTGATCGCCGAAGTCATACACTATAGTATTCCAAAGTACTGTCTTCCTCTGTGGTCAGTGCAATACAATGTCCACATCTGCACCACCATGTCTCCCCAATGCGTGACCTAGCAGCAGCTCCCGTTTCTGGATCATCGTTTTGAGCCATCCTCGCTGCATCTTGTGCCAACAACTCTTCATCAGTGTATTCTGGTTCAAAAAGATAACCCCGACCATCAAACTCGTCAAACTCTTCCATTCCAACATCAGAATCTGACGAACTATCCATCTCGAAATTGCTTCCAATAAAATCCCGAGGGTTCTTATCTCCCGCAGCTGAATAAGGGGCGAAGGTGCGCTCCTTCGAGCAGTCATGTGACACGTCATGACATCACGGCGAAAATGGGTGTTGAAACGAGTCAGCTGTTCGATAAGAAACAATAACAAAGATGGCAATGTGTAGTTCGGTTCCCGAGGGTCGTTTTTGGTGGACAAAAAGACAATTTTGGAATACTATAGTGTAAGACTTCGGCGATCGATTAATTTGTGCGCACGCATTGGAACACGGAAGCTGAGAAAGGTAAGTGCGCTGTTTTTGAAGTCTCAAAATGTATAATGTCTGTGCTAGCTAATGGTATGGTTAGCCCCTTGGTTGAATTGTATTGCTACTGACACCATGGCCAATTCGGTAAAAAGTATTTTGACACACGTTAAGAGCCTCAGGAAAGGTTAAAAGCTTGCCCGATAGAGCCCGCTTTCATGGAAATCAGCGCAATCGGACAACTTTGCGCAGCGGGCATGAAAATTTCTCACGTTTTTCCCTTTGGCCAACTTTCCTGGGTCTCCAACAGATGGGATATGTTTGTAAAATAGCCGGAATTCTCCTTTAAGACGTTTTTATTTGTTCGGGTTTTTGCTTAATTGTCTTGGTGCTGCTATGATTGTCACTGAGTTGCCTTTTAAACTTTTACTTTTATGTACTTCCCCTACTGTATGTTTCTGTAACTGTAAAGCACTTTGTGACTCTGGTCTGTGAAAGGCGCTGTACAAATAAAGATTACTTACCTACTTTTGTCTTACTTTCTGATCACATGTGGTTCTTCCTTATGGATGTTTTTCTCTAACACACATATTGAGTTAACAGTTTTCAACATCAAGCTAATATCTAAATAGTTTGAATCCTTGTCTCTCTGGAGCTGTAAGTCTCTCTGTAAAAGCATGAGCTCTCTTCCCACACAGAAGAACTACCTTTGAGTTGATTTCTTCCCCAAACGTGTGCTTCTGAGCTTTAAAATTCTTTCAGCTGATTGGGGATTGATCCGAAGACCTCAAAACACCCGAGAAGCAGCCGAACACCTGCAGCTGGCAGGTCAGATGCATTAACTTCCTGAGGTTCCATCCATCCATCCATTATCTATACCGCTGAATCTGTTGGTCGGGTCGCGGGGGGGGCTGGAGCCTATCCCAGCAGTCTTCCTGAGGTTCATAAACGCTTATTGAGCTGCACATGGATTGATTTTATGCCTGAGAATTTACTGAAGAGTTCAGTTTTATACAATTTCTTTAGATGCTGAATTTCTTAAACACGCTCATTAAAAAAAATATTTTATTTTAATATTAGTTAATTCATTAGTCATCCAAAAACATGAGGACCCAGGGCTGAGACCAAGGTGCAGAGTTGTAGTCGTACACATTTCTCTGCAGCGTCCCACCTGCTGCTAACCCCTCTAAACCCCAGAAGGAACGTCCCTAACCACCCAAATGTAATAAGTCGATAAACACGAGGGCAAATCTGGAAAACCTCCAAAAAAAATTAACAAAAACTTTAAAATGCGGTTTGCTGAATCTCTCCTTTCCAAGTCTGTTTGTGAATGAAGCAGAAAGTTCTAAGTTTCTCAAAGCTGTGGAAACGATTTAAAAATGCTAGTAAAAGTTTGAACCTTTTATTTAATGGAAAGAAGTAAACAATTAATTATCTTTAATGTCTCCGAAGACCCACTTCATTGTATTCAGAAAATATCTACAGTAACGGCGTTCTGGAAGACTCAACCATCAACAGATTAAGGAGGGCAGAGATTAATCGTGGCTCACCGCTTTGTGCCAAAATATTTCTGAGTGTAAGACGGTAAAGAACTTTGTTCTTTCTGCATCTACAGAGCAGAATGTTGTGAAAGGATTCAGGGAGTCTGGGGAGTTGAGTTTCTTTGAGTTTTCTTGAGTTTTCTTTGAGTTTCTGGAACACGGCCCAGTTCTCTGGACCCCAGCTCGTCTCAGACGGACAGAAAGACAGTGGACACGTGTTCTGTAGGCAGATGAGTCCACGTTTCAGCTGCTCCTGGGACAAACTGCTGAGAAAGAGCATGCAGGCTGTTCTCAGAGAAAGGTTTAAAGCCAGCGCCTGTGATGGTGTCGGGGGGCATCAGGCTCCATGGCAGGGAGGGCTTCATCTGTGTGAAGGTGCCACTGATGCAGAGCTGGATGTTGGAGTTCTGGAGAGACAGATGCTGCCATCCAGGTGACGTCTTTTCCCGGGAGCTCCGTGGTTATTTCAGCAGGACGACGCCAGACCTCATTCTGCAGGACTTCCAGCAGCTTCATGCACACAGAGTGTGTGAGCTCCACCGGCCGGCCGGCCTGCAGCCCACATCTGTCCACATCTGTCTCCAGCTGAACGTGTACGGAGTATCATGAAGAGGAGAACCAGACAACAACAACCAGGGACTGCTGAGCAGCTGAGATGTTGGATTCAGCAGGAATGGACCCAGATTCCTCTGAAAAACTGCAACAATCAGCGTTAAAGAGTCGTTAAAGGAAGCTGATGGAACACCATGGAAAACAGGACTCTGGAACAACTTTCTCTTTTTTCTTTTTTGCCAGTGTATTTTGTCTATTTTTAAAATATTATGGTCTGCATATTACTTTTATCTGTCATAGACGTTTACAATCTTAATCTGTTCTTACCTTACGTGCCCAGAGGGACAACAGGTGGAAATTAGCAAATGTTGCTACAACCTGGCACAAGGCATCTCTTCTCTCACGATTAATGCTTTTGTGCATTGTCCCTGTTTTAAATAAATGAAATTACTGAGTGTTGATGCTTCAGATTCTACATTTGGTTCCGATTTTTAAATACAAAGTTGTTGCTGAGTGAAGACACTGAAAGTGTTCTCCTTGGACTTGTGTCTATGTGTCTGTTATCTCTTCTGAATGCAGGTTTTCCTGCAATTCAAAGGTTTGTTTCTTTTAGCACAAAGTGGGAAATCTGCTTTTAGAATAAAAGCATCATTGAATCTAAACATTCGGCTCTTTATGACAATGCAAGGGCCTTTTTATTGGTGGCCTCCATTGGAAGAGAAAAAGAAAAATGCAGCGATTCGCTTTGAGCAGACACTTGGCAACACTTGGAACAGAAACACACCTCCGGCAGAGCCAGACTCCGGGAGGACGGCCATCTGCCCCGACTGAGTGCAGAGCAATCTGCCGCTCGTGATGTGGTGACTGCATGTCTGTTCCTCCTCATTTCTTTTAATGAAGCACGTTCCACGATGATTCCCCCCACTGGAGGCTTCCACAAAGTTCCAGAAAAGCACTTCTGAGAGAAAGAAAAGTCAGTCTAATGATGTCATTGATCACTGATAATGATCAGCAAGCACGTTCACGTCTTCCAGTAACAGTCTGTGAACTGGTAACAAACTTTTATCAGAGAAATAAAAGAGAGCTTATATTTAGATCTTGGATAATAATGATGATGAGGGAAGGCTGTTTAAAGCAAAGCAGTGGATGGGAAACGACATCCACGGGGAGTCTAATGAGACAACAAATGGCATCTCAGCCCCGTGAGCACTCTCTGGATGCAGTGCTGGAGATTCCTGTTCAGTTCAGTGATGGGAGATAAAAGAGCCGAAGCCGAGGTGGCACAGAGACGCTGCCTGAAGAGTCTCTTTGTGCTATCAGTTGGCTTTAACTCTTAAAAGATGAACACGGCCTCTGCTGAACTCCCGACTCTCCATTCTCTGCCTCCCCTTGTTCAGTTTTCAGCATGTTACTCCTTCACTGTGTCTGTGTGCTGTGGGAATATGTAAATTGTCAGGATGGCTCTGCTCCAGTGCCAGTGAGACAGCTTTCTGTGCACGTGTGGGCATGGCTTCTGCTGCCAACTTTCTCTTTTGATGGCACAATTAGGCTGTTTTTTTTAATTTTCCATCCGACGTGCTATATTTATAAAACTCGAGTAACTTGGACACACTTGGAGGATGATTCGCTGTAGATAAAAAGCTATAAATTGCTCAGTTTAACTTCGCCCACTGAGAAGTGACTATAAGCAGAAGCCTCTCTCTCTCTCTCTCTCTCTCTCTCTCTCTCTCTCTGTGTTGATAAACTGCTGTCAAGCTAGCTCTTTTCAGAAAGAGAGCACTTATGAACAGTTTACTGCATGGTCTTCTGCATATATCCCCTAGCATTTGCATTAAGAGGTCAATTTGATCTGTTAGTGAACAATAATATCAGCAGACTTTAACGAATGGTTAGGACTTCTCCTGGACGCCTCCCTGGTGAGGTGTTCCGGGCCCGTCCCACTGGGAGGAGGCCCCGGGGAAAACCCAGGACACGACCTGGGAACACCCCTGGTAGAGCTGGAGGAAGTGGCCGGGGGGACAGGGACGTCTGGGCTTCTCTGCTCAAGCTGCTGCCCCGGCGACCAGACCCCCAGAGAAGCTGCAGATGATGGATGGATGCATAAAATATTGATATACCCAGTAGCATGTGTAAAACATATAAAACTACTGAGTAAAATCTGTTTTTCCTGTACGTGCACCATCTGTATGTTTCAAATTCAGCTCTGGCGTGATGAAAAAAAAATCACCCCGAGGAGGCGGGGCTTTGTAGCAGATTAGCCAATAGCATAATCACATTGTGAAACGTATGATACAAATTTATCCAATCAGCGCTGTCAAAATAATTCCACGAAGGGCAACAACTTTATCGCCAGTTAGGCTGTGTTCGAAACCGCATACTTCTCCTATTACTCCTACTACTTACACTGACTTTTTTTAGATTCGCCGAAATGTTGGGTATGCATCATGAGGTCACTACTCATACTCAAACTACCCAAGATGCAACGTAACGTGACGTCGCCGATCGTCATTTCCTGTCAAAACGGAAATTTCAAGCTAGCTACAACGAGGGTAGGTTCACTTCCTGTTTTCAAAACAAAAGCACCAATTGTATCGTAATGGCTTTCCCCATGATAAAAGGCAACAGGTCTTTTATTTTGTGAAAATAACCGG
Organism: Odontesthes bonariensis; assembly: GCF_027942865.1. Taxonomy (NCBI): domain Eukaryota; kingdom Metazoa; phylum Chordata; class Actinopteri; order Atheriniformes; family Atherinopsidae; genus Odontesthes; species Odontesthes bonariensis. The sequence goes on from NC_134523.1 coordinate 24,756,138, forward strand.
AAGTGCGTTACTCACTACGGCTAGCTTTAGTAGCGCCGAATTCGTGGGAACAAAATTGTAAATAGCTGGTATTTTGTCAGGTTTTCAACACGTTGGGGATCTAAACAACTACTTTCTCACCTGAAAATGTTTCAAATGTTGCTAAAGTTTACAGAGTTTAGAGCTTAAGTGAAATCAGCTTCAACATGGAATCTCTTCAGTTACAGAGACTGGTGGTGTCCATCTTAAATGATGCATCCCACCCACTATATGGTGAACTCCAGCTTCTCCCCTCAGGTCGTAGGTTCCTATTGCCTGCCTGCAAAACCAAGAGGTATAGATGCAGTTTTATCCTCTCTGCTATTAAAACACTGAACAGTACATGAGTCCTACTTTTAGGGTTTGGCCGTGTTTTTATAGATCTATTTATATTTATATTTATATTTATTTGTCTGTTTATTACTCTTTTCTATATCCTTGATTGGAGCACTTGTCTGCTTGTCATGTTCTGTTTTTGTTGTCCTTCTTGGTTCTAGAATGCGCTGCTGAGGGTGGCAGCATGTTGGAGTAGCTCTGTACCTCACATTGAGATTTTTCTTTTTTTTCTAAATTTCATTCCTGTTATTTCTTGGAAGAAATTGCATTTTTTGGACAACTGTTCCTTCCTGCCTTGGATGCTGTGCAGCTGGATTAATTTTTCCCAATACTTTTGTATATTTTACTCTTTTGTCATGATGCATAACCATAGCAACAAGGTGGTTTACAACAGGGAGCAGCTGATTAACATTGGAAAAGCAGAAATAATTCGACAACTGAAGCCAGAAATCCCACTGGAATTGAAAAGGAGGCGTCGTGGATGCAGAGCAGGAGCAAAGAGGAGAGAAAGGAAGAAGAAGTTCAAACCATCTCTGCCATCCTGCATCATGGGAAATGTAAGAACGTTAGCTAACAAGTTGGATTAACTTTTAGCCTTGATAAGGACTCAGCAAGAATATCGGGAATGTAGCATAATGTGTTTTACTGAGACATGGCTACAGGATCATATCCCCGACTCCAGCGTCTCTCTGCCGGGCTTCCTGACTGTACGAGCAGATCGAGATTTAAAGAGTAGCAGGAAAAGGAAAGGGGGTGGATTGGAAGTGCTTGTCAACAACAGATGGTGTCACCCAGGACATGTTACTGTGAAGAGTCGTATCTGCAGTCCTGACATTGAACTATTGGCAGTAAGTTTTCGTCCATATTATTTGCCAAGAGAGTTCACCAGTGTTGTTTTGGTGGCTGTTTACATTCCACCCTCAGCTGTTGCCGACACTGCATGTGATGCCATCAGTTCTGTTGTTGCTAAGATACAGACACAACACCCCAATTCTTTTGTGGCAATATCTGGTGATTTTAATCACGCCTCACTCTCTGCTACACTGCCAACTTTTCAACAGTTTGTCAGCTGCTCTACCAGAGAAAACAAGACATTGGATTTGTTTTACACAAATGTCAAGGATTCATACATTTCCAAATCAAGACCTCCCCTGGGTAAATCAGATCACAACCTTGTTTTTCTCTGTTCAGCATATAAACCCCTTGTCCAGAGACTACCTGTCACAAAAAAGACTGTTAGAAAGTGGTCAGAGGAAGCTGAAGAAGCCTTACAGGGTTGTTTTGATGCAACCGATTGGATTTCTCTTTGTAAGCCACATGGAGAGGACATTAATGCCATGACTGAGTGTGTGACTGACTATATAAACTTCTGTGTGGACAACACCATCCCCACCAGAATAGTGAGATGCTTCCCTAATAACAAACCCTGGATCACCAGTGAGCTAAAGGAACTATTGAACAGGAAAAAAAGAGCCTTTAGGGAGCGAGACAGGGAGTTACTGAGGAGTATACAGAAGCAGCTCAAAGTCAAGATCAGAGAGAGCAAGGAGGTGTATAGAAAGAAGCTTGAGAGTAAACTGCAGAGGAACAATATCAGAGATGTGTGGTCAGGAATGAAGAAAATCACAGGCCTCAAGCAGAGAGAGGATCAGATGGATGGAAGTCTGGACAGAGCAAATGAGCTGAACACATTCTTCAACAGGTTCAGTTCAGGAACAAGCTCACCATCCTCCCCTCCTGTTCCCAGAAACCAAAGAAAACTCACCCTTCAGACATCAATGACTACAGACCTGTTGCCCTGACATCCCACATCATGAATGTCCTGGAGAGACTCCTGTTGACCCACCTGTGTAAGCAAACCAGCACATATCAGGACCCCCTGCAGTTTGCTTATCGCCATGGAGTTGGAGTTGAAGACGCTATCATACACCTGCTTCAACAAACCCACTGTCATCTGGATAAAGCAGGCAGCACTGTGAGGATCATGTTCTTTGATTTCTCCAGTGCATTTAACACAATCCAGCCTGATCTCCTTCGTCTGAAACTCCAGAAGACTCAGGTGGAGGCCTCAACAATCACCTGGATTAATGACTACCTGACAAACAGACCACAGTTTGTCAGACTGAAGAATTGTGTGTCTAACCAGGTGATCAGCAGCACAGGAGCACCACAGGGGACTGTACTCTCACCATTCCTTTTCACTCTGTACACTTCAGACTTCCAGTACAAGTCAGACTCCTGTCATCTACAGAAATATTCAGATGACTCTGCAGTTGTCGGGTGTATCAGAGATGGACAAGAAGCTGAGTACAGAGAGCTGGTGGACCGCTTTGTGGCATGGTGTGGGAACAATCATCTCATCTTGAATGTTAACAAAACAAAGGAGATGATTGTAGATTTCAGGAGAAACAGGGTCAGATCGAACCCTGTTTCCATCATGGGAGAAGAAGTGGAGGTGGTTGAGGAATATAAATACCTTGGTGTTCATGTGGACAACAGACTGGACTGGAGACACAACAGTGAAGTCATCTACAAGAAAGGACAGAGCAGACTGTACTTCTTGAGGAGGCTAAGGTCCTTCAAGGTTTGCAACAAGATGTTGCAGATCTTCTACAAGTCTGTTGTTGAGAGCGTCATTTCCTCTTGCGTCATCTGTTGGGGCAGCAGCATCAGAACCAGGGACCTAAAAAGACTCAACAACCTGATAAGGAAGGCTGGTTCTGTTCTGGGGACGACTGTGGAACCTCTGGAGACAATAATGCAAAGAAGGATTTTGCATAAAATCAAGAGAATTATGGACAACCCTGAACATGCTCTCCATGAGACTGTTATCAGAAAACAGAGTCTCTTCAGTCAAAGGCTTCTTCAGTTTGGATGCAAAACGGACCGCTACAGGAAATCTTTCCTGCCCACAGCCATCAGCATCTATAATAACTCCTTGATTTAATTGAGCTACATCAACATTTAATTTCCCTCTAGGATAAATAAAGTATTTTTGAATTGAATTGAATTTGAATTTGAATTTTGCTTTGTTATTGTCCTTTGTCGCTGTCATTAGTATTGTGTTGTTTGTGCAAGCTTTTATTGTTACTGATGTCAGTACTGTGTTGTCTGTCTGTGTAAGCTTTTGCAACTTTTACCTGCAACCAAATCTACCTTCGGGTATAAATAAAGTCACCTTACCTTACCTTACCTTACCTTACCTTACTTAGGCCGGCTGATTTTGGGTTGGGGTAGGAGCGAAGTGCATTGTGGGTAAACGCTCTGCATACTGTCTGATCGATGAGTATGCAGTATGTAGTATGTAGTATGCGATTTCAAACACAGCCTTGACTCTGAACAGGCGCCATTTTTCTACATGACAGCAAACAAAATGTCAACCCCGATAAGACCGAGTCATCACTCCGTAAGATCTCTACTTCAAGACCAGTTTGAGAGGAGAACTTTAATGGAGAAGCTTCGGGTAAAAGAGTTGGGCCCGGCTATCAAACAGCCGGCAAGAGAGAAAGGAAAGCGGTATGTGAGCTGAACTGCTACACCAGAAATGTTTGGCTAGCTGGATGCAGCCATGCTAACGCTTTTTTTATTTAAAATACAATACTATCATTATTAATGGACAGAATATAATTCCGCCTCGGGGAAACTGTATTGGGAAAGACGAAGTTTTAGATTTTTAAGGACGCAATGAAATGTTACATTCATGGAGCAAAAAACAGTGTAATTTGGGAACTATAAATGGACGAGTATACGTGTTTAATTTTGGACCTGAGCCCTGATCTGAAGAACTCAGCTTCATCCAGGCTAACTCTTATTTAACATCCGAGATTCACTTTCACATACGACCCTGTCACAAACTGAAGCGAGTTTGTTTCCACGGATGTAAAAGATGCATGAAGCCTCCAGCTCAGCTTCAGGGCAAGTCCAATAATATAGAAGTTCAGAAGAAAATGAGCCACATTTTAAGCTGATCAATGAACTGTCAAAATGTTCTCAACGACTTCATGGTCTTAAGGTTTAAAGCTTCTTTCATATCATCCCTGCTGATTGACAGGCGATGGGTGTGTGTAGTTCCTGGAATACTGAGTCTGATCCATCCTCCAAACCGATGGGCGGCTGTGGCTTCTGCTTTTTTTTCTTTTTTTTAATGAACTGTAATCAGTTGAATTTTATCATAATACAATATTATCAGATGTTTTATTTGCACAGTTTTGATTTTCAGTTGGTCTACTCCACACCTGTCTACTACTGTATAAGTCCAGCACATCTCCCTGTATAAACACACTTCCCTATTTTATCGTTTCTCTCAGACTAATTTCATGCATTTCAGTCGAGCTTTTGCTCCATTGGCTCTTGGTTGGTTTCTTTGTTCCTTGTTTACCTGGTTTCCAGTTGTTTTCTTGGGTGTTTTAGAGCTTCTGCACTTCCCTGCGTCTGGTTTTAATTGCCACGTTGAACCCTCGGATGAACCTCACCTTTTGTGATACAGCAATACTTTTGATTTCTATTGTTTCTGGTGTCCCGGAGCTGGATTGTCTTCCAGAAAATCGTTAGAATTAATATCTAATAAAAACAAACCGACTCGTGGGTTTGTTGCCATGTTGGACTTGAACAAACCGACTTGACGCAAGAGTTCTGAAGCCTTTTCCTCTAAAGACCAACTGTTCATTGTAAATTGTTCCTTTTGGAGAAATTGATTTCTGTTTGTTTGCAAAACCCTGGGATGATTTTTGTAGCTTTTTTTTTTTCCCAGCGGTTTGTTTCCTAAACGAGTGTTTGAATTACATGACTGAACATTTCTGTGCATAAATACAGCTCAGATCACTTCATATTCTCTCATCTTGCTGTTCAATCCATCTCTTTTTAGTTTTGTCTCCTCCCGCCACCTCCCTTGATCCCTTTTCCAATTCCAAATAAACTCTCGTTTCTCTCTCGTTGCACCTTTCTCTGTCGGAGTTAATTGGTTTTTTTTTCAGCTTTTCTACTCTCTCATGTCTTCTGTTTGATTGAATCAACAGAACTTCTCATAGTCGCCGCTGTAGGGGGAACAGGCCAGAGGATGACTCAGCCGTCACTGTTCCTACACAATCGCACGCACTTCTTCCCCAGAGCTGTCTCCCTTTTGAACTCTGCTCCCAAATCTCTCAATATAGATGTATATATTACCACAGCACTTTAATCCATATATTTATTTGTATTTCTGTAATTACTAATCTGTAAAAATGCACTACACTGGAAAAAATCAAAGTCTTACCAAGTATATTTGTCTAATTTCTATTCAAAATATCTCATTACACTTAATATAAGACACAACTGCCTAACAAGTACCATTTCAGCCAGATATAGGGACTTGTTTGAAGACAATACATCTGGAATATTTTGTTAAATTAAAAAGTCTTGAAAACAAATTGTTTTGGGTCACATATCATATGAAACAAGCTTTTTTGACATTTGAAGAGGTTTTTAAGCTAATTTCCATTGGTAGATTTTTTTTTGCTTATTTCAAGCAAAAACGTCTTGTATTTGTTGTTTTTTTTACTTATTTTTTCCAGTGTATATTATTGCTTTCACTTGCACATTACTTAATTTATTTATTGCTGCTATTTGCACTTCTGGTGAGATGCGGCATGCCTTTGCAGAACCACACACGCTATAATACTGCGTGGTGTCGGTTTTCCCATGGTTAGATTCAGTGTTTTATCTCGGTTTGACCTGTGAACCTCTCTTGATGAACTTACACGTCTGATGCACAACTCTAAAGAACAATTGCACACATCCGCCCCAGAAACCACCAATTTAATCCGCTCTCCAAATGTTGTTTCCTTCCCCGTGGTGCTGAGCTAGTTTTTCTATTTATAGAGGGGTGTTGAGCTGATGCGAGATGATGGGAAAGTGCCTCGCTCCCATTGTGATTCTCCTTGAGGTGTGTGCGTGTTTGCCAATTCATCGGTGCATGCACGTCTCTGTGGACGCTGGCACGTATGCGAGTCAGATTTTGGGGATTGTCTGCGTGTGGACATGCATACATGCTTCACTTTAGGGCCCATCGAGGTGATTGTGCATCCGTGTGTGTGTCGGCGTGCGCGTTTGAGTCGAGGCTGGTGGGGTTATTACCAGGAGCCAGCTCACGGGGAGCAGGTGTGCCTTCAATAATGAGTGAATAAAGATGCAGAGAAGCACCAGCAGCCGGACTAATCAACGCCTTGAAGTGCACAACTTTCCTGACAAAGTGCAGGGTGTGTGTGTGTGTGTGTGTGTTATACAGGTGGAAGTTTCTAACTGAATGCCTGCTGTTGCTGTCAGCACACGCATAAGGTAAAGGGCGTAAATACCACCTCATTATTTTAGTCTTCATAGACTACACCCATTGCTAAATCTCTTCTTCCGTGCATCACATTCACTGGTGTGCTGAAAAAGGGACTTTTTGGTGAAGTAAACTCTATTAGAGTAACTGTCATCATTTCTACCTTGTATTTTTAAGATTCAGTAAGAACTAGAGCTTCTTAAGTAAAATGAAACATTTTATTAACGTAATACGTGAATTATGGGGGAAGAGTATGTTTTACTTAGGTTTCCTCTTACAATTTAAATGTTTAATAGTTGTAATTACATAAACCTAGAAATACTACATAAACTTTACTCTGAAAGTGTATCGTTACAATCTACTAAGTTACTTCATAACAGCAAATACTACAGATATATAAAATTTACTTAAAAATTTGAGTAAAATGATGTTCCTGCCTATGAAAAACAAGTAGACTTTACTTAATTTGTTTAAATAAATATAACTTAAAACTTAGATGTAATTAAGTAAATATTACTTAATATCTTCAAAACTGTTATGTTTTATGGTAAGTAAAATTTACTTGATATTGCAGCATTAAATATTACTTAAATCATTTGAGTGCAAATACTTACAAAGGGTTTTTTAAGTAAATCTTATGAGTTGTTTTTTTTCAGTGTATATTCTGTCCCCATCTCTGCCTCTCACTGGTTAGTGGTAGTTGCTTTTAATTGAATAGTTAGTTTCATGCATGAGATTTAGGGCGCTGATACCTTTCTGATGCTTACTCCATAATACCAAGCAATGGAGTTGTTGTGGCCATTTATGTTTAATGGCCAATCTAGCTTTCTTTGGGCAGTTAGAATATACTTAGTTAGTTTGGAATCAAAATCTGTAATTCATTTTCATATTTGAAATTGTTTAGATTATTTTGGTAACTTTTAGACCCTCCCATTAATTAGAGAGATTAAGAACACACAGTGTTGGAAGAGCTTTTGTAACCCTTTTGGTTTTGGTAAAATTATTTTTTCTTTTTCACCACTTTTTGAGCTTGTAAAATCAGATTAAGTTAACTTTCGTTTTTCATCTAAGTTGTAAGAAATTTTTAGTTATTGTTTTGTTCACAGTTTTTGTTGGAAATAAACTACATATATTTTTAAAACAATCAAGTCGGAAGTGCGTGCAACAATCAAACCAGCTGTTGCCACCCACGGCCTTTCTTAGAAAATGTAGTTTGGAAACTTAGAAGGCCGCTACAGGAGTTTTTGGGTTAACAAAAGCTCTGGATGGGCCACAAAAAGCCAGAAATTTAGGATATACTGACCTCTCAGGCACTGTTTATACATAAAAGAAGCACACGTTTCTGCTACGCCATATTATTTAGTCAGTATAAAACTGGAAATGGGATCAAAGTAAGATTAAACATTGTGGGCAGATAGAAGAACTGCGTTAGCCTGTGTTGAACTGTGTTGTAGCTTTGTTGAACTCTTGGCTCGTCCTTTGGCTGTGGCCTCCTGACGCACCATCACCCACCACTGATGTGTAAAAAGTCTTGATTCATTTGATGTTCTTAACTTTCAGACTTCTGCAGAAATGAAACAAACAGCCTAAAGCTGTTGTGCCATTCAGCAGCAATGGCCATGATCATGCTTGTCATTCTCAACATAAACACTACGTCTCCAAATGGTTATTGTTTGACTTTTGCAGGAACCCCAAAAGCTGCTGGGAATGAAACGACTCTGCATCAGCCTTTGTGTCACCGAACTGATGGAAGATGCTGCCAAACTCTCATCAGTTTGTGAAACTGTAACAAAGATGGAACCTATTGATTGTTTCTTCTTCTTTGAGTGCGTACCCACAGAAATAATCATACAAAGGAATCCTGTCTCATAGCGTTTTTGCGAAATGAGTTTTTCCAAGTTGGTGCCGTGGCTTGAGCACAAGCCGCCAAGAATTTCTGACTCGAATGCAGACTGAAGAGGATACGAAGGTAAAAGGTTTACTAATAGTGTGATGACTGAGTCAGAGTCGGATTCAGACATGGGAGGATTCTGCAGAATGAGGGAGAAGGTTAGAAGGTTGGCGGATAATCCAAAGGGAGTAAATAGTCCGTATTTATGTGAGGTAGGAAGTCCGTAATTGAGGGGAGAGCGCTGGCCGTGTCGGCTTTGGCACTGGGGACAGGGGGGACATGACCCCCCAGATTCATAGTGACCCCGATCCCGTTCGTACTTAACAAACATCGCCGATAAAACCGACGATCAATGTCCCTGTTACTTTGATTAATTTACATTGCAGCGTGCATTGAGAGCCCGGCGTTTGTGTGCTACAACTAATGATGCGTTCAAGCTGTACACGGATGTCGGAATTTCCTAGATCCAAGTCAGATTTTTAATCTGAACCCCACGTGAAGCCGGATTAATCTTGCATAGAATTCATGTTATTCATGTGTTGTGACAACTCACTCCCCAGGGTTTGAAAGAGGAGTGTAGTGTAACAACACCAAGTTAAACCGTGTCCAATGAAAACATGAGTCTTAGTGGAGTTGACCATTTACTCTAAAGTCTTCAATGACATTTGGTGAAAACTGTAAATAAACAACAGATATTGCATTTTAAACTTAAAATATGAATAAGCACATTGAATTACTTTAATTATTTCCAGCAGAATGTTTTTTAACATGTAAATAACATAGACAAAAGTGTCCTTTTAATTACAAATAATACATATATTTTCAATCAACTGTCACTATTTATTGTTTTTTAAGACGTTTAACATCATGTTATATGTACTTACGGCGTTGCCTGTACAATATTTCTAATCAAATCAAATCAAATCAAACTTTATTTATACAGCACCTTTCATACTAATAAAATCAATAATGAAATCAATTCATGCATAAACTCACACACAACATCACACCGACAACCACACTGCACACATACTACCCCCCCCACCACCCCCAACATGAGCAACATCAATATCAACAACAGTCAACATTAAAATCAACATTAAAATCTGGCTTGACGCTGAAGTGAGGAAACGGTATCTTGGGGATCTGCCCACACCTGGGATCAGCCCACCAATGACCACAGAGGCCGCCACCACGGGGAACCGCCCAGATCAGGGCAGGCTGGCATCCACACCACAGCCAGGGCTGCAGTGCAGGATCCCCCAGCCACCCCGAACCAGGGCGATCCCCACAGTAATGACCCCACAGACCAAGTGGGCATAGTCCCCGGTGTGGAAGATCCCCATGAGGAAAAACACTGGATAACTAAGTGTATAATAAGTATATAATAAGATCATTTAAAAAAAATATTAATAATAATAAATAAATAAATAAATAAATAAATAAATAGATATTTTAAATAATGGATGAATAGATAAAAGTAAACTGAAAAAAAAAATAATAATAACAATAAGTGGATGGCTTCAGATGGCTTCAGAACACACCAAGCATGTCGACCTCAATCTCAGTCCACACAAGCAAGAGCAAGGAACATAAACAGGAAGTCGCGAACACAGGTGAGCTATAAGGAAGTGATGTCATAAGTAACTCAATTGTCAAAATAAAATCATCTTTTATTTTATTTTTATTTTTTGGGGGGGCTTTTTATGCCTTTAATAATAGGACAGTGGAGAGAGACAGGAAGCAGGGGGCAGAGAGAGGGGGAAGACATGCAGCAAAGGGCCGTCCGGTGCGGGACTCGAACCGGGGCCAGCTGCAGCGAGGACTGTGGCCTCTGTACATGGGGCGGCTGCTAAACCCACTACACCACCAACCTCCCCTCTACTGTTATTTTTAACTACAACACATAGAAATGAATCATTTTAAACGACACATTACAGATAAATGACATAAATGCTTTAGAGGCAACACAAGGAGCTTTAGCACCACTAACGTAATTTAAAATGTGAGTTGCATTGACAGTATGCATACTTATTTTTATTTATAAAGACATGTTGTGGTTTACACTTCTGAGTTCACACACAAATGTTTAAATAAAACGTATTTTGCGTAAAGCGTGAAGTTTTGGTGGGTGATTGGTTTTCCAGACAGTTTCATAATGTGTGGCTGGTGTTAATCAGGTCAGTCTTTGTTTAACAATTGTTGTTTATCCGTGATTTCAAATAATTCGACAATGGCTTTTTAGTGCAAACTCTTGGCCCACATGGGATTACAGAAGTAACTACTTGAGCGCCAGTTAATGCCCAAATTACTCAAAAAATAAATTTTTGAGTTGAAATCATTTGTTGACAGCTCGGTCCCCCCCATTTCAAACATCCCATCTGTGCCCCTGGGCTTTGGATCCGAGTCAGAGGTGAGGCGAGCAGGCAGGTTGTAGATGATGGCTGGCTGGATATCCAGGATATGGCGAGGCAGGTACAAGGTAACCAGGACGAAGGAAGAGCAAGCGAGGCAGGTAGATACTAGAAGAAGGATGTGAATAATCATAGAGAGCCAATCTGGCGAAGACTGGTTGCTCCTGTAAGGACATCTCAATGAATCCCCATCAGCAACAGGTGTGGTGGCTCTGAGGATACCTGCTCGGCCTAAGACTCAGATCCAAAACGCAACAACAGCCAATCATGATGGAGACAGTTTGAACTGGTAAAAAGTTTATCCGTTATCCAGGAGTCTTAGATTTTTGCTTCCCATCCAACGCAGTGTTTCTTACACTTTTCTTTTTGATATTCTAAAAACCAATGAAATGCTTGGTGAGGTTGAGGAAAGGTTAAGTTCAGGCACTGAACCCATCTGCTAGAGAAATGTAATGCAGGTTAAATGCATTTGAAATTATGCTAAGAATATTGCAGAATGATTCCTCTACCACTGCTAACAGTGGATGTTTTTCAGCAGCATCCCTGCTGGCCTCTCAGTGCCACGGTATAAGTTTTTGGGTGGTGCGTTGGCTTAATTTTTCCTAATTGGCTTAACGGGCTTCAGAGGATTTAAGACGTGCCCGTTGAGGTTTGCAGGGAGATTATCACTCTTAGTCCAGCTCAGCAGGTTCCTTTTTGTGTAGCTTTGCCTGGATTTTTAATCTTGTTTGCTGCTTTGTTCCCATAAAGGCCTTTATATTCCTAAAACTCCCCCTCATTCAGTTCCCAATCAATTGTTTCACAACTACATGAAACT